>NW_028270183.1:21713275-22324582 GCF_037043375.1 Chiloscyllium plagiosum
TTGATGGTATTATCAGTAGACTATTAGAAACTTAACTATTGGTTTTGGGACCTGGGTTTGAAACCCACTATGACAGATGGTGGAATTTGAATTCAATAAATATCTGGAATTAAGAGTCTTATGATGACCACAAATCCATTGTCAATCGTTGTGAAAACCCATCTGGGTCACTCATGTCCTTGAGTGAAGGAAGCTGCCATCCTTACCTGGTCTGGCCTATATGTGCCTCCAGCAGTATGGCTGACTCTTAACTGCCCTCTAGGCAATTAGGGATGAGCAATAAATATTGGTCTAACCAGAGACACTCACATCCCATGAATTAAAAAGAAATATTAGCCATTTACAATGTAGCCTTGAACATATTAGCTGGCAATAATCAATTAGCAGTGGTTCCTGTAACAAACCTCAAATACTTATCAATCAACTAAAGATGTGTGCAAGAACCAGATTTAAAGCAGGGACTCAGTGGGTCACATTACACTGGCAACACAGACCCAGACTTGTGTTCCTTTGAGTGTGGAAGATTCAGATGTGTTCCAGTCAAGGCACAAAAGTAAAATACTGCAGATGCTGGAAATCTGAGATTAGAAAGAACAACAAATGCTTGAAAGACTCAACAGGTGAGACAGCATCTGAGGAGAGAGTTAGAAAAATGATTGTATTTTATTCATTATTGTCACATGTACCGAAACACAGTGAAAAGTACTGTTTTGTATGCTATTCAGGCAGATCATATTATACATTAGTACAACAGAGTATTAGACCAGAATGCAGAATACGGTGTTACAGTTACAGATGACATTGAAGGTCAGCGAGGAATAAAAATGAAGTCAAAAGGTTTGGGTTCAAGTGACACATCCACAAAACCCTCAGTGCAGCGTGGGATACCCTCCATGTTTAAAACATGCTCTGACAACATAAGATCATCTCAGTACAATTTGTCAAAAGGGAATTTACTCCTTTCTCGCTTTAGCGTTGTTACTGCACATCTACAACGAACGTACAGAGAATCTTTGGGAAGTTCATTTCAAAAAGGCCAATTGATGTTGAAGTAAAGATTATCAGTCAACACCCTAACCATACCATTGTTCTCCAGTCAGAAAGTGATTTTCATTGATTGTTATTTTATGGTAAATGACGGATTGGTGCACTGAGGAAGTGCTGCTTTGCCTGCTATCTTTTGGATGACATGTTAACATGCAAGCACCATCGGCCTGTTTGGTAGATATAAAATAAATCCCTTAGAAGGGCAGGGCATTCTCCCCAATGTCTTCAGGCAATATTATCCCTCAACTGAAATCACAAAAGCAGATTACAAGATTACAGTGGCTCAGTGGTCAGCACTGCTGCCTCACAGTGCCAGGGACCTGGGTTTGATTCCAATGACTGTCTGTGTGTAGTTTGCACATTCTCCCTGTGTCTGCGTGGGTTTCCTCTGGGTGCTCCAGTTTCCTCCTACAGTCTAAAGATGTGCAGGTCAGGTGAATTGGCCATGCTGAATTGCTCATAGTGTTAGGTGCATTAGTCAGAGGGAAATGGGTCTAGGTGGGCTACTCTTCTGAGGGTTTAGATTCGATTCCCTATAGTGTGGAAACAGGCCCTTCAGCCCAACCAGTCCACACCGACCCTCCGAAGAGTAACCCACCCAGACCCATTTCCCTCTGACTAATGCACCTAACATTACGGGCTATTTAGCATGGCCAATTCACCCTAACCTGCACATCTTTGGGCTGTGGGAGGAAACCGGAGCACCCGGAGGAAACCCACACAGACACGAGGAGAATGTGCAAACTCCACATAGACAGTCACCCAAGGCTGGAATCGAACCTGGGCCCCGGGTGCTGTGAGGCAGCGGTGCTAACCATTGAGCCACCTTGTTGCCCAAACCAAACGCCCCAGATGGGTCAGTGTGGACTTGTCAGGCTGAAGAGCCTGCTTCCACACTGTAGGGAATCTAATCTAATCTGAAAAAAAGAGATTCGTGGATTGTCTCCGAGATGGTTTTTTGGAGCAGTTGGATTTAGTGTTGTGCAATGAGGCAGACTTGATAAGGGAGCTTAAGGTGAAGGAACCCTTATGAGGCAGTGGTCATAATATGACTGAATTTACTCTGCAGTTTGAGAGGGAGAAGATAGAATCAGAGGTAACGATATTATGGCTGAATAAAGGCAACCACAGAGACATGAGGGAGGAGCTGGGTAGAATTGATTGGGAGAGGAGCCGAGCAGGAAAGACAGTGGAACAGCAATGGCAGGAGTTTCTGTGAGTAATTCAGGAGACACAGCAGGGATACATCCCGAGGGAAAAGAAGCATGGTACAGGGAGGATGAGGCAACCATGGCTGATGAGGGAAGTCAGGGTCAGCATAAAAGCAAAAGAGAAAGCATATAATATGGCGAAGGATGGTGGGAAACCAGAGGATTGTGAAACTTACAAAAACCAACAGAGAGCAACAAAAAAAGAAATAAGGAGGGAGAAGATTAAATATCTCCTAGTAAGCTAACCAGTAACATAAAGGAAGACTGTAAGAGTTTCTTTAGATATATAAAGGCCAAAAGAGAGGCAAAAATGGACATTGGGCCACTGGAAAATGACGCTGGAGGGATAGGAGTTAGAAACAAGGAAATGGTTGAGGAAATAGATTAATGGGTGGCACAGTGGTTAGCACTGCTGCCTCACAGTGTCAGAGACCCAGGTTCAATTCCCACCTCAGGCGACTCGCTGTGGAGTTTTCACATTCTCCCCGTGTCTGCGTGGGTTTCCTCCGGGTGCTCCGGTTTCCTCCCACAGTCCAAAAATGTGCAGGTTAGGTGAATTGGCCATGCTAAATTGCCCGTAGTGTTAGATGAAGGGGTAAATGTAGGGGAATGGGTCTGGGTGGGTTACACTTCGGCGGGTCGGTGTGGACTTGTTGGGCCGAAGTGCCTGTTTCCACACTGTAAGTAATCTAAACTAAATAATTACTTTGTGTCAGTCTTCACAGTGAAAGACATGGGTAATATCCCAAAAATTCAAAAGAGTGAGGGGACAGAGCAGAATATGGTGGCCATCACCAAGGAGAAGGTGCTAGAAAAACTGAATCACCTAAAAGTGGATTAATCACCTGGAACAGATGGACTACCTGCCAACGTTATAAGGGAGATAGCTCAAAAGATAGCAGTGGTGATCTTTCAGGTCTCACTAGAGTCAGGGAGGCTTCCAGAGGACTAAAAAATTACTAACATGTTTAAAAGGGAGTAAGGCAAAAGACGGAAAATTATAGACCAATTAGCCTTGGTCATGGGTAAGACACTGGAATCCATTGTGAAGGATGAGATTTCTGAATACTTGGGAAAGCATATGATAAAATAGGGCATGATTTCATCAAGGGGAGGTCATGCCTGACAAATCTGGCAGAGTTCTTTGAAGACGCAGCATGGTGGCCCAGTGGTTAGCACTGCTGCCTCACAGCAACAGGGACCTGGGTTAAATTCCAGCCTTGGGCGGCTGTCTGTGTGGAGTTTGCACATTCTCCTATTGTCTGCGTGAGTTTCCTCCGGGTGCTCTGGTTTCCTCCCACAGTCCAAAGATGTGCAGGTCATGTGAATTGGCCAAGCAAAATTGCCCCATAGTGTTAGGTGCACTACTCAGATGAAAATGGGTCTGGGTAGGTAACTCTTCAGAGGGTCAGTGTGGACTATTGGGCCAAATGGCCTGTTTCCATACTGTAGGGAACCTAGTCTAAAGTAACGAGCATGCTAGACTAAGGAGAGCCAATGGATGCTATCTATCTGGACTTCAAGATGGCCTTTGCCAAGGTGCCTCACAGGAGTCTACTGAGTAAGATAGGGTCCCGTGGTGTTAGATGCAAGGTACTAGCATGGATAGAAACTTGGCTGTCTGGCAGAAAGCAGAGAGCGTGGATAAAAGGATCTTTCTGAGGATGGCAGCCAGTGACAAGTGGTGCATTGCAAGCCTCAGTGTTGGGACTACAACATTTCACTTTATACATTAATGATCTAAATAAAGGAACTGCAGGAAATCTGGCAAAGTTTGCAGATGGCACAAAGATAGGTAGAGGGACAGGTAGTATTGAGGAGGCAGGAGGATTTAGGCAGGTTTAGAGAGTGGGCAAAGAAGTGGCAAATGGAGTAAAACGTGGGAATGTGTGAGGTCATGCACTTTGTAGGAAGAATAGAGGCATGGACTACTTTCTAAATGGGGAGAAAATTCAGAAGTCTGAAGTACAAAGAGACTTGGGAGTTCTAGTCCAGGATTCTCTCAAGGTAAACTTGCAGGTTAAGTTAGTACTTAGGAAGGAAAATGCAATGATGGCATTTATTTTGAGAGGACTTGAATATAAAAGCAGGGATGTATGTCTGAGGCTCTATAAGGCTCGAGTCAGGCTACATTTGGAGCGTTGTGCACAGTTTCGGGCCCCATATCTCAGGAAGGATGTACTGGCCCTGGAACGTGTTCAGAGGAGGTTCATGAGAATGGTCTCAAGAATGAAAAGCTTAACATATAAGGAATGTTTGTGGACTCTGGGTCTATACTCAATGGAGTTTAGAAGGATGGGGGGGCAGGATCTAATTGAAACTTAAGAATACTTAAGGGCCTGGACAGAGTAAATGTTGGAACGATGTTGATAGGGGCTGAAAATGTGTTGCTGGAAAAGTGCAGCAGGTCAGGCAGCATCCAAGGAGCAGGAGAATGAAACATTCCTGAAAAAGGGCTCATGTCCGAAACATCGATTCTCCTGCTCCTTGAATGCTGCCTGACCTGCTGCGCTTTTCCAGCAACACACTTTCAGCTCTTATCTCCAGCATCTGCAGTCCTCACTTTCTCCTAGAAGATGTTGGTAGGAGAAACTAGGACCCAAGGGCACAGCCTTAGACTAAAGGGAAGATTTTTTAGAACATAGATAGGGAGTAACTTCTACAGCCAGTCTGTGGTGAATCTATGGAATTCATTGCCACAGAAGGTGGGAGGCCAAGTCATTGAGTGTACTTAAGACTGAGATAGATAAGTTCATGATTGTCGAGGGAATCAAAGGGTATGAGGAGAAAGCGGGAGAATGAAGTTGAGAAACCAGCCATGATTGAATGGTAGAGCAGACTCAATGGGCTGAATGGCCGAACTTCTGCTCCTACATCGTATGGTCTTATTATCTGGTTACTAGCAAATTGCTATTTCAAGGAGCTTCCTGTGTGTAAATTGGCTGTCACATTTCCAGAAATACAACAGCAACTATGCTTCAATGGTATTTCATTGGCAGGAAAGAGACTTTGAGACATTATGTGGACATAAAAGGTGCTATGTACATGCAAGCCTTGATGTTTATCTATTGTCTGTAGACCCCTCATGAATTCCAATACTCTGTCAAATCTCAACCCAACCCTGGACGGAGAACATCCCCAGCTTATCCATAAATGAAGTTCCTCATGCTCAAATCCGTAAATCTTTTCTGTGCCCTTTCTGAATCCCAGGCACCTTCATGTTGATCCATGTTTGGTAAAGGTTCATAGGATCCTCTTATGATTGTCACAAAAGGTTCAAAGGATAGATTAGCCTTGGTCTACCAAATGGCCAGCTCACAGTGGACAGGATCAGGCCCACTTCACCACACCAGATAACTCCTTATAATGAGCAACCCCTCTCTACCTGCCGAACTAGTTACCTAATTCTCAGAGTACTGATGATAAATGTTATTCTTGAACGTTAGGACGTGTCTGATCTTGGTAGGTGTCAGTTTACTGAAGTCTCCAGTGAGGCAGTGTTTCAGGAGCTGGGCATCACTCTCAAATTTCCAATGGATTTTTGTTGATTGTAATGAATGTGATTGAAGTATACGAGCCCATGATTTAGACCATTCAGCCCATTATGTCTGCCCCACCATCCAAACATGGCTGATGTGTTTCTCAACCCCATTCTCCTGCCTTCTCCCTGTAACCCTTGATCCCTTTTCCAATCAAGAACCTATATATCTCTGTCTTAAATACACTCAATGACTTGCCCTCCACAGCACTCTAATCCACAGATTCACCACCCTCTGGTTGAAACCCCTCCTCATCTCAGTTCTGAAGGCTGAGGCTGTGCCAGAGTCTCTGCTACTAGTAGAAACATTTTATCCTTGTCCACTCTGTCCAGCACTCTCAGTATTCTGTAAGTTTCAATGAGGTCCCCCCTCTCATTATTCTAAACTGCACAGGCCCAGAGTCCTCAACTGATCCTTATATGTCAAGTCCTTCATCCCTGGGATAATTCTTGTAAACCTCCTCTGGATCCCTTCCAACATCAGCACATTGTTTCTTATTTGTGAGGCCCAAAACTGCTCACATCGTTTCTCATCAGTTCACTTCTGCTATTATATTCTAGACTTCTTGAAATGAATGCTAACATTACATTTGCCTTCCTAAATGCCAACTGAACTTATGTATTAACTTTAAGAGAATCCTCAACCAGGACTCTCAAATCCCTCCGTGCTTCAGATTTCTGAAACCTCCCAATAACCACACACTTCCCCACATTGTATTCCATCGGCCACTTCTTCGTCCACTTGCCTAGGTTGTCCAAGTCCTTTGCAACATAGAACATTAAAGCGCAGCATACGTCCTTCGGCCCTCGATGTTGCATTGACCTGTGGAACCAATCTGAAGCCTATCTATCCTACACCATTCCATTTTCATCCATATGTTTATCCAATGACCATTTAAAAGTTGGCGAGTCTACTATTGTACTTCCTCACATTTTCTGTCCCTTTTCCACTCACTTCCTGCTTCCTCACATTTCCTGACCCTCCGCCTACCTTTGCGTCATCTGCAAACATAGCAACAATGGCCTCACTTCCTTCATTAATGTAGAATGTGAATAGTTGTGGTTCCAGACAGACCCCTGTGAAACTCCACTAGTCATCAGCTGCCATCCTGAAAAAAACCCATTAATGCCTACTCTCTGCTCTCTGCAATAAGATGCTGAATGGTCTGAACAAGGTGGTTAGGGGAAGGATGCTTCTGTTTGTGGGTCAGTTCCGAACAAAGGGGCACTGTTTTACAATTAGATGGAAGCTTTCTCTCTCAGAGGGTTGTGTGGCTTTGGAACTCTCTGCCTCAGAAGTTGGTGAAGATGGAGTCATTACATGTTTTTTTAAGGCTGTAAGATGTAGGAGCAAAAACAGACCATCAGTGAGATCATGGCGGATCTGATCATCCTCAACTCCCCATTTCTGCCTCTTCCCCATAATCCTTGATTCCCTTACTGATTAAAAACCTATCTCGTCAGTTTGAAATATATTTAATGACACAGCATTGGTAGCCTTCTGTGGTGAAGAATGTCACAGATTCGCTCCCCTCTGAGCAAATAAATTCTCCTCATCTCTGTCTTCAATGGGCCACCCCTTAGTCTGAGATGAAGAAATTCCAACGGGGATAGATAGATTCTCATGAGGCATGGGTTATCTTCATAGAATCCCTGCTGTGTGAAAACAGGCCCTTCAGCCCAATCAACCTTCCAAAGAGTATCCCACCCAAACCCACTCCCCAATATTTACCCCTGATTAATGCACCTAACCTACACACTTCGGGGCCATTTCCCATGGCCAATTCACCCAAACTGCACATCTTTAGATTATGGGAGGAATCCGGAGCACCCGGAGGAAGCCCACGCGCACACGGGGAGAATGTGCAAGCTACACACAGACAGTTGCCCGAGGCTGGAATCGAACCCAGGTCCCTGGCACTGTGAGGCAACCGTGCTAACCACTGAGCCACTGGGGGTCAAGATAGCAATATGGAAATCAAACACAGATAGAGTGGCCATGGTCTTATTGAATAGTGGAACAGGCTCGAGGGGGCTGAATGGCCTACTCCTATTCCAATTTCATAAGTTTGTCTATTCTCACTACCTGATTCTATCCTTCAAGTTTGAAATCGAAACCCAGGAAGGCAGCGTGAGGGTGTGAACTTTGAATAGATTCATATGACAAGCCTTAGTTGCTAAATTTAACTACAGACATTATCTCATTTGTATTAATTAAATTTATTCTAAGCTACTAAGGTAGCAGACAGGGGGACATTAACCCAATGTATTTTTCAATTTAAATTCACAGGACGTGGATATCACTGGTTAAATCAGCATTTCTCCTTCATTCGTAATTACTCCTTGATGAGGTCATGGTGGTGGTGGTGAGGGTCAGTGTATACTTGGATAAAACGTTCAGATATAAGTAGTTGTTTGGCCGTGCAGAATTTGAGGAAGTTTCAACAATATTCAGAAATCAGGGAATTTAAAGGGATGAGGTTTTTCTAACTCTGGGTCACAAAAAGTGTGGTTCTGGAAAAGCACAGCAGGTCAGGCAGCATCCCAGGTGCAGGAAAGTCGTTGTTTTGGGCATACGCCCTTCAGAAGGATTCACCTGCTCCTCGGATGCTGCCTGACCTGCTGTGCTTTTCCAATGCCACGCTTTTTGACGCTGATCTCCAGCATCTGCAGTCCTCACTTTCTCCTAATTTGGTTCCACCAGCCCAGGCACAGGATACACCAGTGCTGCACTGACCCAGGCAACGTCTCCTGGATGTTTTGTTCAGACACATTTGAGATACATTCCTGAGGGGAATCTGGGGGTACATCCAGAGAATGCCAGGAAACATGCCAAAGCTCACTGATAATCCACCCTGCCAAATCCAAGCAGACTCATCTCGTAGCTCAGGAGAACAGTCATTTCAACAACCCACCAGCCTCTTCGCTCAGCCTCATTTCTCCATCCTACTCTCCCATACTCAGTTTTCCCATCCCTCTCCCTCACCCTCAGTTCTCTCCCTCACTCTCGGTCTCCCACACTCGGTTTTTCTCTCTCCCTTCTCCATCCTTTCTTTTCTCCTCACTCTTAGTTTCTCCTCTCTCACCCTCGGTTTCCAACTCCCCTACCTTCGGTATCTCCCCCTACCCCTCCCCCAACCTCAGTTTCCCACTCCCTCACCCTTGGTTTCCCAAACCCCTACTTTCAGGTTCCCAATTCCCCAGCATTCAGTTTACCTCTCCCACACCCTTGGTACCTCCCTTCCCCACCCTCAGTTTCCTTCTCCCTCACCCTCAGTAACCCCCGCTCTTCCACCCTGGCTATTTCCCTCCCTCACCTTCAGTATCTCCCTCCACATTCTCCACTCTCCAAATCACTTTGCCCCACCCACGGTTTCCCCCTCCCCCAACTGTCAAATCCCCCTCCATTACCCTCGGTTCCCCCCCCCCCCTCTGTTTCTCCCCTCCCTCGGTTTTTCCTTCCCTCAGTTTCACCCTCTCACCTTGGACAGGTTTTAAGAGAGAAGGAGGAGTGTGGCCATAGTAGGTGAGGATGAGAATTTTGAAAGTAGGGGTCAGGCTGCCCGTCAGGTCAGAGACCACAGCAGCTCAGGACATGGGCAGCAGAGTATTGGCTGAGCCTGAGAGACCAGCTTAGAGGGTATGGAATAATTGGGCATGGCAATGGGAGACTTGGTATGGAGAAACAGGTGAGCTGATGCCAGACATAGCTCACCAGTTGATGTAGGCAGCAGAGATAAGGTGGCAAGCACACCTTGTCAAATAGGATGGCAAAGTTAAAAGGTGCTTAGTTGACCCTCGGAGAGTGGCACGGGAGAGAGGTGGAGTTACTGGCTGGTTAATGGAGATTTTACATTGATTAGCATAAATGCCTAAGAGTGCCATGGACCCAGGTTCGATTCCACCCTTAGGTGACAGTCTGTGTGGATTTTGCATGTTCTCCCTGTGTCTGCATGGGTTTCCTTCGGGTGCTCCAGTTTCCTCCCACAGCCTAAATATGTGCAGGTCAGGTGGATTGGCCGTGCTAAATTGCCCTGGGATGTGCAGGCTAAATGGGTTAGCCATGGGAAGTATAGGGTTATGGGGATAGTGAAGGGGCTGAGTCTGGGTGGGATGCTCTTCAGAGATCGGTGTAAAATCAATGGACTGAATGGCCTCTTTCTAGACTGTGGGGTTCTATGATCCCTTGCAAAGTGCCTTTGCTCCTTGATCTCATTGTGTTCCCAGCATCAGACTAACAACCTGTCTGTGACTCCCAGTGTGCGGCACCCAGTCTGTAATGCCCAGTGTGTGGGACCCAGTCTGTGGGGAAAGTGAGGACTACGGATGTTAGAGTCAGAGTCGAAAAGTGTAGTGCTGAAGAAAGCACAGCAGCCCAGTCTGTGGCACCATCCAGAATGTTCAAAGTCTGCATCTAACATGTGGAGCCTAAAACAGGCCACTCTGAACCCAACCCAAGAAAACAAGGGGCATGGTTGAGGTGACAGTAGGATGTGTTAGACCAGAAACGTTGACACGGTTTCTCCCCCCACAGATACTGCCAAAGGAGGCTTTTCTGATTGCCTGCATCCATAGTATTTTGCTTCCGTAACAATTGAGTGGAAACAATATTTCAGTGAGCAAGTATTTAATTTATGGAACAGGCCCCCTAGGGAGATAATGGAAGCTAATAGTATTGATTCATTAAATGTAAATTAGATACATTTCTCTCAGAAATTATCATTTTAGGATAAAGTCAATGAGTAATTTTAGATGTGACATGTGATGTGTGAACATGCTCTGGAGGAACAGTGACTTTGAAACTATTTTTCCCAAAACGCTACCTTAGCGAGATTCTGCTCAGCGTATGCCTGGATCTCTTGTGAACTCATTAACAAAAACTGATTTTTCTGATTAGTCTTGGTATCACGTGACTACCAAAATAGCGAAACAGATTACATATATCTTAGTCTTTTTTTAACCCTGACCATTATGGGCACCAGCGAAAAGATACATTGTGGCAACTCCTTTTAAGTTCCTTAGACAGCACTTTCAAAATCCATGATCTCTACCATGTAGAAGGACAAGGGCAGAAAATGTATGGGAAGACGACTCTCTGCAAGTTCCCTTCCAAGCTACTCACCATCCTGACTTCGAAATATATTGTTGTTCCCTCACTGTTGCTGGGTCAAAATCCTGGGTTCTTCCTTCTTAACAGTATGTGTGTGTACTTCATTTGTTCCTTATTCTTCCATGGGATGTGGGTATTGTTGGCAAGGCCTGCATTTATTGAATGTTCCTATCTGCCCCTTGAACCAAGTGGCATGGTGGCTATTTCAGAGGACAATGAAGAATCAACCACATTGATGTCTATCAGTACTTGGGCATCAGCAGCTCAAGATGGTGGCTTGGTGGTTAGCACTGCTGCCTCACAGGTCCCGGGATCCCTGTTCAATTCCACCCTTGGGCAGCAGTCTGTGTGGTTTCCTCTGGGTGCTCCGGTTTCCTCCCACGGTCCAGAGATGGGCAGGTTAGATGAATTGGCGGTGCTAAGTTGCTCATAGTGTCCAGGGATGTTCAGGCTATGTGGATTAGCCATGGTAATACCCCATACAGGTTTATGGGGAGGGAGGAGCTGGAATGCTCTTTAGAGTGTCAGTGCAGACTTGATGTACTAAATAGTCTCTTCCTGCACCGTCGGAATTCTAAGGCACCTTCTGAAGAGCAATTAGGGATGGGTAATAAATGTTGGCCCTGCCAGTGACACCCACCTCCTGTGAATGACTGAAGATCCAAATCAGCAGATTTTGAAAAGATATTAGGAAACCAGATGGATTTTTATGACAATTGCTGATAATTTCATGGTCATCGCCAATAAAACAAGTGTTGTAATTACAGGCTTATTAATTGAATTGAAATTCCACCAGCTGCATTCCCTACCAGCTGTAGGATTTAAACCTGGATCCCCGGCCTGAGTCTCTGTTTTCCTCATCCAGTGGTGCTAGAACTCACTGCCTTCCGATGCTAACTGAATGCTAATGTTTGGAATATGGCATCTGGAAGATAGGCAAAAGAGAGCATATCATCTTCAGAGTGTGGATAAAGTGTTGGAAAGGTTTATAAGAGATAGGGTTTATAATCATCGAGAGAGGAATAAAGCTGTTTAGGGGTAGTCAATACAGTTTTGTGCAGGGTAGGGCGTGCCTCACAAATTTTACTGAGTTCTTTGAGATGGTGACTAAACAGATGGATGAGAGTAAAGCTGTTGGTGTGGTGTATATGGATTTCAGTAAAGTGTTTGATAAAGTTCCCCACGGTAGGTTATTGCACAAAATATGGAGGCATAGGGATTGAGGGTGATTTAGCAGTTTGGATCAGAAATTGGTTAGTCGTAAGGAGACAGAGGATGGAGGTTGATGGGAAATGGCCATCCTGAAGTTCCGTTACTAGTGGTGAACCGCAAGGATCTGCTTTAGGGCCATTGCTGTTTGGCATTTTTTTTAAATGCCCAAGACAAGGGCATTTAAAGGATGGGTTAGTAAATTTGTGGATGACCCTAACATCGGTGGAGTTGTGGATAGTGATGAAGGATGTTGCAGGTTACAGAGGGACATAGATAAGCTGCAGAGCTGGGCTGAGGTGGTAAATGAGTTTAATGCAGAAAGGTGTGAGGTTATTCACTTTGGAAGGAGCAACAGGAATGCAGAGTACTGGGCTAATGGTAAGATTCTTGGTAGTGTAGATGAGCAGAGAGATCTCGATGTCCATGCACATAGATCCCTGAAAGTTGCCACCCAGGTTGATAGGGTTGGTAAGAAGGCATTTGGTGTGTTACCTTTTATTGGTAGAGGGATTGAGTTTGGGAGCCACGAGATCATGCTACAGCTGTACAAAACTCTGGTGCAGCAGCACTTGGGGTATTGCATAGAGTTCTGGTCACCGTATTATAGAAAGAATGTGGAAGCTTTGGAAAGGGTTCAGAGATTTACTAGGATGTTGCCTAGTATGGAGGAAAGGTCTAGTCAGAAAAGGATGAAGGACTTGAGGCTGTTTTCATTTGAAAGAAGAAGGTTGAGAAGTGACTTAGATTAGATTCCCTACAGTGGTGAAACAGGCCCTACCAACCCTCCAAAGAGTAACCCACCCAGACCCATTTCCCTCTAACACTATAGGCAATTCAGCATGGACAATTCACCTGATCGGCACATTTTTGGACCGTGGGAGGAAACCCACACAGACACAGAGAGAATGTGCAAACTCCACACAGTCGCCCGAGGCTGGGAGCGAACCTGGGACCCTGGTTCTGTGAGACAGCAGTACTAGCCACTCAGCCACCGTGCTTAATTGAGACAAGCAAGGTAATCAGAAGGTGAGATAGGGTGGACAGTGAGAGCCTTTCTCCTCAGATGGCAGTGGCTAGCATGAGGGGACATAGTTCTAAATTGAGGGGTGATAGATATAGGACAGATGTCAGAGGTAGCTTCTTTATTCAGAGAGTAGTAGGGACGTGGAATGCCCTGCCTGCAACAGGAGTAGACTCACCAACTTTACGAGCATTTAAATAGTAATTGGATAAAATATGGATGAAAATAGTGTAGGTTAGAAGGGCTTCAGGTTGGCTTCAGGACAGCTCCACATCAAGGCCGAAGGGCCTGGACTGCACTGTAATATTCTGTGTGTTACTGCAAAACAGAGTGGTAAGAGGCTTTATTTTATTCAATCATCAGATGTGAATGTCACTGATCAGGCCTCTCCTTGTCTTTCTCCAGGTCGTGACATGATTAAACACATTAACGTCCTCCAGCAAAACCAACAATTTCTGGAGAAACTCAGCAGGTCTGGCAGCATCTGTAGAAAGAAAGCAGAATTAATGTTTTGGGTCCGGTAACCCTTCTTCATAAGCGTTGTTTGTTTTATTTTGATATCCTCCATGGTTCCACTTTCCCGGTTATAACCACTATATTGCCACCATGCACTCTGACCTATAGTGCCTCCACCCAAGTGTATATACATAGACCCCTCCTTTTTCTTTTCTTTTTCTTTTTTACTCCTTCCTGTCATCGCAGGGAGACTGGAGCGGGGACTCCTGGCTTTGGAGTCCTGGCTAAACTATCTGCTGCCCCTTAGTTGCATGGCTGTACTTTAATTTGCATTTTGATGACACCCAGATCTAATTCGCTACTACCTCCTGGCTGTAGCTAAATTGCCAGACAGCTTGAAGCCTGTTGCGAGTGAAACAGAGATACCCTCTGAATAAATATGGGCAAGAGTGAAACCATTGTCTTAATGTCTTCACTCCCTCCCATCACCACCTCAAACTGTGTTCCCTAGCAACTGACATTGTCCCTCTCCCGGACAACAATATGTGGCAGAGTAAGTGTTTCATCACCTTGATATCATTTTTAACCTAGGGATGAACTTTATTGCCAATAAAACAGGCTTTGTAATTCCAGATTGTCCACGGCATCACCAAAACCACCTCCCCAGTTCAGCACCTTCCACTGCTTAAACTTTCATCAGTGCCTTCCCTATCACCTAGACTCAACCAAACACCCCATTGATAAAATACATAGCCTTGGCCAGTCCTGAGTGCACCCAAACCTTGACTGCCCAGATGCTGAAAATGTGTTGCTGGAAAAGCGCAGCAGGTCAGGCAGCATCCAAGGAGCAGGAGAATCGACGTTTCGGGCATGAGCCCTTCTTCAGGAATGAGGAAAGTGTGTCCAGCAGGCTAAGATAAAAGGTAGGGAGGAGGGACTTGGGGGAGGGGCATTGGAAATGTGATAGGTGGAAGGAAGTCAAGGTGAGGGTAATATGCCAGAGTGGGGGTGGGGGGCGGAGAGGTCAGTAAGAAGATTGCAGGTTAGGAAGGCGGTGCTGAGTTCGAGGGATTTGACTGAGACAAGGTGGAGGGAGGGGAAATGAGGAAACTGGAGAAATCTGAGTTCATCCCTTGTGGTTGGAGGGGTCCTAGGCGGAAGATGAGGCGCTCTTCCTCCAACCGTCGTGTTGCTATGGTCTGGCGATGGAGGAGTCCATATTGATGCTGGCCTCTTTCAGTCATAAATGAATGAATGAGTGATTTATTGCCTCATTTCTCGAGGGGGATACAGTGAAACATGTTCTGTTGCCACAATCTAGCGCCCTTTTGAGGTACAAAGGATAAAAAGAAAATACTTAAATACAGTTCACATTCGTCGGCAAGGGTCCAAACACGGCTCCGGGACGCATGTAAGTCCCCTGCGCCAGGCTGACCTAGCCAGCAGCTCCCCATTCGGGCACCGACGCCACCTTTGCCAAGCTCTCCATGCTCCGGGCCTATTGCAGTCAAGAGTTCCTGTTCCCCCACAACTGCGGCCTACACCTTGCTGTCATTCTAGGAGTCCATGCATCGGGTCTTCAAAGCCAGGAGTCCCCCCTCCAGTCTCCCTGCGATGACAGGAAGGTGTAAAAAAGAAAAAGGAAAGTGATGTAAAGGTGGGGGAGGAAAGAGAGAGAAAGATTGAGAGAATGCATCTGGCTTGGAGTGGACAGGATCAGCAGCCTGAACACCACCGACCGTGCCTGTGCTGCCATCTTGAATCATCACCCCTGTGCTTGCTAACCTATATTGCCTTCTGGTCCATCATTGTCTCAATTCTGAAATTCTCATTCTTATTTTCAACTGCTCTCCCATGGTTTCACCCCTTCCTATCTCTGACATATCATCTATCCCAAAAGCCATCTTCATACTCCTTGCAGTTCAGAATTCCAGAGCATATCCAATTGGAGTCCATGTTAGACCTTTGAGTCCCTTTAAGACCGATTTTTCTTTCAAATATATCCAACATAACATGAGGCCTCACATAATGGTTTCTCCAGCTGTTGCTTCCCTTTCCCGGACATAAACAATTTTTTTAATACAATGGCAAAAGGTGAATTCAAATTAATGCTTACGTTCCTGCTAAGTCACTGATGTCTGGCGCTCCAAGTTGTTTAGGAACTTACAATGGAGGCGGACAAGGGGGTAACAGTTATTCTCTCCGATGCAGAAGGGTAAGGGATTCAGAGATGTGGTTGGCACATCACAGATTGCCAGCACCAGCAAGTGCTCAGAGAAAGAGGACAATCCTTGCAAGGGTTACGGTTAGGGAACTGTCTTCTTCAGATGGAATAGAAGAGACGCTTTCCAGGGAAGAGTTTCCTAGCATTTCTGTTGGAGAGCAAGAAACTGCCTTCACGCATATAGTAAGAATCTTGGCACCCTGTGCCAACTACCTGTTAATCCTTTAGTTTCAGTGAGCTATCCTGAATTGTTGCAGATTGTGTACTTATTGTTTAATTAATTAACGTACCATATCTAAATTGCTGTGGCTTAACAAATTTAATAATCTATCTGAAAATTTCTTTAAAATGGTCGATGACCTTTTGCTTTAAGCTAATGTTTTCACAAACCCCTAAAATCTAACAGACCGGCTTTCAGCCTTAAACCTAAAAAATACACTTCCTAAACAACTAAAGATAGGGATTGCTGGAAAAGCTCAGCTGGTGTAGCAGCACCTGTGAAAAGATATCAGAGTTAACATTTCGGGTCAAGTGACCCTCCCTTAGAATCTCAGTGCCTCTATTTTGTCCTTATAAGACACACCTTACAATCTATGTACTTGACCGGGCATCTGCCCTGATGTGTCCTTATATGGTCAAATGTTATTCCTGTAAAGTGCTTTGGGATTGCTCACTGCAGTAACGGTGCTACATCAATGCAGGCTGTTGTTGGTCAGAGCACAAATGTCAGACATAGGTTGGGCTGAATGGCCCATTTTTGTGCTGTAAATCCTATCTAATTTTATCAAATTCTGTACAAAAGGTTCAGGAGACCAGTTATTTCAAAATCTATGGGAGGCAGATAAATATCTGTTGAGAGAAAATTTCTATTTTTGGCACAGTCGAACAACACAGTATAAAAATCTATGAATACAAGACTTTCAGGACACACAGGATTTTCAGATTCTACACAACGTTCTGTCACACAATGCTCTGCAACAGTACCTATTGGGAATATTGAAATTCACAAACATACGCACAGCCATGGCTTAAGTTGATATTCCACTGATAGAATTGCACCAAGTGTATTTGCAATGGTTGCTCTTTCTTTATTTTTACAGCATCTTGTATTTACGCATGTGTGTTTGCATCAAACAGATGACATTTTTATTATTGGCTTTTCTTCCAGCTCAGTAAAAAGGCAGTATCGGTGAAATTTAAAATTGGATGAGTAGCCATTGGTCTGCAAGATGTTCCCAATTGCAGGTCCACCACATTCAAGCCACAGAGACAGAAATAGTAAACAGTGAAAGGTCATCGGCCTGAAACCTTAGCCCTGCTTCCCCCTCTGTGGTTGCTGCTTGACCTGGTGGGTGTTTCCAGTGTTCTCACTCCAAACAAATGCTGGCTCTCACACTGCATGGTTTGTGTCTAGACAGGGGAGAGAGTCACTGCAGCTGCCAACAGACAGGTTTTGTTACACCCTGATCTGATCAGGCTGGTATTCCAGAGAGGGAGAGACAGCAATCCAGGCACTCTTGTATTGTATAAACTGCAGTCTGACAAAGAGAAGGCTTGTTGCATAAGAAATTAGGTGGATTTTGTTCAATCAAGGAAATTTGGCATGGCTAGCATTTATTGCCCATCCCTATGTGGGATATAGGTAAAGTAGCGTTACTTCTGCAATCATAATTACTTTTATGCAAGGTAAATGAACTCACACCAGAGTATAATTGTTTCAGCCAAGAGCTGAGTCAACAAGAATGAAAACTATGTGAAGGAAATATATAATTGTTTTTATATTAGCTAAAATGTGCATACAAGAATGAAATGTGCCTGCAAACAATGGTAGATGTTACAGACAAATAGATAAGGTGCTGTGAGGGGAGGGGGTTAAGCTAGATATGCCTGTACAAACGGTAGTTATAAGCATCTATTTCCAGCTTCTGTAAAAACAAGAACAAACCACAATCAAGAAGCCATGAGGTCATAAGGTCATAACAAGTAAGGGAAACAGATGGTAGTGAAGGAGGATATACCTAACAATGGACCACAGCAGGATGTGGTCAAATGGCCTTGTGAGGCCAGAAATAAGCATTTTGTCACAGACATGGCCGGATAAGGCAAGAGATAAACAGGAGTAATGGGCGCCGGTCTTAGAGAGGTGGGAGGTGTAAACAGGGGAGGAGCAATAGGAGGAAAGAATAGGAACGAATTACATAAATACCATGTACTAGTTGAATTCAGTGTGCGTGCGTGACTGCCTTTGTACACAGTAGACACAACACCCCTCTTGCAAGAGCAAAATAAATGACACTACTGATTCAGATCTTGTCTCGGACTGAAATTATTGAAGTGAGTGAGCTTCGTTTCTCACACCTATTTGCCCTTTCAGAATGGTAGAGTGCCCACAGTGTGGAAGCAAGCCTTTAGGCTCATCGAATCCACACCAACCCTCTGAAAAGCATGCTACCCAAACCCACCACACCACACCACCCCACCCCACCCCACCCCACCTTATCCTTGCATTTCCCATAGCTAACCTACCTAGCCTGCACATCTCTCTGGCCATTATGGGTAATTTAGCATGGCCAATCCACCTAACTTGCACATCTTTGGACTGTGGGAGGAAACTGGAGCACACAGACATAGGAAGAACATGCAAGCTCCACATAGTGGCCCCATTTTGGATTTTGACCCAGCAACACAGAGGTAACAATAATCTATTTCCAAGTCAGGGTGGTGAGTGGTTTGGTAGGGAACTCGTCAGCGGTGGTGTTCCCATCTATTTGCTACCCCTGTCCTTCTAGACGGTAGAGCTTACCAGTTTGGAAGGTGTTGTATAAGGAGTCTTGTGTGAGTTGCTGCAGTGACTCTTGTAGATCATAGAATCATAGAAACCCAACAATGGAAAAGCAGTCCGTCAGTCCACACTGATCCTCTGAAGAGCATCCCACCCAGATCTAACCCCCATCCCCACCCCATCATCCTGCATTTCCAATGACTAATTCCCCCTAGCCTGCACATCCCTAGACACTATGGATAATTTATGTGGTCAATCCACATAACCTGTACATCTTTAGTAGATGGTACACAATGCTGCCACTGGGCATTGTCAGTATCAGCATTGAATGACGAAGGTAATGGATGGGGTGCTAAACATGTAGGCTACTTTGACCTGGGTCTGTGTCCAGTTTAGCTTAGTTGCTAGCATTCCCACATCCAAAGATTGTAGCTCAAGTCCCATTTCAGGACTTGACATGAGAAACATCTGTGTTGGCAGCATGAGGAAGTGCTGTACTGTCAGAGGAGCTGCTAAATAAAGGCTCCACCTCAAGCACATGTAAAATTAAAGTCCCATCCCACAGTTCTGAAGAAACAAAATTGCCCCCGGTGTTCAAGTTGATATCTATCCCTCAACCAACATCACGCAAACAGATTATCTGGTCATAATCACTTGCCTGAGAATGGGAGCTTGCTGTGCACAAATTAATTTTTGTTTTCCCTTTGATGAAAGCATTACAAAAGCTCTTTGGGAAGGAGATTGTGAAAGTGTCTTGCAAATGTTAGTTCCTTTCTTTCGATTTCTGTGAATGGAGACATGGAAAGAAAGTACTGAGATGGAAAAAGAGAAGTTAGGGGAATGGGTCAGCTAAGCACAATAAGCCAAGCCAAGCTGCTGCCATGTTGTTCGACGACTGCAAGTTAATCCCCAATCACGGTTTGTCAAAGCTGGAGATGGATTCGGATTAATTATCTGGGAAACTTCCTTGAATCAGTGGGCTAATCTTATAAAGCTTCAGTGCCAGAACAGAACAAGGTTTAGCTTCGCAATTATATCAGTCTCAGAGAATACAACATGCTGAAAGAAATGGAAAATGTATTTCAATTTACTGATTTTCTTTTGGCTTTTAAACACTGACAGGCTCAACAAAATTACTGACACATTAAAGTGTTCATCTCAATGCCATTTATGAATTTACATAAAGGACAGGCTATTCAGCCGACTTGTGGCGCTCAAGGTGAGCTTCCTCCCACACTCACCCTATCTGCCCTTCCGCAACTACTCCCTTTGGTGATGAATCCCATAGCTCAGCATACACTGGGTAAATAAATTTCTCATGAATCTGCTCTTCTTGTAATTCTGTACAATTTCAGAGCAGGGTTTGAGATGTGCATTTGAATGTGTCAATAATCTTGTGAACCAGGCAGTGTTTAAAGCCAAAAGAAAAATCAGTACAGTGAAACACATTAGTATTTCCATTTCTTATATTATATTGTACTTTCTGAGATTGATATAATTGCAGGATAAACCTTGTTATGTTTTGCCACTTGAGATTTATACCACTGACTCAAGGACGTTTTCCAGATAATTACCTTGAAGCCATCTTCAGCTCTTGCCAGGATTATCGTTTATCCGTCTTTTTTCCTACCCCTATTTCCAATGTTGGGCCATTGATGTCCATTGGATTAGCCCACATCTGGAGAAAGTGCTGCAGTGGTTTGCTGTCGCCCTCTGGAGGACGGTTGAATAGGAGACCAAGATGAGGTGTAACTGTGGTTGATGGAAAATATTCATCCTGGAGGTCAGTTACTAGTGGTGTACCGCAAGGATCTGTTTTTTGTCATTTTTATAAATGACCTAGATGAGGGCGCAGAAGGATGGGTTAGTAAATTTGTGAATGACACTAAGGTCAGTGGAGTTGTGGATAGTGCAGAAGGATGTTGCAGGTTACAGAGGGGCATAGATAAACTGCAGAGCTAGGCTGAGAGGTGGCAAATAGAGTTTAATGCAGAAAAGTGTGAGGTGATTTACTTTGGAAGGAGCAACAGGATTGAAGAGTACTGGGCTAATGGTAAGATTCTTGGTAGTGTCGATGAGCAGAGATAGCTCGGTGTCCATGTACATAGATCCTGAATGTTGCCACTCAGATTGATAGGGTTGTTAAGAAGGCATATGGTGTGTTAGCTTTTGAGTTTGAGCCACAAGGTCATGCTGCAGCTGAAGAAAACTCTGGTGTAGCAACATACAGTTTTGGTCTCCGCATTGTAGGAAGGATGTGAAAACTTTGGAAAGTGTTCAGAGGAAATTTACTAGGATGTTGCGTGGTATGGAGGGCAGGTCTTACGAGGAAAGGTTGAGGGAGTTGAGGCTGCTTTCGTTCGAGAGAAGAAGGTTGAGAGGTGACTTAATTGAGCTATGCAAGTTAGACAGGGTGGACAGTGAGAGCCATTTTCCTTGGATGGTGATGGGTAGCACGAGGGGACATAGCTTTAAATTGAGGAGTGATAGATATAGGACAGACGTCAGAGGTAGTTTCTTTACTCAGAGAGTAGTAGGGGCATGAAACGCACTGCCTGCAGCAGTAGTAGACTCGTCAGCTTTAAAGGCATTTAAATGGTCATTGGACAAACATATGGATGAAAGTGTCAGATAGATAGGCTTCAGGTTGGTTCCAAAGGTCCGCGCAACATTGAGGGCCAAAGGGCCTGTACTGCGCTGTAATGTTCTATGTTCTAGACTCAAACCCCCATGGCCAACAAGCCTGGTACAGGACTTGAAAGTCTGGCCCAGAGACAGAGATGCTACCTATGCTGCTGCCAAATTTCTTACTAGATTTCCTGCTGCTGACCATTTTATATTTCTGGCTGTCGTTTCCATCACCCATAGAAAGATCCTCTCTATATCTGCGCTCCTGTGAGTTGACATCCTTTAACTCCAGCTTGCCCTGCAGGTGATTCACCAACTCTACACTTGCCTCCATTGTATGTACAGTGCATATTCAATTATAAAATCATAAGAAATTGGAACAGGGATAGGCTGTTCTGCCTCTTGAACCTGCTCTGCCATTCAATAGAATCAAGACTGATCTGGCATTCCTCGTTTGCCCTTTCCCCATAACCATTGATTCCCCAACTAATCAAGAATCTCTCTATCCCAGCCTTAAATATACACAAGCACACTCCCCACACCTCTCTCTATGGCAAGGCATTCCAAAGTCTCACAAACCCCAGAGAGAAGAAATTCCTTTTCATCTCAGTGTTGTATTGGAGCGCCTTTACTCTGAGACTATGCCTTCTGGTCCTAGACGGCATGGTGGCACAGTGGTTAGCACTGCTGCCTCACAGCGCCAGAGACCCGGGTTCAATTCCCGCCTCAGGCGACTGACTGTGTGGAGTTTGCATGTTTTCCCCCTGTCTGTGTGGGTTTCCTCCGGGTGCTCCAGTTTCCTCCCACAGTCCAAAGATGTGCAGGTCAGGTGAATTGGCCATGCGAAAATGCCCGCAGTGTTAGGTAAGGGGTAAATGTAGGGGTATGGGTGGGTTGCGCATCGGCGGGTCGTTGTGGACTTGTTGGGCCGAAGGTCCTGTTTCCACACTGTAATGTAATCTATGTAGACTCTCCCATGAGGGGAAAACATCCTCTCAGCCCTTACCCTGACCAGCCTCTTAAAGACCTACCAGTTTCAATAAGATCACCTGTCATTCTTCCAAATTCCTGTGAGTAGAGTCTCAACCTGTTCATCCTTTGCCTATAAGACAATCCCTCCATAGCAGGGATCATCGTAGTGAACTTTTTCTGAACTGCCTCCAATGATTTTGATGTTGCGGGCCAACAATCATTTGTGGGCCAACAATCAGGCTTTCTGTAGACAAGAACCTTTTCTCCTGATGCTTTCTAATTCTGGCTGCAGCGTGTTCACTCCACAGTCATATATAGAAATGTCTAGAAGTAAAGAGGTCTCTTGAGTGTCTGCTTTAAAACTATTTTTCATTAATTTAAATGGGTGCTCACTAATCTTCTCCTGGTCTAATTTGAATTGATAAACCAGATTCTGTTGCATATCGCATTAATATTTTATCTATCAGCTTCTTCAATCTCTAGACTTTCTGGGATTGGGAATTGACTTTATCCCGTATTTGTCCCCACACTCGAGTTCTTGAGTTGTATGATGACCTGGACCATCATGAGGCTAAAATAGAAAATGCAGTGAAGAGGGAAGCAGAGTTAATGTTTTGAGTCCGATATGGCTTCTGGAACATGAAGCCAAACCGATCCTTGCCACAGCACTGTCAAACCCCAGCGCAACTTTGACACACCTGAGGCAAGGCAGGAGTGTAATATCTTTGTCTTTGCTGGCAAGGCCAAGATTTGCTACTTACCCCTAATTGCCCTTGAACTGACTGGCTTGCTCAGTCATTTCAGAGGGCAGTTAAGTCAACCCCATTGCTGTGGGTCAGGAGTTACTTGTAACAAAAGTCAGTTACCTTCCAAAAAGGGCATTGGGGGCCAGATAGGTTTTTTTTTAAAAAGAAGTGATAATGGTTGTCATGGTCAACGTTACTGAAACTAGTTTTCAAATCCAAGATTTTTTTATTCGAGTTTAAACTCTACCGATGTTGGTGAGATTTGAATCCCTGCCATGACTGAACCTTTGGTTCTTCAGTAAATGACATCATCACAACAACAATGATGCTCCAGCCATTACTAAAGAATATTTAAGAGAGTTGCCTCAGCCCTGAGCTCTGGGATTACTCTCCCTAAACATTACAGTTTCTCTTCTTCTCTCCCCTCTACCTTAAAATGACCCAGACACCTGCAACTTTAACCAAGCACCTGGCCTATAAACTTCTTCTGTATTTTGATGTCAAATTTTGTTTAATTGCTCTCTTTTGAAGCGCCTTGTGATTTTCATTCCTGTTTTAAGGTATTACATAACATTATAAGAGAAAGGACCTGAATTAGGCCATTCAGCCCATGGAGTCTGCTCCACCATATGATGTGTTTCTCAACTCCATTCTCCTGCCTTCACACCATAACTCACCAACTTTATGGGGGTTAAAATGGTAATTGGATAAATATATGGATGAAAATGGAATAGTATAGGTTAGATGGGCTTCAGATTGGTTTCGCAGGTTGGCGCAATATCGAGGGCCGAAGGGCACTTTAATGTTCTACGTTCTACAAGCTTTGATCCCCTGCTCCACTATTCAATGAGATCTTGGCTGATATGATAACCATCAACTCCATTTTCCTGTCTCTTCCTCACAACCGATTCCCTTCATAATTAAAAAGTCTGTCTAGCTCAGCCTTGAATATATTTAATGACCCAGCCTCAACAGCTCTCGATGGTGAAGAATTCAGAGATTTATTACCCTCTGAAAAAAGAAGTTTCTCCTCATCTCTGTTTAAAATGTGAAATCCCTTACCCTGAGATTATACCTTCTGGTTGCAAACTCTTCCACAAGGGTAAACAACTTTTCTGTGTCTACCCTGTATAATCCCTAAGAATAGTGTATGTTTGAATAAGGTCACAATTCAATCTTCATATTTCAACAAGTAAAGGCCCAATCTACTCAACTTCTCCTCGTTAGAAAGCCTGGTACCAGACTAGTGAATGAACTCTGGATTTCCTTCAATGCCAGTCTATTTTTCCTTCGATAAGGGGTCCAAAGCTGTTTACAGTATTCCAGCTGCGGTCAGCTAGGAACTTGTATAATTTTAGAAAAACCTCTCCACTTTCACACTTCATTCCCTTTGAAATAAAAGCCAACATTCCAATTCTCTTCCTTGTCACTTGCTGAACTTGCATGTTAACTTTTTTGTGATTTATGCATGAGGATTCCCAGATCCATATTTGTTGTAGCTTTCTATGGTCTTTCTCCATTTAAATAATATTCTACTTTTCTATTCTTCCTGCCAAAGTGCATAACCTCACATTTTCCCACATTATATTCCATCTGCCAAGTTTTTGTCCACTTGCTTAACCTATCTATATCTCTCAGTGGATTCCCCTGACATCTTTAACACTTGCCTTCCCCTCTATTTCTGTGTTATCTGCAAACTTGGCTATGGCGCATTCACTTTTCTCATCCAAATCAATAATATACATAGTAAATAATTGTGGCCCCATTATGGATTCCTGTGTCACTCCAGTGATTACAGGTTGACATCCAGAAAATGCACCTCCCTCACCCCAAATCTGTCTTCTATTCATTAGCCAACCCTGTATCCATGCTAACATATGTTCTTATCATGTTAAGTAGGCTAACATGTGCTTGTATATCAAACATCCAAATATATTACATAAAGGTAACTGCAGTCTTCTATCAAATATATTAACATAGACGTTAACCTCATTGATTGTAACACTCCCAAGAAAAGCAGACAGAGTAATGTCTTGCGAACACATTAATAATTCCCGTGTTAATATCACCAATGAGATAATGATCAGATAATCTGTTTTAGGTGTTGTTTGAGGAATAAATATTGGCTCGGATGCTGAGAAAAGCTCCCCTGCTCTTTTTTGAAGAAGCACTGGGGGATCATTTGACTCTTCTGAAAGGAGGTAGCTCCAACAGTGCAGAAATCCTTCAATCCCACTCTAGGTGTGTGCACGTATCCCGCCGTGGTGTGGGACTGGACCTTATGGATCTGAGGTGAGTTTACCACAGAGATGGTGCTGGCAAATAAAATTTACTGAGGGGGAAGAAATCTAAACAAGCCACCAAGTGGCTGCTGAAGTTTGGTAGGGCCTTCGGGTGTGTTATCGACCAAGCTCCTTGGAAGTGCAGTCACAGGTAGACAGGACGATGAAGAAGGCTTTCGGCATGTTTGCTTTCATCGGTCAGTGCACTCATTATAGGAGTTGGGACCTGGACCTGAAGGATTGAATTATAAGGCGAGGCTGGATAGGCTGGGACTTTTTTCCCTGGAGTGTAGGAGACTGATAAGGGGTGACCTTATCGCGGTCTGTAAAATCATGAGAGATGTAGATAAGGTAGTTATCCAACTATTTTTCCCTATAATAGGAGGGTCTAAAACTAGAGGGTTTAAGATGAGAAGGGAGAGATACAACAGTGTCCAGAGGGCTATTATTTCACACTCAAGGTGGTGAGTGGGTGGAATGGGCTATCAGAGGTAGTGGTTGAGGTGAGAACAATTTTGTCATTAAGAAACATTTGGATAGGTGCATGGTGGGATATGGACTAAATGCAGGCAAATAGGACTAGATCAATTGTGAAAACTGGGGAGGCATGGACAAGTTGACTTTAATTAAAAGAAAAATAAATCTAGAATTAAGAATCTACCATGAATCCATTACTGGTCATCAGTAAAAACCATCTGATTCACAAAATACCCTTTAGGCAATTAAATGTGTTATCTTTACCAGGTCTGGCCTACATGTGATTCCAGATCCACACCAATGTGTTTGACTGCCCTTTGAAATGGCTTAGTAAGCCACTCAGTACAAGGACAGCTAGGGTTGGGTAATAAATGTCTCATTCCTGATGAAAGACTTATGCCCGAAACATCGATTCTCCTGCTCCTCGACCTACTGTGCTTTTCCAGCACCACACTCTCGACTCTGATCTCCAGCATCTGCAGTCCTCATTTTTCTCCTAGTAAATTCTGGCCAGCCAGCGATGTTCACAAGTGGAAAAAAAATGTATTGATGGTACTGCTATGTATGTTCTTGGTATAAAGATCCTGAAAGTGCGGGCTCTCTACCAAGAGAGTGCAGTGACACAGAAAGGGGTAGTTATCACATTCAAAAGCATGCAATAGGGTGGCATGGTAGCACAATGGTTAGCACTGCTGCCTCACAGTACCAAGGACCCAGGTTCAATTCCAGCTTTGAGTGATTGTCTATTTGGAGTCTGTATATTCTCCTTGTGTCTATGTGGATTTCTTCCCACCATCCAAAAATGTGCATGTTCGATGGATTGGCCATGCTAAGTTGCCCTGTAATATTCAGGGATGTGCACATTAGGCGGATTAGCCATAGAAATTGTGGGGTTGCAGGGGTGAGATGCTTTTCAGAGGGTCAATGAGTCAAATGGCCTGCTTCCACACTGTAGGGATTCCATGAGAGAGTGAGGAGACATTGTGCATGAGGTTGAAAGGGATTGAACAGAACAGTATGAGATACTGAGTTTGATCAACATGACCCACTCTATGGAGAGAATGGTAAATTATTTAGGAGGTGGCAGAGATTGAGGTTTTGAGACAAAGAGGGTGAGGGGCACGGGGCTATATTTTTCTGCCCTGAAGATGTCACTTTGAAGATGAGGCCTTCATGAGTAGATGCACAGCAATTCCTGCTGAATCTGGCCTGGCTGTAATCCCCGTGTCCAGCCTCCATATCCTAACCATTGGGCAGCAAACCCATCTTAAGAGCCATTACAATCCCAACCCCTGGAAAAACATGTCTGAAGATGGAGAAGGGACTGGGAAGAGGAATCAATCGCACCTCTTGACTGCTACCTCCAAGGTATTGAGTAAAGTAGAGAGGGGCACAGGCACCCACACCTGGCATCTGGGACAAACAGACGGAGAATTGGACAGAGTCATTTCACATTACAGTACAGGATGAACCAAGATAATAGGCAACAAAAGCCACTCAGGAACACAGCGCCTGGTCCTAGAACAACCCTTGACAAAATGCAGGAACTGGCTACTTCCCACCTATTACTTTGCAATTAATTTACTATCTATAAAGGCCTGTGTACATTTGCCTCCATTCCATTAATATTTTGATGTATTTTCAGACAAGCCACTATGGACTAGAGTTAAGAGAAAGAACTGTCCTGATAGCTCTTGTACTATAATGTCATTCAAATGGGAAAGGTTGATTCTTTCATTGCACCAGGTGAAGGGTGGTGGGCGAGACAATTTATTGCAATGTCCCTGAACTAGTTGCTAATGATCCTAACCTGAACCCTTTCCATGGCTAATCCACCTAACCTGCACATCCCTGGATAATATGGAGCAATTTGGCACGGCTACTCCACTTAACCTGCACACCCCTGGATAGTATGGAGCAATTTCCCATGGCCAATCTACCTAACCTGCACATCTTTGAATTCTGGGAGGAAACCAAAGCTCCTGTGGGAAAACCCAC
This sequence comes from Chiloscyllium plagiosum, assembly GCF_037043375.1. Classification (NCBI taxonomy): domain Eukaryota; kingdom Metazoa; phylum Chordata; class Chondrichthyes; order Orectolobiformes; family Hemiscylliidae; genus Chiloscyllium; species Chiloscyllium plagiosum. The sequence continues at coordinate 21,740,980 of NW_028270183.1, forward strand.
ACAGACAAGGGGAGAATGTGCAAACTCAGTTTTGGGTGAAATGGGATCTGGTTAGGCTGCAATTGTACAAACGCTTGTTTCATTCAGGGTTAAGCCTGGTGTTTGTTCCTCTGTTGACCATTCAGCAAGGTGCTGGGAAATTACCAGGACTACGTGCAGTCGAGCCCAGCTAAAGTGGCTGGGGGGCTGGGGGCAAGGCAGGAATTCACCTTGGGCAGTCTCATGCCATTGGCAGTAACCACCTGGCAGGGGTACATTACACCCTGCCCAATGGCATCTGTAAAGTGGATTGCAGATTCATCCCACCTTTTTGTGCTCTCGTTCCAAAGTGAGTGGTACACCCATTGGAAGCACATGGGGGATAAAACAAGTGATGCCAAATGAGATAGCATGTTGTTACCTTGCACTAATTGTCACAACCATCACACTGTAATGAATGTACTATACCTAATGTACTATATCTAATGTACTATACCTAACAGCCTGTGTGCTTCTGTCTCCATTCCATTAATATTTTGATATATTTAGGAGAAACCACAAGGGATTGGAGTTAAGAGAAAGGACTGTCCTGTTAGCTCTAGTGTAAATGCACTGTGCATTGTAACACAAGGCCATTCAAATTGGGAATGTATGGTTCCTTCACTGAATCTACACTCTCCCTGTGTCTGCGTGGGTTTCCTTTGGGTGCTCCGGTTTACTCCGACAATCCAAAGATGTGCAGGTCAGGTGAATTGGTCATGCTAAATTACCCACAGTGTTGGGTGCATTAGTCAGGGGTAAATATTGGATAGGGGAATGAGTCTGGGTGGGTTACTCTTCAAAGGGTTGGTGTGGACTTGTTGGGCCAAATGGCCTGTTTCCATACTGTTGGGAATCCAATCTATAAATCTGCTATTTCCAGAGCCATCCCAAAAGTCAAAGGTTTTAAAAAATAAGCAGAATTTCCCAATTTACCTGACTTTCAAACCCAAGTTGGCATAAAGCATATATTAGGACTCTGAACTTAACAAGAATTTCTATTTATATCAAATAAGTAGATTCTTGTCACAGGTTATGAACCATCAGCATATACATAGCCTCTCCAGGATGGTACTGCAGGATGCTGTATATATACAACAGCTAGGGGGAGTTGTTGTGGCCCAAAACTGAACAAAAGACATGGGTTCAAGTCTCAGGTGCCCTGGAGGTGTGTCAATACACTGTCCAAACAGATTGATTGAAAATAGAATGACAGCAGATATTGATGTTACTCCTTTCATTGAGAGTAATATCCCAAAGGAATTTGCAGAGCTGTAGTGAGACATAACTGAACACTGAGCTAAAGGAGGGGATATTGAGGGTAGCCAGAAGGTTCGGTGGAACATTTGGTGGTTCAATGAGAGGCAGCAGTGGTAGAAGAGTTTGGGTAGAACTTCCAGGGTCCTGAACCAAGACCCAGGAAGGAATAGACCTGGATTCTCCAGAAGTATTGGTGATCTTGGTGATCATATGGAAACATGCAAAAAGGTAGATACTGAAAGTCTGTTTAATCTGGTCAATATCCCTGAAAGAAGCTCTCACATGACAGAGACTCCACCAACAAGAACAATTGTTTAAGGTGTTCATTCTCCATGTTTAGCTGGTACTGTCCATAAAAGTCTTAGTGGTGTGCAGATACCAGTCTGCAGGCAAAACTAAAGTTGGAACAGAGTCTTGGGAGTTAGCAGAAAGGGGGAAAGGTGTAACTTACGGCAGGAGTCAGTTGGGATTGAGTCTGGGTGAGGTATTGCAAAACTAGCAGCTTAAATGTTTTTGATTGCTTGAAATTGGATGAGTGAGACACAAAATTCTTCTGTGTCACGTCTCTCTCTCTTTTTCTCTCTTCTTACAGCATTTCCACCTGCCCCAGTCTCAGGACAATGATTTTCTATTCGGAATTGAGATGACGTGAGCCCTTGGAATTCTCTACCATGAGAGCCTAGCGTGTTTGGCCATTGGGCAGACTTAAGACTGAAATTATGATTATGGGCACTGTTAAGTGCATGGGAGGAGTGGTAATGTCACTGGGCAAGTCATTTCCAGAAGCCTAGACTTACATTTTGGGTGGGTGGGGATTAAGGAGCTAGTGGAATTTAAATGAACACATATAAAGATTGAATTAATTTTATCCTGAAACTTCAAAGAATCAAGCTGCTTCTTTGGTGAAGGAATTTTGTATCCTGACCCAAGCTGGCCTACATGTGACTCCAGGCCCATAGTAATGTGGCTGACTCTTTTACCGTCCTCTGAAATGTCGCTGGCAAACCATTCAGTTCAAGAGGATTCCCAACTAACGCAGGCCTTGCCAGTAACTTCTCCTTCCCATGAAGGGGGTGAGGCAACAGCATAGTGGTATTATCGCTCGACTGTTAATCCAGGGAAACCCAGGTAATGTTCTGGGGACCTGGGTTCTAATTCTGTCATGGTATCACTGTTACCAGGCAAAAGCGGACACTGTCATCCTTTCAGTGATGACTTGTAAACTTATCACTGCACTCATATGACTACATGTCACAATAAACCTAATTTAATTGATTATGCCTTGTGAAACTCTGCAATATCTATTCAAAAGAAGTTGCTTCTATTCTCAATTATCATTTGCAGTCATTTATTGTGCTCATCAATTAAGCTCACTTCCTTTTCAGATTGTATTCTGCCCTACATTAGACATTAGCCATTAAAACCTGAGGGCTGGGTTCAAAGTATAGATTAGATTAGATTACTTACAGTGTGGAAACAGGCCCTTCGGCCCAACAAGTCTACACCGACCCGCCGAAGCGCATCCACCCAGACCCATTCCCCTACATTTACCCCTGCACCTAACACTACAGGCAATTTAGCATGGCCAATTCACCTAACCTGCACATTTTTTGGACTGTGGGAGGAAACCGGAGCACCCGGAGGAAACCCACGCAGACACGAGGAGAATGTGCAAACTCCACACAGTCAGTCGCCTGAGGCGGGAATTGAACCCGGGTCTCTGGCGCTGTGAGGCAGCAGTGCTAACCACTGTGCCACCGTGCTGCCCACTAGACCGAAAGGATGACCGTACCAAGTCAAATGAATTTGAAAAGTTTCAATACAATCGCTTCTGAGCAGTGAACCGTTGAGTAGTCTTCTCCTAACTTGGACAGTTGGGCAACATTATTCTCAGGACAGGATGGCTGGAAGGAACATTGTACCAATATCACAAATGGGATAATAGCATACTCTTGTGAGGTTGGTGCATTGTGTAGAAGGACCTTTATCTGTGTCTAACTCTGTGCTGTCCCTGTCTTGGGAATGGAAATACTGTAGAGGTAGCTTTACTCTGTTTCTAATGCTGCGCTGTCCATGACCTGGAAGTGTTTGATGGGGACAGTGTAGAGGGAACTTTATACTCAATATAAAAGGATAAAGTGTTTGATGGGAATAATACAGAATGAGCATTTTTCTGGATCTAACCTCATGCCATCCATGTTAGGAGAGTGTTTAATGGGGATGGTGTTGAGGGAGCTTTACTTAACATTTAACTCCGTGCTGTCTCTGTCCTGGGAGTGTTTGATGGATACAAATGTAGAGGAAGCTTTATATTTGGTTGAAAAGAGTAGAGGACACTTGACACCATCAATAAGTGGATGCAATTAAATGACACACTCTTCATTGGGTTGAGTACATTTGCAGATGAGGAACTGAAACATTAACTATTTTCCTTTCTCCACAGATGCTGCCAGACCTGTTGAGCTTCTTCAGCACTTTCCATTTTTATTTATTTTCTACACCCCAGGAGTAGTCAGCCTATGGTATTATCTGCCAGGGAAAGTGGGTGAAGCAGAGACATTCTCAATGCTTTCAAGAGGAGTTAAATGTAGCTCTGAGGGCTAAAGGGGTTATAAGGTTATTAGAAACAAGCCCTTGAATATTTCTGTATATTTCAATGCATTCCTTGGACTAAAGGGATCACAGTGCACAGGGAGGAAGCAGGAACAAGATATTAAGTTAGATGATTAGCTATGAAGATACAAACACTTAAACTCTCGTACCAACAGATTCAAGAACAGCTTCTTCCCCATTGTTATCATACTTCTGAATGGACCTTTCAAATTTTAAACTTGATGTTCATTTTGTTCCTTGTGTACCTTCTGTGCAGCTGTAACATTGTGTTCCTCTCTCTGTTCTATTACCCTATTGCTCTTTGTACGGTATGACCTGCCTGCCCTGCATGCAAAGCAAAACTTTTCACTGTACGTAGGTACATCTGACAATAATAAATCAAAACTAAAAGGGGCTGAATGATCCACAAAAAGTAGAAATTGCTGGAAAAGTTCAGCAGATCTGGCAGCATCTGCAGAGAGAAATCAGAGTTAACATTTTGGGTGGAGCGACGCTGCCTCAGAACTGATGGTCAACGTCAGAAATCATACCACACCAGGTTTGTAGTCAAACAGGTTTATTTGAAATCACAAACTTTCAGGGAGCTGATCCTTCATCAAGTGAAGTCTTGAAAGATTATTTCAAATCAACCTGTTGGACTACAATGTCATGTCGTGTGCCTTCTGACTTTGTCCACCCCAGTCCAAAACTAGACCCTCCACATCAGAACTGATGGTAGCTAGGAAAATGCCAGTTTATATGCAGAAGTTATATGAGTGTAATGGCAGACTATGCAATAAAGACTTCCTCCTGCTCCATTTTTTTCCCCATGTTTCTTTGTTTATAATTACCTGACCGGCCATTGAAAAAAAAGTGTAGAGGATTCACAATTCATCCTGCTGTCCAAGGTAACTCCATTCCCCGTTGGTTTTCCTTTGAGACGGTGTACGTTTTCTTTTTTTTAAAAAAAAGAGGTGAATCCAGATCGGGATTTCGATGCTCCCCAACTCGTCCGGCTTCTGTAGTAGTAGTCAGCCGCCAGATTTTCAACATACCAGGTTGTATGGAGAGAGAGAAGCTGGGTTTGTCATTGTCTGCGTCTCCACAGTACTGTGTATGTCCCTCTTAGAATGTATGTGTGACTGAGAGTGTGAGTGTGTGTTTGTGTGCGTGAATGTGTATCTGTACAAGACAAACCGTCTGGCTCCACCTCTCTCTCTCTCTCTCTCTATCCTCTCTACCTCCCTCTCTATCTCTTCCCTCCCTCCTCCCGCCATCAGTCTCTTTCACTCTCTCTCTCTCTCTCTCACACACACATACACTCTCTCTTCCTACCAGCTGCAAGCAGCTGCCTGGTGTTATTCAGGGAAGACCTAACGGATTAAAATAAAGGAAGCGAAAGAGAGAGAGAGGGAAAAAATCATCACAAGGAAAAAGGGTGAAGATTTCGCATCAGCATGCAGAATGCTACACCGTCCGTGAAACAGCTACAGTGTGGTCGGATTGAAAGGCGGAAAGAGCACTGAGAGATTGTTTGCTTTTTGAAAATAAAAGACCACGCAAGGCAGAGACAAGAGGGAGAGATTGTATTTTAAAAAAAAATAAAAAAAATAGCCTCCTCCCCCATCTCCAGCTTTACATGTGAAGAAGATAGCATTCCCGGCGATTCAGCGTCCTTGGTAATGCCAGTGGGGGGAGAGGAGTCCTGGCTGCGGTGAATCTGAAGCTGTTTAACCCATCTCACCGCTGCCCCCCCCCCCAACTCCAACCCCCACGGAGTCGGGGTTCGACGGACATTCGGCCAGGTGAGAGAATGAGAGAAAGAGCGACCAACACGGACGGACAGGTGAGTGAGGGATGGAGGGAGGGAGGGAGGGGGAAGAGAATGACCACTGGCTTTTCTATTGAGTGGGGGGGGGGGGGGGCGTGTGGATTATTTCCAGCGTTTCCCTGGGAAGTGGGCATCAGAATGAGCAATGGGTTTTGGGGAGAGAGAGTGACCACGCTATTGGGGGGGGGGGGTTAGGGTTGAGGTAGGTGTTGGGGGGTGTTGGTGAGGAGTGACCACCGAGGTGTGGCGAGAGTGACCACTGTATCTGGGGGAGAGTGACGAAGAGAGGGACCAGTGTGTCCGGGAAGAGGAGTGACCACTGAGATGTGGCGACAGTGACCACTATCTGTAGGGGAGAGTGACCACTGTATCTATAGTGGAGAATGACCACTGTATCTGTGGGGGAGATTGACCACTGTATGTCTGGGGGAGAGTGACCACTATGTATGGGGGAGAGTGACCACTGTATCTGTGGGGGAGATTGACCACTGTATGTATGGGGGAGAGTGACCACTATGTATGGGGGAGAGTGACCACTGTATCTGTGGGGGAGATTGACCACTATATATGGGGGAGAGTGACCACTGTATCTGAGGGGGAGAGTGACCACCGTTTCTGAGGGAGAGTGACTAAGAGAGGGATCAGCGTGTCTGGGGACAGTGTCCCACAGCAGTTGGGCGACGGAGGAGGCTACTGTGGTGGGGGCAAGAGATGCGAGGGGGCGAACCCACTTACACTGGGAGAGTGACCACTGAGAGCGACTCCCCCGGGGAATGGAGAGAGTTGTCCTGACGTGTGAGCTCTGTTCTGGCGGGGGGAGTGGTGGCGGAGAGCAGGCACCAAAGGTGTGGCCCGAATAGCCGCTGATGGGAGAATGGGCAGTGACCCCTCCCCGGGACGCGGGTTTGGGAGTGATCTGTGAGTGAACGGTGGGGTCGTTAGGAGTCACTACAGAGTGAGCAGTCCAGGCGAGGGAGAGTGACCAGACGTGGGGAGGTTGGGAAGGGACAGTCTGGGGGGGGGGGGTGACCCGTCAAGGGGGAGAGTGGGGAGTTACATCTATAGGGGGGGGGGGGGTGATAGTGAGAGTGAGCACTGATCATGAATGATTAGGAGAGGGTGGGTTAAGTTGATCATTTAAGGGCAAGTCTGTTGAAAGGGAGAATGAACAGGGAGTAAGAGAGGGAGAGTGATTGTTGTGGGGATTCTTGCACGGAATAGCTCTGCAGAGAGAGAGAGAGAGGAGGGAGTGGGAAAGCAAATGCACATTCCGCAATCGGTCCGCATTTTTTTTAAATAAAAGCCATTCCAGAATCTGTTTGCTAACAAGGAGCTACAGTCGGTTTTGTTTGGTTCCCCATTATCTCCCCTGACCCAGCCGGGTGGTCGCGGGTTTGACTGAACCCCCGGGGTGAGGAGGGTCTGCAGAGCCACAGGCAGCTTGAGGTGGGTGGGGGGGGGGAGACGGGCCGGGGGTGCTGAGAGAGAAAGCAATTCGGTGTAAGACACCTCGAGTTGGCCGGAGAAATGCAGCTCTTCCTTCACCTGAGTCATTTCCTTTCTCTTCACGATCAGGGAAATAGAGAGAGAGAGAGAGAGAGCGGGGGGAACATTTCTTTGCGTTTTCATACTGGCTGCGGAATTAAAACCCAGCTCACATCTCTGTCAACACTGCCCGGTAAATGTGAGACTGGAGCACTTGTACTTATAGTGTACTCAGAATGTGGATCTTGTCTGTCAATGGGAGGGAGGTGTTGAGCTGAGTGCTGGTTTGGTTCACCCCCCAAACCCCTTTTATCACCCCCCCCCCCCCCCCCACCTCTAAGTCACACTCACCCTCATCCCTCCTTTCCTCCCTATTGACTCTACAGTGGGCACACTGGATAAGATATACCATCCTGCAGCTTATCATCTCCGACACAATGGAAAGCCTCATGATGATTGGTGTTAAAACTGTGTATGTATATATATTAATCATTTAATCGGGATTGCAACCTAATTCACTTCTTGCAGCCAAGTTGACACTGCCTTTACTGTCAGAACAGCTTGATAAGTATTTATATATTTTCCGCAAAGACCTGCCTTCTAGAGGAAGACAGTCCGTAAAATTATTGATGGGTTCCCATGTAATGGAAATGATCTAATAGGCAGACACACACATACACTGTCTCTCTCTCTCTCTCACACATGCACACTCTCTCCTACTGTGTGACACACATACAATACTAAACAAGTAGTCATTCACAATGGATGTGCAAGGGCTATTTAAATACTGCAACACAGTCTGTAATAGGATTGGGGCTGGAAAGCAAAATTGTACTGTACGTCTGTCCAAACTAGATGGATCCAACTGTGTTTGACCAACACTTCGGTTTGGCAAATGGGGAGCCTGATCATTTATAAGAGGTAGCTGTTGTTTACTTGCACTTGAAAGTGCCAACGTTAAAAATTTAAAAAAAGTGCCCGGCATAATTAGTCGTGTATTGTCATAAGACGTGTGAGATTTTTTCCTGGAGATTTTCACTGGCTGCCATATTTTCATTCTATTCTCATCAAGTCATTTGACAGAAGTCTTGTTTCTTCATGACAATACTGTCGAGCAGTTGAACTTTGTACTGGCTGGATTCATAATTAAAGGTGTAATTGGGACTTTGGGGAAGGGGGGGGGTCAGCAATATAGCTGGAAAATAAAAAGGCATGAATAGCAATATCCAGTCCTGCGCAACGTTCTAACACAGGGTTACAATCTTCCATTTTCTGCTCCCTGTGGTGTTTGTTTAGTCTGGGCTCTTCCGAGACATCATCGCACGCACAAACTTAACATTCCCTCAGCAATCTTTCCATTTTGTCTTTCGGCTGTGAGTCCATACTTTTTTTGGTCGAGAGGAACAAAAACATTCCAGGGAAAAAGATGGAGGGGAAATGAGGATAATGTTCTTTCTCTCCCTCTCCCTCTCTCAGATCAGTCCACAAAAAATAAAGGTGACAATCAGCCACGTACAGTCTATATCGGAATTGCCAAGCCTTCCATCTCTCCAGTCCGCAGTTCCTCTGGGGTTCCCTTCACTAAAGGGAGCTCAGCCGCATCTGATACGATAGCGAACGTCTTTGCTTTCTGGGTGCCTCGCAGCAGCCTGTGTGTTTTGCTTGCGGGGAACAGCTCCACACCCTCTGCAGCTTAAGACTGTGTGGTGAGAGGACGGTGCAGCACAGTGGGAATGGGGGGTGGTGGGAGAGCAGAGGTGAGGGGCATCCCACACTTTCCCAGCCCTGCCTCAGACATTCCAATCTGTCAGGGGAAGTGGGTACCAATGCGCAGCCTGATACCATGAATGCTCCACTTCGAGGGAGCATGGGTGACAGACTCAGCAGTTTGTTCAATGCTTTCAGACTAAACGCTTGCACCCGCTCCTTTCCCCTCGCTGATGTGGGGTGGGGGGGTGGGGGGTGGAGGTTTGGGGGAGAAGGGTGCTAGCGTTGCAGTAGGCTTGCGACAGGACTGGTTGTGTCCGTTCCTTCATGAACGCAGAGTCAGCGCCAGCGCTGGAAATGTGCTCTGCATTGGGTCGCTTCGGGAGCAACCGGCTTCACGGAATTTGTTGGAGCGTGCTCACTTTGGCCCCTGGGTGCCCAGTCTCAGGTGGGAGTGATCAGGATGTGAAGAACAAGTCCGAGGGATAATTCTTCAAATGTGATTGTTCTTGCTTTGTCGGCTGTGTTGATTTCCTCCTCGATTGTAAACAAATGTTCTGGTGTGGTTCAGTGGCTATGTTGACAGAGAGGGAGCGATGTAGGTGATGACAGACCCCAAACATTAAATGCATTTGTTTGAGCTGCAGATGCCAACATACTCCCTTCATTGTGTTTGAGAACAGTGCAGTACTGCGTGAATTAATCTCAGGCTATTAATCGACTTGGCATGATTGGCATCAGTTCCTCTGCAGAGGGACACTTCTATTGGGTGTCACCATACTCAGAGTCAGAGTTTAAATTATGCCAACTGGTAATTGCAGCTTCCACCATGTGATCACTTCCAATGAGTGGGCATTGGGTGAGTGGAGAATCAGATTGAACAAGCTGCCCACCACACTCAGCAACTTTAATTCTATTATTTGAACGAGGGTCAGTAAGTGGCTGGTCATTTTTGAAATATATTGCCCTCTCCGCTGGGAATTGGCATTTCTGGAGCAAAAGGAATGGTTTTTGGTCGTGTCGCCATCCAGCCCAGATCTGTCCGAGACTGGCAGCCTCTCTAACAGCCTCCTCTGCTTTCCATGACGGATGCATCGATGAGCCCGTGGCCATATGGCTTTTGTGCACTGAGAAGGCAACTTGTAATGGAAGTGAGTGGTGACGTTGCAAGGTAGTGCAAGGTGCTCTGTGTTCACAGTTATCAGATTTTCTGCATTGTACCAGTTTCACGCTTCTATCTTCTCTATTCTTTTATTCTCTGTTATATTTGAGCGCTGCATTCTCGCCAATTCCCCTCCATGCTTCTCTGTCCTTGCTCCTTCTCAATTTCTCGAATGTTCTCTTTCGTCCCCCCATTTTCTGCACTGTCTCGTCTTCCTTTCTTTTTCATTTTCTGTCTCTCTCTACCCTCTGCTGTCTACATGTTACACTCCATGCTTGCTGCACTCCTCTCCTCTCTTGTGTTGCACACCTTTCACAGGTTCCACAATCCTGCCTTTCAGCAGCATCTCCTGTCTCTCTAACACCCTAGAATTTACCTTGATCTGCATTTTCCATTCTCCACTCTATATTGTCTGTGAAGTCTACAGTGAAGTGTATTTTTTTTTAGTATGATGCTTAAAATGCAAGTTAGGAGAAGTGTCACATTTAGAAGAGGCTGAACACTCCATCTGCGACAGTCTGAATGATTGCAGTTTACTTGCTGAGGATGGGACTATTAGTGCAAAGTGAAGCAAAGGGCATTCAAAATGAAAAGCGGCGATGTGTGCATTGCTATACTGTTTACATTTTGTGCATGCAAATGTACCGAATATTTCAGTGTTGGTAAGGCGGTATATACACAATGTATCCTGAAGTATCACAATACTATTTATTTTAAAGTGTTGTGCGTTGCTCAGTCTCTTGGTTCTTCTTGCAGTATCATTCCCTGCATCTCAATACGTATGTTCTATTTTGCTTCTCTTTTTGAATTTTTTCATATGTCTACCCTCTTTATGCATATGTTTTTATGGGTGTGTGTGTGTGTGTGTCTGTCTCTGCAAAGCATGTAAACTGTTGATATTGCAACTCCTCTACCTTTCCCCTTCTGTGTGACTCAGTTCCTTTGTCTCTCTGTCTTTTCTCTCCATTTCCCTCTGTGCCTGAATTTTGAGCTGTTGTTTTTGCTATCCCTCTCTCTACCTTTGTGTGTGTTTCTCTCTCACTGTTGCTTTCTGTGTCTGAATACCTCTCCATCTCTTCCTGTCTCTCTATCCCTCTGCTAGGCTCTCCGCTCGTGTGTATAAGTCTCTGTTATTTTCTGTGCCCATTTTTCTCTGCCTGTCTATTCCATACTTTCCATCATGTTCTCTGTCTCTCTCGCTCTCTCTCGCCCACATACACACACACGTACTAACTCTATCTCTCTGTCTCTCTCTCTCTCTCTCTCTCAGTCTCTATATCTGTCTGTCTCTTGATCCTTCAAATCTCCGTGTCTATCTAGCTAGCTTTGTGTTGACTCTGTCTCCTTTCCATACAATATTTTCTCCTGTCCCATTCTCTTTTTCATTGTCTCTCCATTGTGTCTGTCTATTCTGTGTTTCTCTACTTATCCATCTCCATATCTTTCTACCCCCTCTCTCTGTACATATCTTTATTGCATTCTCTGTCTCTCTATGCCACTACACACCTGTTTCTCCCAAAACCTTCGATTTCTCTCTGTCTCTGCCCGTCTCCGTGTTTTTCAGCCAGTCTCCGGCTTTCTGTTTGTCTCACAGTCTGCCCGCATCCTTCTCAATCCCTCTCAAGGTCTCTCTATCCCTATCCCCCTTTCCATCCCTCTCCGTCCATTCCCACCTATCCTTGAATTTTACAATTCCTCTCTCTGCAACAACCTTCCCCATATCCACACTACCCCCCCAACCATCACTGTCTCTCCTGCCTCAGCTACGCTCAATGCTCTCCCTGTTGTTCTCTCTCTCTCTTTTCCTCAGCCCCTCTCTCTTTCTTTCATTTTTTTCTATCACTCAGCCTCCTTCTCTCTGTGCAGCTTTGCAAACATTGCTGCTTTCTAAGCCTGCAGTTCCATCTGTACAAACCTATGCTATTTTTCTCAGTACTCCCGTGCAGAGAGAGTCAGATTGTGAGTGTGATAAAGGAGCAATGTATGGAGACAGAGAGGGAGACCTCCTGTGTGTCGCAATCAGTGTGAGAAATAGAAACTGGTGATATTATGATATCGATCGAGAAGTCTTGCATAGCCTGATGATTAAATTAATTCCAACATTCCCAATGAATGCAGCTTCCAACACTTCACAGTGGTGTGCAATCTGATCATTTCAAAATGGTAGATTTCCATCATTTGCCTGCTATTCAGTTCCCAGGTATAGAATTCTGACAGCGGCTTTTCAGAACTGTAGCTTGGTCTGTTAAGGGAGGAATCAGAGCATTTAACTCCATACATTGTGGAGCACACCTTTCATTAACCCGACTCCATTAACTCTCACGGGTGTGAAATCTTTCCTGTGTCTCACCTTTCCTCAGTTATAGTACTGTCTGATGCACAAAGTGATCTTGTATTTATGGAGTGCTATCCCTCATCTCTCAGGGTGAACCTGTGTTGCAGACAAAGATTCCTCCAAACCAAAGATGTTGTGACACGTTTTGTTGATCCTGTATTTCGTGTCTTTGGTTAGGAGAGGATGGCTTATGCGACGGGTGTCCATTTTCTTCATCAAAATGAACTGCAGCATTGTTTCATTTTAATGGAGTGATGAATGTGGTAGGGGATATCTTTGGCATTTGCCCTTGTGCAGTTTGGGAGAGTCAGAGGATCATTTTCCCAAATATATTTTTATTTGCGGGATGCCGGTGTCGCTAGCAAGTTGAGTGTGAATCTTCCACTAGTTGTTGACCACAAGAAGGTGGTGGTGAGCTGCTACAGTGTGTTGTCACCATTTCTAATACCATTGAGTGAGTCACTTCTGAGGGTAAGTAACAGTAAAACCACACTACTGTGGGTCTCCAGTCATGTGCAGGACAGGTCAGGCAGGGGAGGACATCAGAAAAACGGATGGAATTTTACCCCAAAAGTCAGAATTTGTTGCCCATTTCTCTTGATCTGAGTGACTCACTGGACCATTTCAGAAGGCTGTTAAGAGACATCCACATTGCATGTGGGTTAGGAGTCACATGGCAGATTTCCATCCCTAAAGGGCATTAGTGAATTGGTGAGGTTTTATAGAAATGATGTTTGGTGATTCTGCTGGTATATACAGGAAGGATGTTCTCAATGACCAGGGAGTCCAGAGTCATGAAACACAGCTGAAGGATATGGGATAGGCCATTTCGGGTTGAGATGTGGAGAATTTGTTTTAGCCAGAGCGTGGTGAGCCTATGAAATTCTCTATCGTAGAAAACAATTGAGGCCAAAACATTGAACATGTTCAAGAAGGAGTTAGATATAGGAATGGGGCAAAAATGGAGGCGGGGACTCTTTGCGGAATTTGTACGTTCTCCCCATATCTGTGTGGGTTTCCTCCCACAGTCCAAAGCAGTGCATGTTAGATGGATTAGCTGTGCTGAATTGCTCATGGTGCAGGCTAGGTGGATTGACCATGGTTAATGTGGGGTTATGGGGTAGGGGTGTGGGTCTGGGTGGGATGCTCTTTAGAGGGTTGGCGTAGACTTGATGGGCTGAATGGCTTGCTTCCACACTGTAGTGATTCTGTGAGGCGTATTCATCTGACTGGTCTCAAAGTGATGCTCCAATATATTTATTTCCAAGCATGATTGGATTGTCACTGTTTATTACCTCTCTGGAGGTAACAACATCATTCCAAAATTTTCTAATTTTCACAGTACGTCATTCAAAATGGCTGGATCAGTATATCAGCTTTCATGATCCAATTGTTGGAAGACACACCCAATAGATTGAACTACATTACTTTGTTATCCCATCAATCGTCTGCACTGTTATATTTCACAAGACCCAACAAAATCGCCACATATTGTTTTGTAATGAGAAACCAGAAAATGCAGGAAAGGGATAACAATTTGGGCAGTGGGCTATGACTGAGTTAAGGCTTCAGGCCTAAATAGATGCCGCTTGTCTCCCTATCTCTGCTCCCTAATGCCATCTCTCTCTATCGAGGAAATGTAACTTTGGTTCCCATTAGATTTGTTCATCATTAAGACGGGCAACATACTGCAGTGGCTTGCTATTGGTTGGTGCAGGTTTTTATGCTTGTTTGTTCACAGGGTGAGGGTGTTGCTGGCTAGGTCATCCCTATTACCCATCGGGCTGTTGAAAGCCAACCCCATTGAGGTGGATCTGGAATCACATGGAGGTCAGGTAATAATGGCAGATTTCTTTCCCTGAAGGACACTAGTAAATAAGGTGGATTTTCCTGACAAACAGCAATGGATTTATGGTTGTCATTAGACTCTTAATTCCTTTCTTTTTTATCAAATTCAAATTCCGCCATCTGGTGGGATTCAAAGCCAGCACATTACTGGGATCTTGGGATTAACAATCCAGCAATAATACCGCTCGGCCATCGCCTCCCCAATGCCTGGCGAGGAAACTCTTGGATGTACTGTAAGGGTTAATAGGTCGACGTAAACTCACATTATGAAGGCACCTTTTGTGGCCATCGAGTCCTGAAGTGAGTCTTAAACCCCTGAGCTTCTCACTTAGAGGTAGGGATGCTACCTAGTGCGCCACAAGACCTCTGCTTACACCATTGGTGAAGGTCGAAATGAATCCTGGTTACTTCTGTGACGAGAATCGAACCATGCTGGAAAAAGCAGAGCAAGTCAGACAGCATGTGTGGAGAGAGAAGCAAAACTGTCCAAGTCTCGGGGTGACGACCTTTCCTCGCGGGAAGGATCATCAATCTGAGACATTGGTAATACTTTCCTGGTGGGCTTGAGAACCTAAGGGTTGGAGCTATGTAAGGGGATCTTGAGCCGGCACTGTTCAGGAGCCAGAGCAACAGGGTTATTCTCCTCAAAGGCTCCTGCTAACTGTCCCCCTCTGAGCCTGTTACCCAGTTGAGGTTTGGGTGGGCAGGCAGACTCCCAGTTTGGAGATTGAGAAGGCACTTTGTGATGGAGCTCGGAAATAATCAGGTATTTCCGGGGGGCAGGAAGACAACAGCCTCTCTAGGTTCCAGAGGGATAATGCCTGCAATTTGGATCATTGAGGTGGAGAGGTTTCAGTAGGGGCTAGTGCTTTGGAAAATGGAGCTCCTGGAATAAAACCAAAAACGCTGAAGAAATTCAGCAGGTCCGGTAGCCTCTGTAGAGAGAGAGAAACAAGAGTTAATGTTTCATCGGGACTCTGGTAACCTCTCAGAGTGTCATAGGGAGGCAGCCATTCATGACGTGAGCAGTGTCCACCTTGAGGGGAGTCAGGGAGGGTATGGTGTGTGATAAGGGGTTGATAGTGTGCCCATTCTGGCATGGCAAATTTCTCCTGGTGCCACAAACATTATTACAATGTTGTCTCTGTGTTACTAATTTGTACCTAAGTTTTGTATCAAGGTATTTTTGTACCTAAGATGGTGCCATGTGTGGTGACATTGTACATTATTCACTGTACTCCTGTACTTGAGTACATGTGACAATAAAGCTTAGATCAAATCAAATCAAATAAATCAAATATACTCCCAACTGGGGCCTTCACTGAAACAGCAGTCTCAATGTCACACGTGGTGCAGGTCATCCAAATCTCAGTCTGCCTCAGTAAAGCTGCTCCTGACTCGAAACTGCATAATATTAGCATGGTTTACATTAAGTCTCACAGTCAGTATGTCAGTACACCTTTAAGGGGCATGTTGATGATGATGATGAACATTTAGGCCGCTGTTATAGCATGTGACCTAAAAGGTCTCAAACTTCATCTTAACTGAGGCCACTTGAAGCATGACACAGTCAAAGAAAGCTGTTTAGAGCGTAATATTCACCCAGGCATTGAATTGTTTGAGACGTATACGTATGCATCAGGCGCTATAATAACCAGCTATTGATTCTTTCAGCACTTGTTACCCACATCTCTTTCTTACAGTGCAAAAGATAACACAAGTGTTGCCACATCAGCTAAAAGTTTCCTGCTGGAAGCAAAATGGACAGACATGCTGATATAGTCCCCTCTTATTTTCTCACTCCTTCTGTCTCCCTCCCACCACTACATGACCAGGAGAATAGATTATATTCCCTACAGTGTGGAAACAGGCCTTTCGGCCCAACAAGTCCACACTGACCCTCTGAAGAGCAACCCACCCAGACCCACTTCCATCTAACTAATGCACCTAACCCTATGGACAATTCACCTGACCTGCACATCTTTGACTGTGGGAGGAAACGGGAGCACCCAGAGGAAACCCACGCAGACACGGGGAGAATGTGCAAACTCCACACAGTCGACAAGGCTGGAATCAATCCTGGGACCCTGGTGCTGTGAGGCAGCAGTGCTAACCACTGAGCCACTGTGCCACCCCCATCATCACCCCATCCCCTGTCATCCTGTTTTCCTCTCCAAAGATGCTGCCAGACTGAGCATGTTCATGTTTTTCCACAGAATTACAGAAAATAGGAGTGAGAGTGGGCTACTTAGCCCTTCTAGCCTGCTCCAGCACTAAATGTGATCATGCCTGATTATCCAATTCAGTCCCCGTTCCCATTTTCTCCCTTTGATCATTTTAGCCCCATCTAACTCCGTCTTGATAACATTCAAAGCTTCTATTTCAGATTCCTGGCGTCTGCTTTTCATTTCATCCATTTTAAGCTTTTGCTTTGAGCTTAAATTTCTTTGTCGAGAGTGTGGTGCTGGAAAAGCACAGCAGGTCAGCAGCACAGCATCCATCGAGCAGGAGAATCGACGTTTCAGGCAAGAGCCCTTTAAGGAGGAGCCCTTCATTTTGCCCGAAACATCGATTCTCCTGCTCCTCGGATGCTGCCTGACCTGCCGCGCTTTTCCAGCACCACGCTTTCAACTTTGATCTCCAGCACTTTCTCCTGGTTGATTTTAAATTTCTTTGGTTTGGCGAAGAAAATAAATTCAATTGAATTGACTTGAGGAACGTCTCAAGAAGGTCCTGTTGGGAAAGCCCCTGGATCATGGCTCATTGTCACGATAGCGGTACCTTGGCCAGGCTGACTGAAGTTTGCTGTCTTGCCGCCTGTATTCCTCAAGGGGGCATTGTCTGTGCTTCAGAAAAATGAACAATTATCCCATTGTGTACCATGTGGCGATTGACCTGCAAACAGTAATGTTTTAGCATATTGCTTGTAAAGAAATCTCAATAAATGGCTATTTCTAAAGAAAGCCCTGCATTCTGGGCGTGCCTTATACAGCTACAAGCCACGTCACAAGCCAACGAAGTACTATTTGAAATCACATCAAGCTCCCACAACAGCATTAGAGGTAGTGCTCGGATGTTCTGTTTCAGTGATGTTCATTGATAAGGTATCAGACAAGGCGGTGGAAGGTGCTCAAAATAACGCAATGGTATGTTTTACAGCCACATGAGATGATACCTCTGTTTAATGGGTCATCCAATACAAACAAGGCAAGTGCCTCCAAAAGTGAAGCACTCCCCCAGTGCTGCAGTGGGCATGTTAAGCTCATTTAGGGTGGGAATTCAACTAGAGGTAAATTGGATAGGCATTGATCTAGTGGTATTATTTTTAAACTATTAATCCAGAGACCCTGGGAATGTTTTGGGGGCCTGGGTTCAAATCCCACCATGGCAGATGGTGGAATTTGAATTTAATAATAATCTTGAATTAATAGTCGAATGATTAGCATGAAACTATTGTCAATTGTCGGAAAAAATCCATCTGGATTACTAATGTCCTTCAAGGAAGGAAACTGCTCTCCTTACCTGGTCTGGCTGACATGTGACTCCAGACCTAGAGCAATGTGGTTTACTCTTAACCGCCCTCTGGGCAATTAGAGATAAGCAATAAGTGCTGGCTGAGCCAGTGATGCCCACATCATATGAATGAAGTGACACAATGACTCAGACTTCTAAATGTTCAGTGTACATCAGATTGGTGTGAATAACATTGAGTTATGGATTTGGGGATGGATTTGGGGATCTACCCCTGGTGGAAGTCTTGGTACTGTAAGTCAACGCTGCCTTTTGAGCAGGGAACTCAGCATTAATTGGGGAAAGGGTGGTGTAGTGGGAATACCAGTGGATTAATGATCAAGAACCTAGATTAATGGTCTGAGGATACAGTTTCAAATCCCAACAGTGCGCCTGGTGAAATTTGAATTTGATAAAAATACAGAATTAGAAGCCAACCCAATGAAAACCATGTAACCATAGTTGATTAGAGTTATAGAGGTGTACAGCATGGAAACAGACCCTTCGGTCCAACTCATCCATACTGACCTGATATCCCAATCAATTTTGTCCCACCTGCCAGCACCTGACCCATATCCCTCTAAACCCTTCCTAGTCATATACCCATCCAGATGCCTTTTAAATGTTGCAATTGTACCAGCCTCCACCACTTCCTCTGGCAGCTCATTCCATACATGTACCACCCTCTGCGTGAAAAGGTTACCCCTTAGGTCTTTTTAATATCTATCGCCTCTCACCCTAAACCTCTGCCCTCTAGTTCTGGACTTCCCCACCCCAAGGAAGAGACTTTGTCTATTTATTCCCCCCATACCCCTCATGATTTTATAAACCTCCATAGGGTTACCATAGGGAAAGATGAATAGGAAGGGTTTGGAGGGATATGGGCTGGATGCTGGCAGATGGGACTAGATTGGGTTGTGATATCTGGTCAGCATGGACAGGTTAGACTGAAAGGTCTGTTTCCATGCTGTACATCTCTATGACTCTATAACATCCTTGTAAACCTTTTCTGAATACTTTCAAGTTTCACAACATCTTTCCGATAGGAAGACCAGAATTGCATGCAATATTCCAACAGTGGTCTAACCAATGTCCTGTACAGCTACAACATGACCTCCCAACTCCTGTACTCAATATTCTGACCAATAAAGGAAACCATACCGAACACTTTCTTCACTATCCTATCTACCTGCGACTCCACTTTCAAAAGCTATGAACCTGCACTCCAAGGTCTCTTTGTTCAGCAATACTCCCTAGGATTTTACCATTAAGTGTATAAGTCCTGCTAAGATTTGCTTTCCCAAAATGCAGCACCTCACATTTATCCATATTAAACTCCACTTGCCACTTCTCAGCCCATTGGCCCATCTAATCAAGATCCAGTTGTAATCTGAGGTAACCTTCTTCTCTGTCCACTACACTTCCAATTTTGATGTCATCTGCAAACTTACGAACCATACCTCTTATGCTCACATCCAAATTATTTATCTCAATGGCAACAAGTAGTGGACCCAGCACCGATCCTTGTGGCACTCCACTTTGTGGTCCTTGTGGTCACAGGCCTCCAGACTGTAAAACAACTCTCCACCACCACCCTCTGTCTTCTGTCTTTGAGCCAGTTCTGTATCTGTATGGCTAGTTCTCCCTGTATTCCATGAGATCTAACTTTGCT
This sequence comes from Chiloscyllium plagiosum, assembly GCF_037043375.1. Classification (NCBI taxonomy): domain Eukaryota; kingdom Metazoa; phylum Chordata; class Chondrichthyes; order Orectolobiformes; family Hemiscylliidae; genus Chiloscyllium; species Chiloscyllium plagiosum. Next base: position 21,760,400 of record NW_028270183.1, read on the forward strand.
AACCAGTCTCCCATAGGGAACCTTGTCGAACACCTTACTGAAGTCCATATAGATCACATTCCCCGCTCTCAAGAGTAGTTTTGCACCTTCTCTAGTAGGTACACCCACACATTGAATCAGAAAATGTTCTTGTACACACTTAAATTCCTCTCCATCTAAACCCTTAACACTATGGCTGTCCCAATCTATGTCTGGAAAGTTAAAACCCCCTACCATAACTACCCTATTATTCTTACAGATAACTGAGATCTCCTTACAAATTTGTTTCTCAATTTCCCGCTGACTATTAGGGGGTCTATAATGCAATTCCAAGAAGGTGATCATCCCTTTCTTATTTCTCAGATAACCCAAATAACTTCCCTGGATGTATTTCTGGGAGTATCAAAAACATCACCACCCTCGTCTCTTGCCTCCCTTTCTGTCCTTCCTGTAGCATTTGTATCCTGGAACATTAAGCTGCCAGTCCTGTCCATCCCTGAGCCATGTTTTGGTAATTGCTATGATATCCCAGTCCCATGTTCCTAACCATGCCCTGAGTTCATCTGCCTTCCCTGTTAGGTCTCTTGCATTGAAATAAAAGCAGTTTAGTTTATCAGTGCTCCCTTGTTCTCTGCTTTGTCCCTGCCTGCCCTGACTGTTTGACTCACTTCTTTTCTCAACTATACCAGTCTCAGATTGATCTCTTTCCTCACTATCTCCCTGGGTCCGACCCCCCCCCCCCCCCCCCCACCTTAATAGTTAAATCCTTCTGAGCATCTCTCGCAAATCTCCCTGCCAGTATATTAGTCCCCTTCCAATTTAGGTACAATCCGTCCTTCTTGTTCAGGTCACTCCTACCCAGAAGAGATTCCAATGATCCAAAAATGTGAATCCTTCTCCCATACACCAGCTCCTCAGCCATGCATTCATCTGTTCTATTCTCCTATTTCTACCTTCACTAGCTCGCAGCACTGGGAGTAATCCAGATATTACTACTCCCGAGGACCTCCTTGTTAAATTCCTGCTTTTCTGTATTTTCCCCTCAGAATCTCATCCTTTTCCCTTCCTATGTCATTGATTCCAATGTGTACAATGACCTCCTGCTGGTCCCTCTCCCCTTTGAGAACATTCTGCACCCTCTCTGAGACATCCTTGATCCTGGCACCAGGGAGGCAACACACCATTCTGATTTTTCGCTGCTGGTCACAGAAATGTCTGTATGTACTTCTGACTAGAGAGTCCCCTAACACAATTGATCTCTTGGAACCCAACGTCCCCTCATTGCACTAGAGCCAGTCTTGATACCAGAAACTTGGTTGTTTGTGCGACGTTCCCCAGATAATCCATCACCCCCTACATTTTCCAAAACAGCAAAGCTGTTTGAAATGGGGATTGTCACAGAAGACATCTGCAGTATCTGCCTACCTCTCTTACCTTTCCTGGAGTTAACCCATCAATGTGACTGTATCTACAACTTTTTTCCCTTCCTATAACTGCTATCCATCACATCCCCTTGGTCCTGTAAGTTCCTTATAGCCTCTAACTGTCTCTCCAATCGATCTGATAAGATTCGCAACCAATGGATTTATTACAGATATAATCCTCAGTTACACGTAAACTCTTCCTAAAACCCACATCCGACAAGAAGAACATATCTCTCAACGAAAGGCTATTGTAAAAATCCGTATGGTTCACTAATGCTCTTCAGGGAATGAAATCTGCCATCCTTTCTTAGTCTGGACCTACACGTGACTACGGACCACACCAATGTGCTTGAGTTTTAACTCCCCCCCTGGCTAATTAGGGTCGGGCAATAAAGGCCCAGCCAAAGAGACCCACCTACCATGAATGAATTTTTAAAAATTACTGCTGTTTGAGAAACGAAGACATTGACCAACGTTTGCCTATTTCTAAGTTCAGTCTCAGTTCCAGTTTTGTAGGCCATTTTCCAGATTCCTTATCAAAGAATTAAAAATTAAACTTCCAAGACAACTGGTACAGCCAACCATGTCCACTCTCCCTCTTGTTTTTGTTCATATTTGGATCCACTTGCCATTTACTTTTCTCTTTCTTGATAAACGTCAGAGGGGGTTTAATTTGCTTTGTTGGGAATTCCAGGTCAGAGGTGAACTCTCATTCAACTTTTCAGTCAGAGGAGAGAATTGTTGAGATTGAGTTGGACCATGCTTAAGAATGTGGAATGTGTGTTCCCATGTCAAAGACTTATTGACATTAATTCCAGTCAATATGCTTCCCCTAGGAGAGAGGGAAGCTTATGTTGATCGGATGAATAGGCATCTTACTTTGTTTACTCTTTCAGGAGAGTGGTTTTCTATTCAGCCTGTTCAGAGATGTTATTGCACTCAGTTGAGATTTGAACACAGGCCTCCTGGCTCTGAAATAGAAAGCCCTATTCTCAAGGTATGATAGCCTGGGAATTTAACAAATTGCTAGACATTTACCTTAAGATAAGTGGGACGGATATCGGAATATCTATTACATTTCGTAGACATGGGTCATCGTGTTTAACATACCCATGATAGGATAGACAGGGAGGAACTGTACCCCTTGGTGAGTGATCAATGACCAGTCAGCATAGAGTTAAATTAAGAGGTGGGATGTTTAGAGGAGATGTAAGGAAAAACATTTTCACAGAGAGGTTGGTGGGAATCTGGAACTCCCTGCCAATAGGGTGGTAGAGGCAGAAACCTCAACATTTAAGAAGTATTTAGATGTGTGCTTGCGATGCCAAGGCATACAAGACTGTGAGCAAAGTGATGGGATTACAGACTGGATGGGCCAGAAGGCCTTTCTCTGTAATGTAGATCTGTATGACTTTGTTGGGGATGTAGGCATCACTGGCATCTACATGTGTTGCCCCTGCCTATTCGTCCTTGAGACCATTTCCGACGGCACTTAAGAGTAAGTGACATTACTGTGGGTCTGGAATCACGTGTAGGCCAAACCAGGTAAGGAGGGCAGATTTTCTCTTTCTGTAGTACATTAGTGAACCAGATGGGTTTCTACAAATGGCCACCATTACTGATACTGGCTTCACTTACATATTTATTAATTGAGTTTAAAATTCACTAGAATCCCTACAGTGTAGAAACAGGTCCCCCGAAGAGTGACCGATCCATTCCCCACACTGTATTTACTCCTGACTAATGCACCCAACCTACACATCCCTGAACACAATGGGCAATTTAGCATGACCAATTCACTTAACCTGCATGTTATTGGACTGTGGGGGGAAACCAGAGAACCAGGTGGGAATGTGCAAACTCCACACAAACAGTCATCTGCGGCTGGAATCGAACCTGATTCCCTGCTGCTCTGAGGCAGCAGTGTTAACCACTGAGCCACTAGTTGTCTTGATTCACTCTCTCAAATACAGGCATTAGCCTGGCTCTCTGAATTGTGATGCACCTCCAGTACAGCAACATTAGTGCGACGTCACTATCTCCGCTCTGGATAGGAGATGTTCAAACATGCTACAACATACCTTGGGAACAGGTGGGATTTGAACCTTCACATCCTGGTTCAGAATGGCCTAGTTCTATGATGTAAATTTGATGTAACGCTGTGTCTGTTGACCACAGTATTCCTGAAAAAATCTTCAGAAACCCAAAGAAATTGTCATATCATTTCACCTCAATTTTTGCATGTCTTTAGAACATAGAGCAGTACAGCACAGGAACAGGCCCTTCGGCCCACCATGTCTATGCCAACCATGATTCCATTCAGTGCTGAGGAAATGCTGCACTGCCAGAGGGTCAGTACTGAGGGAGTACTGCACTGTCGGAGGGACAGTACTGAGGAACTGAAAACAACAAAGCTGGAGATCACAGCTGGTCAGACAGCATCCATGGAGAGACAGCAAGCTAACGTTTCAAGTCTAGATGACTCTTCATCAGAACTCTGTTAGCTTGCGCTCTCTCCATGTTTGACTCGCTGTGGTCTCCAGTATTTATTGTTTTCAGTATGGGTTCCAGCATCTGCAGTAATTTGCTCCTACAGTACTGAGGGAATGCTGGCTAGGACAACATTCATTGATAATCCTAAATTGCCCAGAGGGTAGTTGAGAGCACAACCACATTGCTGTGGGTCTGGAGTAACATGCAGGCCAGACCAGGTGAGGATGGCATACTTCCTTCTCTGAAAGACACTAGTGAGCCAGATGGGTTTTTCAGATAGTTAACAGTAGTTTCACGGGTAGGTCAAATTAATTCTGTATATTTTTGATTGAATTCAAATCCCACCACTTATCAATAACTCGCTCGCTGATGCTCAGTCTAGGTTCTAAGTGCACTCTCAGCTTCAGAACTCATTGCATCTTTGGTCTAAACACAGACAAAAGATCTGAATCCCAATGCTTTCAACATTGAAGAAGCAACTTAAGAGGCATGGAGGAGCCAAATTGAAGTCCAATTGAGGATTGGAGGAAAAACTCTCCACTGGTTGGCGTCATGCTTAGCAGATGGGAAGATGGTCGTGGTTATTGGAGGTCAGTCATCTGAGGTCCAGGACATCTCAGCTGGAGTTCCTCAGGGTAGAGTCCTAGGTCCAACCAGCTTCAGCTGATTCATCAATGATTCGTCCATGATAAGGTCAGAAATGGGAATGTTCACTGATGATTGTGCAATGCTCAGGTCTTGAAGCAGCCAGTGCCCTAACTCAGCAAGGCCTGAGAAATATATAGGCTTAAGCTTATAAGTGGAAAGTAACATAACTGGCACATAAAGTGCCAAGAAATTACTGAGCCCAATAAGAGAGAGTTTATTCACTTCACATTGACACACATTGGGATTACCGGCACTGGATTTCCCATCATCAACATCCTTGCAGGGGGTTTACCTTTGACCAAAGGTAGATAGTATCAGACTGGTCATACAAATACTGTGGCTGCAACAGCAGGTCAGAGGGTAGGAATTTTGTGGCAAGTAACTCCTGCCTTTCTTAGTCACCTACAAGTCAGGAGTGTGATACACTTGCCTGGATGAATGAAGCTCAAACAGCATTCAAGAAGCACGATGGTGTACAGGGAAATGCAGTTCACCTTCACCACCCATCCCATCCACCCCCATCACCGATAGGTGGGAGTGGCAGTGTACACTATCTCTGAGATGCCCTGTAGTAACTCACCCAGGCTCCTTAGGCAGCACTTTCCAAATCTGCAAGTTCTACCATCTAGAGGACAAGGGCAGCAGATCCATGGGAACATGAGCTCCTGCAGGTTCCCCTCCAGGCCACTCACCATCCTGACCTGGAAATACAGCGCTGTTACTTCACTGTCGCTGGGTCAAAATTGTGGAGCTCCCTCCCTAATGGCACTGTGGGTCAACATATAGCACATGGATTGCAGCGGTTTAAGGAGGCAGTTCACCACCACCTACTCAAGGGGCAACTAGAGATGGGCAATAAATGCCATACCAATGCCCATCTCCTAGGAATGAATAAGAAAAGAGGAGGGGGGAGAAAGTCATGAAAATATACAACATTTTTAAAAATATTAAAAGCCTCCTTGGAAAATGAGCAAACTTAGATCAGTGGACCCAAAGGAGATCAGGAGTTGGTGTGAGGACAATGATGGATTGGAAACAGGCCAGGTTACAGAGAGCATAGAGATGGCTGCCAGTCTATTGTAACAACTAACAGAGCTTCAGAAAGACATTTCCTCTGCTTTTGACCCTCCCATAGGTACCCTGTCACTTTGTTGTTGCATTTCCTCCACTTTAGCCTTCTCTCAGTGTGATTTTCTTTTTGGCTGTAACTGATCCTATCCTCTGAGATAAGCTCTTAGTAATCATTTGCTGCATCAGTTGCAATGTGATATTTTGCGCTAACTGCTCAGCTATTATGTCACTGGCTGTTGCTCCACATTACAGCTTCATTGTTATTCGGTTCTACCTGTCCTCTCCCATGTTTCCCTGGAGCTATAAGTAAATTATCCACCCCTGCAATCATTGCTAAATAAATATTAACTCCGCTATCCCAACCCGGATAAACATTTACCTCTGTCTCCAAACCCACCACAGTCACTTGATCCCTGTGACCTATACATGACTCCCTCCCCAGCTATGCGTGGCTATGGGGCTTCTCTGCGTTGCTGTCTTTCCCATTGACACTCAGGTTACTGGGGGTGGGTGGGGTCAGTTAGCTGAGTTGGTTGGTCAGTTGGTATGTAATGCAGAGTGGCATGAATGGCATGTAGTGATTGCAAAGAGTTCAGCAGGTAGGTCTCATAGAATATGAGTTCCCTGATTGTGGCTGTTAATCAGGTCCAATCAGGGAGCCCTGGCTGACAGATATAAACAGAAATGTCAGAGGTTCTGTCACTCCTGGAGTTGGTTCTGGGGGAGCTGGATCAACGTCAAGGACTCTCCATATATAAATAAAGAGTGACTTGGTGCCAGATACCAGCCACTCTGGAGGTATTTGATGGTGTAGGTTCAGTTCCTGAACTATCTGAGATGACAAGGAAGACCCCTCTTTCTCAACCTCACCACACCCCACCCTCATCGCCTGAGATGTGCCTCTGGTTAAATGCATCACCAGTTGGGCCTCTCTAATGAGAGACTTCTATGGCAACTTTAATTTCGTGCTTGCTGTCCAGGCTATCATTTGCCAACTACCCCATCTTTGTTGTGGGGGTAACACAGCAGTTAGACTGCCACATCCCCCCCTCTCCCCTCAGTGTTTCCCTTCTGTGGCTGTGAGGACACTGCAGTAGCCAGCCTATCCACTAGGGGCAGTGCTGCCCAGCAAATGAAGCCAGCTCCATCGTGAACACAGCCAGCAGATTGGAAATGGGATTGTTCCTCACGTGGATCCCATTTGATGCCATTCCTGAGAAAATCTCACTGGGACTCTTTTGACGCAGTGTAGTATCCCCGCCTCTGAGCCAAGAGGATCAGGTTCAAGTCCCACCTGCTCCGACGGTGTCTCATAATACCTCTGAACAGATTAAATAAAAAAAATCAAGAAAATCTCAGTGTACAGTCCAGATACACAAAGGAGTTTTTCTTTGGCCCAGCTATCTTCTGTTTTTTTGTTTTCCCTAGTGCTATTGTGTGAAGAATATTTGGATGTGATCCTGAAGCTGTAGGAAGTGACAGGTAATGAATGGTCTTTAATCTTTTCTACATTACTGCAGTTTGCCTGAAAGGGATTTATTTTTCTCCTCTTCCCTGGCAATGTTTTGCTTATGTTTGCTTATGTTTGTAACTGTGCTGAAGCTGTTACAGTGAGTATGTGCAATAAACAGCCACTGATATTCCTGGGGGTGGAAGAGAAATCTTTGCTATTTCTAATATTTAATCTTCAATGGCCAATACTGCATGGACATAAACTCCCACTGCACCTAAGAGAGAAAAACGCAGTCAATATTGTACCTGGACAATAGGGGGTCAGAGCTTGAGAATACTCACTGTCTCCCACTCTCTTGCACTTTCTCACTCTCTCCCATTCTCTCGCACTCTTTCACTCTCTCTCATACTCTCTCACACTCACTCACTCACACATTCACTCACTCTCATTCTCACTCTGACTCAGTCTGTCTTCTCTCCTCTCTCTGTCTCTCACTCACTCACTCATTTGCTCACTCACTCACACACTCTGACTTTGTCTCTCTCATTCTCTTTCCTCCATTTACATTCATAATAATCCAAGTTGATTTCTGATTTACCAAGTCCTCATCACCCTCCATTTTCCAACCAACATTGGTTCTGTCCAATAATGTCTCAAATTTATGATTCTGTGTTGAAATTCCTTTGTGGCCTCGAACCTCCCTGACTCTGTTGACTCTACCATTCCTATGATCCTCTGATTCTGACCTCTTGTGTATCTTCAGTTTTAATCACTTCACTATTGGTATACTGAGCCTTATTTTGGCAAGGTCCTAAACACTGGAGTACCCTCCGTGAATCTTTTCACATTCTCTTTCTACTCACATTCTAGCCCAAGATTCAGGGTTGCCCTTTTGGAACAGAGATGAGGAGTAAATGATTCTCAGGGACAAGACCTACAGGTGGTCCTGCTATAACATGACAGTTGTATCCCTCTGCAACCTCATGCTATAGAAAATCACGCTGTTGAAGATCACCACAGAAAATCGCCATACCCATTCAGTAGAAAGTTTGCATTTTCCAAGTAGCGCCCACAATTCGTCAGTCGCGTTGTAGCCAATTCATGTTGATGAAACACGTGTTATACCAGAATGATCTGTACAAGCAATTAGAAACAAAAGGGCTGATTAGCGACAAACAGCATGGTTTTATGTAGGGGAGGCCTCACTAACTTAATCGTGTTTTTTGAGAAGTTGGCGAAAGTGATTGATGAGGGAAAGTGGTTGATGTTGTCTCAGTAAATTCTTTGATGAAGTCCCTCCTGGCAGATTGGTACAAAAGGTGAAGTCACATAGTATCAGGGATGAGCTGGCAAGATGAATATACAACTGGCTTAGTCATAGGAGACAGAGGGGAGTGGCGGAAGGATGCTTTTCGGAATGGAGGGCTGTGACTACTGGTGTTCCACAGGGCTCAATGCTGGGACCACTGCTGTTTTTGACCTACATAAATGATTGGGAGAAAAATGTAGCTGGTCTAATTGGTAAGTTTGCAGATGATACAAAGATTGGAAGAGTTGCAAGTACTGAGGAGGATTGTCAGAGGATACAGCAGGATAAAGATCAGTTAGAGGCATGGACAGGTAAATGGCAGATGAAGTTATACAATGAATGGCAGAACCCTTAGGAGTATTGATATGCAGAGGGATCTGGGTGAGCAGGCACAGATCACTAAAGGTGGCAGCGCAGGTCGATAAGATAGTAAAAAAGACCTCTGGCATTCTTGCCTTCATTGGCAGGGGCATTGAGTATAAGATAATGCTGCAGGTTTATAGAACTTTAGTTAAGCCACATTTGGAATATTGCAGACAGTTTTGGTTACCCCACATCCAGAACGATGTGTATGTTTTGGAGAAGGTACAGAAAAGGTTTACCAGGATGTTGCCTGGTAGGGGGGATTTTTGCTGTGAAGAAAGGCTGAATAGACTGGGTTTGTTTTCATTGGAACACAGGAGATTGAGGGGTGACATGATAGAAGTTTCTAAGATTGTGTCTGGCATGAATAGAGTAGGAAGTATGAGGCCTTTTCACGGGTTGGAGGGGTCAATTACTAGGGCACAAAGGTTCAAGGTGCAAGGGGAGGAAGTTTGAAAGAGATGTGTGAGGCACGTTTTTCACCCAGAGCGATGAGTGTCTGAAACGTGCTATCAGAGGAGGTGGAGTTGAAAACTGTGGTGCTGGAAAAGCGCAGCAGGCCAGGCAGCATCCGAGGAGCAGGAGAATCAACGTTTCGGGCATAAGCCCTCCTTCAGGAATGAGGCTGGTGTGCCAAGCGGGCTGAGATAAAAGGAGGTGGTGGAAGCAGACTCAGTAGAGCATTCAAGGTGCATTTGAACGAATACATGAATAGAGGGGTACGGATCGTATAAGTGAAGACAGTTTTAATATGGAAGGACAAAAGATGTCAGCGCAGGCCTGGAGGGCCAAAGGATCTTTTTCTGTTCTGTATTGTTCTTTGTTCGAAATATTTTCTCTGAGGGTAATGTAACTTTGGAACTCTCTGCCATTGAGATGCTGGAGATGGATTCGCTGAATATTTTTAAGGCAGATGTGGATAGATTCTTGTTAGTCAGGAGAATCAAAGATTAATGGGACTGGATGAAAATGTGGAAATTGGAAAACGATAGATTAGCCATGACCATACTTAATGGTGGACTAGGCACAGGGCCTGAGGCATATCCTTCTTTGCTTAATTTGCACATTTGTACCATTGTAATTCTTGCATCAACTGGCACAATGGTCCTGCACATTACCCGGTGTCAAATCCTGGCTGCCAACACTCTCATAAAATGCCTTGGGCCATTTCAATGAATGGGAAGTGCTATAGAAATGCAGGCTTTTGTTGTTGCATGTTTTGAATATAGCATCTGGTTCTTGGCTGTGCTAACAAAACCGGAGAATGTGGGAGACACTCGGCAGGTCTGGCAACATCTTTGGAGAGAGAAACAAAGGTAACGTTTTGTGCCTAATGTGATTATTCTTCAGATCTTCTGTAGTGTGAACTGCCTCCTTGAACTGCTGCAGGTTGACCCACAATGTCATTAGGGAGGGAGTTCCAGGATTTTGACTCAGCGACACTGAAGGAACAGCAATAAGACAAACACTGAGAACATCGGAGAAACTCAGCAGGTCTGGTCTCATGCTTGGACAGAGAAACAGATAACCAGTTCTGTAGAATCATACCAGTCTCAAAATATGAACTCTGATTCTCTCCCCATAGATGCTGACCTGCTGAGTCTCTTCAGCATTTTCTGACTTTATTCCAGATTTCCAGCATCTGCAGTGTTTTGTTTTTCTTTGATGGATTTCTAAGTCAGGATGGTGAGTGATTTGGAGGGGGGTGTGCAGGTAGTGCAATTCCCATGTATTTGCTGCCCTTGTCCTTATAGATGGTACAGTCATCAGTGTAGAAGGTTCTGACTAGGCATCTTTGGTGAATTTCTGCAGTTGTTGTCTACTGAGGGTGGCATGATAGCTCAGTAGTTAGCACTGCTGCCTCACAGTGCCAGGAATCTCGGTTCGATTCCACCGTTGGGTGTCTGGGTGGAGTTTGCACGTTCTCTTTGTGCGGGTTTCCTCTGGTTTCCTCCAACAGTCCAAAATGTGGAGGTTAGGTGGACTGGCAATGATATAATGTCTATAGTGCCCAGGGATGTGCAGGCTAGGTGGATTAGCCATGGGAAAGGCAGGGATAGAGTAGGGGCTTGGGTCTTCAGAGGTTGGATGATGGCCTGCTTCCACACTGTAGGGATCCCATGCTGCTACTGAATTTTAGTGGATTAGAATCCATACAGAGTGGAAAGAGGCCCCTCGGCCCAGCAAGTCCATCCAGACCATTCCCGTATTACTCTGCATTACCCCTGATTAATGCATCTAACCTACACATCCCTAAACACTACGGGCAATTTAGCATGGCCAATTCACCTACCTGCACATCTTTGGACTGTGGGAGAAAGCCAACGCAGAACAGAAAGAAAGTGCAAACTCCACAGTCAGTTGCCCGAGGCTGGAATTGAACCCGGGTCCCTGACAATGTGAGGCAACAGTGCTAACCACTGAGCCACCGTGCCACCGGAGAAGAGGGTGTATGAAGAAAACGATGGATAGAGTGCTTGGCAAATGCATTCCTTGATGAAACCATCCCTGCAACTTCTTTATACATAAGAGAATGCAAGCCATGCTTGTGTAAACTGTCCCTGTATTTTACCAACTAAACTCTGGTGGATCTATTACTGTCTGTCCCCTGAGGCCAATATCCCTACTCTGAGGTGTGGGGCTCACAGTTGGATGGACCAGCTGAATATGTTCTGACTAAATTCCCCTGAAGCACAGAAAATTTGCACTTTGAGCCTGTTTGGGATGACCTCATTTCATTCCTGTTTGTACCTGAACTGAATCAATGAGCGATATCTGAAGACAAGTTTGCACCAGCAAATTTTGTTGCCTTCCCCTCCACCCCTAGTAACACACAGTATTGTGCAATGTGTTATTTTCAATAGACTTCCCACCATCCTGTTGGAGAGTCCATTTGTGCTGTTTGCAAGGGAACTGTATGATTGTGGAGGGGTTTGTGCTGTTGCTAGAAATGGTTGTACCCACCATCATGTATTAGCTACAAAAACTTAAACACAAGTACCAACATTCAAAAACAGCTTCTTCCCTGCCATTATTAGATGTCTGAATGGACCTCTCAAATTTTAAATTTAATGTTCTTTGAACACCTTCTCTGCAGCTGTAACATTGTATTCCTTGCTCTGTTGTATAATCGTAATGCACTTTGTATGGTATGAACTGCCTGTACTGCGCACAAAACAAAACTTTTCACTGTCCTTAGATACATGAGTAAATAATAAATCAAATAAAAAATTCCTTGGGATAATTTTCTCTGGCTCTCTGCTTTGGATCAGGATGTGTTTTAAGAGGATGGTAGTAGATAGAATGTATTCAGCCTGGAGCTTGGTGACCAATGGTGTTCTGCAGGGATCTGTTCTGAGACCTCTGCTCTTTGTGATTTTTATAAATGACCTGGATGAGGAAGTGGAAGGGTGGGTTAGTAAGGTGCCAATGACATGAAGGTTGGTGGAGTGGTGGATAGTGTGGAGGGCTGTTGTAGGTTGCAACTGGGCATTGACAGGATGCAGAGCTGGGCTGAGAAGTGGCAGATGGAGTTCAACCTGGAAAAGTGTGAAGTGATTCATTTTGGAAGGTCAAATTTGAATCCGGATTACAGGGTTAGAGGCAGGATTCTTGGCAATGTGGAAGAAAAGAGGGATCTTGGGGTCCATGTCCATAGATCCCTCAAAGTTGATAGGGTTGTTAAGAAGGCTTATGGTGTGTTGGCTTTTATTAACAGTGAGATTGACTTTAAGAGCCACAAGGTTATGCAGCAGTGAATTTGAAATTATTTCTGATATCACTGATTATGTACGAAAATGGCATTCAGGTAGATCTAGAATGGCAGAGCAAGTTCAAAGGGTTAAATGGCCTAGAATTGCTCCTACATGTTCAGACTATTTAAAATATTCTCTCTCTATGATATGCCCGTCCATAGCATAAGAGTATTACTGGCAAGGTATTTCTTGCCTACCCCTTGTTGACCAATGAGAAGGTGATCCACTGCAGTCCAGCTACTGAGTTGTTCGGGAGGGAGATCCATTATGTTGAGCCAGAATGATGATGATGCTGCCCTTGTCCTGCAAGATGGAAGTGGTCGTGTATTTGGAAGACATGATCAAACAAGTTTTGGTGAGTTGATGGTCCAACTTCTTCTTGCTGTCAAATATTGAAACGATCCTTCAAATGTTCACAAACATCCAAATCTTGTCTTGCAAGAGTACAACAGAATGGCAGAGCACTCAAACAAAATACCGTTCACTGTAATACAGTCCAATTCAATCAATGTTTCGTAACAGGGTTTCTATAACAACTTCACACTTTATAACCAATGATGGAATCTTGAACTGCAGTCTCATACATTGGAGGAAATATGGCATACAATTTGCACACCATAAGCTCCCACAAACAACAATTAAATAATAACCACTTTTGTTGAATTAGGGATAAATATTGATCAGGTCCTGGGAGAATGCACCCTGCACTTCCCCCACTTCTTAGACATAGATGTGTGAGATTTTTGCAACTATCAGAAAAATGCAGCCTTGTTTTAATGCCTCAAGTGAGAAGACTGCATCTCCAACAGTGTGACATTTTCTTAACACTACACTTAATTGTAGCTGAGATTCACAATCTTCTGATTCAAGACTGAGAATTGTGTACACTGAGCCAAGATTGGCATTTGGAGAAAGGATATTACCATACACCCAATCCTGCCTGGCCTAGTAAGGGTGCACTATTACACTGCCCAGCCTAGTAAGGGTGCAGTACTACACTGTCTGGCCTAGTTAGGGTACAGTGTTACATTGCCCTGCCTAGTCAGGGTACAGTATTACCCTGTCCGGCCTAGTCAGGGTACAGTATTACACTGTCCAGTTTGGTCAGGATACAGTGTTACACTGCATGGCCTAGTCAGGATATAGTATTATCATGCCCGGCCTAGTCAGAGTACAGTATTACCCTGCCCAACCTAGTCAGGGTACAGTATTACACTGCCCAGTTTGGTCAGGGTACAGTATTACCCTGCCCGGCCTAGTCAGGGTACAGTATTACATTGCCTGGTCTGGTCAGGGCACAGCAGTGTGCTGTGACTTTATTAGGTGCTTTGAGAACTCTCAATTCTAATTGATTGCTCATACAACAGGTTTTCTAAAAGATGTTCGTGAACCAGGCAGATTTTTATGGTTGGTCTTTCTCTCTGTTAGGCAGTCCTTTGGAGTTGATGATGACTTGTTTCCACTGCAGTTCACTGGGGTGTGAGATGACTGATGAGTCCAACATGTGATCTCTATACTGTCCTACATAAACATGTGGGTCTGGAAGGTGGTCTTGAAGGAGAGTTGGCAAGTTGCCTCTCTCTCCTTGTCAATATCCCTTCTACTGCCACCTCAAACGTGATGTCTTCAAAGTGATACTCTCCTTTTTACCATTGCACCTCTTCAGTATGTCTGGATTCTGGTGTTATCTGTACTGAATCCAGCTACTCACCATGAGTTAGTGGGTGGCAAAGTGTTTTGACTCAGAGATACCGAGATGAAGCCAGTTTGAATGACATTGTTTAGAAAATCAGAAGTTTAAAAATCAGAAATTATTCATCCAATGCAGATGAACGTCCACATTTGTGAAGTGTTGAATAGGGTGAGCCATTCAGATGATCGTGCACTCTCTCTGATGTCTTAACTTTGCCTCTGAATGTTCCCAATAAATCTTGATATGTTGATTGCCCGGCCTAGTCAGAGTACAGTATTACCCTGCCCAACCTAGTCAGGGTACAGTATTACACTGCCCAGTTTGGTCAGGGTACAGTATTACCCTGCCCAGTTTGGTCAGGGTACAGTATTACCCTGCCCAGCCTAGTCAGGGTACAGTATTACATTGCAAATGAACTTTCTGCAAGTGAGTTGCTCACAAGGTAAGATCTCCAGTGAGTGACAGATAGAATCAGAGAGTCACAATATAATATAGCACAGAAACAGACCTTTTAGTCTAACCTTTAGTTCATACTGACCATAATCTCAAACTAAATCAGTCCCGCCTGCCTGCGTTTGGCCCATATCCTTCCAAACTTTTCCTATTCATGTACTTATCCAAATGTCTTTCAAATGCTTTCAAATCACTTCCTCAGGCTGTTCATTCCATATGCAAACTACTCCCTGTGTCAAAAAAGTTGTCCCTCATGTCCTTTTTAAATCTTACTCCTCTACTCTTCAAAATATGCTCCCTCGTTTTGAGCACCCCCAACCCTGGGGAAAAGACCCTTGCGATTCACCTTATCTAAGCTCATCATGATTTTATAAACCTCAATAAGGTCACCCCTCAACCTCCTATACTCCAGTAAAAATATACCAGCCTATCCAGCCTCTCCTTATAATTCAAACTCTCCATTCCTGGCAACATCCTGGTAAATCTTTCCTGAACCCTCTCCAGCTTAATAATATCCTTCCTATGACGGGTGACCAGAACTGGTCGTAGTACCCCAACATCCTGTACAACCTCAATATGATGTCCCAACTCCTACGCTCAAAGGTCTGAGCAATGAAGGCAAGCTTGCTAAACACCTTGTCTACATGTCATGCACATTTCAAAAGAATTATGTACCTGAACCCCTAGATCTATCTGTTCTACAACATTACCCAATATCTAATTAATAAATAGCGTATAAATAAATTTCCAGGGAGTTTGCCTATCGCCCAGATCCTCTAATCATATCAAGGTAGAGCATTACATGGTCCGATAGAGCCTGTATCATGGCGAATAAACACAGTATATAAGTTCTGTTGTTCATGTCATATTCTTCAGTGGGACGAGGGCAATGTTTTCCCGAAGCCACAGGGCGGAATTGCCACACGGAGGTTTGTCCACACTCAGCAGTGTGCAGATTCTTCCGGAATCCACTACCTTGTATTGGCCTCGGCGCTCTGCGCAGTGGCAGAAACTGGAGGCTGGATAGGACGTGAGCATCGCTGGAAAGTTCAGCGTTTGTTACTGATCCTTCATTGCCCATAAATTGAATGGCTGACTGGGCCATTTCATAGGGCAGTTCAGAGCCAGCCACATTACCACAGGTCTGGAGTCACGTGTAGGCCAGACCAGGATTGAATGGGAATTTCTCCTCCCAGATGTTTGTTTTTTCCTTCCGATACAAAAATATGTTGTAGTTTTGGGGCTTTGTTACTGAGGCAGGCTTTAATATAGCAGATTCATTATAGTTAAACTCCCCTAGCTGCAGTGGTGGGATTTGAACCTGTGTCCACGAAGGCCTTTTGGATAGCTAACCCAGTGACATTACCACCGCGGCACTGTTTGCCAAGTTGTGAAGTGTGTAAGCACCCATTTTGACACATAATAATG
The DNA here is from genome assembly GCF_037043375.1 of Chiloscyllium plagiosum. Lineage (NCBI taxonomy): Eukaryota > Metazoa > Chordata > Chondrichthyes > Orectolobiformes > Hemiscylliidae > Chiloscyllium > Chiloscyllium plagiosum. The sequence continues at coordinate 21,776,469 of NW_028270183.1, forward strand.
CTTTATTGAATGTAGGATGGCGTCAGGAGGGAGGAGGAATTGTTTTGTTTCAGATCTCCAGCATCTGCAGTTCTTTGTTTTATTTTAGAGTTCTCAATGGTGCTCTTGCTAACACTAAACCACCAATCAATATGACTGTAATAGATGATCTGGTCATTGTCATTAATTAATTCCGAGCCTAGATAAATTAGGAAACCAGGCACCACCAACCTTTTTCTTCACAATGTAATTATTTATAAAATGCAACATAAAAATATCTATCTCCTCTCTAAACAATACTCATTGTCCTAGAAGTCTCCCTCTATACTCTTTGGAGCATTGATTAACTATTAAATTAATTAACTAATTAACTGATCCTTAATGGGGCATGTAACTGAAACAAAATATAAAAATAAATTTAAATTAAAATGTCATTATTGGGACTGTTAAACAATGCAGCCTCTGTGGTGCCCACAGGTCATAGAAGGCTTTAACATAGAACATAGAAGAATACAGCGCAGTACAGGCCCTTCGGCCCTCGATGTTGCGCCGATCCAAGCCCACCTAACCTACACTAGCCCACTATCCTCCATATGCCTATCCAATGCCCTCTTAAATGCCCATAATGAGGGAGAGTCCACCACTGCTACTGGCAGGGCATTCCATGAACTCACGACTCGCTGATGTAATAGACATCATGCACTCCTTCCCTCCCTCCAGGTGAAAATCTATTTGTGCCTCATATTCCAAAGCAGTCTTGCATTGCACAATGTTCAGCACCATTTGTGACTTCTCAGACACCGAAGCATTCCCGTGTTCAAATGCAACAAGATCTGGACAATATCCAGGCTTGGGCTGACAAGTTCTAGGAGAAAGTGAGGACTGCAGATGCTGGAGATCAGAGCTGAAAATGTGTTGCTGGAAAAGCGCAGCAGGTCAGGCAGCATCCAAGGAGCAGGAGAAGGGCTCATGCCCGAAACATCAATTCTCTTGCTCCTTGGATGCTGCCTGACCTGCTGCGCTTTTCCAGCAACACATTTTCAGCTCTTGGGCTGACAATTGGCAAGTAACATGCGTGCCACACAAATGCCAGAATATGACCTACTCCAATAAGAGGCAATCTAATCACTGTTCCTTGTCATTCAATGGTGTTACCATCACTGAATCCCCCACTATCAACATCTATTGATCAAAAACTCAACTGGACCCTTCACATAAACACAGTGGCTACAAGAGTGGGTCAGAGGCTAGAAATACTGCAGTGTGTAACACACCTCCTGACTCCCCAGAGTCTGTTCACGATCTACAAGCACAAACCAGGAGTGTGATGGAATACTCCCCACTTGCTTAGATGGATGCAGCTCCAACAACATTCAAGAAGCTTGACATCATCCAGGACAAAGCAACCCACTTGATTGGCCACAAATGCATGGACATCCACTCCTGCCATCACCAATGCTCAGTAGCACCACCTACAAGATGCACTTCAAAAGTTCACCAAAGATCCTCGGACAGCACCTTCTAAACCCACGACTACTTCCATCTAGAAGGAAAAGGGTAGCAGATACAAGGAACACCATCACCTGCAAGTTCCCCTCCAAGCCACTCATCATCCTGACCTGGAAATATATCTTCATTCCTTCGCTGTCGCCCGGTCAAAATCCTAGAGTTCCCTCCCTATGGGCATTGTGGGTTACAACCCACAGCACTTGGACTGCAGTGGTTCTAGAAGACATCTCACCACCACCATCTCAATGGCAATGAATGGATACCAAAAAAAAATGCTGGCCCAGCCAGTTACGCACACATCCCTCGAGTGAATAAATATATAAAAAAACTAGTATACTATCCAGTCCTGAGTCTGCTGAGGTCAGACATTTTCAGACTAGTAAGGCCGTAAACCAGGCTTTCTCTACACTGTTCTGAGTGATGAATGAACCAAATAAACTAATTAATTCACTATTTCTGGAAAGACCAATTCTAAAACAAAAACAATTGTAAAAGGGAACCTAACCAATTTAAATTAAATGCCATATTTTGGGAATGTAATCCATGAGCCCCTGGTCTCAAGCCTGAGATGTACCAATATTTAATCAGTCAACACCTTTGCATTCTTAACCTTGATAATAAGTTAATAATTAATTATTTCATTGATGGTTTGTGGGAGCTTGCTGTGCACTGATTGGCTGCTGCATTTCCCCATGAGAGAAATGCTTTAAAAAAAAACCACTCAAAAATACAACAAAAAAAAACTGTAGATCCGAAACAAGACTAGAAACAGCTGAAGAAATTCAGCAGGTCTGGGCAGCATCGATGGAGAGAGAGAGAGAGAGAGAGACAGAAATTATGTTTGGAGTCCAGTGACCCTTTGTCAGAACAGTTCTGAAGAAGTGTCTCTGGAACTGGAACTTCAATTCAGTTTCTCTTTGCACAGACCTGCTGAGTTCCTCCAGCAGTTTCTGTTTATATTTTCAAAAGATGCTTAATTGGTGTAATCTCTTCGAGATGTGCTGGGTTTGTGAACAGGATGGTAGAATTCTGCACTAGCTTTATTCTGATTCTCCCATCGCATCACCCCTCAAAGATTTGAGACATTTTGATTTTGTTTTTCCTTGCTTATCTTGTCCTCATTTTCCCCTGACGAAGGGACTCGTGCCCACAGGACTGTATTCTTCAGCAGAGTATTGTGTTTCTGCAGCTCAATAATGCGCTTGTCAATTATTACTAAGCCTGTGGACTTTATCTGGGGCTGCTTGAGGCCAGATGTATGCTGAAAGACCATGAGCATGGGGAGGGTGCTGCACAAAGGGAGTGAAGAGGAATTGAATAGCCTGCTAGTGAATAAAAGCAAGAGAAATTAGACTTCCTTTCACCAGACACATGGTGACAGAAGAGAATCACTTCACTGTCTTTAAAAGAAGCTTAGCCAAAGGCAAGACTTGCTATTGGGTAGGCTGAGATTTCACAGGACACTCAAACTGCCTGCCATACTACACAGTGGTGAAAACCAATTGTTTTGAAACCCCACACAGTTCAGAAAATCGGGATAGGGCGTTCAGATCTTTGACATTGGATCTTGGCTGATCTCTATCATTAATCCGTCCATCTGCGTTTGTTTTTTAACCTCTTGAATGTACACAGAGTAAATCAGAGTGTGTACAGTCAGTCCTTGGGTTGCAATGTATCCGTTTCTGAGTCTGTTCACAAGTTGATTTGATCGCAAGTTGTTGCTCAATGAGGACAATATAAAATAACCATTAGTATAAACAGGAAAGGTTTATTTTATTATCTCAGGATTCAGTCTGATTTAACTCCAGGCCCTGTCTGATTTAGCTCGAGGCCCTGCCTGATTTAACTCGGGGCACTGTCTAATTTAACTCGAAGACATGTCTGATTTAACGTGGTCCCTGTCTGATTTAACTCGAGGCCCTGTTTGATGTAACTCGGTCCCTGTCTGATTTAACTCGGGGTACTGTCTGATTTAACCCTGGCCCTGTATGATTTAATTTGGGGCCCAGTCTGATTTAACTAAGGACTGTGTCTGATTTAACTTGAGCCCTGACTAATTTAACTCGAGACCCCGTCTGATTTAACTCAGGGCCCTGTCTGATTTAACTCTGGGCATTGTCTGGCTTAACTTGGTATATGTCTAATTTAACTCGGGGCACTTGTCTGATTTAACTTGGTACGTGTAAAATTTAACTCGGGGACCCTGTTTGATTTAACTCGGGGCCCTGACTGATGTAACTCTGGGCCCTGTCCAATTTAACTCGGGGCCCTGTCCAGTTTAACTGGGGGCCCTGTCTGATTTAACTGGGGGCCCTGTCTGATTTAACTTGGGGTCGTGTCTGATTTAACTCGGGGCTCTGTCTGATTTAACCCTGGGCCCTGTCCGATTTAACTCGGGACTCTTATCCAATTTAACTGGAGCCCTGTCTGGTTTAACTAGGGACCTGTCTAGTTTAATTTGGGACCCTGTCTGGTTTAATTCACGGCCCTGTCTGATTTAACCCAGAATATTGTTGCACTGTCACTTTAAGAGTTTGATCATGTGACATGACGGTTCTTAACCGACTTTGGAGGGAAACTGCTCAGTCTCACTAACCATCTGAAGAGTGAACACCTTCTTCAAAAAGCTCCTGTTGTGGTTAAACACCACCATGGCCCTTAATCTTTATTAAAGCATGACACAAGGAGAAAATTGGTAACATGGGTGGGATCTGCTTCGAGATCTACTGAGCAATCCACTAATTCATCGAAAAAAAAATTAACCCCAGGAAACAGGAGAACAATGCAAAAGTCACTGGTGGCACATACTCCACCCCAAAGGACCATGGGAGTAATATAAACCCTACACCAGAGGGAAATGTTTTGAGGCGGGGACATAGACTTGAAAGCAACAGGCAGTCTCAGGAATACCTTGTTAAAAAAGGTTTTGTGCTGAAATCTTGCACAGACAAAGTGGTGCCTTTAAGGCGTTATATCAGTGTGAATATTCAGTTATATAGCCAGTGTGAAGATTTGGCCTTCAACAATGTCAAAGGAAATTTTCCGGCTTTAGCGGCAAGACGTCAGTTGGAGAAAATCAAACTCAACTGGGCTGAAGTGAATTGTTTGCTTTACAGTGCATTGGTAGTATTCCTGCCTCTGAGCCAGGAGAGCCAAGTTCATATCCCATCTGTTATAGAGGTGTGTAATAACATCTCTGAACAGATTATTTTAAAAAATATCAGATGCTGAGACTGATCTATCACAAATCCTAAAGGACCATGCCACTGTTTTAATTTGAGATCTGGGAAAAATGAATGAAAGATCTCTGTCAAATTGAAAGTCAAGGATGAGAATCAAGGGAAATATTGCAAGGTTAAATCAGTGCCTTATGCAATCAGACCAAAGGTCAAGGCAGAAATCAGGCCAAACAAGATGTATGAGTTGAACCAGGATGGCACTTTACTCAACCTTCCAATTAATTTGCTAGAGAAGATCGACAGTGTCCACTACACCGAGGGCATTGGTAATGCACAGTCAGGGGCTCGCCCGACAGATGCAGCCTTGCCTATGACCTTCAATCAAAAGCTGAAGGATGAAGAAGCTCAAAATACTGCTATCCTGCATTGTGAAATTAGCAGCTCAGGTACAGCAGTACAGTGCACAAAAGATCCAGTTGACTTCAGTTTAGTGTCAGCAATGAAATGAAACATAAAGGATCCATTACTGAGCTGGTATTGACAAGGTTAAACCAAAGGATAGTGTAAGGTACACTTGTGACATTGAAAGTTAATGGTCTGCTAGTACTTATCAAAAAGGTGCCTTAGAGGAAGGGAGCTGATAAACAAGGAAGTCCATGAACACTCTCTGATTCTAAATTATCCTCTCTGATTCTAAATTACACTAATTTCCATGCATAATCTCTGATTTCCATATATACTTTCTGATTTCTGTGTACACTCTCTGATTTCCGTGTACAGTCTCTGATTTCAGTGAACACCCCCTGATTTGGACGAACACACTCTGATTTCAATGTACACACTCCGATTTCCTTGGAATACTGACTGATATACTGACATTCCAGTTTACTCGGTACACAATCTGACTTACTCAGACTGATTGTCTGATTTACGAAGACATACTGCCGGATTTTCTCAACATAATCTCTGATTTTCTCGAAGTACTTGCTGATTTAATTGGCATGCTGAATTCCATTCACAGCGTCTGATTGTTGTGAACACTGTCTGATTCACATTGTGCGCTGCTGATTTTTCAATGCAGGTAGGACCAGTGCTGGCCAGCCAACTACAATGAATGTTGAATATGAGAAACCAAAACATTTTTGTCTGGGTTTTGAGAACAGATGGCAGTGTTGCTTTGGAAGCTGCAGGACTTTCTTTTTTATTTTGCTCTGTCTAGTTCTTCTCCAGTTACGGACTTGTTGAAAGTCCTGAGAAAAAAAACACCAGTCTATAAGAAGTGAAGAAAAGTCTCCAGAGGCCTGCTCAAGTTATCTGTACTGACAGTGACTTCAGAATTTAAGCATGATACTATTCTACGTACCTGCAATATTGGCCATTGGATTTCATGAAGGGTGGTATTCCTCATCCAGATGGTTATTGAAAGATTTATCCTTTAACTGTGTGTTTGTCAGTGTCAGTATGGGGATTGGTAATCAATGAAGATTGGGCTTAGATCGTGGATATTAGATTGCCTTATATATGAGTTCTGCTTACATTTTGCTAATTTTTAATTTTTGGTTAAGTTATAAACTTGGTATCCAAGATTTATTATTTGTCAAGTCTGGTCAGGCACAAATGAGCAATTTTGAGCATCGTTGAATGTTTTAATTTCACTGTGTTACAAATCTAGTGATCTCAAATTTGATTTGGTCTGGCTTGCTCCCCCTGTGCCATCTGTCTGATTTACTCGGTACACTGTCTGATTTTCACAGTATACTATCTGATTTATTGGTGTTTTGTCTAATTTCCATGGTACAGTGAATATTTGCTCAGAACAGTTTGATTTACTTGGGACATTCTCTGACTTGCTGGGAATATGTTCAAATTTTCTCAGTACAAACTGATTTACTCAGAATATCTCCAATTTCATTGATACACTGTGTTCTGAACAAGGAATGCATACTAATTTACTCGATACTGCCTGATATTCTGAGAGAACTGTTGGATATCCTCAGTTCATGTCAGATTTCCTCAGTACACTTGGATTTTCTTGATTCACTCTTGCTCTTCGGAGGGTCAGTGTGGACTTGTTGGGCAAAAGGGCCTGTTTCCAAACTGTAAGTAATCTAGTCACTCTCTGATTTACTTGGAATACTGGCTGATTTCCCTTTTGCAGCTTGTACTCTGTGTGATTTGCTCAGGACAGTGTGTCTGACGTAGTTAGAGTATTGGCTCAAGTTCTCAGTGACTAATTTGCTTGGTACATTGTAGTATATTCTCTGTTTACTGTCTTTGAGTTACTCAATACAGTCTCTGAAGTATACGGTATACTTTCTTGGTACACTGTCTGACTTGGTACACTGTCTGAATGACTCAGTATGTTGTCTGAATTACTCAGAATATTGTTTGAGTTACTTGATGCACTCTGATTTTCAGGGTACCCTGAATTAGTAAGTCTGATTTATTTTGTACTGAGTGGTGTAGGTGGGGCTCTGTCTGGTGAAGGCGGGGCTCCGTCTGATGTCTGGTGCCTAAAGTTCATTTGGTGCAGCAACACCCCACAATGCTGTTAGGGAGGGAGTTCCAGGATTTTGACCAAGTGATGGTGAAGCAACTGCGATATATTTCCAAATCCCTATGGTGAGTGGCTTGGAGGGGAATTTGTGGGTGATGGTGTTCTTGTATCTGCTGCTCTTGTCCTCCTAGGTGGAAGTGATCATGGGTTTGGAAGGTGCTGCCTAATGTTTTATGGTGAATTTCTGCAGAGCATCTTATAGGTAGTACATACTGCTGCTACTGAATGTCGGTGGTGGACGGAGTGGATGTTTATGGATGTGATGCCAATCAGGTAGGCTGCTTTGTCCTGGATAAAGTCAAACTTCTTGAGTGTTGTTGGAGCTGCACCCACATAGGCAAATGGGGAGTGTTCATTTACCCTCCTGTCTCAATCTTTGTCGATGGTGGATAGGCTTTGGAAAGTCACGAGGTGAGTTACTTGCCACAGTATTCCTATCCTCTGGCCTGCTCTTGTAGCTATTGCATATTATATGGCGAGTCCAGTAGAATTTCTGATCAGTGGTAACCTCCAGGATGTTGGTGATGGAGGTACTCAATGATGACACAATGTCTTTGAATGTCAAGCGGCATTCATTAAATTCTCTCTTGTTGGAGATTGTCATTGCCTGGCTCTTGGGTAACATGAATAAACTTGTATCTGGCCAAGCATAGATATTGATCTGGATTCAGTATTTTTGGACATTGAATGCTCTGATATCTGAAGAATTGTGAATGATGCTGAACATTGCACTCAGTTCTCTAGGATTTGATAGTGTGGAACAGGCCAGACCCTGGTGGGTTGAGAATCAAAGGAGGGAGAGTGAGGCTTCAATGGAGTGGCATTTAAAGTCCTCTGAACTCATGGATAGGCAGACTCTTGTAAGTTCCTCTTGTTAAGGCACTGAATGTTTCTAACTGCTGAATCTTTCTGTCAATCTGTGACAAGGTGCGCCGTTGCAGCAGCCCTAGGTGCGGGAATTGTTTAAAATACTTGCGTGACTTCTGAGTCCCTCTTCACCACATGTCTTCGCCCTTGGGGATTACCCACACTCCCTCAGAAGACCCCTGACATCACATGGGTAGAGGGCAGCAAGCCATCGAAGAACTTCTACGCGTGGGAGGCTGAAAATTGCTGTATTCATTCAGAGCTTCTGTCGGTCTCCGGGGAGACCCTGCAATAGTGGAATTTGTCAGCTTCCCAGCACATCGTGCTTAATTTGTTTCATTCTGCACCACTTGTTAGACTGTGATGTCAGTAACATGCTCCCATTTAAAGAATGCCCCTCACAGTGATTTTGGGTATTTTGGAAACCATCATCATCACTTCCTAACCTGCCTAACCCCTTCCTTTCTCAACATCTCCATTATCATTCCCCTACATCGTCTAAGATCTTTTTAAAAATTCACATGAAAATGGAAGTAATCAGATATCACTGTCAGCAGGCTGAATGGTCTCAAAGAATTCCTACAGTGCGAAAAGAGGCCATTCGGCTCATCAAGTCTGGACCAGCCCTTCAAACATCTCACTCAGACACAGTCCCTTATCCTATCCCTGCAACCCTGTATTTCTAATGGCTAGTCTACCTAGTCTGCACATCCCTGGACACTATGGGCAATTTAACATGGCTCATCCAGCTAACCTGCGCATCTTTGGACTATGGGAAGAAATGACAGCACTGGGTGGAAACCCATATACACATGGGGATTATGTGCAAACTCTAGTGAACCTGGGTCACTGGCACTGTGAGGCAGCAGTGCTGACCACTGAGCCTGTTTCATCTGGAATATGAGATTCCATGGCTCTGTGAAATGGTCAGACGTTTCTGTTAAAAAGAACAGAGGATCCTGAGCCTGCACTTGCCAGCAGTGGGACTGGATCAGCAGTCTGCCTGGTAATAGACACCTGATTGGCCGCTCAGACCTTATCCGAGATGTACTGAAGAAACTAATCGAGTTCAAAATGAATAACACACCCTAGTTTGATGGAGTGCATCCGTGTACTGTAAAGGAATCTAGGAAAGGCATAGCACTGGCATTACACCCTATATATTTAATCATTTGTTTGAGAAAGCCATTATGCCAGAGAACTGACAAATTGCTTCGATGACTCCTATACTTACAAAGGTCAGATGAGGAACACAACCTGTCCTGGTAATTATAGATGAGTCAACTTCACATTGGCAATATGAAAAATAGTGTGATCCTCACAAAGAGAGATAATAAAAGAACATAGAGAGAAATGAAAAATTTAATCATGAATTATCAGCACGGATTCCTAAAGGGAAAATCTTGTTTGACTGACCTAATTGAGGTTTATGAGGAGGCAAGAGAGAGTGTAGAGAGTGGTGATAAGTTATGTGTCGATATCACAACTGGATTCCAGCATGATTTGGAGATGACGGTGTTGGACTGGGGTGTACAAAGTTAAAAATCACACAGCACCAGGTTATAGTCCAACAGGTTTAATTGGAAGCACACTAGCTTTCGGAGCGATGCTCCTTCATCAGATGATATTCACAATCACTTGATGAAGGAGCGTCGCTCCGAAAGCTAGTGTACTTCCAATTAAACCTGTTGGACTATAACCTGGTGTTGTGTAATTTTTAACTTTGGATTCCAGAATGTTTTTGATAGAGGATGACTGGAAAGCAGATTAGTGCAAACTAGTGAACAATCTATTTACCCCATTTACAGAAACGTTGTTGAGCAGAACTTCATTGCAATCCTTTTCTCTTGCCTCCCAGTTTCATGTGAGGTGACAATATCTGCCATTACTGATGATGCACTCTAGCTATTAACAGCAACTGTTAGCAGGTTACCAGACTGACTCCTGGGATGGCATCACTGACGTATTAAGAGAGACGGGATTGGTTGGAATAGTATTCATTGGAATTTTGAAGAATGAGAGGGGGAATCCCTGAGAATCAATAGAATTCTAACAGGCTAGACATGGAAAACAAAAGAAAAATGTTCCCGATAACCAGGGAGCCCAGAAGCAGGGACCACAGTCTAAGGACACAGAGTAGGCCATTTAAGACTTGAGATGAGGAAATACGTCTTCACCCAGAGAGTGGTAAGCCTGTGGAATTTTCTGCCAAATTCTCTGGGGGGGCAAAACATTGAATGTTTTCAAGGAAAAGAGTTACATAGAGTTTTGAGGGCACGGGGAGAAAGGAAGAACATGATACTGAATTGGAGGATCAGCTATGATCATATTGAATGGTGGAGCATACTCAAAGAGCTGAGAGGCCTACTCCTGTTCCTATTGTCTATGTTTTGATGTTTCTAACCTTCAAAACCATAAATACCAGAGAATAAAAGCCCAGTTTGCTCAGCTGCTCATCATAGTACAACCATTTCATCCCAGTTTGCCCAACTCAATGTGCTGTCTCCAATGCAAGTGTACCCTTCCTTAAATAGAGGAACTGCCATTTTCTTCTGTTATTGGTTAGTAGCATAGGTTCAGTTTATTTGTTAATCTCAAACAGGTTTGCTTAGCAGATAATTTGCAGTTTTATGGTGTCTATGTACTTATCCTTAGTCCAGAGTGCAGCTGCTTGTCCTCATGGATGGTAGTCAAGAGTCACAGAGTCATTCAGCACAGAAACAGACCATTCAGTCCAACCAGTCCATGCCGAATGTAATCCCAAACTGAACTAGTCCCACCTGCCTGTTCCTGAACCATATCCTTCCAAACCCTTCCTATTCATGTGGTATCATCTGGGTGCCTGGCTCATGAAGATATTTAGCCATTAAAGCAGTAACATGACAGAGAACAGACATTTTTCACACCACGAGTGCAGAATGTGAAATTCGCTCTGACTCAAGGTAAGAGGGTCAGCCAGTGAATGGGTCAGTAAGTAGCACTCACTGAGTTCACACCTCAGCGCAGAGAATTAAGTACAAAGTTAATGCTCCAATGAGGCACTGAATCACACAATTGTTAAGAAGGCCATTCAGTCTGGCATTGAGCTCAGTGGTTAGCACTGCTGCCTCACAGCGCCAGGGACTTGGGTTAGATTCCACTCTTGAGCAACTGTCTGTGTGGTGTTTGCACATTCTCCCTGTGACTGTATGGGTTTCCTCTGGGTGCTCTGGTTTACTCCTGCAGTCCAAAGATGTGCAGGTTAGGTGGGTTGACCGTGCTAAATTGCCCATAGTGTCCAGGGATGTGCAGGCTAGGTGGGTTAGCCATGGGGGAAAACAGAGATGGGGTGGACCTGGATGGGAAGGTTTTTGGAGGGTCGGGGTTGACTTGATGGGCCAAGTGGCCTACTTCTACACTTTAGGGATTCTATGATTATACTTAGTGCCTAACTTTATTTATTCCCTCTGAATTCTTTGAAGGAGTGCTGCACTGTTGGAGGTGCCTTTATTTTCTGATAAAATGTTCAAATGAAGCTTGCCTGCTCTATATGTGGATGAAAAACAAATCTAGTCCACCGAATATCGTGCGCAATATTACTCCTTGTCCACCATCATGACAATAAATGGTCATATCATGGTTGTTTGTGGACACTTACTATATGCAAATTGACAGTAGTGTTTCCTGCATTGTCACAGGAATACTCTTTTAAACAAAGCCCAATTCATCTGAAAGTCCTGTGCATGTAAGTAACTCTTTTAAAGACAAATGGATAGAGCACAGTCATCATTCACTAACCTGGTCTGAACCTACAGCAAGATCTCAGAGGTGATAGAAAATACTGAGAAGACCAGTCGACCCATTGTCCCCAGTGCTCACCTTTTAGTTCAGGTTATTGCGGCCAATGTTTTAACAGTTCTAATCAACAGACTGATCATTGGGAGGATGGACAGGGGAGGAGGCAGTGAAGATCAATGTATCTGAATTTTAGTCCTCTCGCATTTATGTTACTTTAATTTTCATGAACAAAAGAGCAGGTCAAAGTTGAAAGAGACACACAGACTGTCCCCCTTGACTATCAATTCTATTATCCCATCACACAGAGCTCAGAGCTAGCATCATCACAAACAGAATTTGCTGAGTCTACGCCATTCCCATTTCCCTGGATATCATCTCCCGCTCAAGATCTTTTTTGGTGATATCATACGTTCAGCTGGATCAATGTGTGCAGGTGAGCCTCTGTAATGCAGGCCCACCCTCCAAACCACATTCCTGCCACAGTCTATGGCCAGGGAAGAAGAATGTTTGGGTCCTGGTGAGCCACAATGCAGTGTGGGTAGCTGTAGGCGTAAGGCAGTTTGATTAGACACCCTCCTCATTCATAAAATGTCGGAACAGAAGGAGGCCATTCAGTATTGAGTCAGCTCAGTGAGAGCATGGCTGACCTGATAATCTCCAACTCCACTTTCCTGGCTGTTCCCCAAAGTCTTTCATTCTTCTATCCATCTCAGTCTTGGATGTACTTAATGACCCAACCTCGACAGCCCTCTGCAGTAAAGAATTCCACAGACTCATGACCATCTGAAAGAACAAATTCCTCCCTATTTCTGCCTTAAATGGTTGACCTTTACTTGGATATTATGCCCTCTGGTTCTAGACACCAGACAGGCACATACATGAACAGACGTCAATATCTACCCTGTCAAATCCAGAGGTATCTTGTTTATTTAAGATCTCCTCTCATTTATCTGCAATGCATTTTTTTGTAGGTCAGCAGCTCAGGTCTCAATGTTGTCCATACATTCCCCGAATGACTCTTCACATATCCAACCCACCTCTCCCATGGTGTAGCCATTCTTCCTGCAATTCCTCACAGATATACCCAGCCCTCCCTCCTCAATGTTTAACATACATCATGCCCTATCATATTCTCCTGCCTCCTCACACTCTCCATGCTTCCAACATGACACTCATGCCCCAATGTCACCTTCCAAACTCTCTCATACATTAACCCATACACCCGGAGCAACAACTGTCATACACCCCAGGAGTCCACCATGCATCCTCCACCCCAGAGGCTCCCAGCCTCCTTCCTGATGAAGGGCTTTTGCCCAAAGTGCCGATTTTTCTGCTCCTCGGATGTTCCCGGATCTGCTGTGCTTTTCCAGCACTACTCTAATCTTGACATGAATCCTCTACAGCCAGTCACCCAGACTTTAGGATCTCTTTGAACTGATATTTTAGTAAAAGTGATAATAATCTAATAGGATTCTCTATTGGATGTGTTCCATGCTGGAAAGAAAAAACATGTCATTCATAAAAATCATTCACAAAGTAATCATTCCCCTCAAATCATATATCTGTTATAAATCCTAACAAATAATCATTCAGTAATCACTTTCAAAGTCATATGATCTTCTTGCTATGTCTTTCAAAATGTCAATAAAGACGTGAACATAGCCACTTGCTGAGATAAATGATTCTTACGTTTGTTGAACTCAGCCAAGCATTCATAATGGGCTCAGTTATCAGAAAAACCCTGAGGAATCTAAACAGTGGGATTGACTGAAATTGAAAGGTCAGGTGGGTGATAAGCTGGAAATGTGTTGCTGGAAAAGCGCAGCAGGTCAGGCAGCATCCAGGGAACAGGAGAAACAGGTGGGTGATAAGCCAATGAAAATGATTTTGTTATTTATCTTCCAGCAGCCATTTATTCTTTTGAAGTTTGCTATAGGTTCCCTCTTAACCTTTGTGTTCCTGTACACAATAGTTCCTTCTTTTTGTGCCTTTATATAAATTGTATGTCCTTTACATTGCAACATTGACAACACATCAAAAACTCTTCAATATTGTGAAAAATGGTTTGGCATATTATGTGTTTGTGAAAAGTGCTTCTTAATTGCAAATTCTTCCTTTATAATTCTTTTTCCTGGCATCATTCAATGAATGTTCATTGTTTCCTCTCTATCGTCCTAATGTCCTTCAACCAAAAAAACACAACAGTGGAGATCAGGCCATTGCCACATATTGTTCATTCATTTCTTTATTGCCAGAGCATTAGCGAGGCTTTTGGTATCAGCTTGTTTTTTCTCTGGTGTTTTTTTTTTCAGATTACAGAACCTACACATCCAACGTTTTTCCTTTCCCTGCTCTTTTTAGCCTCAATACCCCCTTCAGTTGTTGACTGGACAAAGCTGACAGGTTTTCATTTCCAATGTTGGACTTGCTTCTCTGAAAGACACACAGAATGTTTTTCCACATGTAGAGATCTATCAAGCTCAGTCACAGTGACTGAGTCCCCACAGCCCTCTGGTGTCGACAAGAATTTCCTTTCCATCTCGGTCCTAAATGTCCTCTCCTGCATTCTGAGATTGTCTGCCTTAGTTTGAGACTCTCTACTCACTCTCTCAGACAGGAGGAACCATCCTTCCTGCATCTATCCTGTCGAGCCCTGTAATAAGTTTTAATGTTTAAACGAGATAACCTTGCATTCTTCTAAATTTCCAAGAGTAAAGGACCTCTATTTGACCTTTCCTCATCAATACATTCTTACATCTTGGCAGTTGCTCCTGTGGACTTCTATTGCACTCACTCTATAGAAAAGGTGGAAACCAGGAGCAGCAGAAGGCCATGTGGCTCTTCACACCTTCTCTGCCATTCGTTATGATTGTGAGGACTTGTTTTGATTGATTTATTGTCGCAAGTACCTAAGTGCAGTAAAGTGCTTTGTTTGCAAACAGTATAGGCAGATCATAATAGGAAGGACGCACAGATCATGGGGTGAAAAAAAACTTAGACAGATGCATAATGTAAGTTTAAAAATGCAGAACGGGTTTAAGAAATGTTAGCGTTAGGTCTGCTAACGGCAGCTGGCAAGGAGTCAGCGCCAACCTATTACACACTAAATGGTAAGATCTGTGGAGTATTGCTGGACAAAAACACCTTGGAGTACAGATTCATAGTTCCTTGAAAGTGGAATTGCAGGTAGACAGGATAGTGAAGAAGGCGTTTGGTACGCTAGCCTTTATTAGGAGGGCATGCTGTGGTTGTATAGGGAGTTGATGAGGCCACTTTTGGAAAACTGCGTAAATTCTGGTCTCCTGCCTCTCGGAAGGATGTTGTAAAACTTGAAAGGGTTCAGAAAAGATTTACATGGATGTTGCCATGTTTGGAGCATTTGAGCTACAGGGAGAGGCTGAACAGGCTGGGGCTGTTTTCCCTGGAGTGTCAGAGGCTGAGGAGTCACCTTATAGAGGTTTATAAAATCATGAGGGGCATGGATAAGGTGAGTAGACAAGGTCTCTACCCTGGGCTTGAGGAGTCAAAAACTAGAGGGCATAGGTTTAAGGTGTAGGTGAATTGCTTAAAAGGGATCTAAAGGGCAACCTTTTCTCAAAGAGGGTGGTGTGTGTATGGAATGAGCTGCCAGAGGAAGTGGTGGAGTTTGTACAATTACAGCATTTAAAATGCATCTGAATAGGTGTGTGAATAGGAAGGAGTTTGAGGGGTATGGGCAAATACTGGCAAAGGGGACTGGATTTATTTAGGATATCTGATCATAATGGGACAAGTTGGACCTAAACATCTGTTTTCATACTATACAGCTCTTTGATACATTCAGTCTCCGATACTCCAGGGGAAATAGCCCTAGTCTATTCAGCCTCTCCCTAAAGCTCAAATCCTCCAACCCTGGCAACATCCTTGTAAATCTTTTCTGAACCCTTTCAAGTTTTACAACATCCTTCCTATAGAAGGGAAACCAGAATTTACGCAGTTTCCCAAAAGTCGCGTCATCAACGCCCTGTACAGCCACAGTATGACCTCCCAACTTCTATACTCAATGCACTGATGAATAAAGGCAATCATACCAAACACCTTATTCACTATCATATACTCTATGATTGATCTTTTATCTCAAACTTCCTTCCTCTACTGACTCCTTGATGCCTTACAAGATCATGCCTTAAATCTAAAAAACATATCTGTCACTTTCTTGCATGTATTCAGATCAATGACAAGTGTATCTTTCTGTGAGCAAGGCCCAGGCCATTGGGATACAGCTGAGTCCACTCCTCAGGGCCCAGTGGTATAGGGAGTTACTGTGCTTGGACAAGGGGACAGAGGCTTGGGCTACGGTTCAGCCCAGGTTCATGATTTATATCTCCAGTCCTGTTTATAAATAAATGTCAGAATTCAGAATGCTGTTTTTTTTTTCCTTTGTAGTATTCTAGCGTCATAGAGTCATAGAGATGTACAGCATGGAAACAGACCCTTCGGTCCAACACGTCCATGCCGACCAGATATCTTAAATTAACCTAGTCCCATTTGCCAGCACTTGGCCCATATACCTCTAAACCCTTTCTTTTCATATACCGAGATGCCTTTTAAATGTTGCAATTGTACCAGCCTCCACTACATTGTCTGGTAGCTCATACCATACACGTACCACCGTCTGCATCCATACACGTACCACCCTTTGCATGAAAAGGTTGCCCCTTAGGTCTCTTTTATATCTTTCCCTTCTCACCCTAAGCGTATGCTCTCTAGTTCTGGACTCCTCCACCCAGGAAAGAGACCTTGTCTATTTATCCTATCCATGCCCCTCATGATTTTATAAACCTTTATAAGATCACCCTCAGCCTCCGACACTCCAGGGAAAACAGCCCCAGTCTATTCAGCCTCTTCCTAACAGCTCAAATTATCCAACCCTGGCAACATCTTTGTAAATCTTTTCTGAACCCTTTCAAGTTTCAAAATATCCTTCTGACAGGAAGGAGACCAGAATTGAACACATTATTCTGAAGGTGGCCTAACCAATGTCCTGTACAGTTGCAACATGACCTCCCAACTCCTGTACTCAATGCTCTCCTATAAGAGATTCTCACCATCAATGATCTATACCTCCAAAATCTCTCATCCTTCTCTCCCCACTCCTGACCAACTACAAAGTGTTGGTTTCTCTGCACTGAACTGCGTTTGCCACTTAATTACCTACTTTGCTGTGCTCTTCAATACAGTATCATCAGCAAACCTGAATAGACTTCCTCTTATGTAAGAAGAAGGCAAAAGCAGCAGTTTCTAAGATGGACTTTTCAACATTGCTGCAATCTTTGCTTTCTGTCAATTAGTCACCTCATTGCCTGAATTTTCACAACAAATCTCTTAAAGCATCTTATCAAACGCATTCTGGAAACCTGTGTATGCACCAATCCCCCTATTTCTTTTTGCAGTACACTTGAGGACTCTTCAAGAATCTTGATTAAATTAGTCAAACTTAATTTCTCCATATCAAGTCTGTAGTGAATGTCCTGGTAATTCTTTGCCTTGCAAAATGCTTAGTAATTTAATCCAGGATTATAAACTGTCAAGACTCTAGCTATTTAATAGCTATTTTTCAGGTGTTTCGGAGCTGGGGGTGGGGGGGCGTAAAATTGATCAGGAGCTGTCCCACTGCATCCCTGGCAGCTGTGGTTCAGTGGCATTCAGGTCTCTGAATCAAGAGATTGTGGGTTCAGCTTGCACTCCAGAAACTTGAACACAGAATCCAGGTTTGATGCTCTGGTGCATTACTGAGTGCAGCCCTGTCAGTGGTGCCGTTTTCAGCTGAGACATTCAACCGATGCCCCACCTGCATTCGCAGACAGATGTGAACTATCCCATGACACTCCTGAAGGAAAAAGCAGCAGCGTTCTCTCTAACACCCCAGACACTTTTTATCCCTCACTCAAAATGACTGCATCAGAGTGTCTGGTTAATATTGTTGTCTAAGGGTTAATGTTGTTGTGTAAGGGCTAATGTTGGAGGCTGCATTAAGCTCCATTCAGTCTGATGATGTTTTAACTTCTTGGAGGGGAAAAGGCAGATCATGAAGGGTACAGACCTAATGATTTGGAGATGCCGGTGTTGGACTGGGGTGTACAAAGTTAAAAATCACACAACACCAGGTTATAGTCCAACAGGTTTAATTGGAAGCACACTAGCTTTCGGAATACCTGATGAAGGAGCGTCGCACCGAAAGCTAGTGTGCTTCCAATTAAACCTGTTGGACTATAACCTGGTGCTGTCTTATTTTTAACTTGGTACAGACCTAGGTCTCCTCATTGTCTTAATAGAAACATCTAACTTCCTAAAGTAACCCATATTGAGTTAGGATCATGCAATGAGCTGCAGCTTGTCAAGAGGAGATCTTCCTCTTGTTAAGCCTCACCAATGGCTTTCCTCAATCACTTTAAACCAAGTAAATAAATAAATAAAGAGAAAGGGCAGTGGCAGCAAGTGGGCCTAATTGCAGACTAGTAGTTGAAGCAGAAAAAACAAACGTTACATTGTTTTTGTGGGAATTTAATGTGTGAAATTGATCCCATTGTTTCCGACATTGTAACAGTGGCTGCACTTTGGAGGCAAAGTGCTTTGGGATGTAATGGGTTTGTAACATGTGCTCGGGAGATGCAAAACTTTCTTGACAGCTTTTTGTCCATAAGATGCAGGAGGAGAGATAGGCCATTCATCCCATCAAGTCTACTGTGTTATTCAATGAGATTATGGATAGTTTGACAATCCTCATCTCCACTTTCCTCTCTTTTACATGTAACTCTTGAGTCCCTTTCTGATTAAAAAATCTGTCTATCTCAGCCTTGAATTTACTTAATGACTCAGCCTCGACAGCCCTCTGTGGTAAAGAATTCCATAGATTCACTCCCCTCTGAAAGAAAAAAATCTTCCTCATCTTGATTTTAATGTGTGATCCCTTCTTTGGAGGTTATGCCCTTTGGCCCTAGCAACCTGTCTGCATCTTCCCTGTCAAGTCCCTACAATCTTACATGTTCCAACAAGGTCATGCCTTATTCTTCCAAACTCCAGTGAGTACAGGTCCAACCTACTCAATCTCTCCTTAAAAGAAAATCCCTCCCTACACAGGATCAGCCGAGTGAACCTTCTCTGGACTGTCATCAGTCTATCTTTGCTTCAGTAAAGGACCCGAAACCTCACCCTGACTCGAACCTTTTATTATTGAAGCAAATCCTCCTGACTTTTATACTCCTTCCCATTTGAAATAAAGGCCAGTAATCCATTTGCCTTCTTTATTACTGGCTGATAATCAAATATATCACTGTCATGTTCTTAATGTAAACCCAGAACGCATGAGAAACAAAGCAGGTCTGATTTGTGGAGATAGCAACAGTGTTAACATTTAGAGTTCATTATGATTCTTGGTGATCCTGATTATTTACTCCTGCACTTACTGGCTTAATATCAGCATCTGCTGCAGTTTGCTTTTGTTTTACTGCAGAGTCCAGAGTTGTGAAGCTGATGGTACAAGCTTTTGACAAGTAAAGAAAGTTCATATGTTTTAGTACTTGGATGGGCACAAGCAGTCACATGGTGGGGTAATAGCAGGACATACTGTGGCCACTTCCATCCTGCCTAAACAAGGTGTGGAGGTGCCAGTGCTGGACTGGACTGGACAAAGTTAAATATCACACGAAACCAGGATATAGTCCAACAGGTTTATTTGAAAGTACAAACTTTCGGAGTGCTGCTCCTTTGTCAGGTAGCTAATGGGGCAGGATACATAGGAAACAGAATTTATAAGGAAAACACCAAAGTGTCATACAACTGATGTGATGTCAGAGAGTCATAGAGATGTACAGCACAGAAACAGACCCTTCAGTCCAACTCGTCCATGCCAACCAGATATCCTAACCTAATCTAGTCCCATTTTCCTGCACTTGGCCCATATCCCCCTAAACCCTTCTAATTCATATACGCATCCAGATGCCTTTTAAATACTGTAATTGTACCAGCCTCCACCACTTCCTCAGGTAGCTTATTCCATACATGTACCACCCTCTGCGTGAAACAGTTGTTCCTTAAGTCCCTTTTATATCTTTCCCCTCTCACTCTGAACTTATGCCCTCTAGTTCAGGACTCCGCCACCCCAGGGAAAAGACTTTGTCTATTTACGCTACCCAGGCCCCTTATGATTTTATAAACCCCAATAAGGTCACCCCTCAGCCTCTGCCGCTCCAGGGAAAACAGCCACAGACTGTTCAGCCTCTCCCTATAGCTCAAATCTTCCAACCCTGGCAACATCCTTGTAAATCTTTTTTAAACCCTTTCAAATTTCACAACATCCTTCTGATAGGAAGGAGACCAGAATTGCATGTAATATTCCAAAAGTGGCCTAACCAACGTTCTGTACAGACACAACATGACCTCCTAACTCCTATACTCAAGGCTCTGACCAATAAAGGAAAGCATGCCAAATGCCTTCTTCACTATCCTATCTACCTGTGACTCTATTTGCAAGGAACTATGAATCTGCACTCCAAGGCTTCTTTGTTCTATAACACACCCTTGGACGTTACCATTAAATGTATAATGATTTGATTTTCAAAAAATGCAGCACCTCGCATTTATCTAAATTAAACTCCATCTGCCACTCCTCAGCCCATTGGCCCATCTGATCAAGATCTCATTATAATCTGAGGTAACCTTCTTCGCTGTCCACTACACCTCCAATTTTGGTGTCATCTGCAAACTTACTAACTATACCTCTTATGTTCAAATCCAAATCATTTATCTAAACGATGAAATGTAATGGACCCAGCACTAATCCTTGCAGCACACCACTGGTCACAGGCCTCCAGTCTGAAAAACAACCCTCCACCTCCACCCTCTGTCTTCTACCATCGAGCCAATTCTGTATCCAAATGGCTAGTTCTCCCTGTATTTCATGAGATCTAACCTTGATAACCAGTCTCCCATGATGAACTTTGTTGAACAACTTACTGAAGTTGTTCACGTTGAAATTTCACGTTGAAATTTCAACTTACTGAAGTTGAAATCACGTCCACCACTCTGCCCTCATCAATCCTCTTTGTTACTTCTTCAAAAAACTCAATCAAGTTTGTGAGACATGATTTTCCGCACAAAGCCATGCTTACTATCTCTAATCAGTTCTTGCCTTTCCAAATACATGTACATCCTGTCCCTCAGGATTCCCTCCAACAACTTGCCCACCACTGATGTCAAGCTCACCTGTTTATATTTCCCTGGCTTGACCGTACCACCTTACTTAAATAGTGCCACCACATTAGCCAACCTTCCGACACCTCACCTGTGACTATCGATAACACACAAATCTCAGCAAGAGGCCCAGAAATCACTTCCCTAGCTTCCCACAGAGTTCTTGGGTACACCTGATCAGGTTCTGGGGATGTATGCACTTTTAATGCATTTCAAAACATCCAGCACCTCCTCCTCTGTAATATGGACATTTTTCAAGATGTCGCCATCTATTGCCCCACATTCTACATCTTCAATATCCTTTTCCACAATAAACATTCCCTGTATCTACCAGCTTTCTTTTCACCCTAATAAGAATATACTTTCTCTGGACTCTCGTTATCTCATTTTGAAGGCTTCCCATTTTCCAGTTGTCCTTTACCTGCAAACATCTGAACCAGTCAGCTCTTGAAAGTTCTTGCCTAATACCGTCAAAATTAGCCTTCCTCCAATTTAGAACTTCAGCTTTTAGAACCAGTCTATCCTTTCCATCACTATTTTAAAACTAATAGAATTATGGTCGCTGACCCCAAAGTGCTCCCCTACTGACACCTCAATCACCTGCGCAGCCTTATTTCTCAAGAGTAGGTCAAACTTCGATTGCTGTTAAGCCTCTAATCACTTAGAATGGGGATGCAGGTTTTGATTGGTCAATAGGAAAATCCCAGAATTTCTTTCAAATCATAGCCCCAAGATAACTTAAGGTTTTATCAGTACATAAAAAAGGTGACATCTCAGCTCAGACAATGCGTTAAAGCTGTGAGGTTAGAATCCATCTGTATCCCAACCTGAATTCAGATTAGTTTTATTTCTAAAGTAGGAATTCATAAAATGTCATATTGACTGACTGTCTGCTGATTGTGTGCGTTTTGAACAAAACAGAATGTATCTGAAAATGCAAAATTCACTCCATAGACGTGTGTGTGTGTGTGTGTGTGTGTGTGGTGTGGCCCCTTTCGCTCATGGCTGACCATGGGTTACATCCTCGTTGTTCTAGCTTTCTGCTTCCCTGAAGCAATGTCGCTTCTGACAGCAGAGACCATTGCTGGAGTGACAGTCCCGGTTGCAGGGGTCACATCTGTGTGTTGTCGTTGCTCTGCTAGAGCTGCTGCACTCCTTCCTGCGGGCCCGTTTGTCTGCTGCAGTGTTCATCAGCATCTTTTCACCTGTCTTGAGGTGTTGGTTCAGAGTGCTTTTCCATTTCATGAGGTCAGCTGCAAGCCTTTCCCAGGACTCCGTAACGATATCAAGGGCCTTCATGTCCTTCATGCAGATGTCCTTGTAGCGCAACTGGGGTACCCAGTGGGTCTCATCCCAGATGCATGCTCTCCATAGAGGATATCCTTTGGGATGCAGCCATCCTCCATGTGTTGGACATGGCCCAGCCAGACCAGTCTCCGCTGCCTGAGCAAAGTGTACATGCTGGGAAGGCCAGTGAGGAATAGGACCGCTGCGTTGGACACTGTGCCTTGCCAGGATATGCCCAGGATAAGGCAGATGATCCTCAAGTGGAAAGTGTTCAGTCTTCTCTTTTGTCTGGCATATGTAGTCCACGTTTCACTGCCGTACAGCAGTGTGCTTATGACGCAGGCTTTGTAGACTGATATTTTTTGTCTTCACTGTCAGCTTTGGATTTGCGTCGTGAGGCGCGCAAGAGTTGAGGCTGCTTTCCTGATCCTCTTGTCGATAGTGTGGGATTTACATATTAATCAATCAAAACCTGCATCCCCATTTAAGTGATTAACGATTTAACAGTCAACTAGGTTTATCTAATACACCACATCAGTTATATGCTACTTTGATCTTTTACTTATAAATCCTGTGTCCTATGTATCCTGCCCCATTTGCTACCTGATGAAAGGGCAGCGATCTGAAAGCTTGTACTTTCAAATAAACCAGTTGGACTATAACCTGATGTCATGTGATTTTTTTTAACTCTACTAAAAAGGCAGGTGGCTCAGTGGTTAGCACTGCTGCCTCACAGCGCCAGGGTCCCAGGTTCAATTCCAGCCTCGAGCAACTGTCTGTGTGGAGTTTGCACATTCTCCCCGTGTCTGCGTGGGTTTCCTCCGGGTGCTCCGGTTTCCTCCCACATTCCAAAGATGTGCAGGTTAGGTGAATTGGCCAAGCTAAATTGTCCATAGTGTTAGGTGCGTTAGTCAGAGGGAAATGGCTCTGGGTGGGTTACTCTTCGGAGGGTTGGTGTGGATTTGTTGGGCCGAAGGGCCTGTTTCCACACTGTAGGGAATCTGAACATCTAAACGTATGTGGAAATGTGGAAACCCAGTGCAATGACTAAACTGGAGCTGATTCCAAGGGATCCTGGCTCCCTGGCAGACAACTTGATCTAGATCAGAGTGGTGCTGGAAAAGCACAGCAGATCAGGCAGCGTCGAAGAGCAGGAAAATCGACATTTCGGGCAAAAGCTCTTCATCAGGATGCTGCCTAACATGCTGTGTTTTTCCAGCACCACTCTGATCCAAACTCTGGTTTCCAGCATCTGCAGTCCTCACTTTTGCCTAGACAACCTGATCTAAACAATGATGTGAAACAAGATTGCAATGAGTGTGTGTAAATGAACACAAGCTAGCGTGAGCTGTTCCCTGTTCTCAAGATCAGCGTGGTGCTGGAAAAGCACAGCAGGTCAGGCAGCATCCGAGGAGTAAGAAACCCGACGTTTCGGGGAGGAGCCCTTCATCAGGAGTGAGGCTGGAAGCCCCAGGGGTGGAGAGATAAAGGGAAGTGGGTGGGGCTGAGGAGAAGGTAGCTGAGAGTACCGCCTACCATTTATCTCTCCACCCCGGACGCTCCCAGCCTCATTCCTGATGAAGGGTTCCTGCCCGAAATGTTAATTTCCCTGCTCCTCGGATGCTGCCTGACCCCCCTGTACTTTTCCAGCACCACTTTAATCTTGATTCTAATCTCCAGCCTCTGCAGTCCTCACTTTCACCCTGTTCCTTATTCTCGTCAACTTCTAAACCCACAAATTTGAAAAATGGTACTCTTTTTCTTATTAATTTCTCTAGGCTTCTCCCGCCTAACTTACTCTGAATAATTGATAAGCCAGTCGAGGTAATTATTTGTTAAATAAGTGATTATCCACTTGTGCGGAAGTATAATGCTCGGCATTTTGGTAATCTTCAACTTGGTCCAGACAAGGAATATTGGTTTTGTGCTAAGGAAATCATTTCCTTACTGAGTCTTTTGTCTTTGGGTTTATATTGGTCAATATAGGGCAGTCCTCCTCCCTCATTGTTTAAACTGGTGTCACGTGCATTCCTGCACCTTATTGAAATAATTATACAGACGACAAGGTTTGTGAATGTGTGGACTCAAAATCCAATACTGAGAGAGTTAGCCTTTAGCTCAGCTTAGGATACGAGCTCGTAGGTTTGTCGCAGGTCTAGTTTCAGAGGTCTTGGCTCTGGCTATATATAGCATGAGGAGAGCAATGGACACCCAATGCTGAAGTCCAGGTTAATTCTCCAGGGTCAAGGATTCAAATCTCACCAGGACAGCTAGTGGAACTTAAACCTGATTGATCAAAAATCTAGAATTGTAAAGTAGTCTCCATTATGGTGACCATGCTAACGGTCAACAATTGTCATAAAAAATCCATTTGGTTCACTAATATCCTTTTAGGGATAGAAATCTGCGGTCCTTATCCAGTCTGGCCTATAAGTGACTCCAGACCCAAAGCAATGTGGGTTGTCTCTGAACTGTCTTCTGAAATGGCCCTAACAAACTACTCAGTTCAAGGGTAATTAAAGATGGACAATAAATACTGATGTTGCCACTGCTGCCCACATACCATGAATGAACAAAGAAAAAATATATAATTTTCTGAAAACTGTAATAAAAAGAGCAAGATTGTTTCTTAAATAAAACAAAGAACTGCCGATGCTGCAAATCTGAAACAAAGACAGAAATTGCTGGAGAAACTCGTCAGGTTTGAAGAAGGGTTACCGCCTTGAAATAATAGCTCTGCTTTCTCTCCACGGATGCTCCCAGACTTGCTGAGTTTGTCCAGCAATTTCTGCTTGGGTTATTGAAATTGCATGTTGGGGTGAGTTGTTTCTTCACCTGTTTTCTGATGTCAGTCACAGGTCTAACATTCGTACATTCTAAAAATCCAAGCCATCGCTGTGAACCCCTGCATGAAATGTAAAAGCTGTCAGTTCTTGTGGTAATATTTACTCATCTCTGTATTTCTGTGTGATTTCCTGTCAGCTTGAATTGAACAAACAGACACATTTAAAAAAAATATTGTATTTCCATTGCACCTTTCCCAGCCATGCGCATCCCAAAGCACTCTACACATCCAGTCATAGAATCATGCAGTACAACTTGTCAGTGCCATTCAAATTTCCTAAACTGGGCTAGTACCATTTGCCTACATTCGGCTTATTTCCCTCAAAACCCTTCCTATTCATGTCCCCATCCAGATGCCTTTTAAATGTTGTAATTGTACCAGCCGCCACCACTTCCTCTGTTGGCTTATTCCATACGCACACCGCCCTCTGGGTGAAAAAGTGGTCCCTTAGGTCCTTTTAAGTCTTGCCCCTCTAATTTTGGACTCCCCTACCCTGAGGCAAATATCACCCTATCGATCCCCCTCATGATTTTATGACCCTTTTTGAGGTCACCCCTTAGCCTCCAGCGCTCCAGGAAAAACAGCCCTAACCTATTCAGCCACTCCCTACGGCTCAAACATCCAGTCCCAGCAACATCTCTGCAACTTGTTTCTGTGCCCTTTCTGGTTAACCATCTTTCCTGTAGCAGGGCAACCAGAATTGTATCCCGTATTCTAAAAGTGGCCTCACCAATGCCCTGTACAGCCACAACATGATGTCCCAATGCCTATACACAATGTTCTGAGCAATTAATGTAGATGTAGAAACATGGATAGGCCATTCAGCCCACTGAGCCTTGCCATTCCATATGCTCATTGCTGACATTCTATCTCAGCATGGTATTCCCATTCTGCCCCATTGAAGTACTTTTGTTTTTGGGATGAACTCACTGCTATTTTGGAGGAAATGCAGCAGCCGATTTGTGCATAGCAATCTCCCACCCCCAGTAATGGCGATCAAATAATCTGTTTTCTGCTGTCGACTAAGAATCCAAAGTTACCGCAAAATTTCACTGGCTTTGCCTCAAAGTCATGTCATGGGACATGACTTTTAAAGCCCTTGGTTTAATCTGAGAGATGGAACTTTGATAGTGTAGGGCTCCCCCAGTACTGTCTGGATTTTATGCTGAAGTGGGATTTGAACCTACAACCTTGAATCTTCAAGCACAAGGGTGCTACCCCCGAGCTACAGCTGGCACAACTGCTCTGATAGATTAGTTTGAAGTACCTGAAATGTCAACAGGCAAAATGTATTCCTAACTATCCATTTGCTGTGCTGCTTCCAGTCTGCCACAGTGAAGTATTGGAATAATCTTTTCAGCAGGTTGTAGTGTAAATCCACCATGTGTCCATCAACGTTGAGTACCACTGGATCCAACCTTCTGCTAGCACAGCTAATGGGGAGAATTATTCTCTTTGACTCCTCTGCCCATGGGACATTGGGTTACAGCAGGGAGGCAGGTGACCCTGACCCACCCAGCTTGAGTGGGCAGTCAAACCCTGAACTATTGGCATCAATTTGATCAGGACCAGCTTGTTAAGCTGACTGTGCTAACCATCCCCTTCCATCTTTATTGCTTGGCACTAGTGGAGTATTGTGTGTAGTTTTGAGCTCCCTACTGAAGAAAGAATATATTTGCCAAAGAGAGAGTGCAGGAGACATTGTCCACATTGGTTCCACTGGGCCCGTATTCGCTAAAGTTCAGAAGAATGAGAGGGGATCTGGTTAAAATGGATAACAGGGATGGACAGACTAGATGTAGGGAGGATGTTTTCCCTGGTGGGGAGTCTAGAACTGGCAGGGGTGTGGGGGGAGAACCTCAGGATAAAGAGTGGACCATTTAGGACAGAGATGAGGAAAGATTTCTTCACTCAAAGCCTGTGGAATTCTTGACCATAGAAGGCTGGGGAGGCCAAGTCATTGAATGTCTTCAGGAAAGAGATTGTTTTCAGATTTTAAAGGCATCAAGGAGTATGAGGAGACAACAGGAATATGGCATTGAGATTGAAGATCAGTCATGATCATATTGAATGGCGGAAAAGCTTGCAAGACTGAATGGCCTAATCCTGATTCCAGTTTCCATGTTTCACACGCATGTTGTAGTCAGGAACTGTGGAAGTGATGGCAGAGGCTCCAACTTTATTCCTCTCACACAGTAACCAGAACTCTCTTCTATCTTTATCACCTACCATTGACCTGTTTTATGAACATAGAAACACAGAAATAGTTGCAGGTGTGGGCCATTCCACCCTTTGAGTCTGCACCACCATTCAATATGATCATAGCTGATGATGCAATCCCAGTATCCCACTCTCGCTTTCTCTCCATGCCTCTTGATCCCTTTAACTGCAAAGGCCACGTCCAGCTCCCTCTTGAATATATCTAACAAACTGGCCCTAACAGCTTCCTGTGGGAAAGAATTCCAGAGGTTCACAACTCTCCCAGTGAAAACATTCTTCCTGAATAGCTAGCCCCTTATTCTTACACTGTAGTTCTGGACTTCCCCAACATCAGGAACATTCTTCCTGCATCTAGCCTGTCTAGTCCCATCAGGATTTTATATACTGCTATGAGTATATATGGATTCCAGTCGATCCATATGTCAGTCCTGCCATTCTGGGAATCAGTCTGGTGAACCTTCGCTGGGCTCCCTCAATAGCAAGCATGTCCTTCCTCAGACTGGGAGACCAAAACTGCACGCACAATATTCAAGGTGTGGCCTCACCAAGACCCTGTATAACTGCAACAAGACATTGTTACTCCGATACTCAAATCCTGTCACTATGAATGAGAGCGAGCCATTAGCTTTTTTCACTGCCTGCTGCACCTGCATGCCAGCCTTCAGTAACTGTTCATCCATGGTCTCGTTGCATCCCACCTTTTCCTAAACTGCCACCATTCAGATCATAATCTCCCGTCGTGGTTTTTTTGCGACTCAAGTGGATAACCTCATCTTTATCCACATTATATTGCATTTGTCAAGTATTTGCCCACTCAGCCAGTCTGTCCTCGTCAGCCTACAGCCACTTAGCATCCTCCTCACAGCACTCACTACCACAAGTTTAGTGTCGTTTGCAAATTTGGAGATATTGCATTCAATTCTTTCGTCCAAATCGTTAGTGTATATTTTGAACAACTGGGGTCCCAGCACTAAACCCTGTGAGATCCCACTTGTCACTGCCTGCCATTCAAAAACCGGCTTGTTCATTCCAACTCTCTGCTTCCTGTCTGCCAACCAGTTCTCTATCCATGTCAATACACTACCTCCGATACCGTGAGCTTTAATTTCCCTTACTAATCTTTCGTGTGGAACCTCGCCAAAAGCCTTTTGAAAGTCCAGATACGCAACATCTGCTGATTCGTCCTTCTCCACTCTATGGGTCACACCCTCAAAAGATTCCAGAAGATTTGTCAAGTATGATTTCTCTTTAGTGAATTTATGCTGACTAGGACCGACTCTACCACCGCTTTTGACTTGCTCAGTTATTAATGATTGACCCCAGCATTCTCCCCACCACCGATGTCAGGTTAACAGCTGATAATTCCCCCTTTTCTCTCTCCCTCCTTTTTTAAAGGGTGGAGTTACATTGGCTACCCTCCAATGCATTGGAATTCTTTCAGAGTCTACAGAGTGATGGAGACCAAGGCCCTGTCTAACTGCAACAAGACATTGTTACTTCGGATATTTAAATCCTCTCGCTATGAAGGAGAGCGTGCCATTAGCTTTCTTCACTGCCTGTCGCACCTGCATGCCACCCTTCAGCGACTGTTCCACCATGGTTATCAATGCATTCATTATTTCGAAGGCCATTTCCTTAAGTACTCTGGGATGCAGAGTATCAGGCACTGGGGACCATCAGGTTTTAATCCCATCAATTTCCCCAATACAATTTCCTGACTATTAAGGATTTCCTTCAGTTCCTCCTTCATGCTTGACCTCTGTCCCCTAGCCTATCCTGAACGTTATTTGTGTCCTGCTTAGTGAAGACAAATCCAAAGTATTTGTTCAGCTGGTCTGCCATTTTGCTGTTCTCCATTATAAATTCACCTGATTCTAACTGCAAGGGACCTACATTTGTCTTCACCAGTCTTTTTCTATTCACACATCTATAGAAGCTTTTACAGTTAGTTTTTATGTTTTCGCAAGCTTGCTTTCATATTCTATTTTCCCCTTCCAAATGAAACCCTTTGTGTTCCTTTGCTGAATTTTAAATTTCTCCTGGTCCTCAGGTTTGCTGCTTTTTCTGGCCAATTTATGTGTCTCCTTTTTGGCATTAACACTATCCCTGATTTCCCTTGTTCGTCATGATTGAGCCTGTTTTACAGTGATGCCAGATAGGAATGAACAATTGTTGAAGATGATCTTCAACCTGTTTGGCTGCTTTGTGGACGTACCTTCCCTGGCATCAGGTGGAACTTGAACCCCAACCTTCTGACTCAGAGTAATGTACTACACCCCTTCCAATTTATTTGAGCATCAGGGCAGCTTTGTTACAGCCAATACATTCTTCTTCGATCAGTCTTCCTCTGCCCAAGGCTTCACTTAACAGTCAACCCACAGAACATGCATTCAAATAACTAAATTAGTGGGTGGGGGTGTGAGGATGTCTCTATTTTAACTAGCATGAACATCAATGAAACCATCCATAATTGTCTGTTGCCAAATTTCAATCATTCCTAGCCTGCATATTCTAACAGGGGTCCACCAAGATTGTGGTTTTAACTTTGGCCCAAGTGGAGAATTAACCCTTTCTGGTGATAAGTTGGATGTGACCTGGAGCAGCACTAGAATGTTTTAAGATCCAGTCATAGGAAATTTTGAAACTTCGCTGATGCTGCCAGACCTGTTGAATTTTGGATTAGATTACCTACAGTGTGGAAACAGGCCCTTCGGCCCAACAAGTCCACACCGACCCGCCGAAGAGTAACCCACCCAGACCCATTCCCATACCCCCTAACTAATGCACTGAACACGATGGGCAATCTATCATGGCCGATTCACCTGATAGTGGGAGGAAACCGGAGCACCCAGAGGAAACCCACGCAGTTACGGGGAGAACGTGCAAACTCCAAAAAGACAGTCGCCCGAGGCAGGAATTGAACCCAGGTCGCTGACGCTGTGAGACAGCAGTGTTAACCACTGAGCCACCGTGCTGTCCCAGTTTCTCTGTTCGTTTTAGATTTCTGACAATCCATTGTGTTTTGCTTTCCTTTCTATGAAGTTCTCATTTTCCTCTGGTATGAATCCTCTCGTGTGAGCAGGCAATTGATTGGGAAATATCCTCCTCATTGTGGGATGTGACTTTTCATATCCCCTAGGGATCTCTGCCAGAGTTGTAGCTTTTCACCATTCCTCTAATGAAATTGGATGTTTGAATAGAGAACTACCTATCCGCTTTTGCAGGTGGAACTCTTTTCATTGTGCAGGTGAGAGGCAGGAAACGGACATAGACTGATTAAGTGAGTTAGCAAAAGTATGTCAGATGGAGTTAAATGTGGGGAAGTGTGAAGTTCTTGCCATTGCTTTGGAGAAAGAAAAATCAGAATATTTCAGCCAATGAAAATACTAGGGAGCCAATGGCCTAATGGTATTATTGCTGGGCTGTTAATGGAGACACCGAATGTTCCAGAGGGGTTTGAATTCGGCCATGGTAGATGGTGGAATTTGATTTCAATGAAAATCTAGAGTTAAGAATCTAATGATGAATTTTATTGTCATAAAAGCCCACCTGGTTTCTTTAGGAAAGGAAGCTGCTGTTCTTACCTGGTCTGGACTACATGTGAGTTCAGACTCGCAACAGTGTGGTTGACTGTTAATGGCCCACTGGTCCTTTTTAAGGATGGGTAATCAATGCTGGCCAGCCAGCGATGCCCTCATCCTGTGAAAGAATATAGGAAAAATTACGCATGTGAAAGACATCATAGAAATGGGCCATTCTGCCCAACAAGCCCATACAATCATAGGAAGTCCTACATAAAAATAGAAAATGGCTTGACAAATACAAGAAGTCTTGCCAGATCTGTGGAGAGAGAAACAGAATTGATGTTTTGAATCCAATAGGAATCTTCGATAGAAGACTCCTTCGGGAGACTTCCCAAGGAAGTCTTCTTCAGTCTAGTAGTAATGGTAAAGTGAAATCAAAACTTAAGGTAACCATTGCTGGCATTATCATTTCAACATGCAACGCCAAATACATGTGGTTAGGGGGATACCTGCCACTCTCCTCCTTCTCTGACAGGCTTTACAGGATCTACTCTGTCTAAAGTGGCAGGGATAAACCACTAAGTAGTTGTTGTATTATTGTACAGATGTCAGATAAACACTAAATCATATGAGAGAGCTAGTGACATCTCAGCATGTGACACTCTAGTGTTCACCAGTCAGCAGCCAGTTGACTATACCTTTAATGTAATAATAAGTCAGCAAAGAACAGGTTTGTATGTGTAAATATACATGACCATATTAGTATATATAATTATTCATTAATAAACTTCTAGATATCTGGCTCAACAAGCCCCCTAGTCTTAGTGGTATATGCAATATGTAAGGAACCTTTTTGCATTATCGTGACAGCAACCCAGCAGTAAAAATTGGTTGCAGCAAGTTGGTGCTAGAAGTAGATGATCATAGTTGTGAAAAGTTATTTTTCTTAACTGAGTTCATTTACCTGAGTTCAGGGCTGAAGTTCACATCTTACAAGTTACATCTTTCCTGTGGGAAAGAATTCCAGATGTTCACAACTCTCCGAGTGAAAACATTCTTCCTGAATAGTTTGCCCCTTATTCTTACACTGTAGTTCTGGACTTCCCCAACATCAGGAACATTCTTCCTGCATCTAGCCTGTCTAGTCCCATCAGGATTTTATATACGGCTATGAGTATATACTACTATATGGATTCCAGTAGATCATATGTCAGTCCCGCCATTCCAGAAATCAGTCTCGTGAACCTTCGCTGGGCTCCCTCAATAGCAATCGTGAAGCAGTGACCAGGATGGAGAAACCATTATGGAACACAATTTGTCTCTTCCTTTCAAGAAAAATTGGAGGCCATAGTGTGTCCATGTTCTTTTCAAAACAGTTTATAAAAGACCTAGAACAGTACTGATGTGGCAAAGTATGATAAACTTTAAAATAATTTGAAAAAGTAATTTTGCCTTTCATGCAGATTTTTACCTATGCATAGTTGTTGGTCGATTGTGCCATTTTGTTCTCTTTGGAAGTGAGGAGAATGTGTACATGATGTCGTTCTGATGCTTTCTTTTGGCACAAACGCCATGTACAGACACTGCTCAGTTCGTTTTTTAAAAAAAAGTCAGTAAAGAAACAGCAACAGGAAGAGAAACAAGAACAGAGAAGCCAAAAAATAAAAAGCACTAAACCACAATACAGAAAATGCTGGCAGTTTTTCAAAATTGTAAAGTTCTCCAGAGAGGATAAAAAAAAACCAAGCATCTGAACAAGGATTTGGCACTCCAATGCCAATCTGTCACAAGTTTAATTATGCAAAAACAAATAAATCTGTATATTATAGACCAACAAAAGTTGATAAAGAAAGACAGCAATCAAACTCTATTCCATTTTGGAAAATGAATCGTTGAGATGAATAAAATCCTCCAATGTTTCTGATGATTGCAAAGATCTGGCAGGATTTTTCAAATTTTACAAGATCTCAGGGTAGGGGGGTCCAAAACTAAAGGATGTAGGTTTAAGGTGAGCAGGGAAAGATTTAAAAGGGACCTAAGTGGCAACTTTTTCACACAGATGGTGGTGCGTGTATGGAATAAGCTACCAGAGGAAGTGGTGGAGGCTGGTACAATTGCAACATTTAAAAGGCATCCAGATAGGTACACAAGTGGGAAGAGTTTGGAGGGATATGGGCCAAATGTTGGCAGATGGCACAAGATTCATTTAGAGTATCTGATAGGTGTGGATGAGTTGGACCGAAAGGTGTGTTTCCATTCAAAGTTTGTGAGAAGATTTGTAGCTCGGCTGCTCGTCGTTGTGGTTCTGTTCGCCGAGCTGGGAATTTGTGTTGCAGACGTTTCGTCCCCTGTCTAGGTGACATCCTCAGTGCTTGGGAGCCTCCTGTGAAGCGCTTCTGTGATGTTTCCTCCGGCATTTCTAGTGGTTTCCATGCTATATAACTCTTATGACTCGATGAGGTGTGCTCTGCAATATTATGATCTCTCCATCCCAGAAACGTCTACTGCAGGATCACAAGCCTATTACAATCAGTTCCAATGTCCCTGTGAAACATTTCTGACCAAAGATTGGAAACTATCACTCTTGTTTTCGGAATACAAATGTTTCGCATATAATGATTCGGAAGCATTGTGATGTTTATACCAACACAAATCATTGGAAATGATCCATCAAAAACATAAGGCAACGGCCTAGTGGTATTGTTGCTGGGCTGCTACTCTAGAGACCCAGGTAATGTTCTGAGGACCTTCTTCAAGGACCGCAATTTCCCCCCCGACGTGATCGACGATGCTCTCCACCGCATCTCTTCCACTTCCCGATCCTCCGCCCTTGAACCCCGCCCCTCCAACCGCCACCAGGACAGAACCCCACTGGTCCTCACCTACCACCCCACTAACCTCCATGTACAGCGCATCATCCGCCGCCATTTCCGCCACCTCCAAACGGACCCCACCACCAAGGATATATTTCCCTCCCCTCCCCTATCAGCATTCCGTAAAGACCACGCCCTCCGTGACTCCCTCGTCAGATCCACACCCCCCACCAACCCAACCTCCACTCCCGGCACCTTCCCCTGCAACCGCAGGAGGTGCAAGACTTGCGCCCACACCTCCCTCCAAGGCCCCAAAGGAAACTTCCATATCCGCCACAGATTCACCTGTACCTCCACACATATCATCTATTGCATCCTTTGCACCCGATGTGGCCTCCTCTATATTGGGGAGACGGGCTGCCTACTTGCGGAGCGTTTCAGGGAACACCTCTGGGACACCCGGACCAACCAACCCAACCACCCTGTAGCTCAACATTTCAATTCCCCCTCCCACTCCACCAAGGATATGCAGGTCTTTGGACTCCTCCATTGTCAGACCACAGCGAAACGACAGTTGGAGGAAGAACGCCTCATCTTCCGGCTAGGAACCCTCCAACCACAAGGGATGAACTCAGATTTCACCAGTTTCCTCATTTCCCCTCCCCCCAGCCTGTCTCAGTCAAATCCATCAAATTCAGCACCGCCTTCCTAACCTGCAATCTTCTTCCCGACCTCTCCCCCCCACCCGAGTCTGACCTATCACCCTCACCTTGACCTCTTTCCACCTATCACATTTCCGACGCCCCTCCCCCAAGTCCCTCCTCCCTATCTTTTATCTTAGCCTGCTGGACCAACTTTCCTCATTCCTGAAGAAGGGCTAATGCCCGAAACATCGATTCTCCTGTTCCCTAGATGCTGCCTGACCTGCTGCGCTTTTCCAGCAACACATTTCCATCACAGATATCTATTCCCAATGCTCTTAGTTGACTTGCTATTCCCACCAAGAACAAAAGTAATCCTGTTGACCTACAACTGAATATTATAAATCCAATTAATCTACGCATTGACCTCATTCACTCTGGTGAAGGAAGCAGAGCAAGGTTAGCAAGCTACATCTAATGTTGTCCAGCTCAGATAGATCCTCATCAGTGGGCAGTACAAATGTATTCAACAGCTCCCTGAGCAAGCATGTTCTTTCTGGTCATTCTAGAGACTAACTAGGAGACTAGTGGTATATATTGTGTCTTGAAAATCGCATCAAATCCGTGGTCTAATTAGAAGAGGTTTTGTTCTTAAACCTCTTCATTTTGCAAGTTTCATTTTGAGATACCTGTTGCTATAAAGTCAACAAGGAGACATAGATTGTAGGTCTGTCTATCCTGAGATCCAGAGAATTTCTATCTGTCCTCACCCAAGTCCTTACGACAGGTTAGGATTGGGTGAAACTTAGTACATCATTGTGTTAACCTTTTCAGTGCCACAAAGAATACACAACAAAATACCAGCATGGATTGTGTACTAGTGTTTCTGAAGTGAAACTTGGAGTCTTCCGAACAGTAAGGGATTGGGGAATTTGGAAAAGCAAAGAGATTTATCCAGCTGCCTGGATCACCAGACACACCTGCACAGACTGAAAATGTAATTAGAAATCCTGTGACAGAGGTGACCACAATATTTGTAGGATTTAATGGCACAAACTCCATAAGCCAAATAGCTCTCTATGCTGTACCATTCAATGGCTGTATGTAGAAAAGGTAGGTGATACAGGGAAATGATAGTGTAGTGGTACTAGTCATCCAGAAGGTCTGCCTAATGTTCTGGGGAAAAAGGTTGGAATCCCACCAACGCAGATGGTGAAATTTGAATCCAATAAAAAACGTGGGATAAGGAAGATAGACAGTTGGATAAGTACATGAATAGGAAAGGTTTGGAGGGACATGGGCCAAATGCAGGCAGGTGGGACTAGTTTAGTTTGGGATTATGTTCGTCATGAAGGATCGAAGGATCTGTTTCCATGTTGTATGACTATGACTCTAAAATAATTGCAAAATTCATCCAGTTCACTAATGTCCTTTAGGGAAGGAAATCTATTAAGATTTCCTAATAAGACCCACAACAGTGTGGTTGACTCTTAACTGCCCTCAAAGCAATTAAGCAGAAATCATACATTTTGACCTAGGCTCTGGTGCCCAAATTTCACAAATTATTTTATAAAAGGGGCATGGAATTAAACTGTTCAAACAGCCAGTGTAAATGTAATGGGCCAAATGGTCTTCTGCACTGTAACAATTCTGTGATTTACATTGAAGTGAGTCTGTAGTCACATGTTGGCCAGGCCGAGTAAGAATGGCAGATTTCCTTCCTTCAAGGTCATGACTGAACCAGATAGGTTTTTACAACAAACCCAAAAATTGCTGGAGAAACTCAGTTGGTCTGGCAGCATCTGTGGAGAGAGAGAGAGAGAGAGAGACCCTTCTTCAGAATTGGTTATCACAATAATTGACACTAATCACCATTGGGCTTTTTAATTCCAGATTGTTATTGAATTCAAATTTCACCTCTGCCATGGTGGGGTTTGAGCCCCAGAACATTAGCCCGAGGTTCTGAATTACTAGTCCAGTGATGTTATCTACTACATCAACCGCTTGCCAAATCCCCTGCTCCTGTTTTTCATGTTCTTGATTGGAGGGCGAAGCCTGAAATATTAAGCAGCAGGAGCTCTTCTTTTTGCATGGCCATTGAGAAAAGAAGTTTTGAGGAGGCTGAGCTGGCCTCAGGCAGGGAGGAGGGGTAAACGACACTGACCCAATTAGTTCTGACAGAGAGGAAAGGAACTGTGCTTGGTGAAGGGAAAAGACCAAGCTCGGGACCAAGAAAGGGTGTGTGGCTGTGTGAGTGTGCACAAAATCTGAGTGAGAGGTGTGTAGAGAGTTTGAGCATATGCTAAGTCACTAGCCTGAGAATTAATTTGATTGTAGACCAGCTGGAAGCCTCAGGAATAAGTCAGGCAAAGAATAATGTTGTGCTAATAAGAGAAAAGATCTGAAAAACAACCCCTCACCATTGATTTATACTAATATGTGTGGAGCTTTCTTGAAAGAGAAACAACAGACTTCCTTGTGCTGTTACTTGCGGATGGTTCACTGTGAATGATACCTCTGAGTACAAGAGTACACCCCCATTCTGCTGGCAATCGCAACACCCTTACATCATTCAACCTCACATTATTCCTCTACATCCGACATAGAGGAACATTGGAGTCCGTACTGTTGCTCTCTACACCTGGGCCTGTCCAGTTCCTGTATGTCACCAGTCTCTGCCACTCTCTCAAGATGGCATCTGCTAGTAATATAACCAGATGTGTGCTAGTCATAGGGGAACAGTACATTGATCTTTGAATAATTGTGAAGGGCACCAATGGCTAGTGAATGGGTCAGCCAGCTCTGGAACATAGGAACAGGAGTAGGCCATTCAGCCCCTTGAGTCTCTTCTGCCATCCAATAAGATCATGGCTGATTTAGAGCCTAGTTCCATATACTTACCTTTGGTCCATTTCACTTAATACCTTTGGTTAGCAAAAATTCACCTATCTCAGAGTTAAAACTAACAACTGATCCAGCATCCTCTGCCATTTGTGGAAGAGAGTTCCAACTCTACCACCCTTTGTGTGCAGAAGTGCTTACCAACATCTCTCTTGAATGGTCTGACTCTAATTCTCAGACTATGCTCCTAGTGTTATAGTCCTCAACCTGTGGAAGTAGTTTACCTTTATCAGTTCTGTTTTTTCCTGTAAATATCTTAAAAACTTCAATCAGATCACTGTTTAACTTTCTAAATACTAGAGAGAACAGACCGCATTTGTATAATCTGTCCTCAAAACCCCTGAAAGTCTGGGTTTCGTTCTTGCAAATCTACGGTGTACTTCCTCTAGGGCCAATATATCCTCTGCTGGTGAGTAAATATATAAGATGCTACTGAGGAGGCCAGAATAAAGGGTCACATCCTAAGAAGTAGGGATTAGAGTGGTGCTAGAAATGTACAGTAGGTCAGGCAGCATCCGAGGAGCAGGAAAATTGATGTTTCGGGCAGGAGCCCTTATCTGGATGAAGGGCTCTAATCTCCAGCATCTGCAGTCCTCACTGTCGCCTCACATTCTAAGAATACAGGGTAGGCCTTTTAGGATTGAGATGAGAAGAATTTTCTTCACTCAGAGAATGGTGAGCCCATGGAATTCTCTGTCACAGAAAGTGGTTAAGACCAAAAGATTGAATGTTTTCAAGAGGGAGTTAGAGATGGATCTTGGGACTAAAGGGATCAAAAGGCATAGGTTGGACTGGGAAGAGTTGGACATTCATCCATGATCATATTGAATGGTGGAGCAAGCAAGAAGGGCTGAATGGCCTACTCCTGTTTCCTATTGTCTAAGTTAACATTGGTTAACTGTAGTCCAATGGCTATGTCCCTGCCTCTAAGCCTGAAGCTTTAGGCCCAAGTCTTATTATAGACCCCAACAGTCAAGAAGCTTGTGTCTGGAAGATGACCTAACAGGTTGATTTTTCTCTACCTATAAATTCTTCCAAAACACCCCAATGGCAGAGGTTGCTGGAGAGAGGGATTCTTGGCCAGCCGTGTGAAGAATACCAGAACCCCTAACAACACTCTCCAATACTGCAGACTACACCATCTGGAACTGTGTGTCACCACAGCAGTGAGGACATTCAGGTGAATTTACTGAATAGACTGAATTCCCACTCAGTGAGCAGTAGATGGTTAGTAAATAAATCAGGTAAACTATGCTGGTCATCATAGTTATTTCTTAATCAATCTGTTCAAATGTATTATGCACATTTCTAGGGCAGGTGGAACTGAACCTGGGTCTCCTGACCCACAGGAACAGACGTTGCCACTGGGCAGCAACAATCCTTCAAAGTCACAACTGATGACAGACATGGTTGACAGGACTTGAACATACACAGGAAAATCCCAGTGGATTTCAAACCCGTGACTTTGACCTCTCAGTGGTGATGACAGGCTCACTGCTGATTACTATAAGATTGGACTTGCCTTGGCTTTTACTTTCTCATTCATGGGATATGGGCATCATTCAGCCATTGTTATTGTCCATCTCTCGTTACCCTTGAAAAGGTGATAGTGAACTACCTTCCTGAACTGCTGCAGTCTATTTGTTGTAAGGATGCTATAGATATTGATGAAGGGAAGGTGGGAACAAATACCGACAGACTCCCACAATCCTGTTAGGGAGGGAATTCCAGGATTTTGACCCAGTGACAGTGAAGGAATGGTTATATATTTTCAAGTCAGAATGGTGAATGGCTTGGAGGGGAACTTGGGGGTGGTGGTGTTCCCATGTATCTGTTGTGTTTGACCTTCTCAATGGAAGTGGTTGTGCAGTTGGAAGATGCTGTCGAAGGATATTTGGTAAACTTCTGCAGTGCATCTTGTAGATGGTACACACTGCTGCTACTGAGGGAGTGAATATTTGTGGATGTGGTGTCAATCAGGCAGACTGCTTTGTCTTGGATGGTGTCAACCTTCTTGAGTGTTATTGGAGCTGCCCTCATCTGGCAAGTGGGGAATATTCCATTGCACTCCTGACTTGTGCCTTGTCGATGGTGGACAGGGTTTAGGAAGGCAGGAGCTGGGACACTCTCTGCAGGATTCCTAGCCTCTGATCTGCTCTTGCAGCTCCTCTGTTTATGTGGCACATCCAGTTGAATGTCTTGTCAATGACTGGTTATGGATTGGACCAAGTACTGACTATTGGTCATGGAGAAGATCTGGTGTACAGGCGAGTGGTGATAGCTGTAATGAGGTAGTCCCAGCAGCTTACTGATTCCTGGCTGGTTGGTTTGTTGTTAATGAGGGAGGATGCTCTCTGCTGGTTTTGATCAGTCAGTGGTCTGTAGTACTCTGGGTGATGTGACTGTGCCTATTCAATGGCTGGTTGGGCTCTGCCAATGAGTTGGTGTTAGCTGCTTTCATGTTCTACTGTTCCCGAGAGCATGAATGTGAAGTACAGGTTGCTCCAGCAGGCAAGATACTCCGGGACACATCCTGGATTCCAGTATTTAATTCCATGTTATCTCCATATCAATGTTACAGCCAAGCTGCTGTAACATAATTGCACAAAAATGAAAGAAACCACACGGCCTGCTACATTCCATGCTATTACAGGGAACTTCAAGGCAAATGCCAGGAAACTGATCACATCTTCTGCAAGTCCCAGGGTCAGGCGTTTGCTCTTCTCTGATTCTGTGCGTGTTGTCTTTGTCGCTCACTTTCTTTCTGTCGAACGGTGTCTCCTACATACTTACTCTCATACATTTTCTCCCATTCTGTCTCTCATACACTGCTCCTCACATATTAACTTCCTCACGTCCCCTCTCTCTCCGTCATGGTCTCTCTCTCCCACATGCTCTCTCACCCGGAGGCGTAGTCTCTCCATTACGTGCTCTCTCTCCCTCATGTGATCTCCCATGTGCTCTCTCCCTCATGTGATCTCCCATGCACCCTTTCTGTCACACATGCTCTGCCTCACACTGTTTCCCTCGTGTCCTCTCCCATGTGCTGTATCTCCCTTGCACCCTTTCCCTCATATGCTCTCCCTCGCAATCCCTCCCCATAACATGTGCTCTGTCTCCTCCACATTCTCCCTTTTTAATTTTCCCTCTGTCTCTCTCTGCTGAAGTCTAGACATTAACCCACAACAGCTCGTTCAGGACATCGAAACTATGAGTACCTTCCCTCCCTCAGTCAAGAGGTGTTTAATACCTAAGTCCGCCCTTGCAAACCACTTGATAACTTAACCTTGTATTCCCCTTTACTCAGTGTAGGAGGCGTTCTGTACCCTTAGCTTCACCTTGGATTCTGAATAAAAGTGTAACTACATCAGGAAATGTCCTTGGCATTGAATAAAAGAAGTCAGTGCTAAGTGTAGTCCACAAATGAAGTGCAGTTGGAGGGCAGCTGGATAATTGGACCAAATAGTACATATGTAATTCCATCCCCATTTTACAGCCAAGCACTCTGACCTTTGTTTGAAGCTTCATAATGGAACCTGCGTATGTAAACGTGTCACACTTGAATTTACAGCCTCCTGTCTGTGCACCACCCTCATGAAAAGAGGCCTAGAGTGGCAGGTCCATAGAGATTTGT
Organism: Chiloscyllium plagiosum; assembly: GCF_037043375.1. Taxonomy (NCBI): domain Eukaryota; kingdom Metazoa; phylum Chordata; class Chondrichthyes; order Orectolobiformes; family Hemiscylliidae; genus Chiloscyllium; species Chiloscyllium plagiosum. The sequence goes on from NW_028270183.1 coordinate 21,817,433, forward strand.
CACCGTGGGTTCTCTCGAACAAGCTGATTCGAGATGAGGGAGTTCAACCACAAATTGAATCAAAACATGACACTGTGACTTTTCTTAAACTTAAAAAAAAGCCACGCCAACCACACTGGTTATCCCTCAAGGTCACATTATGGGCCATGACAATTCTGTCAATTAAACTAGGTACAATGCCTTCAAAGAGGCTTTTAACTTTAAACCTTATTCTTTAGGCCCTCAGTCATAGTAGGCACTGTTTTAACAGCTCTAAAATATTATTTTACCTTTAATATACACAAACTAAATATTATGCACCTTTGTGACTTATCTAATTTGTTTCAGGCCATTTTTATTTATTTAAAGCACTCACAGTGACTGTAAAAGATCCACCGACCAAAAGTCCTTTTTTTTTAAAGTGATAAACCAATTTCCAACTGTGTTCTTCAGACTCAGCCAGGTCTTTTGTATTTGTTCACGAGGCTTTGGCATCACTGGCTGGTTCTGCATTATTGCCCACCCCAGGCTGTCCTTGACAAGCTGGTGTTGAGCTGCCTTCTCAAACCACCACAGTCCATGTTGACCCGCAACGTCATTAGGGAGGGAGTTCCAGGACTTTAACCCAGCGACAGTGAAGGAACGGTGATATATTTCCAAATCAGGATGGTGAGTGACTTGGAGGGGAACTTGCAGGAGGTGGTGCTCCCTTGTCCTTCTAAATGGAAGTGGTCGTGTAATTGATAGGTGCTGTATAAGGAGCCTTGGTGAGTTGCTGTAGTGCATCGTGTAGATAGTACACACTATTGTATGTGGAGATTTCCATTTTTGAACACATCAGCTAACATCAATACTGCCTGATTGGCTGAGATGATGGAAGATACGATGCTTGGCAAAATGCAAGTGAGTGGTAATAAAATTTCTTAAAACCTGCACAGTTTGAGTCCAGAATAATGATTGTACCCAAAGCAGAAACTCTTGGCTATTAAACTGAGTAACAGAGGGATATGGTAATAGATCAGTCGCTAAGACCCTGGGGTCATGGCTCCCATCCCAGCTGGTAGATAGAAAGCCATAAGACAGAGGAACAGACGTAGGCCATTCAGCTCATCAAGTATGCTCTACCATTCAGTGACATCATGGCTGATCCGATAAACCTCAACTCAACTTTCCTGCCTCTTCCCCATCATCCTTGATTCCCTTCCTGATTAATAATCTGCCTACCTTGAATATACACAATGACAACCCTCTGCAATAAAGAATTCCACAGATCCACACCCACTGAGAGAAGAAATTCCTCCCCATCTCTGTTTTAACTAGGTGACCCCTAACTATGAGATGATGCAGTCTGGTTCAAGACTCTCCCATAGCGGTGAAGACTACCTTTCTGAATCCACTCTCAGAACCTTACATGTTTCAATAAGGCTCTCATTCTTCTCAGTCCAATCTAGTCAACCATTCTTCATAAGTTAAAAATGACACAACACCAGGTAATAATCCAACAGGTTTATTTGGATGCACTAGCTTTCGGAGCACTGCTCCTTCATCAGGTGTTGTCTTCCTGATGAAGGGCTTATGACCGAAACATCGATTCTCCTGCTCCTCAGACGCTGCCTGGCTTGCTGTGCTTTTCCAGTACTACAATCTTGACTCTGATCTCCAGCATCCACAGTCCTCACTTACCCCTATAACCTGGTATTATGTGTCCAACACCAGCACCTCCAAATCTTTCCTCATAAGAAATGGAATTTAAATTAAATTTATAAAATCATTCAATTACTTGATTTGTGCAATTAATTAATGAAATCAATTGAATGTTGGAAGCCAGTCTCCTCTATAGTGACCAGAAACTATCAATAGTTGTTATAATAACTTATCTGGTTCATTAATGTCCTTTCGAGAAGGAAATCTGCTGTCCTTACCTGGTCTGGCCTAGACTGCACCCAGACCCACAACTATAAGTTGATACTTAACTGACCTCAGAAAGGGCTGTAGCAAGACATTCTATGACATCGAACCGCTGCAGGTGGAAGATTTATTTTTCTAATGGTCATGATTACAATTATAAACTCTTATTAGAAAATATAGAAAGAAATGATCTAGTGATATTATCACCAGATTATTAATCCAGAGACCCAAGTAATGCGTTGGGGACCTAGGTTCAAATGTTACCATGGCAGATGGTGGAATTTGAATTCAGTAAAAACCAGGAATTAAGAATCTGATCATGACTGTTTCCGATTGTCGGAGAAAATGATCTGGTACACTAATGCCCTTCAGGGAAGAGAACAACCTTACCCGGTTTGGCCTACATGTGACTCCAGGAACAATAAGGTTCATGCTCAATGGCCTTCTGGGCAATTATGGGATGGACAATAAATATTGGCCTGGCCATGAATGAATAATAAAACATATATACAGAGGAACCTTGATTATCCAGCATTTGATGATCTGGATTTCGCATTATCTGGCAAGATCGCAAGGGTCCAATGCTTGGCTAAACTGTGTTTTCTGGCATTCGATTATTCGAACAGTCAATTATCCGAGAAAATACTCCCCTCCTGTGTCATTCGGATAATCGAGGTTCCTCTGTGTATAATGAAAAACAGTTGAATGGAAATGCACACAGGCATAAGATGGGTGATATATTGGATGGAGATGTACTGTGGTAACTCAGTGAGAAATGTGAGAGGATTGGTGCTGTCAGCTCTCTGCCTTAACAATGATTAAGTTCCTTAGATTCAGCTGAGAAAGCTCCGCATTAATCACCTCCATTTTGGCCGGAACTTCGATCCGTTATCCCAGATCTTTAAAACTCACTTTTTAGCAGGACCTTTGTCAGAATTTGAAGAGTGGTTGATTATTTGCTCATTACAGCATTGTAAACAGATTTCATAGCTGGCATCGACTAGCTCTGGGTTTTTATTTTTTTTGTAATACGAAGGATCTAAATTTACTTGCTTTCTTTTTCTGTCCAACTCCTGTCTGGTTTTCAAAGGATTAATATTCGAGTGTGTCGACACTGAAGAATCCAAGCTGGACTGCTCTGTCAGGCCTGAGGCCTAAAGATGAGCGTTAGCACTATCAGTGGACTGGAATCAACACGAGTGAATACACCTGTTGTATCACTTGCATGTTGTGCCTGGAGATGTGTCCTCATGCATTTTAAGAACAAGACCTCTGCCACTAATACTCTCCACTGGCCTTCCTAACTATCCAGATGAAGAGATGAGCCAGGCCATTCAACCCATTTAATCATGGAATGGTGCAGCACAGAAGGAGACTGTTTAAGTCTGCATAGTGTGCAGGGATATGGGGCAAAGAAAGGAGATTGGCATCAGGTCATGATGCTCATTTGAAGAATCATGCAAGCACGATGCGCCAAATGACCTCCTTCTGCATTGTAACCCTTTGGTCTTAGATTCTCCCACAAGGGAAAGCAATCTTTCCACATTGATCCCGCAAAGTCCTGTAAGAATCTTGTATGTTTCAAAAATGCTGCGTACTCATTCCAGAGGCCATCCTAATCTGGTGCATTCAGAAACTGCCCTGCAGTGACACAGATCATGTGCTGGGCTGGACCTGCATTCAGGCAGAGAAGTGAATACATGAAGACCTGTGGTTGTCTAATATCTGAGCTTGAAGTTGAAACAATGCTGCGTATTAACCTTCTTGAGCTTGCACACACCAATGAGTTACCTCTCGTTGCTTCCTTTCAGTAACGAATAATTTGCATTGATTTAGCACCTCTGAAATGGTAAATATCTCACACAATGTTACAAGACATTATCAAATCAAAATTAAAATTTCGCATTATCTGGAGAAATTAAGTCATTAAGTCAGGTAACAAGCTTGGTCAAAGAAGAAAGTTTTATTGAGTATCTTAAAGGAGACTAGAGTGAGATAGAAAAGTGGAGAGATTCCGGGAGGGAATTTCAGGGTGTAGGGTTCAGACTGATGAAGAGATGGCTACTAATAGTGCCACAAAGAAAGGAGCATAACATGGTTTCTTGCGTCAATCACCACTGCCTCTTTGATTTGGCCTATGGACTTCCATATGTGTTAACCCATGTAACATATCCCACAAAGATTGTGTTCTTGGTGAGACGCAGTGGCTCAGTGGTTAGCACTGCTGCCTCACAGTGCCAGGGACTCAGGTTCAATTCCACCCTTTGGCGACTGTTTGTGTAGAGTTTGCACATTCTCCCTGTGTCAGCATGGGTTTCCTCCCACAGTCCAAAGATGTGCATATTAGGTACAGTGGCCACACTAAGTTGCCCAAAGTGTGCAGGCTAGGTGGATTATCCATGGGAAATGCAGGGTTACGGGGAGAGGGTTGGGTGAGTCTGGGTGGGATGCTCTTCAGCGAGTTGGTGTGGACTTGTTGGCTGAATGGCATATTTCCGCACTGTAGGAATTCTATGAGACAGATGTCTGGAAGCTTATTAACAGTGCTGTACTATCACTGGCTCACATGATCTGGGTTCTATGCTGACAGATGTTACTGTACATGATATGTACATAACGGACTGACTGTACACACTGCACAGATTCCATTGCACTGGGAGTGAGACTGAAGCTGAGATGTGTACCCAGATACCACAACATCACACTCTGTGATGTTGTATAACTGTCCTAAATGTACACCGCTCTCTGGTCTAGAATTTCATGTAATTTCACAGCACATGCACAACAGATGTAGCAAATTACAGAAATAGGAAGGGGGCAAGATTGCAAAGAGACTTGACTGCCAAGAAGAAGGATTGATCCAGAAAAAAACACATAACCAAGAGAGAGGTGAACGTGCCTGAGAGTTATGAGTGGCTGTACCAAACCTTCCTCACAGTTCAGTTTTCAGAGGGTTACGTCCCTTTTCAGAATGGGAACAAAAAGATGGTGCACTCTGAATCCAGGCTGGAGTTAATGAGATGACATGCCTTGCGTAAACTGCTAATGTGTCTGATTAAGCTGTCCTGTAAAGTGGATATCTACAAGGAGTCATTTTGTCTTCATCTACCTCCTTTCTAGTTCCATTCATGATGTGGATGCGAAGAAAGATACATTAAAAGGCTCTAGGGAGCGTGTGGACGGGGTAAGAATTGATTTCAGCTTTCCTTCTTGCAGACTGAGTGCTTGTTGTTGTGTGGAATGGAGAAGATTTAACAGACTATATAACTGTATCATGACAGTATAAAGAGCACTGACTATGTTGGAAGAAGTGAGATAAATTTAAAAGATTATATTCACAGTACCTAAACCAAAGGAAAATTCCATGTCAGTGAAACCACCTTGCATCCACTTGCAACAAGCCCCTCTGGCCTAGTTGACCCAGAATTTGAATGAATCTCTTAATGTACAAATGAAGAAAGGTTTTCTTTTGACGTCAAGAAATGCTGGAGATCACAGAGCCAGCTCTGATGAACAGTCATTTAGACTCAAAGCATTTGATTGCTTTTTTTTCCGAGGACGTTGCCTGACCCACTGTGATCTCCAGCATTTTTGGTTTTCAGTACAGATTCCAGCATCTGCAGTAATTTGCTCCTAAAAAACTTTTCCCTTGTCCTTGTGTCAGAATTATCTTGCAAAGTATTTGTTTCAGTATTTATCTTGGGTTCAACTGGATCCTTATTGTAACTCTCAGACTTGTCTTAAAGTGTTAGATAGAAAATTTGGTTGAGATTTAGAACGTCCGATTCCTCCACAGTATTACCATCCTGTTGTAATCTCCTGTTTTCTGGACAGTATTGTCCTTATTCATTTCCTCAGTGGTATCCACTTCCTGTTATCTGCCCAACGCTGGCCACTCAACATCCCCATGGCAATCATGAGTATTTCTATTTGTTTAGTGTGATATGAGACTCACGATTTGGAAAGTGCTGTCGAAGGTGTAGAGATTATGATTATAATTGTGCACCTCATAGAACAGGAGTTCCCTGATTGGGGCTCTTAACCTGGTCCTATCAGGAAATCTTGGCTGACAGATATAAACAGGAGTGTCAGAGTTCTGTTCAGCCTGAGAGCTGGTTCTGAGGGAGCTGGATCAGTGTCAAGGACTCTCTAAAGGGTGTCAGGACACAGGCCTTTTTGGAGTTATTTCAGAAGGAGCCTTGCTGCATTACTGCATAGATGGTGCACACTGCTGCACCAGTAGTGGAAGATACGGATATATTAGTTGCTGAGATCCTGAGACAGTATTTTTCCCAATTCTCAACCTTTACCACCTAGAAGGGAGGGAGGCAGATAAATGGAAACACCAGCACTTCCCCTTCCCCTCTGAGTGGATACAGTTCTGATTTGGAAATATATCAGCGGTCCTTCAGCGTGTCAAAATCTGGAAGTCCCTCTCTAATGGCATCATTGGTGTTGTGCATGCCAAGAATTGCAATGGCTCAAAAAGGCGGCTAAACTCATCCTTTTCCAGGGCAGTTAGTGATGGGCAGTAAATGCCGGACTAGCAGCGATGACCAAACCCCATGAATCAATTTTAAAAAAAAACAGTTGTATGCTCCTTCTCAGATACAAATGCAGCAATATGGTGGGGTGGCACCGTGGCTCAGTGGTTAGCACTGCTGCCTCACAGTACCAGGGACCTAGGTTCGATCACACCCTCGAGCGACTGACTTTGTGCAGTTTACACATTCTTCCTGTGTCTATGTGGGTTTCCTTGAGGTGCTCCAGTTTCCTCGCCCAAAATGTGCAGGTTAGTTGGATTTGTCATGGGAAATGCAGGGTTAGGATAGTGGGATGGGTCTGGGTGTGATGCTTTTCGGAGGTGTGGTGTGGACTTGATGGGCTGAATGGCCTGCTTCCGTACTGAAAGGGGTCTATGATTCTGTGAACATGACTAAGATGGTTAAAATTTCTTAAACCTGAATATCAAAAGAACCACAAGGAAGATCAGGGTAATGTTTGTCTTTACCCAGTGAGTTGTTACGATCTGGAATCCAGGTGGTAGAAGTAGGTGCAATGATCGCATCTAGGAGTGAATTGAATTAAGAGTCAAAATTGAAAATAAAGTTGCAGAGTAATGGGGATAAAAACGGGGAGTGTGACCAACTAGATCGATCTTTCAAAAACCAATCTAGGCTTGATGGGCCAAATGGACTCCTTCAATCCTGCAGCATTGTATGATTCTACTGAGCTCCCAGAAAACAAAACCCAAACCTTGCTTGGAGTCTCACTCCTCCTTGAAAACACGATCAAGACTCACTTTTTTCTTTATCTCCATATGTATTTAGAGGGCTTGTAAAGGCCTATAGAAAAAGGCATTGGTTTTATATCGAAAGAGCAAACTGGCAAACGGCAGAAATGAAGAGCAAACGGAAGTGATGACATAGTAATAATGTCACTATGAAAATATGAACAAGGAACAAGAGAAGGCCACTTAGCCCTTTGAGCCCATTTCCACTATCCAATAACATCATGTTTGATTTTAACCTCAACTCTACATTTCGATATATCCCATGACAATCTTTCAACCCCTTGATAATCCAAGATCCATTTATGTCTGCCTTCAAAATATTTAAAGATTCTGCATCTACTGCCTTTTGAAGAAGGGAAATTCTGAATTCTTCTGAGAGAAAAAAATGTTCTCTTTTTGATTTAAATGGGCGCTCCCTTATTTTTAAGCTACAGCCCTTATTGCTCGAAATATCCTTTTAACATCCACCCAGTGAAGTCCCCTCAGGATTTTATGTTTTAATGAAGTCACCTCTGACTCTTTTAAACTCCAGAGGATACAGAGCTGGCCTATAAGGCAATCCTCTCATTACAGGTATCAGTCTAGTAAACTGTGTCTGAACTGCTTCCAACACCTGAACATCCTTCTGTCCGTACAGTGACCAGTGCTGTTCACAATACTCCCAATGGAGTCTCATCAACGCCCTATATAATTGAAACATGACCTTCCTACTCTTGCATTCAATTCCCCTCTCATTAAAACATAACATCCTATTATTTTTCCAAATCAATTGCTATATCTGTGTACTAACCTTCTGTGATGCATGTCCTAGGATACCCAGACCTCTCTGCATCCAAGAGCTCTGCAACCTCTCACTATTTAGATAATATGCTTCCTTTTTATTCCTTCTGCCAAAATGAACAACTCCACATTTTCCCACATTGTGGTCGATTTGTCAGATCTTTGCCCATTCATTTAACCTGTCCATATCACTTTGTAGGTTCCTTAAGTTCTCAACACAGCTCACCTTCCTATCTATCTTTGTGTCATCAACAAATCTAGCTACTATATCTTTGGTTACTCCAAGCAAATCATTTATATAAATTGTAAACAGTTGAGGCCCCAGCACTGATGTCTGTGGCAAACCAATCATGATATCCGGCTAGCTTGAAAAAGACCCACTTACTCCTACTCTGTTTTATATTAATCAACCAATCTTCTGTACATGTTAACGTGTTATCCCTGTACCGCAAGCTTCTTTGATGTGGCGCCTTATCAAATCCCTTCTGGAAATGTAAATACAATACATCCATTGGTTCCCCTTTGTCTACTGCACAAGTTACTTCTTCAAAGAACATCAGTAAATTAGTTCAATATAATTTCCCTTTGACAGAACCACGTTGGCTGTAACTGATTACTCTGGAATGTAGCCAAGTGGCCCTGTTATAACATCTTTCATAATGGCTTCTAATATTTTCCCAATGACAGGTTTTAAGCTAACTGACCTATAGTTTTCTGCTTTCTGCCTCCTTTCCTTTTTAGTAAAGGAGTAACGTTAGCAATTTTCCAATCTATTTTGCTAATACCACATTTATCATCTTTAATAGACGAAGCAGTTTTCTTCATCGATTCCTTGCTTCCCATTGTTTCAAAAAGACACATCTCCCTCAATATTCAGGACCCAGTCTGGGTCATCCTGCAGCCATGTCTCAGCAAAGGCCACGAGGTTATACTTGTTTATCTCAATCTATACTACTAGTTCACCTATTTTGTTTCAAACACCACGTGCATTCAAATACAGTGTCTTAAGTTTTGTCCTTTTATTATTTTTGTAACCTCGAGTCTTATCTGCTAATTTTCTCTAGGATCTGTGTTGTCTGACCCTTGCTGTTATTGCCTGTTTGCCAATTCCACATTAATTCCCTTCTTTGCCTTTTTCTGACTCTTCGATTCACCACAGCTTCCCAAACTTGGGACCTTGCTCCTCACTATTCAGTTTAAAGCCCACTGTCATTCCCTAGTTATGTCATTCACACAAACACTGGTCCCAGGACAGTTCAGGTGAAAACTGTCCCAACAGTACAGATCCCACTTTTCCCAGAATTGGTGCTAGCGCCTCACAAGCCAGAATTCACATGGAATCATAGAATCCTTACAGTGCAGAAATAAGCCATTCAGCCCATATGAGTCCGCACTGACCCTCTGAAGAGCATCCCACTCAGACCCACCCACTACCCTAACCCATAACCCTGCATTAATCATGACTAACCCACCTGGCCTGCACATCATGGCGCAACTTAGCAAGGCCAATCCAGCTAACTGCACATGTTTGGACTGTGGACTCCAGAGTACTTGGAGTAAACCCACGCAGACTCGGAGGGAGCATGCAAGCTCCACAAAGGCAATGGCCCAAGGTTGCAATCAAACCCTAGACCCTGTCGCTGTGAGGCAGCAGTGCTAACCACTGAAACACTTTATCACCACTTCTCTCACACCAGTCTTTCAGACACACATTCATCTCTCTAAACGTGTTTGCAAATGGTCACCGAGCTAGCAATCCATGGGCCCAAGCTAAGGCTTTGGTTACAGGGATTCAAATCTCACTCTGACAACTGGTAGAATTGAAATTCAATTACTGCACGTGGAATTAGAAATAATTATGAGTACAAAGCTTCATCAATTGTCATTAAATCCATCTTGTTTATTAAAGTCCTTTAAGAAAGTAAATCTGCCATTCTTACCTGGCCTGGCCTACATGTGACTCCAGACCCACAGCAATGGGGTGGACTCTTAGTTGCCCTCAGTTCAAGGGCAATAACAAAATGGGCAGCAAATGCTAGCCTTCACTGCAATGCCCACACCCCATGAAAGAGCAAAGAAAAATATCAGTTTGTAACCAAAACACATCTTTTCAGGTATAGCCGATTAGTTTTATGAGTTTAGATCAGAGTGGTGCTGGAAAAGCACAGCAGGTCAGGCAGCATCCGACGAGCAGGAAAATCAACGTTTCGGGCAAAAGCTTTTCGGGAAGGGCTTTTGCCCGAAACGTTGATTTTCCTGCTTCCTCGGATGCTGCCTGACCTGCTGTGCTTTTCCAGCACCACTCTAATCTAAACTCGGGTTTCCAGCATCTGCAGTCCTCACTTTTGCCTGCCTGATTAGTTTTATGAGGTCTGTCGAAAGTCAAGGATGAAGGGAAGCTGGCTAGTGTCAGCAGTGAGCTCATGAATATCATTCAAAGTTTGAGAATAAACATTTGCTGTCGTGGGCTTAGATCTCAGCTGACTCTGACGTTTAGTGTCATTTTACCTGCTGTGAGATTAATATTGATTCCATTCCATTTAAAGCTTTTAAAACCCACTCACATCTGTTCCATTTGCCAGATACATATTTCTCAGTGTCAAGACAAAGCAGCTGCTTTGGTTTATTGGAATGTGAGTGCAGCAACACATAATTGTAATCTTTAATAAAGGTGTTGATACTTGCAATGGAAGTGTGACCAGCACATCAAAGGCCTTCCTCAGTGAGTTCAGGTCTTAGCAAGAGAAGCAGCGTGTTATATATGGGCCAGCTTTATATCGGCACCTGGATTTTGCGCTGACGAGCTGAGAGATGAGAATTCTGGGCCCAAGTTCACTGGAGTGGAATGTCACGCTTTCCCTGTTTGACCTTCTCCTGAACTCTTTAACTTGGAACTGTTTGGCATCTCAACTGTCTGGATGCTGCTGTTAGAGAGTTGCGCTGTCAGAGGTACCATTTTTGGCTGATGGGTTCAATTGAAGCCCAGTCTGTCCTTTGAAGCTGGACATCACTTTGCAGTTCCAACAATGGAATTCTTTCATAGTGCTGGCCAGGAATTACCCTTGAGCCAGTTGCCCTGAAACGGATGACCTGCTTGTTTTGGATATTAGTGTTCATAGGAGCTTGCTGTGAGCAAATTGATGATGGCATTTCCAAATCACAGCGACTGCTGTTGACGTTATTATCCTTGGAGCATTCTGAATCTTGAAAACTGGCATTCTGTAAACGCACGTTCTTGTTTTTACTTTACCTGACAGACTATATGTAGATCAAAGTCTGATGCCATAATTTATGCAGATACATGCACATGTTTAAGGCTGACTGATGGGAAACAAAGGGTCGTGGTGAATGGTGCTTTTCAGTCTAGTGGAAGGTGTACAGTATGACTCCCCCATGATTGGTACAAGGACTGGTGCTGTCTTTGATTAAAGTTGTTTGGCTACACAAGGCAGACTTCCAAAATTTGCACATGACACAATTATTATGAACAATGTGGAGGACATTGATAATCTTGAGAAAGGGAGTGCTCAGGCTGGTGCAATGCACAGATCTATTTAAGAAGAGATAGTGGCTATCTCTATCTATGTCTGCTATCTGAGATATGGGGAACAGGGGTTCAAATCCCACTGTGACAGTTGGTGTAATCTGAATTTCGGCTCATTTAATTGTTGTGTCAAATTGTCAGTAATGGTGACCTTGTAACCATTATTGATTGTTATTCAAAGGAAAAAAAAGGTTAACCAGTGCAAATTTCCCTTCACTTTAAGAAAGAAAAATCTGCCAACCTTATGTAGCCTACATATGACTCCAGACCCATGGTAATGTAGTTAACTCATGAGAGTATTACTCTGGTTTTGCATTGAATTCAAATTTCAATATCTGCCATGTTGGGATTTGAACTGGAGTTCTCTTGTTGGGTATTGTTATTGCCTGCCACTTGTGTGGTATGATCATTGCTGGCCACCAAGCCTGGTTTTGTCGCATTTGAGTGTGGACTGCTTCACTCTCCTACAATTGGTGAATGGCGCAATCATCAGCAAACATCCCCCACCTCTGACCTTATGATGGAGGGAAGATCATTGCCGAAACATTGATGGTTAAGCCTAGGACACAACCCTAAGTAACTCCTGCAGCTGAGATGACTGGCCTCCAACAACCACAGCCATCTTCCTTCTCAGCCAAGTATGACTTCAACTGTCAGAGAGTTATTGTCTGATTCCCATTGACTTTGCATTTTTGCCTTAATGCCACACTCAGTCGAATGCAGCTTTGATGTCAAGGGGTGTCACCATCACCTCACTCTCAGAATTCAGCTGTTTTGTCCATGTTTGAATCAGGACTGTAATGAAGTTAAGAGCCAGTGGAACCCAAACTAGGTACCAATAATCAGGTTGTTAACAAACCAATGTGAGCACTGTTGATGACATGTCCCATCATTTTACTGATGATCTACATTGTAGGGTATTGCCAGTACATTGCCAGTATTGTAGCTGTACTGGAATGGCTTGGCTGGGGCATAGCTAATTCTGGAGCACAGTTCTTCAGCACTATTGCCAGAATGTTGCCAGAGAGTCGATTTAGATTTCATTGTCATGTGGACTCAAGTATGGAAGTACCGGAGTACAGTGAAAAGTGTATAATTTTGTTATACATGGCACTATCTTAGGTACCTAGGAACAAAAAAATCTTAGGTACAAAGTAGTAAGAGAAATGAGAGTTAAAAAGTTAAGCATTATTTCATAGAATGGTAGAAAAATAAAGAAATAGGTTATTGTTTAAAGTCTTTTGTAGTTTCATTGAGGAAAATAAAGGAATAAGATATAAGTTCAACAGCCTTTGATGGGTTCTCGCTCTGCTGTCTGTTCTCAAAGCCACCGCTGCAGATACCGTCGCTGCTACTGAAACTTCCACCTCTCTGATCCCAACCCACCTCCCCAGGTGCCTCGGGAACGTGCCTGGGAGTATCCACTTGCACGCCGGGCCAGGAGCCACCAAGATACGGGCTGACATACTGCTGAGAGACCAGGCCGGGACCCCTCACGAGATGTTGGAACCTGCTATGAGTGCTGAGAGACCAGGCCAGGATCCTCCTAGAGCCAACAAGACCAGGTTGAAAGCCACCATATGCCATTGGGAAGCCAAGCTGAGAGATGCCATACTGCTGAGAGACCCCAGGCCCAGGACCTGCCACTGGGAGATCAGGCTGGGATCCACTGAGAGACCAAAGGGGGAAGGAAGGAATGAGAAATAAAAAAAAGAAGCAGAGGAGCTCTAGCTGGAGCATCCTACTTGACAGGAAGTAATTCTGAATGGGTGACTGTCAGATTGGCAGCATGTTATAGGTTGGATACCTGCATAGATCTGTGGTGAGCTCTCAACCTTTTATCATTTATATCAGTGACTTAGATGAGGAAAGTGAAGGTGGGGTGAGGTGGCTACATTTTGCAGATGATGCAAAGATAGGTAGAAAAATGTGTTGTGAAGGTGACATGAGCAGGATACAGACTGATATGTTCAATGAATGAACAAAATAGAGATGGAGCTTACCGTGGGAAAATGTGACGTTGTTCACTTTGATAGGGAGAATGAAAAAGCAGAGTATTATTTAACTGGAGAATGACTGATGAGTTCCAAGGTTTAGTGGGATCTCAGTGTTCCTGTTCTTTAGTAACAAAAGGGTTAGCATGCAGGTCCAGCATATAATCATGAACACAAATGAGATGTCAATCTTTATTATGAGAGAAATTGAACATAAAATAAGTATATAACAAAGAACTGTGGATGCTGGAGATCTGAAATACACAAGACCAGAAATTATTGGAGAAACTATTAGGAGGAAGGTATAAAGGAGACATCAGAGGTATGTTCTTTACACAGAGAGTTGTGAATGCATGGAATGTGTTGCCAGCAGTGGTGTTAGAAGCAGAGTCACTGGGGATACTTAAGCGAAAGCTGGACATGCACATGAATAGCAGTGAGTTGAGGCGTGTGTAGGTTAAGGTACTATATTTTACATTAGGATTCAACCTCGGCACAACGTCGTGGGCCAAAGGGCCTGTTCTGTGCTGTACTTTTCTATATTCTACGTTCTAAACTCAGCAGGTCTAGCAGCATCTATGGGGAGACAAAGCAGAGTTAAAGTTTCAGGTCCAGGTCTGCATTAAGAATGTTTTGTTTCAGTTACACAGGGCATTGATGAGACCATATCTTGAATACTGTATGCAGTTTTAGCCTCCTTATTTAAGGGAGGATGCGATTCCATTGGAGATGGTTCAAGGAAGGTGTACTGGATTGATAATTGCACTGAGCAGGTTGTTTTATGAGGAAAGATTGATTAGATTAGGTTCCCTACAGTATGGAAACAGGCCATTTGGCTCAACAAGTCCACACCAATCATTAGAAGAGCAAGCCACCCAGACCCAACCCCCCACCCCCATATTTACCCCTGTTAATGCACCTAACGTTATTTAGTATGGCCACTTCATCTGACCTGCACATCTTTGGACTGTGGGAGGAAACCGGAGCACCCGGAGGAAACCCACGCAGACACAAGGAGAATGTGCAAACTCCACACAGACAGTCGCCCGAGGCAGAAATCAACCCAGGTGCCTGGTGCTGTGATTAGATCACTCTTTTAGGTCTGAGATGATGGGAAATAATACACCTCGGGGATTGTTAGTCTTTGGAATTCTTAACCTCACACTGCAGTAGGTTTTCAAGGCAGAGTTGGATAGATTTTTGTTAACAAAGGAGGAGCAAGGTTCTTGGGATGAACAGAAATATGGAGTTTAGGTTACAATTAGTTTAGCTATGATTAAGTGTCGGCGCAGATTCAAGAACCTGTTACTTAGTTGAATGTTCATAAATATGCAGTGTTTCATTTCGGTGCAAAAACAGAGTGATATAAAATAACATTCCAATTCTGAGCACAGGAACATGTTCAGATATGTGGGGATGACAAGACAGATTAAGGAAGGAGTTTTTAAAAAATGGTTAGGCTGCATAAATAGAGGATAGTGAATGAAAATAAGAAGGCTATGATGAAGTTTATTTTGGTGGGCCTCATCTGGAGTATAGTGTCCATTTATGGGCATCACATTTTGAAAAAGTTTGAAAGGTTTGAGAAAAGATTTATGAGGCTGGTTCCTGAGATAAGTGACTTGATTTACATGGATAAAGAAGAGAATTTGGGTTTGTTGTCCTTCGAGTAGAGAAGGTTAGGAACAAATCTGACTGACGTTTTCAAAATAGGGTGTAAAAGGTGAGAAACTGTTTCCTTTAGCAGAGGGGTCAGTAATCAATTGATTTGATTTATTATCGTCACATTTACCAAAGTACAGTAAAACATTTTGTTTTGCGAGCAGTACAGGTAGACCATTAACAAAGACATAGAGATCATAAGGGGTTTAGACAGAGCTAGGCATAGAAGGTTACATCTGCACAGGAGGTAGACATAAGCAAGGTCAATAATTAACTATGAAATTAGAAAGGGCCATTCGGCAGTCTAATAACAGCAGGGAAGAAGCTGTTCTTGAACCTGTTGGTGTGGTGTTTCTGCTCAAGTTTCTGTATCTTCTACCTGATGGAAGAGAGTATTACAGGGCAGAAGGGGTCTTTGATGGTGTTGGCAAGGAAAGCAACCACCGATATCATATGAGGAAAATCTTTGTCATGTAGCAGGTGTGCTGGAGTGCGCTGAAAGTGTGGAGGATGTAGACTCAATCATGGTATTCAAAGGAAAATTAGACCAGCACCTACCTGAAGAGAGAAGATTTGCTGGGCTCCAGGGGAAAGGGCTATGAAGGTTGTGGGATTCGCCAAGTTGCTCTTGCACAGAGGGCCAGCAGGAACACAACAGGCTGAATGGTCTCCTTCCATACTGGAACTGTTCTGTAATTCTGTGAAAATAATTGGAAGCTTTTCCCATTTAGATGTGTCTGATCCTGATGCCATGTTCAAAGATGCATGGGGAAAATGCAACGTAAGGCTTTTTGAAGAGTTGTTTCTTTAAAAAAAATTACTAGAAGATGACCGCTATGAGTAAAAATGCTGCCTGCCTGTTTTTTCTGCATTCCTTTAGTGCCAATGAATTATGCACAACATCCCACATGGAAGTCTTTTTGTTATTCATTCACAAGATGAGGGCATCATTGACTAGGCCAGCATTTATTACCCATCCCTTATTGCATAGAGGACAGTTAAGAGTCAACACATAGCTGTGGGTCAGGAGTCAAGTGGAGGGCAAACCAGGTAAGACAGTAGTTTCCTTCCCTACAGGACATTAGTGAATCAGGTGGCTTTTTCATGACGATTGACAATGGTTTCATTGTCGAGATTAGAGTGGTGCTGGAAAAGCACAGCCAGTCAGGCAGCATCCAAGGAGCAGGAAAATCGACGTTTCAGGCAAAAGCCCCCAGTCCTGATGAAGGGCTTTTGCCCGAAACATCAATTCTCCTGCTCCTCAGATGCTGCCTGGCTGGCTGTGCTTTTCCAGCACCACTCTAATTTAGATTCTGATTTCCAGCATCTGCAGTCCTCACTTTTGCCTAATGGTTTCAAGGTCCTCAACAGGCTCTTAATTCCAGATTTTCTTTCAATTCAAATTCCACCATCTATTGCAGTGATATTAAACCGGGTCCCCAGAACATTACCTGGGTGTCTGGATTAAGAGTCCAGCAGTAATACCACCCAGGCCATCCCATCCCCATTGCTGTTATGCTGCAGTCTCATTTGAAATTTCCAGGAAACTTTGAGCCATTGTCTCCTCAGGTATTACTGAAAAAAAGGCGCAATTGGTTTTGAAGTTTTCATTGTGTACCCATCAGATTGTTCACAAGAAATACCTGAGTCCAAGACAAAGAGCTTTGACAAAATGA
This sequence comes from Chiloscyllium plagiosum, assembly GCF_037043375.1. Taxonomy (NCBI): domain Eukaryota; kingdom Metazoa; phylum Chordata; class Chondrichthyes; order Orectolobiformes; family Hemiscylliidae; genus Chiloscyllium; species Chiloscyllium plagiosum. The sequence goes on from NW_028270183.1 coordinate 21,834,269, forward strand.
GTGCTTATTCAAATTCTGAAATATCAAACTACTAATTGCTGTCATCTTGGTCTTAGAACTTAATTTTGTTTTTTTGCATCGGGAAGGTACCTTCACACGTTTTTTTCCCTATGTTCAGGGCACTACATAAGGGCACGTACTTGTTACTCATATTATCAGGTGCCCAGTGTCTCATTGTCATATTCTTCAGCTTGAGTTTAGTTTGATCTACAAATTACAAAGAAAATGATTAATGATGCGCCAAAACATCACTGTGTTAAATAACGTTGCTTGTGAGAGAAATAGGATACCAAAAAGATAGCAAGATGTGCACCACATAGGTCCATTTAGAGTTAGAATTGGAATTAGATTTTATTGTTAAGTATACTCAAGTACAAGAGTACAGTAAAAAGTGTACAATATCGCATTCCCAGCACCATCTTATAAACAAAGGTAATTATATACAGAACAGAAAAATAAAGAAACAAAGTTGCAAGTTAAACATTACAGTTCGATGGTATTAAGTAGAAAAATAAAGAAATAAAGTTCAAAAGTTCAACAGTCCTTCTTAAGTGCTTCGTCATGCTGAGCTCACAGTGTGTACAACAGCTCAATCTCCTCTGCTTTGGTCCACTTTCTGGGACACCTCAAGCTGCCTGCCCTCATTGCTGCTGATGTCAGGGAATTCCCTCGCTGCCGCATTGGGCTTGCTCTTCAATCGCCAAAATCCCCGCTGTGGGCTCCCAGCCGCAGACCTGACGAAGCTGCAATGTTGTCGCCATTGCTTCCTCCGCGACCAAGCTCTCTTTAGAAGGTAGGTAATGTTATGAAGGTGCAGAGGTATACTGTACCTTTAAGAGAGTTGAAGGACTTAGCAAGCACACAGAGTGCTGTAGAATTTACAATGTAACATTTGGTCCAGCAGCTTGCACTGGCTTAGTTGCTGTGAGACAAAAAAAAATTCAAATTTGGTCAATCAGTTTAAATTATACCCTCCAATCAAGTTTGAATTTAGTATTTTGACAATATTAAGACCAATGAAGCAACCTGTTGCTTTGGGGTGTAAATATTAAACAAATTGAACAGTTGGAGGAGAACTGCCAAATGACCAACAGCTGAAGGCTGCTAATAAGAACTCTCTGAGAGGTACCAATCTGGAAAAGGAGATTGCACAGAGAAAAAAGATCGACACCGACCTGGAGAGCAAATCTACAGAGGAAAATATCAAGAGAAGATTCGAAAGCTGGCTGGTTTTGAAATTTGAATTTTTCTGTAAATCTTTGTCAGGGGTTTTATCGGACCAGTGTTGTAGAGGGGAAGGTAAAAGATAGGTTTAGGTTAATGAGTTGTAAATAGTTGTTAGTTAATTACTCTCTGTTAGACTTTTAAAAAAAATTAAAGTTGTTAATTTTTACTTTAAATAGTGACTTTGGGGATAGAAAGTTCTTTGCCTCTTGAATTTTAACACATTACAGCACGGGGTGAATCTTTTCCGTGTTACAGGTTTAAATTAGCAGAGGGAGTTACCCTGTGTCATCACAGTAAGTAGAAAAAACAATCCAGAAAACTAAAACAAAGAAAAAGGATTTAAGAAAAATAGGATGGAGTAGGTGAGCATATTCTGCTGCTGCTATCATTTTTCACAATTACCTACATATTGAAGCATCCACAGTCACAATGACCCAAGTTCACTATGAATAAGATATAAATACTATTTGCCCATTTTTTCAACCATCCTTGATTCCATTGATTGACCCATGAACTCTCGCTGGATTGGTCTTAATGAGCTTTTAGTCAGAGTGCTGTGGTTTGTCATTGCCTTCTGTAGGATGATGGAGCTCGAGACTCTCACTCTCAACCTGAGGTCTATCGGAAGGATTTACAGCCTGACTGTCAACCTGCTTGGCCAGATTGTGCATGCAGCTCACAAATCCTGGTGTGGGACCCGACCCTCCTGCTTCTGGCTCAGAAGTAGGGACGTTACCCCCGCCACCCCCCCAGATAAATTTTAACTCTGGATATTTTTATGTCTGGATCATTTTTGTATCAGTTGTAGGGGTGAAGGATTTGCTTTCTGTGATTTCGGTGCAACCCAACATGCTTTTAAGCCAATGAAAGACTCTCAAAATGTAGTCACTGCTATAATGTAGAAAACACAGGAACCATTTTGTGCGCAGTAAGATCGCATAAACAGCAAAGCAAGATTTAGCAGACAAGCTGGGTTTTTTTTATTGACACTTCACCTTCGAAACGTCCCTTGCGATGTTCTACATTTGACTCAGTGGGTGGGCAGGGAGTGGTAATGGTAGGATCTCGTTTTACTGTTTCAAGCTAAACATACCCCTCTGACAGTGTAGCACTCCCTCAGTTGCACATTGAAAAATTAGTCTTGGGCTTTGGGACCATGTCGGCTAGAGTGGGACCTCACATCCTGAAGGTGCTGACTAACAGAGCAGGACTGCTAACTCTGAGCCCCAGCTGGCTCTGGTCTGCTGAAGACTGGAAACTGCGTTGAGTAAAATGGGTCCAACAGCTAAGATTCAACTGCCTCTGTTTCTACCCTGGCTATGTTTCACACTGATATCACACCTTTCATGGCATCAGGACATCCCCATGCACATTACAGCCATCAAAGTCCTTTTCAAGTGTAGCCACTACTGTAATGTAGGAAGTGCTGCTGCTAGATTGTGCACAGCAAGCTCCCCAGAAACAGCAGTGTGATAAAGAAAAGGTTATGTGTTATTTTTATCAATTCACCTTAGGGTCATAGAGTCAGCACTTGGCACATATCCCTCTCAACCCTTCCTGGTCATATAGCCATCAGATGCCTTTTAAATACTGTAATTGTACCAGCCTCTACCACTTCCTCTGGCAGCTCATTCCATACACTTACCATCCTCTGTGTGAAAAAGTTGCCCCTTAGGTCTTTTTTATATCTTTCCCCTCTCACTCTAAATCTATGTCCTCTAGTTCTGGACTCCCTGACCCCAGGGAAAAGACTTTGTCTATATATCCTACCCATGCCCCTCATGAATTTATAAACCTCTATAAGGTCACCTCAGAACAGCAAACTGGAAACCCTCCCGATGTGCATGGATTCCTGCTCTGCGTTTTTAGCCGTTTGAGCACGTATGCAATCCAAGAGAGAAAATTGTAAAATAATCCAACACCATAACAATTTAATAACAGAACTTTGAAGGGCATCACTACACAAGGATCGAATCCTGGATGCTTTCAGACGCAGACCACTGTTGGTGGGATCATGGTCATTAATTGGGTATTGGTCAAGGTTAGCGCTTGTTCACTTGAGGGGTCTTATTTGTACATGCAATAAAGTTTAAGTCATTGTTTTCATACTTGTTTGTGCGATTTCTTTTAAGTAGTCAAATTAAAGGTAACTTATTTGCTAATGATATTTGTCATTGCTGACTGGCCAGCATTTATTGCCTGTCCTTCGAGTCCTTGAGAAGGTGGTGGTGAGCTGTCTTCTTGAACTACAGCCATCCACGTGCTGTAGACTGACCCACAATTCCCCCAGGGCAGAAATTTCAGAAATTTGATCCAGAGGTAGGGAAGGAACGGCGATATATTTTCAAGTCAGGATGGTGAGCGTCTTGGAGGAAGTATGCAGGTATCTGCTGCCCGTGTCCTTCTCGATGGAAGTGGTTGTGGGTTTGGAAGGTGATGTCTCAGGATCTTTTGGTGAATTTCGGCAGTGCATCTTATAGACAATACATACAGCTGCTACTGAGCATTGATGGTGGATCAATGTGGCGCCAATTAGGTGGGTTGCTTTGTCCTGGATGGCGTAAAGCTTCTTGTGTATTGGTGGAGCTGCACCCATCCAGGCAAGTGGGGAGTACAACATCACACTCCGGACTTGTGTTTTTTAGTTGGTGGTCAGGCTGCGGGGAGTCAGGAGGTGAGTTATTCATCCAGTATTCCTTGTCCCGACCTATTCTTGAAGCCAATGTGTTTGTGTGGCAAGTCCTGTTGAGTTTCTGGTCAGAGGTAACCTAAGGATGTTGATGGTGCGGTGTTTAGTGATGGTAAGACCATTGAATGTCAAGGGGCAGTGGTACGTTCTCGCTCATCTGGCGAACCACGTTTTCTTTGTTCTGTTTCTTCGTTTCTCTTTTATATCAAAGTTCACCTTTTCTTCTTCTCTGTGGCTATGGTGGAGGAAGACAGTTACGCGGATCTGCTGTGGCAATGGCAGAGCGGTGGATCCAGATGTCCAGTCCTCACGGCCATAGTGGCTGCAGTTTTATTGTTGGTGGAACTGTTCCATTCTTCCTGGCAGTGATGTTGCAGTCTCAGTGGATGCGACAGCGGTGGTGGTATGGTGGTTCTGATTAGTTCCTGGGCTGCGGCTGAAGTGGCAATGGCTTTGTCGTCCCCCACTTGATGGGTCTGGTCTCTCCCTCATTGCTATGGCAGTTTTGCAGTGGCTTCGATGTTAGTATCGATGGTGGCAGCATGGTGATTACTGTCCAGATACCCTTGCTTTGGCAGCCTCAAGGGTGTCTTTAGCTGCGTCCCACAGCCACTCCATAAACCCAGAATGCCATGTGGGCAACAAAAGATGAACTTTAGAGTAGATTACCTACAGTATGGAAACAGGCCCTTCAGCCCAACAAGTCCACATTGGCTCTCCGAACAGTAACCCACCCAGACCCATTCCCCTACCCTATATTTATCCCTGACTAATGCACCTAACACAAGGGGCAATTTAGCATGGCCAAATCATCTAACCTGCACATCTTTGGATTGTGGGAGGAAACCGGAGCACCCAGAGGGAACCCACGCAGACATAGGAAGAATGTGCAAACTACACACAGATAGTCATCCGAGGCTGGAATTGAACCAAGGTCCCTGTTGCTGTGAGATAGCAGCGCTAACCACTAAGCTACCGTGCCTAACTTTGTTTCAATTATTTCTTTTTATAATTTCTGTAATTAAAATGGCACCAAATTGTGGCACTGCATGCACATCTCGCTGTATATTCATAAATAAATTGCTATTCTATTCTTATTGGAGATGTTGTTACCTGGCATTTGTGTGGTGCGAATGTTACTTGCCGCTTGACAGTCCAAGCCTGGATATTGCCCAGATTATTTGAACATGGACTGCTTCAGTATCTGAGGGGTTGTGAATGGTGCTGAACATTGTGTAGTCATCAGCGGACATTCCCACTTCTGACTTCATGTTGGATGGAAGGTATTTGATGAAGCAGCTGAAGGTGGGTTGGCTGAGGGCATTACTCTGTGGTGCGCCTGCAGAGGTGTCCTGGAGCTGAGATGACTGCTCTCCAACAACCATATCCCTATATGCCAGGTATGACTCCAAACAGTGTAGAGTTTGCTGCTGATACGCATTAATTTTGCTAGGACTCCTTGCTGCCACACTTGGTCAAATGCCTTGATGACAAGCACTGTTGTTCTCACCTCTTCTCTGGAATTCAATTCTTTTGTCCATGTTTGAACCAAGGCTATAATGACATCAAGAGTTGAATGGTCCTAACGGAACTCAAACTGGGCATTAGTTAGCAGGATATTGCTGAAGTGGTGCTATACTGATGATGCAGAATAGAGCGGGGCAGCACGGTGGCTCAGTGGTCAGCACTGCTGCCTCACAGCACCAGGGTCCCAGGGTCGATTCCAGCTTTGGGTGACTGACTGTGTGGAGTTTGCACATTCTCCCCGTACCTGCGTGGGTTTCCTTCGGGTTCTCCGGTTTCCTCCCACGGTCCAAAGATGTGCAGGTTAGGTGAATTGGTCATGCTAAATTGGCCATAGTGTTAGGTGCATTAGTCAGGGAAATGGGTCTGGGTGGGTTACTCTTCGGAGGGTCGGTGTGGATCTGTTGGGCCGAAGGGCCTGTTTCCACACTGTAGGGAATCGAATCTAATCTAATGGGCCAGTAAATGGCTGGGTTGGATTTGTCCTGCTTTTTGTGTACAGGATGTATTTATCCAAGCTCCTGAGCTAGGAGATGTGGGTTCAAGTCGCACCTCAGACGTGTATCATAAGATGCCCGAACAGATTGGTTAAAAAGACATACCTTAACAGGTATTCCTTTGGTTCAGTGGTGGTGTCCTTTCCATTGAACCAAGAGACGTGGATTGAATTGGTCAGCGCGTTGAGTACAGGAGTTAGGAGGTCATGTTGCAGCTGTACAGGACATTGGTGAGGCCACTTTTGGAATACTGCGTGCAATTCTGGTCTCCCTGCTTTAGGAAGAATGTTGTGAAACTTGAAAGGGTTAGGAAAAGATTTACAAGGACGTTGCCGGGTTTGGAGGGTTTGAGCGAAAGGGAGAGGCTGAGGCTATTTGCCCGGGAGCTTCGGAAGCTGAAGGGTAACTTTATAGAGGTTTATAAAATCATGAGGGGCATGGACAGGATAAATAGACAAGGTCCTTTCCCCAGGGTCAGGGTGTCCAAAACTAGTGGGCATAAGGTGAGAGGGGAAAGATTTAAAAGGGACCTTGGGGGCAACTTTTTGACACAGTGGGTGGTATGTGTATGGAATGAGCCGAAAGAGGAAATAGTGGAGGCTGGTACAATTACAGCATTTAAAAACATTGGATGAGTATATGAATAGAGTAGAGGGGTATGGGCCAAGTGCTGGCAAATGGGACTAGGTTAGGTTGGGATATCTAGTTGGCATGGACGAGTTGGACTGAATGGTCTGCTTCCATGCTGTATATCTCCATGACTCTAAATCTGTGGGACTTGCGTAACTTTTGGCAGAACTTTCTTTTCATCTGCACCTTACTGAGGAAAGGATTATCCACTCCTCACCCTTTCTCAGCAAATGAAGGGACAGATCTTAAAAATAATCCAAAAAGAATTGAAAGCTGGAAAATTCACACCAGATGCACACGTGCTCATTCAGTGAGTTGAGGAGACTGAATCTTCAACCCTTTCTGAGTTATTGTCTTCATTTCTGTATTCCTGTTCAAACTCTGTCAAACCCTTTGTACAATCCTGTACTTTCTATTATTATCCATAGTTCAAAAGCGATTATGTCCTGGCTGAGAAATCTCAAATGTTTTTAAAATGTCAGGTTTCTGAGAGTAAATGTTAAGCCAAAATGTAGTATTTATTTATATGTGCGTAAACGTTTCTGAGGGTTGAGTTCCACCCTCTCCTATCATCTCACTACCTCACTGATCACAGGGACACCAAGCCAGAGACTACTCCCACCAATTCCCCTCCCCCGAAAAGCAGCCAAAAGGTCTTTCTATTATTGACCTTTTTTGAGGATATGTGAAATCTAGGTCTTTTATTACAGTTGAAAATTGTTTTTATTCTTATTCTGATAAAAATAAAAGTAAAGTTGGTGTAGTCTTTTTCCCTTGCTCTCATTGAGTTTCTCAATGAGGACTTGTGGTGGTTTAACCTGAGGTCACCAAGCCTCAGGTGAGGGGAGAGGTTCTGAAGGAGAGTTCTTCATGGTAACCTCAGTCATTAGGGGGCATTGAGCCCATGCTGTTGTCAGCACTCATCAGCTGTCCAGCCAACTGAGCTAACCAAACCTCTCCCAACCTGAACCTGGTCCGTCATACAGGGCCAGCTTGAAACTATGCAAGCATCTATTTTTGTTTTGCTCCAAGGTGAAGATTTGGATAAATCCTTGCCTCAAGAATCTGGCAGTCTGTTCTGGTGATTTTCATTGACATATTTTGCAACTTTGTTTTCCAACCATGGCCACACACTGGGCTTTCCCTTTTTGTTTTCTGAAGCCTCTGCCTCAGCTACGTGGAGAGCTTCCTCCAATCTCTAACATTCCTCTCTGATAGTTTGAATTCCTTCACCATTGCCCAATTATTTGTCTGCTCTGTGATCGCAATGACTTTATCTTTGCCTTGGGCCATATATCTGTTGCTCCTTCTTGATGGGACAAAGCGAGGACTGATGAAGGGCTTATGTCCGAAACATTGATTCTCCTCTTCCTCGGATGCCGCCTAATCTGCTGTGCTTTTCCAGCACCACACTCTCGACTCTGCTCCTCTTGATGCCTTGTTGCTGTTTTGGAGGATGGGAATGCAGTGCAGATCAATCGATGATTATCTTAACATTTTGTAATGATAAACACAAGCACAATGAGCTGATACTTTGATGTGCTTACCTGTGATTCCGTCAATGTGCAGGATGGATTTCACTTCAACAGTGGGCAGGTGATAAACATAAAGAGTGTAGAAGTTTTGGGCTGTATTGACTTGTATATGAGATGTATGAAATATTGAGGACTTTTTTTTATCCAAATGTCAGACTTTTAATTACAAGCATATGAGCAAGAAGGAAGAGTAGGCCATTCAGCCCTTCGAGCCTATTTTGCCAATCAATAAGATCATGACTAATCTGATTTTAACCATAATATCCAGAGCTAGCAGTCACAGACTAAGGAAACAAGGGTAAACCATTCAAGACTGAGATGAGGAAGAATTTCTTCACTCAGAGAGTTGTGAAACTGTGGAATTCTTTCTCACAGGTAGCTGTTGGCATCAGTTTGTTAGATATAATCAAGAGGGAGCTGTACGTGACCCTCGCAGCTAAAAGGATCAAGTAGTATGGAGAGAAAGTGGGAGAGGGATGCTGAGATTGTATGATCAACTACATTCATGTTGAATGATGGTGCAGGCTTGAAGGGTTGAATAACTTACTCCTGCCTTCCCTATTACCTATTCAACTTGGATGCACCAGGAATCTCAAATTATTTCTATCTTTAGTGGTGCTGGTAAAGAGCACTCTGCTCCCTGTAAAGAGAGTCTTGCGATCTTTTTTTTCCTTCTTTAAATATAGGCATCACTTACAAGGCCTGAACTTGCTGTCTATCCCCCCGTTGCCCATGACCGTCTGGGGCATTTCTGAGGGCAATTAAGAGTCAACCACATTGCTGTGGATCTGGAGTTACATGCAGGGCAGACTAGGTGAGAATGGCAGATTTGTTTGCCTAAAGCAGATCAGTGATCCAGATGGGTTTTGATGATAATTAGACTAGCTTTTAATTTCAGATGTTTAATGAATTCAGGATTCACTATTGGCTATGGTAGAACTTAACCCCAATGCCCCAGATCATTAGTCTGGATATCTGGATAATTAGCCCAATGACATTATTACTACATCTCTGCCTCTCCCATCGCCCAAATGTGTAAACAAGACCACAAGATCTAGGATATGAATTAGGCCATTCGGCCTATTGTGTCTGCTTTGCCATTCAATCATACCTGATATGTTTTTCAATCCCATTCTTCCCATAACATTTGGGATGGCACGGTGGCATAGTGGTTAGCACTGTTGCCGCACAGCACCAGAGACCCGGGTTCAATTCCTGCCTTGGGCAGCTGTCTGTGTGGAGTTTGCATATTCTCCCCGTGTCTGCGTGGGTTTCCTCCCACAGTCCAAAGATGTGCAGGTTAGGTGAATTGGCCATGCTAAATTGCCCGTAGTGTTAGGTGAAGGGGAATGGGTCTGAGTGGGTTGCTCTTCGGAGGGTCAGTGTGGACTTGTTGGGCTGAAGGGCCTGTAAGTAACCTAATCTAAGAGTCTATCTATCTCTGTCTTAAAGACACTCAATGACTTGGCCTCCTCAGCCTTCTGTGACAATAAGTTCTACAGAGTCACCACCTTCTGGCTGAAGGAACAAGCAGAAAATGCTTCAGTAATTCAGCAGGTCTGATAAAAATCCAATTCTCCTTTGGAACGGAACTCAAACTAGTTTTTGCTTTCTCATTTCTGATTTCTAATATTTAGCCTTTATTGTGGAGGTGAACAAAGTCACTATCTCATTCGAAAGGTGGCATCTCTTGTTGCATTGTGCACCCTTGGTGGTGCACATGGCTGATATGTTGATAATTCTGCAGTGGGTTTTGAGATACCTTTTCCCCTTAATTGGAGACAGGAGGGCAACACATTAAGCCCAGACACAACCCCCTTTATAGATCTGAGTAATCCATTTCAAACTCCCGCAACTACTGCTATTTGCCCCTTCCACAGCCGTTTACAGACATGAATGATCTGATTGCTTGGAAGAATATGCTGTTAACAGGACCAGCCACCTTCTGTGTGCCTGGTTATATTTTGAAAGGAAATGTGGTTTGAAAATAATCCTCTGGATAAGCACCACCATTCAGGAAAGGGGGACGCATGAGAAAGCTCTCCACTTTTCAACCACGTAATCTCATCAGTGTTTCACGATCCATGTGAGCTGCTGGCTGTGACCCAGCCACTATTTATAACCTGCTGCTAAGCCCAGAACTGATTTTCCATTATTTTTGAATACATAATTAATATACTGATCAGAGGCCAGAACTAAAACATGGGGAAGGTTGAGAGAATCCTGCTGCAGTTTGCGACACCAGCATGTATATATTGCTTGTCGATATTTTGTAATCAACCTGTTCAGAGATGTAATTACAGATCTCTTTGGAGCAGGTAGATCTTGAACCTGGGCCTCTTGGCTCAGAGGAGGAGCACTACCACTGCACCACAAGAGTCCTCACTGTATTAGAGCCATAGAGATGTACAGCACAGAAACAGACCCTTCGGTCCAACTCATTCATGCTGACCAGATATCCTAAATTAATCTAGTCCCATTTGCCAACACTAGGCCCATATCCCTTTAAAGCCTTCCTATTCATATACCCATCCAGATGCCTTTTAAATGTTGTAATTGTACCAACCTCCACCACTTCCTCTGGCAGCTCATTCCATTAACACACCACGCTTTGTGTGAAAACATTGCCCCTTGATTTCTATTTTAAATCATTCCCCTCTCACCTTAAACCTATGCCCTCTAGTTCTGGACTCCTCCAACCCAGGGAAAAGACCCTATCCATGCCCCTCATGATTTTATAAACCTCTGCAAGGTCACCCGTCAGCCAGCAACGCTCCACAGAAAACGGTCCCAGTCCATTCAGCCTCTCCCTTTCACTCAAATCCTCCAACCCTGGCAAAACCCTTGTAAATCTTTTCTGAACCTTTTCAAGTCTCACAACATCCTTCCTATAGGAGGGAGACCAGAGTTGCACGCAATATTCTAACAGTGGCCTAACCAATGTCCTGTACAGCTGCAACATGACCTCCCAACTCCTGTATTCAATGCTCTGACCAATAAAGGAAAGCATACCAAACGCTTTGTGTTCATATAAAAAAGATGTGGAATGTGGAATTCACTGTCTGTAAGTGTGGTGGAGTCAGAAACCCTCCTAACATCGAGGAAGTATTTAGATGTGCACTTGTGATGCTAAAGCGTACAAGGCTACGAGGCATGTGCTGCAAACTGGGATAGTTAGGTTGTTGCTTTTGACCAGCACAGACATGAATGGCTGAAGGGCTTTTGTAGATCCCTATGATGCCATAATAACCCTGTAAAAAAAATAAAAGAATGGGATAGATTTTCGTCTATACCTTGACTTGGTAGTGGCTTGGCAGGAATGAAGGCCTTACTGCTCTTTTTTGTTACTGCCCTTCACAGCCTCAGGATATCCAAAAGTGCTTCGCAGCCAATGACACATACGTAGCCGTTGCTCAAATGTCGGCCGGAATTTGTGCCTCAATTTGGGGTTGATGTCCAAACTCAGGGTCGCAAGATGTCTAATACTGGACGTGCCAGTGTTGGACTGGGGTGGACAAAGTCAGTAGTCGTACAATATCAGGTGATAATCCAACAGGTTTATTTGAAATCACATGATGTTATGTGACTTCTGACTTTGTACAAGGAGGCTTGCAATTAAGGTGAGGAGGGAAAGTTCAAAGGGGATATGAGAGGCAAGTGGACAAATATGGGGCAGGCAGAAGGGCTTAGTTTAATTTGACATCATGTTCGGCACAACACTGTGGGCCAAAGGGCCTGTCCCTGTGCTATACTCTTCTATATTTCCATCGCGGATATTTGTGTGATTAAACAGGGGCTGATTCTTGACCTCCAGGCCTTTGGGCACATGAGGCCAGATAACCCAGGAGGTGGTGGGACCTAGAGCGTGGGACTTGCTTTCTTTTCATTCCTTCCTGTGTCATCACCCTGCTTCATTGTTAAGGGGTTTGGACTCAAATGCAGCTTGACAGAGAGGTTGTCTCCATTTTGAATATTTGGTGGCCAGCTCTTCTCAATGATCAATGCCAATGCTTCATGGTGTACTTCAGACCATCTGCATAGTGTTCTCTTTGTCCTCGCCGGAAAGCTGGCCATAGAGGGTTGAGACAACAGTTGGTGGGGTGGCGGGATGCTTTTGCCCATCCCGACACAATGCCCAGTCCATGGAATGTGTTTTTGCTGGGGATTACCTTGAAAACCTGTAGACCTGGTTCAAGAAGGGCATTAACATTTGTTCAATGTGGGAGCAAAACAAGCTCCCAAAAAAACAGCGTGCAACAATGATCGAGTGTTCTGCTTTTTGGCTGAGGGATAAACGTAAGCCAAGTTATCTCATTTGATCTCATTTGAATAATGGTCCAGGATCTTTTTGATTTGTATCAGAATTTATTGGAAAGCCACGGTAAGAGGAAATGAGATGATGACATCAGAAATGAGGGAACAGCGCTTAAATTAAAAAGCTGTTAAATATTGAATAAACAAATCAACAGAGAATAAAAGCCCTAGTCCAGGCAGATTAGTTTTGCGCATTGTAACGGAATTTGAGGAAAAAAGTGGTAAGGATAGTCCAAAATAAGGTATAAAAGTAGGGTATAAAATAAGGTATTAAAGCAATTTGTAATGGCATAAAATTGGACAATAAACACAGTGCAAGTAATTTATTTTTATCCTTTAATGGGATGTGGATGACATCAGCAAGGCTAGCACTTTGTTTTCATTCATGGAGTGGCGGTGTTGCTGGCCAGCCAGCATTTATTGTCCATCCCTAGTTTCCCTTGAAAAGGTGGTGCTGAGCTGTCGTCTTGAGTTGCTGCAGTCCATGTACTGTACCTACATCCTCTCTTTAGGGAGGGAATTCCAGGATTTTGACCCAGCAGACACTGAAGGATATATATCCAAGTCAGGATGGTGAGTAGTTTGGAGTGGAACTTGCAGGTGGTGATGTTCCCATGTATCTGCTAAACCTGTCCTTCTGGATGGTTGTGGTCTCAGTTTTGGAAGATGCCGTTAAAGGATCTTTGGTGAATTACTGAAGTGTGTCTGGTAAATGGTGCAACTGCTGTTATTGAATATTGGTGGTGGAGGGAGTGTGAACAGGGTAAAGCAGGCTGCTTTATCATGGATGATGTTGAGCTTTTTGACTGGTTGTAGATGGTGGACAGACTTTGGGGAGTCAGGAGATGAGTTGTTCCCACAAAATTCCCATTCTCTGACCTGCTCTTGTCACCACAATATTTATACAGCTGGTCCAGTTCATTTCCTAGTTAATGGTAACCACCAGGATGTTGGCAGTGGAGGTTTAAGTGATGGTTATGTCATTTTATGTTAAGGGACAATAATTAAAGTCTCTGCTTTTGGAGCTGGTCCTTGGCTGATGCTTGTGTGATGTGGATATCATGTTAAAACCGAATTTTATACAAGTCATTCTGCAATTGGACATGGGGCTGCTTCTGTGTCTGAAGAGTGGTGAATGGTGCTGAACATTGTGCAACCATCAGTGAACATCCCCAACTCTGACTTTATGTTGGAGGGCAGGTCATTGATGAAGCAAAAAGTCACAGAGTTGTACAGCATGGAGGTAGACTCTTCGGTCCAACTCGTCCATGCCATCCAGATATCCTAAATTAATCTAGTCCTATTTGGCCCATATTCCACTAATTCTTTCCTATTTAGATACCCATCCAGATACCTTTCAAATGTTGTAATTGTATCAGCATCTATCCTTCCTCTGGCAGCTCATTCCAAACACTCACCACCGTCTGCATGAAAACATTGCCCCTTAGGTCCCTTTTAAATCTTCCCACACAGCTGAAGGTGTTTGCACCTTGGACACTATCCTGAGGGACTCCTTGTTGAGATAATTGACTTCCAACTACGTCAATCTATGTGCCAGGTATGACTCGAACCAACAGAGAGTTTGCCCCAGATACCCATTGACTCCAGTTTTGCTAAGGCTCCTTGATGCCATCCTGGATTGAATGTGGCCTTGATGTCAAGAGTTGTCACTCTTATCTCACCTCTGGAATTTACCTATTTTGTCTATATTTCGTTCAAGTCAGGAGCTGAGTGGCACTGGCAGAACCCAAACTGAACATCCGTCAGCAGGTTATTATTGAGTTAACGCCATTTTGATAGCACTGTCAATTCCATAAAGGATATTAGTGAGTCAGGTGGGTTTTCACAACACTCTACAATGGTTTCACAGTTGCCATTAGTCTAGCTTTCCTTTTGCAGATTTCTTTGTTCATTGTTGTGATAGAGAATCATAGATCATTCATTGAAATCCTCTTGTAATAAAGACTAAAATACCATTTGCTTTCCGAATTGCTTGCTGTATTTACTTTCTGTGACCTAGGAATAAAGATATTCAGGTCTCTTTGAACAACAGAACTTTTCAATTTCTTACCATTCTAGAAATTCTCTGCTCCTCCATTCTTCCTACCGAAGTGGATAACCTCACACTTAACCACATTTTCTTCCACCTATCATTGTGTTGCCCTCTCACTCAGCCAGTCTGACCGCAATGTTAAAACCTGTTTACATCTCCTCACATCCCAACCACGTTTTGGAACATCTGTAAATTTGAATATTTCAATTGGCCTTGATGTCCAAATTGTTGCTATAGATTGTGAACAGTGGGACCAGATGAATTGGCCATTCTGAATTGCCCATAGTGTCCAGGGACGTGTAGGTTAGGTGCATTGGCCATGGGAAATAGAACATAGAACATAGAACAGTACAGCACAGAACAGGCCCTTCAGCCCATGATGTTGTGTCTACCACTGATCCTCATGTGTGTACCCTCAAATTTCTGACCATATGCATGTCTAGTAGTCTCTTAAATGCCCCCAATGACCTTGTTTCCACAACTGCTGCTGGCAACGCATTCCATGCTCTCACAACTCTCTGTGTAAAGAACCCGCCTCTGACATCCCCTCTATACTTTCCTCCAACCAGCTTAAAACTATGACCTCTCGTGTTAGTCATTTCTGCCCTGGGAAATAGTCTCTGGCTATCAACTCTATCTATGCCTCTCATTATCTTGTATACCTCAATTATGTCCCCTCTCCTCCTCCTTTTCTCCAATGAAAAAAGTCCGAGCTCAGTCAACCTCTCCTTATAAGATAAGCTCTCCAGTCCAGGCAGCATCCTGGTAAACCTCCTCTGAACTCTCTCTAAAGCATCCACATCTTTCCTATAATAGGGCGACCAGAACTGGATGCAATATTCCAAGTGCGGTCTAACCAAAGTTTTATAGAGCTGCAACAAGATCTCACGACTCTTAAACTCAATCCCCCTGTTAATGAAAGTCAAAACACCATATGCTTTCTAAACAACCCTGTCCACTTGGGTGGCCATTTTAAGGGATCTATATACCTGCACACCAAGATCCCTCTGTTCCTCTACACTGCCAAGAATCCTATCCTTAATCCTGTACTCAGCTTTCAAATTCGACCTTCCAAAATGCATCACCTCGCATTTATCCAGGTTGAACTCCATCTGCCACCTCTCAGCCCATCTCTGCATCCTGTCAATGTCCCACTGCAGCCTCTATACTGTCAACGACACCTCCAACCTTTGTGTCGTCTGCACTTGCTGACCCATCCTTCAATTCCCTCATCCAAGTCATTAATAAAAATTACAAACAGTAGAGGCCCAAGGACAGAGCCCTGTGGGAACACCACTCACCATTGACTTCCAGGCAGAATATTTTCCTTCTACTACCACTCACTGTCTTCTGTTGGCCAGCCAATTCTGTATCCAGACAGCTAAGTTCCCCTGTATCCCATTCCTCCTGACCTTCTGAATGAGCCTACCATGGGGAACCTTATTAAATGCCTTGCTAAAGTCCATATACACCACATCCACAGCTCGACCCTCATCAACTTTTCTAGTCACATCCATAGGTCTGGGTGGGATGCTCTCTGGAGAATTGTTGTGAACTCGATGGACCAAATGGCCTGTTTCCACACTATAGGGATTCTACTCTGTGATACTGACTCTTGCAGTATTCCACTGGTCACAACCTGTGAACACAAGAACAAGCCCCTGTATTGATCTACTGCAGGCCCTTCATAGAAACATTGTAATAGTCATCTTTTAAACTTTATTCCTTACTCTTCTAATGTACACTATGAATTAGTGAAATGTAATGTAACTTTTTTCTTTATTTCTCTATTTTTGCACCTAAGATTTTTACCAACATACTTTATACCTAAAATGGTGTTTTGAGTAATTTATTGAAACACCCTGCTTTCTGTTCGTAAATCTGTGTTTCTGTCTGCCTGATACTGACCGATCCTCAATTCAAGTCAATATATTATCCCCAATTCCATGCTTTTTGATTTTATTTACTAACCTCCTCTGGGGACTTAATCAAAAGCTTTCTGAAAATCCAAATGTGCCGCATTCACTGCTTCTTTCTTATTGACTCTGCAAGCAATCTCCTCAAAAATCTCTCAGGTTTGTCAAACATGGATCCCCCTTCATAAATTCATATGAATTCTGCCCATCAGACAATTATTTTTGAGATATTGTTCTGGGGTCACGGCTTCGAATTCCATCACAGTAGATGGTGGAATTTGAGTTCAATAAAAATCTGGAATAAAGTATCCAATGATGACCATGAATTTAGTGTCAATGTCAGAAAAACTCATCTGGGTCACTAATATCCTTTATGGGAGGAAACTACCATCCTTACTTGGTCTGGCCTACACATGACTCTAGACCCACAATGATGTGGTTGACTCTTAACTGCCCTCTGAGCAATTAGGGATGGGCAATAAATGTTGGCCTAGCCAGTGACTCCTTCATCCTGTGAATAAAAAAAATCCCATAATCAGATCCTTGATAATAGATTCTGGTATTTTCCCTGTTACTGAAGTCAGGTTAATAGTTCTGTTTTCCACTGTTCTCTCTCCACCTTTTTAAAACAATAGCTTTACATTAGTAGCCTTCTGATCTGTAGCCACTCTTACAGAATAAAGTGAATTTTGAAAGATGATCACCAATGCACCCATTATCTCTACAATCTTCTCTTGTGAGACTCTAGGGTGAAGGTTATTGGTTTCTAAGAATCTTCTAAAGTTCCCATTAATTTCTCAAATGCTATTTTTTTTACCAATACCAATTTCTTTCAGTCCCCTACTTTGACTGGACTGTTGGATCTTAATTATTTCAGGCAGACATCTTGTGTCTTATTTTCTTAAAGAAAGTAACAGAATCCAAATTTTGCTTCGCTGCTATTTCTCTATTTCCAATTATAAATTTGTTATGATACAGTCTTTACGCGTAAAAGATTCCCATTTGTCTTTGCTAATCTTTTCCTTTTTGATATGCTTGTAGAAGGTTCTACAATCCATTTATATGTTTCTTGACATTTACCTGTGTATTTTGATTAAAGTGTTTATAATGTTAAAGGATAGAATAGATATGGATAATCTATTTTCTCTGGTTGGGAATTAGAAATGAAAGCATACAAAATTGAAATTATGAATAAATCAGTTCTGAAGCGAATCAGGAAGCACCTTTTCATACAAAGGGTATTGAAATCTGGAACTCTCTCACCCACAAAGGCGATAGGACTACAGTATTTGTGGAGTAAAGGATTCACTATTCCTGAATTCCTAATTATTCCTGAAGAAGGGCTCATACCCGAAACGTCGATTCTCCTGCTCCTTGGATGCTGCCTGACCTGCTGCGCTTTTCCAGCAACACATTTTCAGCTCTGATCTCCAGCATCTGCAGTCCTCACTTCCTCGTATTACTCCAGAGACCCAGATAATATTCTGGGACCTGGGTTTGAATCAGATGGTGGAATTTGAATTCAATAAACATCTGGAAATAAAAGTACAATGGTGACCATGAAATTAGATAACTTACAGTGTGGAAACAGGCCCTTCAGCCCAACAAGTCCTCACCGACCCGCCGAAGCTCAACCCACCCAGACCCATTCCCCTATATTTACCCCTTCACCTAACACTATGGGCAATTTAGCATGGCCAATTCACCTAACCTGCACATTTTTTTTGGATTGTGGGAGGAAACCGGAGCACCCGGAGGAAACCCACGCAGACACGGGGAAAATGTGCAAACTCCACACAGAGAGTCGCCTGAGGTGGAAATGATCGCTAATTGTCAGAAAAAAAACATTGGTTCACTAGAGCTGGTACCTGCTGTCCCTATCTGACCTACATGTGACTCTAGACTCACAGCAACATGATTGACTCTTTACTGTCCTCTGGGCAATAAATGTTAGCCTAGCCAGCAATGTCCATATCCTGTGAATGAATATAAATCCACGATGTTGCCCCATCTTGCAGCCTTGTGGCAAGATTAAGCTGCAGTTTCCTAAATTTAGTTAATGTTCTGCTTATCTCAGCTGTTTTCTGTAAATATTATTTAGCAGCAAAACAACACTAAAAATATTATAGATACTGGCAGACAATTGTTTTCTGGATTGAAATCAATAGATTGTTGTAAAATGAGAGAATTAAGAAAAATGAAGCAATGACAGATTAAGTGGAATTAAGGTGCAGATCGACTGTCATCTGCCTGAATGGTGGAGTGGGCTCAATGGAGTGAATTTTGCTGTTCCAGTGTTCCTATTATATACCACGTTTAAGAGATTGAAACCAATGGACGTGCTGGTGATGGTATTGGCTTTGCCAGAAATCTGGCTGTACACACACACACTGGTGTTGTGAGCTAACCTGATACGAACCTGGAACTCAAAGTTAGGTAAAGTTAACATTTGGAGAGCATTATGAAGGGTTCCAAAGAAGAGTCAATTCAAAACATTAACTCTGTTTCTCTCTCTGCAGATACTACCAGACCTACTCTGTCTTTCCAGCACTCTCTTGTTTTTATTTCAGGGATGCAATGTCTGAAATATTTTGTATTTAAATTAAAATGAGGTGTTCTTTCTTATGGCGTCTATGGCAGTGAGTTGAATAATTGGAGAGGGGAGACGGTGCAGTGAGAAGAGGGGGTGTCAAGCAGTCAAGTATCAGGCACTTTTCCCCATTTTGTCTCAGGCATCATGTGTGAGTCCTGAACTGTCAGTCCGACACAGCTCAGCTCCCAGCTGCTATCTTATGTTATCACACAACACACAATGGTCAGAGCAAATAGATTTCTTGCAGTGGAGGAAGTTCACAAGGTTCATCTGGGAAAAAGAAACGACCCTGTGTGCACTTTTGATCTCCTTATTTAAGGAAGGATGTACATTCAAACAAGCTGGTTGAATGAGCAAATATATGGCAGAGGTAGTACAATGTGTTAAAAATCACACAACACAGGTTATAGTCCAACAGGTTTATTTGGAAGCACTGCTCCTTTGTCAGGTAGCTTTGGAAGAGGATCATAAGACACAGAATTTATAGCTAAAGATTACAGTGTCATGCAACTGAAATAATATTTTGAACAAACCGAGATTGCTGTTAAGTCTTCCATCTTTTAGAATGGGTTGCAGGTTTCGGTTCATTAATATGTAAATCCTAGAACTTCTTTTAAGTCACATTCTCAAGATAACTTAAGGTTTTTAAGAAAAAAAGTGACATCTCAGCTCAGACAATGCATTAAGGTGTGAGGTTAGATTCTGTCTATATCCCAATCTTGAGTCAGAGTGGTTCTATT
This sequence comes from Chiloscyllium plagiosum, assembly GCF_037043375.1. Taxonomy (NCBI): domain Eukaryota; kingdom Metazoa; phylum Chordata; class Chondrichthyes; order Orectolobiformes; family Hemiscylliidae; genus Chiloscyllium; species Chiloscyllium plagiosum. The sequence continues at coordinate 21,853,987 of NW_028270183.1, forward strand.
TCCAAAGTAGGAATTTATAAAATATTACATGGATTGACTGCCTGCTGATTTGTGTGCCTTTTGAGCCAAATAGAATGTATCTACAAATACAATTTTGCAAATGTAAATTCACCCTGTAGATTTATATGTGTGTGTGTGTGTCCAAGAGAGAGAGAGAATGAGTGTGTGCATGTGAGTGTGAGTGCACACGAGAAAGTGTGTGTTTGTGAATGTGATAGAGTATATGCCTGTGAGAGGGTGTGTGTGTGTGGATATGAGTGTGGGGGGTGTATGTATATGAGACAGAATATGTGTATAAGAGAGGGTCAGTGTGACTATGTAAGAGTGTGTGTGTGAGAGAGAGACAGAGAGAGAGAATGTGTGTATAGTGTAGTGGGGTCACCTATAGTGTGACATGAACCCAAGGTCCCAGTTGAGGCCATCCACATGGGTTCTGAACTTGGCTGTCAGCCTCTGCTAAACCAGTTGGCGTCGTTGTTGCCTGTCCTGAAGTCCGCCTTGGAGGATGGTCACCTAAAGATCCGAGGCTGAATACCCCTGACTGCTGAAGTGTTCCCCAACTGGGAGGGAGCACCTCTGCCTGGTAATTGTTGTGCAGTTGTTGTAGCGTCTGCTCGGTCTCGCCAATGTACCATGCCTCAGGGCATCCTTGCCTGCACCGTATGAGATAGCCAATGTTGGCCGAGTCACATGAGTACTTGCTGCGAATATGGTGGGTGGTGTCCCCACGTGTAATGGGACTATCTATATTGACATTGATACATCTTGCAGTGGTTACCATGACAGGGTTGTACTGTGTTGTGGTTGATGTTGTCCTTAAGGCTGGGAAGTTCTCTGCGAACAATGGTCTGCTTAAAGTTCCCTGGTTGTTTAAAGGCAAGAAGTGGAGGAGTAGGGAAGGTCTTGGCGAGGTGCCCATCCTCATCGATACTGTGCTGCAGGCTGTGAAGAACATGGCATAGTTTCTCTGCTCCCTGGAAGTACTGGACAAAGAGGGGTCTCTAACCCCAGTGGACGCTACCCTCACCTTCAGTACATTGTCTGAGCTGAGATGTGACTTTTTAAATAAAACCTTAAGTTATCTCGAGAATATGACTTCTCGAGATAACTTAAGGTTTAAGAAGTTCTGGGATTTACATATTAATGAACTGAAACCTGCAACCCATTCTAAAAGACTTAACAGCAACCTAGGTTTGTTGCATGACTTCAGTTGCATGACACTGTAATCTTTAGCTATAAATTCTATGTCTTATGATCCTCTTCCAAAGCTACCTGACAAAGGGGCACTACTCTGAAAGCTAGTGCTTCCAAGTAAACCTGTTAGACTATAACCTGGTGTTGTGTGATTTTTAGCTTTATCCACCCCAGTCCAAAACCAGCACCTTCACATCGTGGAGGTTATCCATGTTATATTCTGTTCAGCAAAAACAGAAGGCAGATTATTATCTGAATGGCAATTGATTGGGAAGGGGGAAAGTGCAACAAGACCTGGGTGTCTTGTAAACCAGCTGCTGAAGGTAAACATGCAGGTCCAGCAGGCATTAAAGAAGACACATGGTACATGGGCTGTCGTCATGAGAGGATTCAAGTACAGGAGCAGGGATATCTTACTGCAATTGTACCGGGCTTTTTAATGAGACTTTACTGTGTGCAATTTTGGTCTCCTTATCTGATGAAGGATGTTCTGGCTACGGAGAGAGGACAACAAGGTTGGGATGGTCAAATGACTGAATCAATTGGGCCTATATTCATTGGAGTTCAGCAGAATGAGGGAGGGTCTCATAGAAACCGATAAAATTCTAACAGGACTAGACAGGGTAAACACAGAAAAGCTGTTTGTGATGACATGGGAGTCCGGATCCAGGGGACACAGTCTGAAAATACATGGTTGGATGTTTAGGACTGAGATGCTGAGAAGTTTCTTCACTCAGCGTAGGGAGCCTGTGGAATTCTCTGCCACAGAAAATGGTTGAGGCCAAAATGTTGAAAGATTTCAAGAAGGCGATAGGGATACTTTTGAAGTCTAAAGGAGATCAAAGGGTGTGGTAGAGAAAATGAGGACAAAGGGCTGAGCTGGATTATCAGCCATGAGCATATTGAATAGCAATACAAACTCAAAGGACTCACCTGCACCAATCAACCCCATTGCCCCGTGACCGAACATTTCAACTCCTCCTCCCACTCCGCCGAGGACATGCAGGTCCTGGGCCTCTTCCACCTCCACTCCCTCCCCACCCGATGCCTGGAGGAAGAATGCCTCATCTTCCACCTCAGAACCCTTCAACCTCAAGGCATCAATGTGGACTTCACCAGTTTCCTCATTCTCCCTCCCCCCACTTTACCTCAGTTCCAACTTTCCAGCTCAGCACCATCCTCATGACCTGTCCCACCTGTCAATCTTCCTTCCCAACTATCTGCTCCACCCTCCTCTCCAACCCATCACCTTTACCCCTTCCTCCATCCACCTATTGCACTCTCACCTACCTTCCCCCCAGCCCTAGCCCCTCCTCTCCACCCGCGAGGCTCCCAGCCTCATTCCTGATGAAGGGCGCCTGCCCGAAACATTGATTTTCCTGCTCCTTGGATGTTGCCTGACCTGCTGTGCATTTCCAGCACCACTCTAATCTTGACTGTAATCTCCAGCATCTGCAGTCCTCACGTTCACCTCAAAGGGTTGAATGACCTACTCCTGCTCCTGTTTTCTATGTTTCTGTGATTCTAAAGGTGTTAATGGTGGTTCAGTAGAGGTTATTAGATTGATAACTGGAATGAGTGGGTTGGCTCATGAAGAAAGATTGGACAGCCTGGGCTTGGTTCCACCGGAGTTTCAAAGAGTGAGGGGTGCCTTGGTTGAAGTGTCTAAGATCCTGAATGGTTTTGACAAGGTGGACATTACTCTTGTGTGGCAGTCCAGAACTAGGGGACACAGTTTGAAATTTCAGATTTACTCTTTTTGGACAGAGATGAGGATAAATCCTTTTCTCTCAGGGTTGTGTCTTGGAGGCTGTTGAGATGGAACCATTGAATATTTTTCAGGCAGAAGTGCATAGATTCAGGTTAGGCAGAGAATCTGAAGTTACTAAGATTGATGGGAGTGTGGACCTTGGAACACAAACACATCAGCCATGACCGTATGGAATGGTAGAAGAGGAATGAAGGGCTGAGTGGCCTGCACCAGCACCTGATTCAGGTCCTCCTAGTCCTACATCGGAAAAAGCTGAAGCAGATAGAGGTAGTTATCCTATAACACGGTAATAGCATTCCTGTGTGATGTCGTGTTATAAAAAATAGCACAATAGAAGTAATATGGCCTATGGGAAAAACAGGGTTAGGGATTCCAGTTTAGCAAACCTGTCCATTTCTGGTAAATTTAAAAAATGCCAAATTATTACAAGCAAAATTTCCCAATGTCTTGTTATAGAACATAGAACATAGAAGAATACAGCGCAGTACAGGCCCTTTGGCCCTCGATGTTGCGCCGATCCAAGCTCACCTAACCTATACTAACCCACTATCCTCCATATACCTATCCAATGCCCGCTTAAATGCCCATAAAGAGGGAGAGTCCACCACTGCTGCTGGCAGGGCATTCCATGAACTTACGACTCGCTGAGTGAAGAACCTACTCCTAACTTCAGTCCTATATCTACCCCCCCTTAATTTAAAGCTATGCCCCCTTGTAATACCCGACTCCATACGCGGGAAAAGGTTCACACTGTCAACCCTATCTAACCCCCTAATCATCTTGTACACCTCAATCAAGTCACCCCTAAACCTTCTTTTCTCTAATGAAAACAGCCCCAAGTGTCTCAGTCTTTCCTCATACGATCTTCCTTCCATACCAGGCAACATCCTGGTAAACCTCCTCTGCACCCGTTCCAGTGCCTCCACATCCTTCCTATAGTATGGCGACCAAAACTGCACAAAATATTCCAGATGCGGCCGCACCAGAGTCTTATACAACTGCATCATGACCTCAGGACTCCGGAACTCAATTCCTCTACCAATAAAAGCCAGTACGCCATATGCCTTCCTCACCGCACTATTTACCTGGGTGGCAACTTTCAGAGATCTGTGTACATGGACACCAAGATCCCTCTGCTCATCCACACTACCAAGTATCCGACCATTAGCCCAGTACCCCATCTTTTTGTTATTCTTCCCAAAGTGAATCACCTCACACTTAGCTACATTGATTTCCATTTGCCACCTTTCTGCCCAGCTCTGCAGCTTCTCTATATCCTGCTGTAACCTGCCACATCCTTCCTCACTGTCAACAACTCCTCCGACTTTCGTATCATCCGCAAACTTGCTCACCCAACCTTCTAACTCCTCTTCCAGGTCATTTATAAAAATGACAAACAGCAATGGTCCCAAAACAGATCCTTGCGGAACACCGCTAGTGACGGCACTCCATGAAGAAACTTTGCCATCAACTACTACCCTCTGTCTTCTTCCATCCAGCCAATTCCTAATCCAAACCTCCAACTCACCCTCAATGCCATATCTCCGTATTTTCTGCAGTAGCCTACCATGGGGAACCTTATCAAACGCCTTACTAAAATCCATATATACCACATCTACCGCTTTCCCCTCATCAACCTCCTTCGTCACCTTTTCAAAGAATTCAATAAGGTTTGTGAGGCATGACCTGCCCTTCAGAAAACCATGCTGACTATCCTTGATCACATTATTCCTATCCAGATGTGCATAAATCCTATCCCTTACAATTCTCTCTAAGACTTTGCCCACAACAGAAGTGAGACTCACCGGCCTATAGTTACTAGGGTTATCCCTACTCCCCTTTTTGAACAAGGGAACCACATTTGCTATCCTCCAGTCTTCTGGCACTACTCCTGTAGACAAAGAGGACATAAAAATCAAGGCCAATGGCTCTGCAATCTCCTCCCTTGCTTCCCAGAGAATCCTAGGATAAATGCCATCAGGCCCAGGGGACTTATCTATTTTCACCTTTTCCAGGATTTCCAACACCTCTTCTCTACATACCTCAAAGCCATCCATTCTACTTATTTGTGACTCAGTATTCACATCGACGACAATGCCCTGTTCCTGAGTAAATACTGAAGAAAAGTATTCATTCAGTGTCTCCCCAATCTCTTCCGCCTCCACACGCAACTTCCCACTACTATCCTTGACTGGACCTATTCCTACCCTAGTCATTCTTTTATTCCTAACATACCTATAGAAAGCCTTAGGGTTTTCCCTAATCCTACCGACTAAGGACCTTTCATGTCCCCTCCTTGCTGCTCTTAGCTCTCTCTTCAGGTCCTTCCTGGCTACCCTATAACTCTCAATCGCCCCAATTGAACCTTCACGTCTCATCTTGAGATAGGCCGCCCTCTTCCATTTAACAAGGGATTCCAATTCCTTATTAAACCACGGCTCCCTCGCACGACCCTTTCCTCCCTGCCTGACAGGTACATAATTATCAAGGACACTCAATAGTTGCTCCTTGAACAAGCTCCACATATCATTTACACTCTTGCCTTGGAGTCTACTTTTCCAAGCCACACATCCTAAGTCATGCCTCACCGCATCATAATTTCCCTGACCCCAGCTATAACTCTTGCCCTGTAGTACACACTTATCCCTCTCCATCACGAGAGTAAAAATCACCGAATTATGGTCACTATCCCCAAAGTGCTCACCTACCTCTAATTCTAACACCTGGCCTGGTTCGTTACCCAGAACCAAATCCAGTACGGCCTCACCTCTTGTTGGCCTGTCTACATATTGTGTCAGGAAACTCTCCTGCACACATTGAACAAACACTGACCCATCTAACGAACTTGAGCTATAGCTTTCCCAATCAATATCAGGAAAGTTAAAGTCCCCCATCACAACCACCCTATTACTGTCACTCATCTCCTGAATCACCTTCCCTATCCTTTCTTCTACGTTTCTAGGACTATTGGGAGGCCTGTAAAAGACTCCTAACAGGGTGACCTCACCTTTCCTATTCCGAACCTCAGCCCAAACTACCTCAGATGGCAAGTCCTCATCCATCGTCCTTTCCACCACTGTAATACTATCTTTGACAAGCAACCTCCCCCCAGAACCCAGCTATCGGCCATGAAACTTTAGGAAACTTCCTGAGGTTTTTGTTTGGCGTGAGTAAATTCTCCTTCTTTTAGAGAGGGTGGCTACAGGGTTGGGATACTCTGAATGGCTGGAAGTTTTGATGGGTCTTGGGTTTGAGAGAGAATGAGGGGCCAAGACTCTCAGATCGTCACCACCACCCCCCCCCCCCCCCCTTTGAAAGGAAACTGCGTGAACATGGATCAGGCATAACTTGGGGTTGGGTGGGGAAGAGATGAGGGTCATCAGTGATCTGCCCTTAGTTTCACACCTCCCTCCTCCACACACATACACCCTCTCTTGTAAAGTCGCCATGTGTTGAAGCTTCAGAAAACCAACAACTGAGCCTCTGCTTAACAAAAGGCCCTGCTTACTCTCCAACACTCGCTGGGCATCGTTGTATCTGCACCTTCTTTCGCTCTCTATCTCTCTCACTCCCTCTGTTTTCCTGCTCCTTGACCTCCAGCCCCCCCCAACTCCATACATGATCCCAGTAAGCTTTTCCAGCAAAATATCCCAATGTTCGCTACCTCTACCTTAGTTGCAGACAGAAGCCACACACACACACCAACCTGTTGCAACAGCAGAATAAATCACAGCCAGCTGGTAATACAGGGGATGGAATCGTGTAACAGTGAACAGGAATTTATTGAAAAAAAAGTTCCATGATTCACAAATCGCATTTACAAATTGCCCGTTATAGGAGAACTACCAGTACTCCCAATCCTGTCACCATTGGCACTCTCCCTGTTTGGAGTTTTCCTTAAAAACATAAAAATAGAACATGGAACGTTGCCGTGCAGTACGGGCCCTTCAGCCCTCGATGATGCATCAACCTGTGGCAGCAACCTAAAGCCCATCTAACCTACACTATTCCATTCTCATCCATATGCTTATCCGATGCCCATTTAATTGCTCTTTAATTTGACGAGTCTACTACTGTTGCAGGCAGGGCGTTGCACGCCCCTACTACTCTCTGAGTAAAGAAACTACCTCTGACATCTGTCCTAGATCTATCACCCCTCAGTTTGAAGCTATGTCCCCTCGTGCCAGCCACCACATCCAAGGTAAAAGGGTCTCACTGTCTACCCGATCTAATCATCTGATTATCTTATATGTCTGAATTAAGTCACCTCTCAACCTCTTCTCTCAAACGAAAACAGCCTCAAGTCCCTCAACTTTTCTCGTAAGACCTTCCCTCCATACCAAGCAACATCTTAGTATATCTCCTCTGAATTCTTTCCAGAGCTTCCACATCCTTCTTATAATGTGGTGACCAGAACTGCACGCAATACTCCAAGTGCGACAGCACCAAAGTATTGCATAGCTGCAGCATGACCACATGGTTCCAAAACTCGATCCCTCTACCAATAAAACCTAACACACCATATGCCTTCTTAACAACCCTATCAACCTGGGTGGCAACTTTGAGAGATCTATGTACATGGACACTGAGATCTCTCTACTCAACTACACTACAAAGAATCTTACCACTAGCCCAGTACTCTTTATTCCTGTCACTCCTTCCAAAGTGAATTACCTCACACTTTTCTGCATTAAATTCCATTTGGCACCTCTCAGCCCAGCTCTGCAGCTTATCTATGTCCCTCTGTAACATACAACATCCTTTGGCACTATCCACAACTGTACTGACCTTAGTGTTGTCACAAATGTACTAACCCATCCTTCTACACCCTCATCCAGGTTGTTTATAAAAATGACAAACAGTAGTGGGCCCAGAACAGATCCTTGCAATACACCAGTAGTAACTGAACTCCAGGGTGAACATTTCCCATCAACCACCACCCTCTGTCTTTCAGCCAGCCAATTTCTGATCCAAACTGCTAAATCACCCTCAATCCCAAGCCTCCTTATTTTGTGCAAAAGCCTACCATGGGGAACCTTGTCAAATATCTTACTGAAATCCATATCAATGGCTTTACCCTCATCCCCGTGTTTGGTCACTATCTCAAAGAATTCAATAAGTTTTGTGAGGCACAATCTACCCTTCACAAAACTGTGTTGACTATCACTAATCAACTTATTCCTAATGAAATTATTATAAATTGTATCTCTTATAACCTTTTCCAACACTTTACCTACAACCAAAGTAAGGGTCACTGGTCTATAATTACCAGGGTTGTCTCTACTCCCTTTCTTGAACGAGAGACCAACATTTGCTATCCTCCAGTCTTCTGGTACTATTCCTGTAGACAATGACAACATAAAGATCAAAGCCAAAGGCTCAGCAATCTCTTCCCTGACTTCCCAGAGAATCCTGGGATAAATCCCATCCAGACGGGGGGACTTATCTATTTTCACACTTTCTAGAATGTCTAACACCTCCTCCTTGTGAACCTCAATCCTGTCAGGTCTAATACCCTGTATCTCCGTATTCTCTTTGACAACCTTGTCTGTTTCCAGTGTGAATACTAATGAAAAATATTCATTTAACGCTTCCCCTATCTCCTCTGACTCCATGCACACGTGACATAGGCCATGGCAACTGAATCCTTCCCTTCCCACTCCAAGTTCCTCTGCAGCCCAGATGAGAGATTTGAAATCTGGGCATCATGCAGGCAACACAGCCTTCCAGATTGTCAATCCTAGCCACAGAGAACACTATCTATCCCCAGTTACAATTACATTTCTCTTTCATCGCCCTTCTTGAATGGCTCCCTGTACCACAGTGCTCTGGCCTGTTTGCTCTTCCTCCCTACAGCCCCCACTCCCATCCACACAGGAAGCAAGAATCTCAAACCTATTAGACAAGCCGAGGGCTGAGGCTCCTTCAGCACTACCTCCTGGATTCCTCCAACTGCCTCACTCTTAGTCACACCCTCCTATCCCTGACCAAATTTGGAGGTATTTTATGTGAGTTATGTGACTGCTTCCTGAAACAGTATCCAGGTAACTCTCCCCCTCCCTCATGTGTTGTAGTACTTGGAGCTCAGACTCCAGCTCATTGACGCTGAGCTGGAGTTCCTCAAGCAACCAACACTTGCTGCAGATGTGGTCACTATGAACCACAATGGGGTCCACCAGCTAGAACATCATTCAGTTACAATATATTGCCTGGCCTAGTATCTCTACTTAATTGTTTAGTTTATAATTTGATACCTAAAAAAATCATGCTTTCCTTTTAGTTACTAGCCGATAAGTATTTCCCCTATTTACCTTCAATCTAAAATTGACCGAAATAGATAGTCAAAATAGTAGCTAACACCAACCAATAAAATTACGGTTTACCTATGATGTCACTCTGATCCTGGCTTCAATTTATTCCATCAAAAAAAACCTTACAAACTGTGAACCAAAACTCGCAAGAGAATGGCACTTTTTCCCCTCTGCACCGAATTACCACAATGCCTTCAAATTCTCCAAACTGTATATTCAGTTGGGTTAGCCCAGCCGAACCTCCACTCCAGTTACTGCAGATCCTTTTTAAGCTGCATAGATTAACTGTATGATGCCAGGTAGATTATTATAGGCTAACTGGATTACTCCACGCTAAGTGAATTCTATTCTGCTAACTGGATTACTTTGTGCTGATTGAATTACTAGGTGCTAGTTGGATTAGTTATGTTTATTAGTTGGCTTCTGATGAATCGATCAATGGGACTGGGCTGAGAAGATTTGTACTGTACATTGTCTTTCCACATGTCTTTCTGCATGGCTGCCTGTGCAGTTTTATGTGCATATTGTTATAATACTGGGCAACTGTGCTGCCTCAGACATCCGTTTCTGCTTGGATTGTCTGTCTTCTTTCTGTGGGGTAGCTACAGTCACTTGTAGGTGCCTGGACAATGGTGCTCTGGCCTGTATTTTCCAACACCTGCCTGTAATTAACAGTGGATGCTAGCATTCTGTCCCATTTGTATGTTCTGCAGGAATGCGCGTTCTCTGATGGCTGCCTATATTCAACCGTTGCACAGTATTCCACATTGGCAATACATCTGCATTTTGTCCTTGAGACACATATGCTGCTGTTCTGTATTCTGGCCAAACTGCTTCCAAGATGTGACAAGTGCCTGAATGGTGCATCCAGTGCCTGTATTATACAGTCAGTGCATGTATCTTGCAGTAGGTGCATGTATCCTGTGGTTGGTGCCAGTATCCTGCAGTCAGTGTCCATATCCATCACTCAGTGGTGATATCCTGCAAATAATGTCTGTATCATTCAATCAGTGCCAGTATCCTGCAGTTGGTGCCCGTGATTTGTAGAGTGTGTTTGCATCAGTCACAGCTTGTATCCTGCAGTCGGTGCCCGTATCTCTGTCAGTGCTTGTATCCCTCAGTCGGTGCCCATATCTCTCAGTCAGTGCCCGTATCCCTCAGTCGGTGCGTGTACCCTGCAACCAGGGCCCGTATCCTGCAGCAGGAACATGTATTTTACATTCAGCGTCTATATCCATATTAGAATGAAAATATGGTTGTGTCTCCCTATTTTTAACAAGTTGCTCCAGCAGGACCATCTGTATTGAGCTGGAGAATGGTCTGAATTCAGCACTGTGCTCCAGTCTGTGTGTAATATCTTGTTATTAATAGCGGCGGCTGTTCAGTTTTGTTATCCCCTGAATGCGCAGTAACTGATCGGTAGAATAAAGATCATTGTGTTTGCTCATAATGAGTCATTTGTTTTGCTGAAACCTTATCCTTTGCTTAACAGCCGAACACTGTCCCAGGGATTTGAGACTAGTCCTAGACGCTGTTTTGATTTTTTTTTTGCTACTGTCCAGACTGTGATTGTCAAAACAAGAGGGAGAGAAAAGGGTTTTTATGTTATTAGCAGCCAAACACTGATGCCAAGTTTAGCCACAGAGGTATTCTCCGTACGAGTGAGGCAGAGCTGAGTATTAGTGCATCTACGGGGAGTACAAGTCTTATTTAGACAGAACCATGGCACACCAGGTCAGTGAATGCTTGTGAGGCAACTAACAAAAAGCTTAAAATGCTGACATGAAAAGCTAGAGCTATATTGTAGGGAACTGTAGCGTAGTGATAATGTCACAGTGCTAATATTCCCAAGACCCAGAATTCTTAAATTCATTCATAGGACGTTGGTGTGACTGGCTAGGCCAGCATTTATTGCCCATCCCTAATTGCTCAGAGGACAGTTAAGAGTCAAACATATTGCTGTGGGTCTGGAGTCACGTGTAGTCCAGACTAGGTAAGGACAGCTGTTTCCTTTCCTAAAGGACATTACAATTGACAGTTTAGCCAAGCATCGGGATCTTGCAATCTTGCCAGATAATCCAAAATTTGGATAATTGAGTGCAGGCTAATAGAGGTTCCTCTGTATTATTAAAAAAAAAACAGGTTGCAGGGTGTTTGATCACACTTGGCTGTATGTGAGATCTTACTGTGTGCAAACTGATTGTACTCTTGACTGCAAAGCATTTTGGAGATACCCCAATTTTGCAGAAGTTACATAGAAAGTGGAACGGAGTTTGCTTTCTTACAGCCTCAAAAAAGATGACACCTCTGACCATGTGGCACTCCCTCAGTGCTGCACCAGGCAGCCAATTTACATTCGTAATAGGCACTTATAAAGTCCCTTCACCTGATTGGAATGTCACTAGATACTTAGAAGGCACACTCACACCTGTTATCTGCTGCCCAGTGCATTCTCTATGGCCATATAGAGAGTAGGCCATTCGGCCTTCTCTGCCATTTGATACAGTCATGGCTGAACAGTGCCTTTTACCCACACTATTCTCATTACCCTTCATGCCATTCCTAATCAGAAGCTACCACAGACAACTTGCCAACCAGTCAGTACAATATTTTAGGGCCCAGGGCAGGCGATATATCAGGGCCCAAGGTAATATGAAGGCTGTCTTTGCATGGGTCACGCTGGGCCTACTTGTCAGGTGGGGTTAGGGGCAAGCCTCCTGGGTGAAGGGTGGGCCTCTCTCTTCCCACTGGGTGGGGGTTTAGGATGAGGCTGAGGCTGCTCCCTTCAGATTGGGTGCTCTGGACCAGATGGGCAGGGTCTGTGATTTCTGCCCTTGGCCCTGCCTGCTTCCTAAGCTTTACAAATTGTCATTCCCTTTGGAGATTTGATATTCTGGTGATTCTGTCCTGAAGTGGGGGAGGGGTGGGCATGTGAAAAGCTTTTTTTTGCCTTTTTTTTGGCCCCTCTGCAATACTAACATGATAACTCTTTTATACATGCAGATTGACTGAATGGCCTCTTCCTGTGCCATATATGAAATAACTCCACAAAGGCTTGTATCCCTGACAATCATTTTTTTTTAATGTCAGCCACAGTTCCCTGATTGGATCAGATTAACAGCCCCATTCAGGGAAATCATATTCTGAGGTCCTCCCAGCTGACCTCATTACAGTTTCTACAGTCTGATTCTGCAACATATGAGGAATAACAGATTTGCTCTGGTACTCATATTTTAAGAGGAGATTAGATTACCTACAGTGCGGAAACAGGCCTTCGGCCCAACCAGTCCACACCAACCCTCCGAAGAGTAACCCACCCAGACCCATCTCCCACTTAACACTATGGGCAATTTAGCATGGCCAATTTACCTGACCTGCACATCTTTGGACTGTGGGAGGAAACCGGGGCAAACCCACACAGACAGTCACCCAAGGTTGGAATTGAACCTGGGACCCACCATGCTGCCCAGATCTGTGCTACTTAGACAATCACAGCTTGATTAACAATCTAGCAATAATACCACTTGGCCATTGTCTCATTGTGGGTTAGGGTTCAAATCTCCCCATGTTGGAATGTAAATTTGAATAATAGATTAGATTAGATTACATTACAGCGTGGAAACAGGCCCTTCGGCCCAACAAGTCCACACCGACCCGCCGAAGCGCAACCCACCTATGCCCCTACATTTACCCCTTCACCTAACACTAGGGGCAATTTAGCATGGCCAATTCACCTGACCTGCACATCTTTGGACTGTGGGAGGAAACCGGAGCACCCGGAGGAAACCCACGCAGACACAGGGAGAACGTGCAAACTCCACACAGTCAGTCGCCTGAGGCGGGAATTGAACCCGGGTCTCAGGCGCTGTGAGGCAGCAGTGTTAACCACCGTGCCGCCCACAAATAATTTTGACATCAGAAACTATTTGTGGTGACCATGATAAAAGGTCATGGGTTGCTGTAAAAACCCACCTGTTTCACTATTTTCCCATTAGGGAGGGAAATCTGCCATCCTATCCCATCTAGCCTCCATGTGACTTCAGACTGACTCTCTGGTTTTATTCTAGTGGGGCCTTTTTCTTGTCGACACACACACTGCTGAGATGGCACCAGGCTTGTTTGAATTGGTTCTCTCAAAACATACTTATCCAGATGCAAATGTGAAATGCTCCCTGCTGAAACACTCCACTCATCTCTAACATTAGTTGATATCTCTAACATCACTGTGTGTGCGCAGAAATATACAACAGTAGCAAAGGGCAATGACAGGCATGTGAATGGGGCTTAGACAGTGGCAAAACAATTAGAGGCTGAAATAACTTCAGACCAAGTCACCCTTTATTTACATGTGCTCAGTACATGGGCTCTGACCAGTCAGCTCAGAGTCAGTCCCCGGAATAAGGAGACTCTGAATCTCCTGTTAATATTTTAACATAAATAGCCGTACAAGAAACAGCAACTTACAGGGGAAAAGGACAGCAAAGCCAAACCCCAAACCCCCCCCCCCCCCCAGTTAGCAGGTACAAGAGGAAAAGCCTCGAATCCCACCCTACATCAATCAAGGAGGGAACAGCAAACACAGTCACATATAGACAGTTCGATAAACTGAACAGTAAAACAGTGCATATAATACAGATACACCGGCAACCCACCTGTCCTTCCCACCTTCCGGCCACTCAAAGTTAGCCTGCTCCACGCCCCTTCCGGCTCTCGGTCCACGTTCCAGCCACCTCTAGGACATCCCGTTCTGCTTCCCTGACCCCCAGGATAACAACAATCAGGAAAGCCTACCAACTTTCCGGCTTCCTTCACCACTCTTCCAGTAGGACAGCCCACCCTGATAAATGCCCAGGGTGACAGCACGGAGGTTGGCCTACCCACCTTTCAGCTCTAGGTCTGCCCCTACGTACCATCTGGCTCTCGCCTACCCTGATGCACCATCCAGCCTGTGGACTGCCCTGACACACCTTCCGGCCGCCTCTAGGACAGCCTGTCCTGTTTACCCCTTATCGGGATGACAGCTAGCAGAATGGCCTACCTGCCTTCTGGCTATCAGGACAGCCTACCCACCTTCCAGTTCTCAGGAAGGCCTACCCACCCTCTGGCTCTCGGGACGACCCGCGAGCCTCCCAACTCACAGTAAGGCCTGCCAGACTCAGGGACGCACAAGACAGTAAAGGTGATAAACCCAATAAACAATAAGACAGAGTCAATTACCAACAAACAGAGTCCTTTCTGGTGCAGAGTCCATTACCATAAACAACTCTCTTTAGAATGTGGAGTCCATTCTCAGGAACAGAGTCCACTCCAATATACAAAGTGCATTGTCAGAAATAGAATCCACTTCAAATAGCAGAGCCCACTGCAAAAACCAGAGTCCACTCCTGAAGGCAGCAAGTGCACCTCCCCCCCCCAGCACACAGACAGGTGTTCAGTCTCTATAGAGACCTGGTCCATTCACAGAGGACCAGGCCTACTCACAGGAGCACAGTTCACTGTAAAAGTGCAGTTACCTCACAGAGGTTTGGTCCACTCCTAAAGGCAGAAAATGCTCACCTCCCAGGACAGGCACAGGTGTCCAGTCTTTACAGAGGCCTAGTCCACCCACAAAGGGACCAGGCCTAACTGCAGAGAAACAGTTCATCTGGAAAGGTGTATTATTTCACAGGGGGTTCAGTCCAAACACCAAAAACAGTGAAAACACATGTAAAAAAAAAGAAAAAAAAACAGATTGCAAGGACTTATCCCTGCCACAAAATCAGCATAGTCCTTTTCTCAAACTAAAAGAAAAGAGTAACTCACAAACTGCAACCAGCCAGTGAAACAACAGTTCTCTAATGGGAACTGAAATACACCTGAAACACATTGACTGTGCAGATCAGGCAGTTTAGAAATCAGTCCAGCATCTGCCGTCCTCACTTTGGCCTAAAAAGGAATACCAGTTAACACACTGGCTATATAATTCAGTTTAGGAATCAGATTCCCTAAAAAGAAGCAGAAACTAGCAGCAGCAGTAACACACTGACTGTGGCCCAGCCAGCACAGAGTCAGTCCCGAAAATGAGGATTATCTCTGAATCTCTTGTTTATCTCTGTCTGCACAGGGATCCCTGATTGGCCCAGATTAACAACCGCAATGAAGGATCTCATAGTCAGTGAGATTCATCTGGTCCTTGTTACAGAGGCTGTCAGGATGAAGAGCGGATTGGAAATGATTGAGGTTTATGCAGAAACTTCACTAAAGCCCTGGTTTAGGCACTGGGGTTTACAAACAAAATCTAACAGAATTGGAGCTGGGAGAATTGAACTCTAGAGAGAAAATATTTAGGTTTCCAAGATTTTGTATGTGGAGGTGAGCTGAATCGTACAAACACTTGACACAAACCCAGCGCAAACAGATTATCAAATTGTCCAGAAGGCTCTCAGTCATACTTTGCTCACCTATGTGTTAAAAGTGGTTAACATTTTGACTTTTGAGAAGAAATAGTTTTCTCTTCAAAACGGCACTTCAGATCCAGAATCTGTCTCAGGTTCTTCTTGTTAATAAGTAGGGATGCATGCTGTTTTAGGAACACAGGAGCAAGAGGAGATTGTTTAGCCCCTCCAGCGTTCCAATGAGAAGATTGGTGATCTGCAACCTAACTCAATTTATCCTGCCATATAACACATCCTCTGACAACAAAGGGCTTAACTGAATAGAGCCGCAAGGATCTTGAATTTTTAAAAACATATTTCTGTTCTAATGATCTGCTCTCACGCCCGGTGCCAGCATCAAGTATCCCAGCTCGCTACAGTACTGCTAGACTAAAATCACCCCCTACTTCACTTTAGGAAGGTAACTGCCCTGAGCTCTGTCTCAGTGACTTTGTGCAAAATGAAGGGCATTTTTGGCCTGTGAGCCCCTGCACAACAGGAACTGCATGGAAAAGGCTTAAACTTGTTTTACATCCTCACTGCCTGCAGACAGGCGCGTCTGATTACTAAAACAAAAGATACGTTTTGTCAGAGCTTTTCATCTTGCACTCTTCAGGACGATTATACGCAGGAGCAGAAGTAGGTCATTCAGCCTATCGAGTCTGCTCCACCATTCAGTGAGATTATGGCTGATCTGATCACTCTCAACTCCATTTTCCTGCCTTCTATCCATAACCCTCAATTCCCTCACTGATTTGAAAATCTGGCCATCTCAGCCTTGAATACTTAATGACGCAGCCTCGACGGCCCTCTGCTGTAAAGAATTCCACAGATTCACTACTCTGTAAGTGAAGAAATTTCCTCCTCATCCCTGTATTAAATGGATGACCCCTTATTCTTCGATTATGCCCTCTGCTCCGAGGAAAAATCTTTCCATATCCTCCCTGTCCAGTACCCTCAGAATCTTGTGTGTTTCAGTCTCATTCTTCTATACTCCAAAGAGTACAGGTCCAAATGACTGAACCTCTCCTCATAAGAAAGTCTCTCCATACTCTGACCATAATTTGGCAAATCTTCTCTGGACTGCCTCCAATTCCAGTATATTTTTCCTTAGATAAAGAGCCCAGACTGTTCGTCATATTGCAGGCATAGTATAACTACTGCCTTGTATAGTTTTCAGAAAACCTCTCCATTTTTATGGGTGGCACGGTGGCACAGTGGTTAGCACTGCTACCTCACAGCGCCAGAGACCTGGGTTCAATTCCCACCTTGGGCGACTGTCTGTGTGGAGTTTGCACATTCTCCCTGTGTCTGTGTGGGTTTCCTCCTGCAGTCCAAAAGATGTGCAGGTTAGGTGAATTGGCCATGCTAAATTGCCCGTAGTGTTAGGTGTAGGGGAATGGGTCTGAGTGGGTTGCTCTTCGGAGAGTCAGTGTAGACTTGTTGGGCTGAAGGGCCTGTTTCCAACCCGTAAGTAATCTAATCTTTTAGACTGCATTCCCTTAGAAGTAAAGGCCAATACTCCATTTGCCTTCCTAATTACCTGCTGAACTTGTGATTCATGGACAAGGACCCCCAAATCCCACCGTTCTGTAGCTTTTGCATGCTTGCTGCATTTGAATAATATTCAGTTCTATTCTTCCTGCCATAACCTCACATTTCTTGACATTGTATTCCATCTACTCCAACTCACTTAACCTTGTACACAAGACATCCAAAAAATTGGAAAATCAGTATTGAGATTGTGAGAGAGGAGAGAGAGAATTTCAAGATGGTGCCAGCACAGGACAACTTTGCAGTCTCTATAACAGCTCTTATTCTCACGTTTCTTACAATTATTCTGTACTTCTTTAGGATTGCTAACAATGTTCTCTTAAATATTAGACTTCTGAATGGACCTGTCAAATTTCACATCTAATGTTGATTTTGTTGCTTTTGTGCTCCTTTTTTGCAACCATACCTTTGTATTCCTCACTCTGTTCGATCATACTATGACCTTTGTGTCTTATGATTTGCCCATACTGCACGCAAAACAAAACTTTTCATTGTATTAGGTACATGAGACAATAATAAATAAAATCAAATAATAAATTAAATCAAAGTACTGTTTGGGTGGCAGATCGAGGATGAGTGGCTGAGGCATTGAAATGAAGAATTGCAGCATTAATGTTAACTGCATTCATCTTATGTCTCATCAGTTTGAGCCTAAGTACACACTGCTTGAAAATATGGTGGAAACAGGTTCAATCAAAGCTTTTAGACTAATGTGAGGAAAAATAACATGCAGGATTGCAGGGAGAAGTGGGAAAATGACATGAAGCGAGATGCTCATTCGGAGAGACACTGCAAATATTATGGGCCAAATGGCCAGTCTCTGCACATTGACAATTCTATGGTATCACTGGGTAGTGTCTCATTAACTGGCACATTCCCCCTTCCCGTACTCTTAACTTACAATACATTTGGAGACACTGAGAAAACTGCGCTCCTCTTCTTTGAATAGTCATAGAGTCATAAAGATGGACAGCATGGAAACAGACCCTTCGGTTCAACTTGCCCGTGCCAACCAGATATCCCAACCCCATCTAGTCCCAACTGCCAGCACCCAGTCCTTATCCTTCCAAACCCTTCCTATTCATATACCATCCAGCTGCCTTTTAAATGCTGCAATTGTACAAGCCTCCATCACTTCCTCTGGCAGCCCATTCCACACATGCACCACCCTCTTCATGAAAAAGTTGCCCCTTGGGTCTCTTTCATACCTTTCCCCTCTCACCTTAAACCTGTGCCCTCTAACTCTGGACTCCCCTTCCCCAGGGAAAAGACCCTTGTCTATTTACCCTATCCATGCCCAGCATGATTTTATAAACCTGTATAAGGTCAACCCCCCCACCCTTCGACGCTCCAGGGAAAACAGCCCCAGCCTGTTCAATCTCCCCCTATAGCTCAAATCCTCCAACCCTGGCAACATCCTTGTAAATCTTTTCTGAACCCTTTCAAATTTCACAACCTTCTGATGGGAAGGAGACCAGAATTGCAAGTAATATTCCAAAAGTGGCCTAATTAATGTTCTATTCAGCCACAACATGACCTCCCAACCCCTGTACTCAGTACTCTGACTAATAAAGGAAAGCATACCAAACGCCTTTTTCACTATCCTATCTACCTGCGACTCCACTTTCAAGAAGGTATGAACCTGCACTCCAAGGTCTCTTTGTTCAGCAACACTCCCCAGGACCTTACCATTAAGTCCTGCTAAGATTTGCTTTCCCAAAATTGTAAAATTCTTTGCACCCATCCAGAAGTTTTAGAGTCATACAGCATGGAAACAGACCCTTCAATCCAACTACTCCATGATAACCATGTTCTCAAACTAAGTTAGTCCACCTGCCTTCATTTGGCCCATATCCCTCCAAACCTTTCCTATTGATATACTGAAATGTCTTTTAAATGTTGTAACTGTACCTTCATCTACCACTTCCTCTGGCAACTCATTACACACACACACACACACACACACACCCATGTTCTTTTGAAAACTTACTCCTCTCACCCTAAAAATACACCCCCTAGTTTTGAACTCCCATACCCTAGGGAAAATGCCCCTCATGATTTTATAGGCCTCTATAAGGTCACCCCTCAACCACCAACCTTCCAATGAAAAAGGTCCCAGCCTATCCAGTCTATTTTTATAACTGAAACCCTCCATTCCTGGCAACGTCTTGGTAAATCAAACTGGCTCTCATTTCACCCCAAACCACCCCTCTGAGAATATAATGGTGTTAGGATAGGCCATATAGGTTCTGGCAGCCTGCTGTGTAATTTGATCCAATCTTGACTGATCTGATCTTGGCCTCAAATCCATTTGCCTGCTGCTTCCTCATGACCCTTGTCTGCACTGAAATCCAGAAATCTATGTAATTCAGCTTTGAAAATATTCAAAGAGAATAGAGACCCAGCCTCTACTGCTGTCTGGATAAGAGAATTCCAAGGGTAAAGTCATCATAGTCCCAGTGGCTGCAGTTTGATGAGAGAGAGAGATGACTAGTGGTGGTTAAATCTAAGGGTCACGATGCCTTGGGCAAGGTTGAGTTTCATGATGACGTCAACCAATGCAGGAATTGAACTCATGTTGTTAGGGTCGCTCTGCATTGTAAACCAACCATCCATCCCCTTCCCAAGAGTCATAATCCTCTGAGAGAAGAAATTCCTCCTCATTGCCATCTTAAATGGGTGGTCCCTTATTCTGAGATTGTGATGCCCATTTCTAGATTTCTTCCCAGCACCCAGCCTGCCAAACACCCTCAGGATCTTACATGATTCAATATGATCACCTCTCAGTCTTTGTGCTTTCACGACGCTTAGGCCCAAGAGATGCTGATCACTATGTCCAGACACATCTGTGTACAGATATCATAAAGGTTTACAACACGGGCAGAGGCCATTCAGCCCATGGTGTCCAGCTCTGACAGCTGCACTGTAAGTAAGCCGAGAAGTCATTGGTATGAGTACTGAAAAGATTCACAAGAATTGTTCCGGGTGTGAGGAGCTTCAATTACATGGATAGTTTGGAGAATCTGTGACATGGAGCAAGGAGATTTGAAGGAACTATCATGAGAGCAATTGTTTCCTACCCATGAAAAGATTGTCAATGAGACAGTGCAGATTTTAAAATAATTGACACATGAAACAAAGGTGACCAGAAAAAAAGTGTTCTCATGTTGTGGGTGATTCTAGGTTCTAGAAAGTGCTGCTTGAAACTGTGGTGGAGACAGGTTCACTTGAAGCATTTAAAAGGGAATTAGTCCGTTATGTGGAAAGAAAGATTACACAGGGTTCTGAGGAAAAGACAAGAGAGTGGCACTGCAGGAACTGCTCATTCAAACAGCTGGACATGATGGACTGATGGCCCGCTGTATTGCAATAGTTCTTTGATTATTTTTTTTCTATTCGCTTTGTTGGACGTGGCTGTTGCTAGCTGAGCCAACTTTTATTGCCTGTCCCTAGTTACTCTTGGTGGTGGTGGTGAGCTGCCTTTTTGAACCACTGCAGTCCATCTACTGTCGGTAGACCCCTCAATGCCCCAAGGGAGAGAATGCTGTGATTTTGATCCAGCGACAGTGGCAATGTATTTCCAAGTCAGGATTGAGGAGAAATGGCGTGGAGGGGAACTTGCAGGTGGGTGCTGCGATTTTGAGTTTGGGACGTGCTGTCTAACAAGCCCTTGATGTATGTCTCCAATGCCACTTGTAGATGGTACACAATATTGTTGCTGAATGTCAGTGGTGCATGGAATGAATGTCTGTAGATGTGGTGCCAGTCAAA
Organism: Chiloscyllium plagiosum; assembly: GCF_037043375.1. Lineage (NCBI taxonomy): Eukaryota > Metazoa > Chordata > Chondrichthyes > Orectolobiformes > Hemiscylliidae > Chiloscyllium > Chiloscyllium plagiosum. Next base: position 21,875,001 of record NW_028270183.1, read on the forward strand.
CGGAGGCCGCTTTGTCCTGGATGGTGGTGAGCTCTTGAGTGTTGTTGGAGCTGCACCTATCCAGGCAAGTGGGGAGTATTCCATCCCACTGCCGCCTTGTGGCTTGTAGTTGGTGGACATGTTTTGGGGAGTCAGGAGGTGAGTTACTTGCTGCAGGATTCCTTGTCTCTGACCTGCCACAATATTAATTGTCATGATTCATTGTGTGGCTCTTTCAAAGAGCATTTGAATTAATCCCACTCTTTTAAAAGGTCTGCTGCAAATCTGAAACAAAAACAGAAATCACCAGGTCTGGCACCCTCTGTGGAGACAGAAACAAGAGTTAACTTTCCAATTACCTTTTCTTTAGAGCTTCCACTCCCTGTTTGTCACCCTGTAGCCCTGCAAATATTTCCCTGCCTGGGATTTATTCAGTTCTCTTTCAGAATCCACTTTTGACATATGCTTTCGGCACCTATTCATTCAGCACACTCCAGATCACAACTTATTTGCGTTGAAAAACTTCCTCTCTTCATCTCACCTCTCTGCTACTTGACAGCCAGAACCACACTGATTGACAATTTGTTAGACGATTAGCAGCCTTGTGCCCCACAGTTTTCAGCAGCTATCTCTGGTTAGCAACTCAAGCTGGCAACCTTTGGCTGTGCTTTTCCCAGCTACCGCCAGGAGACCCACTGTAGCAGACAAACAGTTGCTCTGGCTGCGACCAGCCGAGAATTGACCCTGGGAGCGAGTCAGTTTAATTCGCTCACACAGAGTGCGCCATGTTCACCAGCTGTCGCAAGGGCAGCTCCTCCGACACATCCGGCTGTAACTCAGTCCCAATGGGAACCACTTTAAATCTGGTTCAGTGATGATTTCAGGGAGATTAAGTGCCCATGTTTACATGTTGTCATGACAACAAGCATTCAATGGCTTTGATCTCTAAGCCTCTGCAACAACTTGTGTTACACAAAGTTATTGATTATAAGGCAGAAGAGGCAAGCTTCTGTTTATCTTTGTAATGCCCAAATTGCTCTGAGTTTTGTCCCTGTCAAACCCTCCCCTCCCTTCCCACATGGAAACCCACCTTTTCAGAGGACAGCTTGGAACTCGCGAAGTTGCACAAGGATCAGTGTTGGAACCTCAGCTATTTGCAATCTCTATTATTAATTTAAATGAAGAGACCAGGTGTGATATATCCAAGTTTGCCAACAATACAGAGCCAAGCGGGAATGTACACTACAGGGAGGACACTAAACAATATAGACATGCTATCTTAGTGGAGACAAGATGGGGAAGTGTGAGATTATTAAATTTTCTAAAATAAAAGCCAAAAGATATGAGATGTTCAGAGACATCTTTACATACTCATATAAGGAAGACAAAAGCAAGCAATTTCGAAGGGGACGGGGGTGTTTGACCTTTATTGCACAGGAACAGGGAGGTATTACTGCAATAGCGTAGCATTTTGATGAGACCAGATCTGAAGTACTGTGTACAGCGTTAACGTATGTACGCATGAATGGATTTATGTGTCTTGGAGGCAGCGAAAGTTCACCGGGTTGGTCTCAGGGATGAGAAACTTCTCCTATGATCAGAAATTGTGTAAATTTAATCCATAAAGATATGGAGGCTAGAGAACTTGGAGAAACAAATAATGATATTGCGAAAAGTTCACATAATACAGAAAAGGAGGTGCTGGACGTTTTAAAACAAATAAAGGTGGATAATCCCCAGGACCTGATCAGGTGTATCCCAGAACTCTGTGGGAAACTAGGAAAGTAATTGCTGAGCCCCCTGCTGAGATATTTATATCATTGATATCCACTGGTGAGATTCTGGAAGACTGGAGGTTGGCTAATGTGATGTCATTATTTAAGAAAGGTGGTAAGGAAAAACCAGGGAACTGTAGACTGGTGAGCGTGATGACAGCGGCGGGTAAGTTGTTAGAGGGGATTCTGAGGGACAGGTATTACATGCATTTGAAAAGGCAGAGGTTGATTAGATAGAGTCTGCATGGCTTTGCGAGTGGGAAATCATGTCTTACTAATTTGATTGAGTCTTTTTGAAGACGTGGCAAAGAAGATTGATGAAGGCAGAGCAGTAGATGTTGTCTTTATGGACTTTGATGTGGAGGAGCCGGTATTGGACTGGGCTGAGCAAAGTTAAAAATCACTTAACGCCAGGAGAAAGTCCAACAGGTGTATTTGGATGCATAAGCTGAAGCTTGTAATTCCAAATACACCTGTTGTACGATAACCTGGTGTTGTGAGATTTTTAACTACATGGATTTTGGCAAGGCATTTGACAAGGTTCCGCATGGTAAGTTGGTTAGCAAGGTTACATCGCATGGAATCCATGGGGAGCTACGAATACAGCAACGCAATTTTCAAAACCAGACAGTGGCTGTCATCTCCGGTGTTGATCTTCCTCTGTTTGTTGATCTCTCTGGGTCGGCTTCGATCTTCTGCTGCCAAGATGTTTCATATGAAAAAGATACCTTTGAAGGAGAGTGTTTTCAGGCAGTCTGTCTGACAATGGCAGGTGACACTCTTTCCAGCTAACTGCCCAAAATGCTTGCTTCTTATGTCCCAAACATTGGCTTGTCTGATTGGTTCGATGTTGTCAAAACAGTAAAATTCAAATTCGATTGGGTTTTCGTACATACCTTGGGGCATAATATAAACTGATTGCTTACATTCAAACTGCTGTGAAAACAACTGGTATCTAGGTTACAGCCAAAATGTTACATCTTTCAATTTTCCAGCTTGCCAGCTTTCAGCTTTCAATCTCTCTTAAAGGTACATTACACCTTTCAACTTCATAACACTGAGCATTAATGTTAATCTAAGGTCAAGTTATTCTTCACACCATTCAATATACTGCTGTCTACGTGCTTGTCCAGCAGTCACTTAAATGTCCCTAATGTCTCTGACTCTACTACCACTGCTGGCAGCGCATTCCACGTACCCATCACTCTCTGTGTAAAGAACCTACCTCTGACATCTCCCCTAAACCTTCCTCTAATCACCTGAACATTATGACCCCTCAAGACAGCCATTTTTGACCTGGGGAAAGGTCCCTGGCTAGCTACTCTATCTATGCCTCTCATTACCTTGTACACTTCTATCAAGTCACCTCTCTTCCTTCTGTGAAAAACCCTAGCTCACACAACCTCTCTTCATAAGACAAGCCCTCCAATCCAGGCAGCATCCCGATAAATTTCCTCTGCGCTCCCTCTCAAGCGTCTACATCCTTCCTATAATGAGGCGACCAAAACTGGATGCAATATTCCAAGCATGGTCTAACCAGGGATTTATAGAGCTGCAGCAAAACCTCGCGGCTCTTAAACTCAATCCACCTGTTGATGAAACCCAAAACATCATGCACCTTCTTAACAATTCCAAGATCTCTCTGTTCCTCCACAGTGCCATGAATCCTCTCTTTAACCTTATGGTTATTAAGTTTGAAATTACACCAAAATTAATGTGATAGTAGACAGTTTTATCAGTTATTTCAGAGTACAATGGGATCAGAAGCAAATGGGTCAAGGAGTGGCAGATGGTGTTTAATTTAGATAAATGTGAGGTGTTGCATTTTGGTAAGGCAAATCAGAGCAGGACTTGTACACATAATGGTAGGCTCCTGGGGAGTATTGCCAAACAAAGAGACCTTGGAGTGTAGGTGCATAGTCCTTGAAAGTGGAGTCACAGGGTGGTGAAGAAGTCACTTGGCACATTTGCCTTTATTGACCAGTGCACTGAGTATGGGAGTTGGAATTTCATGTTGTGGCTGTACAGGACATTGGTGAGAAAGAAAGTGAGGGCTGCAGATGCTGGAGATCAGAGCTGAAAATGTGTTGCTGGAAAAGCGCAGCAGGTCAGGCAGCATCCAAGGAACAGGAGAATCGACATTTCGGGCATAAGCCCTTCTTCAGGAATGAGGAAAGTGTGTCCAGCAGGCTAAGATAAAAGGTAGGGAGGAGGGCCTTGGGGGAGGGGCTTTGTAAATGCGATAGGTGGAGGGAGGTCAAGGTGAGGGTGATAGGCCGGAGTGGGGTGGGGGCGGAGAGGTCAGGAAGATGATTGCAGGTTAGGAAGGCGGTGCTGAGTTCGAGGGATTTGACTGAGACAAGGTGGGGGGAGGGGAAATGAGGAAACTGGAGAAATCTGAGTTCATCCCTTGTGGTTGGAGGGTTCCCAGGACATTGGTTAAGCCACTTTTGGAATACCATATTCAATTCTGGTATTCCTGCTATAGAAAGGATATTGTCAAACTTGAAAAGGTTCAGAAAGGATTTATAAGAATGTTGCCGGGATTGGAGGGTTTACTGTAAGGAGAGGATCAATAGGCTGGGACCTTTCCCTGGAGCATTGAAGGCTGAGGGGTGACCTTATAGAGGTTTATAATATCATGAGTGGCATAGACAGGGTGAATAGCCACGGTCTATTTCCCAGGGTAGGGGAATCCAAATTTAGAGCGTATGGGGTTAAGGTGAGAGGGGGAAAAATTTAAAAGGGACCTGAGGGACAACTTTTTCACGCAGAAGATGATGTGTGTGTGGAATGTGCTATGAGAGGAAGTGGTGGAGATGGGTACAACGTTTTAAAAGGTATCTGAATAGGTAAGTAGGAAGAAACAAGATCAGTTTCAGACATCTGGTTGGCATGGATGACTTCGACCAAAGGGTCTGTTTTTGCTGTACATCTCCAAGACTCTAATTCTGAAAAAACATTCTGAAAAGGCTGGACAGCTATGACAATCTTTAACTCAAAATCAGTACATGAAGAATGTACTTTTTAAAAATTCTTCTCATTTTTAAGAATGTGAAAAAAGGACTTTCACGAGGTTGTGTCAGTTGTAAGGGGATCTTTGCAATTTTCTTGGTTAATAAGAAAAGGTGGTCCTGGTGACCCTTGCTCTGGAAGCAATACCATTAGGCAGTTAAGACCAGATGCCATGTGACTGACAGAAACAGTGGAGGACTGCAAAATGTGAAGAACAGCTGGAGGCAGATGCAGACAGAAAAAGAAAGTAGAGAGGAACAGAAAGGGAAATACAGAACTGATGTGAGAAGAGGCAAGAATAGGTCTCTATCATCATGTCAGTTTCAACATTTGATCCCTCAAAGTTTTGTGGAACTCAACTAAACCAAACAAGTCATACCTGCCTGCACTTGGCACATGTCCCTCCAAATATTTCTTATTCATGAACTCATCCAAATGCCTTTTAAACTTTGTAACTGTACCTGTATCCACCACTTCCTCTGGAAGTTCGTTGCACGCATGAACTAATCTCCGTGTAAAAAGAAAATTGCCTCTCATGTTTTTTGTAAATCTTTCACTTCTCATCTTAAAAATATGTCCCTTAGACTTGAAGTCCCCTCCCCTCAGGAAAAGACACCTGCCATTCACTTAATCTATACCCGTCATGATTTTATAAATCTCTATATCCTCAATCTCCTACACTCCAGTCTATTCCCAGCCTACCCAGCCTTGTCTTATAACTCAAACCATCCATTTCCACTAAGATCCTGGTAAGTCTCTTCTGAACCCACTCCATCTTAGTAATATCCTTACTATAACAGAGTAACCTGAACTGCACACAGTTATCCAGAAGAGGCCTCACCAATGTTGGGTACAATCACAACATAATGTTCCACCTCCTTTATTCAAAGCTCTGACCATTGAAGGCAAGCATGCTACTTGCTTTCTTTGCCACCCTTTTAGATGTCTCACTGAGTGAGATGTTTCTAGGTTCAAGATATGCTTGAGAGATATCATTCATATTCCATTCAGTACTGAAGGGACCTTGCATTACCATGGGCTTTGTCTTTTCAGTCAAACATATTTACAGTGGTGACATGGCTTCAACATTATCTGCAATACAATTTGATTGTTCTGAAGCCATGAAAATGCTCTGTGATCGCAACTTTTCCAATCCCTTCTTCAAGTGCGCATTTATCGTAAAAACTACTGAGTAAGCATGTCATGTTGACAGTGCAAGCTTCATTTCCCTCCAACACCATCAGAAGTCAGCACTTAAAATTACAAGTAGCAACTTTGGTACAGAGAATTCAAGAAACAAAGAGAGACTTCTTTTGAAGTTTATCATCTTGTCCTCAACAGGACAGATGAAAGAAAATCAAATCTGAAATGATTGTGACAATTTATATTAGAGAGAAAAGGATTGTGGAACACAACCAAAGGTAAGGCTGTTTTGAATCTGGTAATGTGTAATGAGGCAGCTTTAAAAAAAAGTAATCTCAAAGTAAAAGATCCCAATGGGAATAGTAACTGTAGCATGGTAGAATGTATTATTTGATTAGTGCATGAGCAACTTGGGCCAGATACATAGGGTAACATAAATAAGGATAATTAAATTGGAATGAGAGTAGAGTTGGCTGGAGTGGACAGGGAAAGGAGTTTACCGCAAACATTGAGGAACAAGCCTGTTACCAAGGGATGTAAGGGTAATATCAAATTGAAAGGAAATAAAACATACAATGTGGCAAAAATTAGTGATAAGCAGAGATTAAGAAAGTTCAAAAACCAACAAAAGCTGACCAATAAAAGAATACAAAGGGAGAAAATAAACTGAGGTCAAACTAGCAAGTAACATAGCAATGGACAGTAAGAGTGAGTTAAAACTTATAAAAGGGAAGAAAGAGTCTAAAGTGACTGTAGGCCTCTTAGGCAGTGAGGTTAGTGAAATATTAGGGAACCAAAATATAGCAGAAGAGTTGAAAAAATACTTTGCACCAGTCTAATCAAGGGTTTAAAAGAGAGGTGAAAATCAAAACAATTAGTATCTCTAGAGAAAAAGTGCTAGGGAAGCTAATGGGGCAAAAGGCTGATCTATCCCCTGAATAATGGATAGCATCGGTGGATTTTAAAGGAAGTAACTGCAGAGATAGTGGATGTACTGGTAATAATCTTCCAAGAACTCTTAGATTCTGGAAAAGTCCCAGAGGATTGAAAAACTGCCAATGTGACTCTTTTTGAATAAAAGGGAAGTCAAAAAAAAACTGTGAAAAATATAGGCCAGTTTACTTAGCATCTGTCATTTGAAAATGTTGGAGTCTATAATAAAAGATGTACTAGCAAAGGATTTAGAAATGGATACTCATATCAAGCAGTGTCCTCATGGCTTCATGAAGGAGAGATTATAGAATCACAGATTCCCTGGAATGCAGAAGCAGGTCATTTGGCCCACCAAGTCCACACCGATCCTCCAAAGAGCATCCTATTCCAACCCACCTTCCTATCCATGTAACCCTGCATTTTCCTGGTGAATCCACCTAGCCTGCACATCCCTGGACACTATGGGCAATTTAGCATGGCTAAGAAATCTAACCTGCATATCGTTAGACTGTGGGGAGAAACCAGAGCACCTGGAGGAAATCCACACAGATGCGGGAAGAATGAGCAAACTCACACAGACAGTCACCCGAGGTTGGAGTCAAAACTGGGTCCCTGGTGCTGTGAGGCAGCATGCTAACCACTGAGCCATCATGCCACTCAACACACCTGACAACTTTCTTACTTTTCCTTGTGGAGGTAATTGGCAAGTGGATAATGGGAAACCAGTAGATACAATATTTTGGAATTCCAAAGGACATTTAATAAAGAACCACACATAAGACTGCTTCATAGTGGGCGGCACGGTGGCTCAGCGGTTAGCACTGCAGTCTCACACCACCAAGGACCTGGGTTTGATTCCTACCTCAGGCGACTGTCTGTGTGGAGTTTTCACATTCTCCCCATGTCTGCGTGGGTTTCCTCCGGGTGCTCTGGTTTCCTCCCATAATCCAAAGATGTGCACGTCAGGTGAATTGGACATGTTAAATTGCTCATAGTGTTCGATGCATTAGTCAGGGGTAAATATAGGGTAGGGGAATGGGTCTGGGTGGGTTACTCTCCAGAGGGTCTGTGTGGACTTGTTAGGCCACAGGGCCTGTTTCCATATTGTAGGGAATCTAATCTAATGGTTTAGGGATAATATATTAATCTGAATTGAGGATTGGATAACAAATTGAAACACAGAAAGTAGGAGCAAGAATATGTTCCTCAGCTCTTCAAGTATGTTCTACCATTCCATATGGTCATGGCTGGTCATCCCTGTTACTGCTTTCTCTCCATACCCTTTGACCCCTTTCGCCAAAGAACTAAGATAGAGTGTGGCAAGGGGGGGAGCTTGCAGGGGGTGGTGTTCCCAAGTAACTGCTGCCCTACTCCTGCTAGGTGGAAGTGGTCACAGGTTTGCACAGTGCTTGGTGAATTTAGACAGTGTGTCTTGTCGATAGTCCACACTGTTGCCACATTGCATTGGCGGTCGAGGGTGCCATTCAAGCAGCTGCTTTGACCTAGATGATGTCAGATTTCCTTAGTGTTGTTGGAGCTGCATCTATCCAGGCAAGTGGGCAGTATTCCATCAGACACTTGACTTGCATCTTGTAGGTGGTGAACAGGATGTCAGGAGATGAGTTGCTCACTGCAGGATTCCTAGATTCTGACCTGCTCTGGTAACCATTATATTTATTTGGTGAGTCCAGTTCAAGTCCTGGTTAGTGGCAACCCCAAGGATTTTGCTGATGGGATTCGGTGATTGTGATGCCGTTGAAAATTAAAGTGTGATTATGAGATTTCCTGTCTCTGGAGCTGGCCATTGCCTGCATTCGTGTGTAGCCTGATTTAACTTGACGCTTTCAGCCGGAGCTTCGAAACAGTATGTTCTGATATAGCTCAATAGTTCCGTCCCCATGTGATCCCGCATTGTAAGAAAATCGCATTATAAACACCACCATTTAAACTAATTGGACCAGAATCACATTATCGCCAATTCAGGTAAGGGAAGTTGGCGTTCTACAAATAATGGTCTAAATTCTTCAATCTCATTAGAGCCAATTTGCATTGAAGAAATGCACGTTAAAGCAGAACCAACTGTATTGTCAGTGTTATTCTTTTTAAAAGAAAGGGTTAGTGGTGTGAAAGGGCAGAGTTATTTTGTAAAAGGGTTTTATTGCCCGAGGGCAGTACTGTTAATGGTAAGGGGTAACATTGTTAATGTTAAGGGGCACTGTCATTAGTGTTAATGGTCTATGCTATTGACGTCAAAAGGCAGTGTTATTGGTATTATAGGGTAGGGTTTTTGGTGGTTGAGGGCAGAGTTATTGGTGTGAAAGGCAGTGTACTTTTCGTGAAAGGGCAGTGTTATTGATATTGAAGGACTCTGTCATTCCTGTTCAAGGGCAGTGTTATTGCAGTTAAAGGGCAGTTTTGTTGCTGTACAGAGGCAGTGATATTAGCAGTGAACATGTTATTCAAGGGGAGTGCATTGACATCGAAGGGCACTGTCACTCCTGATCAAGGGCTGTGTTATTTGAGTTAAAGGATTGTTAAATGGCAGTTTTATTGTTGTTCAAAAGCAGCAGTATTGCTGTTCAAAGACAGCATTATTGATGATGAAGAATGATGTTATTGATGAAATGGGACAAAATTGGAAATGTTAAATGGAACCATTATTCTTGATTATTGTTAAAAAATCATACAACATCGGGTAATAGTACACAGGTTTATTTGTAAATACAAGCTTTCAAAGTCCTGCTCCTACATCAGGTAGCTGTTCAGGTAGGTAAAAACATTCTTGTTTATTGGCAGTGTTACTGGTGTGTGAGTACAGTGTGGTTGGCATTAAAGGGCAGTGTTATTGGTGAGAAAAGGCAGTGTCATTAATGTGTGAGGACAGTGTTATTGATGTGTGAGGACAGTGTTATTGGTGTGAAAGGGCAGTGTTATTGTTGTGGGAGGACAGTGTTATTGGTGTGAAAGGGCAGTGTTATTGGTGTGAAAGGGCAGCATTATTGGTGTCAAAGGACAGCGTTATTAATGTGAAAGGGCAGCGTTATTGATGTGAAAGGGCAGCATTATTGGTGTGAAAGGGCAGTGTTATTGATGTGAAAGGGCAGTGTTATTGGTGTGAAAGGGCAGTGTTATTGTTGTGAAAGGGCAGTGTTATTGATGTGAAAGGGCAGTGTTATTGGTGTGAAAGGGCAGTGTTATTGTTGTGAAAGGGCAGTGTTATTGATGTGAAAGGGCAGTGTTATTGGTGTGAAAGGGCAGTGTTATTGGTGTGAAAGGGCAGTGTTATTGATGTGAAAGGGCAGTATTACTGGTGTGAAAGGACAGTGTTACTGGTGTGAAAGGGCAGTGTTATTGGTCTGAAAGGAGAGTGTTATTGGTGTGAAAGAACACCGTGATTGGTGTGAAAGGACAGTGTTATTGGTGCAAAATGACAGCATTATATGTGTGTGAGGGCAGTGTTATGGGTGTATAAGGACAGTGTTATTGGTGTGTGAGGACAGTGTTATCGGTATATAAAAAGTGTTATTGGTACAAAAGGGCAGTGTTATTGGTGCGAAAGGACAGTTATTGGTGTGAAAAGACAGCATTATTGGTGTGAAAGGACAGTGTTTTTTTTGTGTGAAAGGACCATGTTATTGGTGTGAAAGTGCAGTGTTATTAGCATATAAGGGCTGCATTACTGGTGTGCAAGGGCAGCATTATTGATGTCTGGGGGTGGTATTGTTGATAAAGGACAGTATTATTGGCATGAAAAGAGAGAGTTATTGTTATTGCAGTGTGAGGACAGCATTATTGGTCTGTGGGGACAGTGTGATAGGTGTGTGAGGATGGTGTTATTGATGTGAAAAGACAGTGTTATTGGTGTGAAAGGTCAGTGTTATTGATGTGAAAGGGCAGTGTTATTGGTGTGAAAGGGCAGCATTACTGGTGTGAAAGGGTAGCGTTATTGGTGTGAAGGGGCAGCGTTATTGGTGTGAATGGTCAGTGTTATTGGTGTGTAGCGGCAGCGTTATTGCTGTGAAAGGGAAGCGTTATTGGTGTGAAAAAGCAGTGTTATTGGTGTGTGAGGACAGTGTTATTGGTATGAAAGGGCAGTGTTATTGGTGTGAAAGGGCAGCGTTATTGGTGTGAAGGGGCAGTGTTATTGGTGTGAAACGGTAGTGTTATTGGTGTGAAAGTGCAGTGTTATTGATGTGAAAGGGTAGCGTTATTGGTGTGAAAGGGCAGCATTATTGGTGTGAAAGGGTAGTGTTATTGGTGTGAAAGGGTAGTGTTATTGGTGTGAAAGGGCATTGTTATTGGTGTGTGAAAGGGCAGTGTTCTTGGTGTGAAAGGGCATTGTTATTGGTGTGAAAGGGCAGCGTTATTGGTGTGAAAGGTTAGTGTTATTGGTGTGAAAGGGCAGTGTTCTTGGTGTGAAAGGGTAGCGTTATTGGTGTGAAAGGTCAGCGTTATTGGTGTGAAAGGGCAGCGTTATTGGTGTGAAAGGGCAGCGTTATTGGTGTGAAAGGGCATCGTTATTGGTGTGAAAGGGCAGTGTTATTGGTGTGAATGGGCCATGTTATTAATGTGTGAGGACAGAGTTATTGGTGTCATTATGACATGGGTTAAACCCCTTTGCTAATTTAAACCAGCAACAAAGCAAAGATTCACCTCGTGCTGTAATCAGTTAAAATTTGAGAGAGAAAGAACTGTCCCAGAGGTCACTATTTGAAGTAAAAAGTAACAACTTTATTCTTTAAGTCCAACAGCGAATATTAAAACCAACAGCTATTTACTGCTTTGTAGATTTTCCTCCGTAGATTCTCTCCAGGTCAGCCTTGATATTCTGCTGCGCAAATTCCCCACAGACTGGTACCTTTCAGAGAGCTCTTCAGCTACATGTCTGGTCTTTGGCAGTTCTCCCCCTAACTGTTCAAAATGTCTGTTTTTGTACCGCAATACATCAGATTGTTCCATTGGTTTAAATGCTATCAAAATATTAAATTCAAATTTGATTGGAGTTTTGTATCTTGGGGCATAGTTTAAACTGACTGACCAAATTCTAATTTGTTCTTGTTTCATAGTAACCCAGCTGCTGCAATTTGTTTCAACCAAAAGCTACATTGTTACCTTTTTCTGCACTCTCTGTGATTTGTTAGTCCTTACTAGCTTTTCAACTCTCTTAAAGGTACGGTGCATCTCTACATCTTCATAACAGTGTGAACGGGCAGTGTCATTGGTCTGAAAGGGCAGTGTTATTGATGTGTGAGGACGGTGTTATGGGTGTATGAAGACAGTGTTATCGATGCAAAAAGACAGTGTTATTGGTGCAAAAGGACAGTGTTATTGGTGTGAAAGGACATTGTCATTGTTGTGAAAGGGCAATGTTATTGATGTGCAAGGCAATGTTTTTGGTGTGTAAAGACAGCATTATTTTTGTGAAAGGATAGTGTTTTTTTTGTGTGAAAGGACCGTGTTATTTGTGTGAAAATGCAGTGTTATTGGTATATAAGGGCTGCGTTATTGGTATGCAGGGGTAACATTATTGATGTCTGGGGGTGGTATTGTTGATCATGGACAGTATTATTGGCATGTAAAGGGAGAGCTATTGTTATTGCTGTGTGAGGACAGCACTATTGGTCTGTGGGGACAGTGTGATAGGTGTGTGAGGGCAGTGTTTTTGGTGTGAAAGGGCAGTGTTATTGGTGTGTGAGGACAATGTTATTGGTGTGAAAGGGCAGTGTTATTGGTGTGTGAGGACAATGTTATTGGTGTGTGAGGGCAGTGTTATTGGTGTGAAAGGGCAATGTTACTGGTGTGCAAGGACAGTGTTACTGGTGTGAAAGGGCAGTGTTATTGGTCTGAAAGGAGAGTGTTATTGGTGTGAAAGAACAGTGTTATTGATGCGAAATTACAGCATTATATGTGTGTGAGGACAGTGTTATGGTTGTATAAGGACAGTGTTATTGGTGCAAAACGACAGTGTTATTGGTGTGTGAGCACAGTGTTATGGGTATATAAAGACGTGTTATTGGTGCAAAAGGGCAGTGTTATTGGTGCAAAAGGACAGTGTTATTGGTGGGCAAGGCAATGTGATTGGTGTGAAAAGACAGCATTATTGGTGTGAAAGGACTGTTTTTTTTGTGTGAAAGGACCATGTTATTGGTGTGAAAGTGCAGTGTTATTGGTGCATAAGGGCTGCATTACTGGTGTGCAAGGGCAGCATTATTGATGTCTAGGGGTGGCATTGTTGATAAAGGACAGTATTATTGGCATGAAAAGCGAGTGTTATTGTTATTGCAGTGTGAGGACAGCATTATTGGCCTGTGGGGACAGAGTGATAGGTGTGAAAGGGCAGTGTTACTGGTGTGAAAGGACAGTGTTACTGGTGTGAAAGGTCAGTGTTACTGGTGTGAAAGGGCAGCGTTAGTGGTGTGAAAGGGAAGCGTTATTGGTGTGAAAGGGCAGTGTTACTGGTGTGAAAGGTCAGTGTTACTGGTGTGAAAGGGCAGTGTTACTGGTGTGAAAGGTCAGTGTTACTGGTGTGAAAGGACAGCGTTAGTGGTGTGAAAGGGCAGCGTTAGTGGTGTGAAAGGGCAGTGGTATTGGTGTGAAAGGGCAGTGTTACTGGTGTGAAAGGACAGTGTTACTGGTGTACAAGGACAGTGTTACTGGTGTGAAAGGGCAGTGTTACTGGTGTGAAAGGGCAGCAATAGTGGTGTGAAAGGGCAGCGTTATTGGTGTGAAAGGGCAGTGTAACTGGTGTGAAAGGACAGTGTTACTGGTGTGAAAGGGCAGTGTTACTGGTGTGAAAGGGCAGTGTTATTGCTGTGAAAGAGTGATGTTATTGATGTGAAAGGACATCATTATAGATGTGTGAGGACAGTGTTATTGGTGTATAAGGGCTGCATTATTGATAGGTAAGAAAAGCATTATTTCTGTTCAGGGGTGGCATTATTGATAAAGGACAGTGTTATTGGCATGAAAGGACAGAGTTATTGGTATTAGTGTATGAGGACAGTATTATTGGTGTGTGAGGACAATGCTATTGGTGTGAAAGGGCAGCGTTATTGGTGTGAAGGGGCAGCGTTATTGTTGTGAAAGGGCAGTGTTATTGGTGTGATAGGGCAGTGTTATTGGTGTGAAAAGGCAGTGTTATTGGTGTGAAAGGGCAGCATTACTGGTGTGAAAGGGTAGTGTTATTGGTGTGAAAGGGCAGCGTTATTGGTGTGAAAGGGCAGTGTTATTGGTGTGAAAGGGCAGTGTTATTGATGTGAAAGGGCAGCGTTATTGGTGTGAACGGGCAGTGTTATTGGTGTGAAAGGGCAGCGTTATTGGTGTGAAAGGGCAGCATTATTGGTTTGAAAGGGCAGCGTTATTGGTGTGAAAGGGCAGCATTATTGGTGTGAAAGGGCAGTGTTATTGGTGTGAAAGGGCAGTGTTATTGGTGTGAAAGGGCAGCGTTATTGGTGTGAAAGGGCAGTGTTATTGGTGTGAAAGGGCCATGTTATTAATACGTGAGGACAGAGTTATTGGTGTCGTTATGACATGGGGTAAACTCCTTTGCTAATTTAAACCAGCAACAAAGCAAAGATTCCCCTCGTGCGGTAATCAGTTAAAATTTGAGAGAGAAAGAACTGTCCCAGAGGTCACTATTTAAAGTAAAAAGTAACAACTTTATTCTTTAAGTCCAACAGCGAATATTAAAACCAACAACTATTTACTGCTTTGTAGATTTTCCTCCGTAGATTCTCTCCAGGTCAGCCTTGATATTCTGCTGCGCAAATTCCCCACAGACTGGTACCTTTCAGAGAGCTCTTCAGCTACATGTCTGGTCTTTGGCAGTTCTCCCCCTAACTGTTCAAAATGTCTGTTTTTGTACCGCAATACATCAGATTGTTCCATTGGTTTAAGTACTATCAAAATATTAAATTCAAATTTGATTGGAGTTTTGTATCTTGGGGCATAGTTTAAACTGACTGACCAAATTCTAATTTGTTCTTGTTTCATGGTAACCCAGCTGCTGCAATTTGTTTCAACCAAAAGCTACAATGTTACCTTTTTCTGCACTCTCTGTGATTTGTTAGTCCTTACTAGCTTTTCAACTCTCTTAAAGGTACAGTGCATCTCTACATCTTCATAACAGTGTGAACTGGCAGTGTCATTGGTCTGAAAGGGCAGTGTTATTGATGTGTGAGGACGGTGTTATGGGTGTATGAAGACAGTGTTATTGGTGCAAAAGAACAGTGTTATTGGTGCAAAAGGATAGTGTCATTTTTATGAAAGGGCAGTGTTATTGATGTGCAAGGAAATGTTTTTGGTGTGTAAAGACAGCATTATTTTTGTGAAAGTGTTTTTTTGTGTGAAAGGACCGTGTTATTTGTGTGAAAATGCAGTGTTATTGGTATATAAGGGCTGCGTTATTGGTGTGCAAGGATAGCATTATTGATGTCTGGGTGTGGTATTGTTGATCAAGGACAGTATTATTGGCATGAAAAGGGAGAGCTATTGTTATTGCTGTGTGAGGACAGCACTATTGGTCTGTGGGGACAGTGTGATAGGTGTGTGAGGGCAGTGTTTTTGGTGTGAAAGGGCAGTGTTATTGGTGTGTAAGGGCAGTGTTATTGGTGTGTGAGGGCAGTGTTATTGGTGTGAAAGGGCAGTGTTATTGGTGTGTAAGGGCAGTGTTATTGGTGTGTGAGGACAGTGTTACTGGTGTGAAAGGGCAGTGTTATTGGTGTGAAAGGGCAGTGTTATTGGTGTGAAAGGGCAGTGTTACTGGTGTGTAAGGACAGTGTTATTGGTCTGAATGGAGAGTGTTATTGGTGTGAAAGAACAGCGTTATTAGTATGAAAGGACAATGTTATTGTTGTGGAAGAACAGTGTTACTAGTGCGAAATTACAGCATTATATGTGTGTGAGGACAGTGTTATGGGTGCAAAGGGACAGTGTTATTGGTTTGTGGGGACAGTGTTATTGGTGTGAAAGGGCAGTGTTCTTGGTGTGAAAGGACAGTGTTATTGGTGCAAAAGGGCAGCGTTATTGGTGTGAAAGGACAGTGTTATTGGTGTGCAAGACAATGTTATTGGTGTGTAAAGACAGCATTATTGGTGTGAAAGGGCAATGTTTTTTTGTGTGAAAGGACCATGTTATTTTTGTGTGAAAGTGCAGTGTTATTGGTACATAAGGGCTGCATTACTGGTGTGCTAGGGCAGCATTATTGATGCCTGGGGGTGGCATTGTTGATAAAGGACAGTATTATTGGCATGAAAAGGGAGTTATTGTTATTGCAATGTGTGGACAGCATTATTGTATGTGGGGACAGTGTGATAGATGTGTGAGGATGGTGTTATTGATGTGAACAGACAGTGTAATTGGTGTGAAAGGTCGGTGTTATTGGTGTGAAAGGTCAGTGTTATTGGTGTGAAAGGGCAGTGATATTAGTGTGAAAGGGCAGTGTTTTGGTGTGAAAGGGCAGTGTTACTGGTGTGAAAGGTCAGTGTTATTGCTGTGAAAGAGTGATATTATTGATGTGAAACGACATCATTATTGATGTGTGAGGACAGTGTTATTGGTGTATAAGGGCGGCATTATTGATGGGTAAGAAAAGCATTATTGGTGTTCAGGGGTAGCATTGTTGACAAAGGACAGTGTTATTGACATGAAAGGACAGAGTTACTGTTATTAGTGTATGAGGACAGCATTATTGGTGTGTGAGGACAATATTATTGGTGTGAAAGGTCAGTGTTATTGATGTGAAGGAGATGTGTTATTGGTGTGCAAGGACAGCATTATTGGTGTGAAAGGACAGTGTTACTGGTGTGAAAGGGCAGTGTTACTGGTGTGAAAGGACACTGTTATTGTGTGAGGACAATGTTATTGGTGTGAAAGGTCAGAGTTATTTGTGTGTAAGGTCTGTTATTGGTGTGAAAGAGCTGTGTTATTGGTATGCATGGACAGCATTATTGGTGTGAAAGACAGTGTTATTGGTGTGAAAGGGCAGCATTATTGGTGTGAAAGGGCAGTGTTATTGGTGTGAAAGGGCAGCGTTATCGTTGTGAAAGGGCAGCATTATTGGTGTGAAAGGGCAGTGTTATTGGTGTGAAAGGGCAGTGTTATTGGTGTGAAAGGGCAGTGTTATTGGGTGAAAAGGCAGCATTATTGGTGTGAAAGGACAGTGTTATTGGTGTGAAAGGACAGTGTTATTGGTGTGAAAGGGTAGTGTTACTGGTGTGAAAGGGCAGCATTTTTGATGTGAAATGGCAATGTTATTGGTGTGGAAGGGCAGCATTATTGCTGTGAAAGGGCAGCATTATTGGTGTGAAAGAGCTGTGTTATTAGTGTGCAAGTGCAGCATGATTGGTGTGAATGGGCCATATTGTTAGTGTGAAAGGGCCATGCTATTGGTGTGCAAGGGCAATGTTCTTGGTATATAAGGACAATAACATTAAAGTGAAAGGATATTTTCATTGATGTGTTATTGGTGTGAAAGGGCAGTAATATTGGTGTCAAAAGGCAGTATTATTGGTGTATGTGGACAGCATTATTGGTGTGAAAGGGCACTGTTATTACTGTGTGAGGGCAGTGTTATGGGTGTATAAGGACAGTGTTAATAGTGTGATAGGACAGCATTATTGGTGAGTTAGGGCAGTGTTATGGATGTATAAGGACAGTGTTATTGTTGTGAAAGGGCAGTGTTATTGTTGTGAAAGGACCGTGTGTTAATGATGTGAAAGGACAGTGTTATTGTTATGAAAGGACAGTATTAATGTTGTGAAATGACAGCGTTATTGGTGTGAAACAACAGTGTTATTATATGAAAGGACACTGTTATTGCTGTATAAGTACAGTGTTATTGGTGTGAAAGGACAGTGTTATGGGTGCGAAAGGGTAGCATTATAGTTGTGTGAGGACAGTGTTATGGGTGTATAAAGACAGTGTTATTGGTGCGAAAGGACAGTGTCATTGTTGTGAAAGGGCAATGTTATTGGTGTGAAAGTGCAGCATTAATGGTGTGAAAGGACAGTTTTTTTTGTGTGAAAAGACTGTTTTATTGGTGTGAATGTGCCGTGTTATTGGTGTATAAGGGCTACGTTATTGGTGTGAAAGGGCAGCATTATTAATGTTCGGGGGGTGGCATTGTTGTTATTGGCATGAAAGGACAGAGTTATTGTTATTGTGTGTGAGGTCAGCATTATTGGTCTATGGGGTCAGTGTGATAGGTGTGTGAGGGCAGTGTTGTTGGTGTATAAGGGCTGTGTTACTGGTGTGCAAGGGCAGTGTTATTGGTATGTGTAGACAGTGTTATTGGTGTATAAGGGGTGCGTTATTGGTGGGTAAGAATAGCATTATTGGTGTTCAGGCATGGCATTGTTGATAAAGGACAAGTTTATTGGCATGAAAGGACAGAGTTATTGTTATTGGTGTGTGAGGACAGCATTATTGGTGTGTGAGGACAATGTTATTGGTGTGAAAGGTCAGAGTTATTAGTGTGTAAGGTCTGTTATTGGTGTGAAAGAGCTGTGTTATTGGTGTGAAAGGACAGCGTTACTGATGTGTGAGGACCGTGTGATAGGTGTGTGAGGACAGTGTTGTTGGTCTGGGAGGACCATATGATAGGTGTGTGAGGACAGTGTTATTGGTGTGAAAGGATAGTGTTATTGTTGTAAAAGAGCTGCATTACTGGTGTGAAAGGGCAGTGCTATTTGTGTGAAAGAGCTGTGTTATTGGTGTGAAACGTCAGCGTTATTGGTGTGAAAGGGCCATGTTATTGGTGTGAAACGACAGTGCAATTAGTGTGAAAGGGCAGTGTTATTAGTGTGAAAGGGCAGTGTTATTGGTGTGCAAGGACAGCGTTATTGATGTGAAAGAGCAGCGTTATTGGTGTGAAAGGGCAGTGTTATTGATGTGAAAGGGTAGTGTTATTGGTGTGAAAGGGCAGTGTTCTTGGTGTGAAAGGACAGTGTTATTGGTGTGAAAGGGCAGTGTTATTGATGTGAAAGGGTAGTGTTATTGGTGTGAAAGGGCAGTGTTCTTGGTGTGAAAGGACAGTGTTATTGGTGTGCAAGGACAGCGTTATTGATGTGAAAGGACAGCGTTATTGGTGTGAAAGGGCAGTGTTATTGGTGTGAAAGGGCAGCACTGTTGGTGTGAAAAAGCAGCGTTATTGATGTGAAAGGGCCATGTTATTGGTGTGAAAGGGTAATATTATTGGTGTGAAAGGACAGCGTTATTGATGTGAAAGGACAGTGTTAATGGTGTGAATGGACAGTGTTATTGGTGTGAATGGACAGTGTAATTGGTGTGTGAGTGCAGTGTTATTGGTGTGAAAGGGCTGTGTTATCGATGTGAAAGGGCTGTGTTATCAACGTGAAAGGACAGTGTTATTGATGTGCAAGCGCAGTGTTATTGATGTGAAAGGGCAGTGTTATTGATGTGAAAGGGCTGTGTTATCGATGTGAAAGGGCTGTGTTATCGATGTGAAAGGGCTGTATTATCAACGTGAAAGGACAGTGTTATTGATGTGCAAGCGCAGTGTTATTGATGTGAAAGGGCTGTGTTATTGGTGTGCAAGGACAGTGTCACTGATGTGAAAGGAGAGTGTAATTGGTATGAAGGGGTAGTGTTATTGATGTGAAAGGACACTGTTATTGGTGTGAATGGGCAGTGTTATTGTTGTGAAAGTGCAGTGTTATTGTGAAAGTGCAGTGTTATTGGTGTGAAAGGGCAGTGTTATTGGTGTGAAAGGGCTGTGTTTTTGATGTGAAAGGGCTGTGTCACTGTGCAAGTGCAGTGTCACTGATGTGAAAAGACAGTGTTATTGGTGTGAAAGGACGGTGTTATTGGTGTGAAATGACAGTGCTATTGGTGTGAAAGGACAGTGCTACTGGTGTGAAAGGACACTATTATTCTTCTATAAGGACTCTGCTATCAGTATGAAAAGGCAGCATTATTGGTTTGAAAGGACAGTCTATTGGTGTGAAATGGCAGTGTTATTTGTGTGTGAAGGCCGTGATGTTGACGTTGTCGTTGGAAAAATCACCAGTCTCTGAGTCAGAATTGAGATTCGATGACAGAGTTTATTGTGCAAAGAAACTGGACCACTTTGTTGAGAGAAAGAGCTGTCCAGTAGCAAGACTGTCAGCTGCGAGCCTTCTCACACCCTTAGAGCACATGTCACGATATTTTATACATTTCATGGTATAATGGTCCAAATATCGAGTCTTTGTTTGTGCAGCATGGTTTGTTCACAGAAAACATTACAGTCATTGTCAGTTTCAGAGGACTGTTACAGAGGCATTATCAGTTTCAGAGGACTGTTACAGAGGCATTGTCAGTTTCAGAGGACTGTTACAGAGGCATTGTCAGTTTCAGAGGACTGTTACAGAGGCATTGTCAGTTTCAGCAGCTACGCAGAAGTCCATTGCTGCAGTAATTGGT
This sequence comes from Chiloscyllium plagiosum, assembly GCF_037043375.1. Taxonomy (NCBI): domain Eukaryota; kingdom Metazoa; phylum Chordata; class Chondrichthyes; order Orectolobiformes; family Hemiscylliidae; genus Chiloscyllium; species Chiloscyllium plagiosum. Next base: position 21,895,268 of record NW_028270183.1, read on the forward strand.
CGTTATCGTTCTTCCAGAGAAGGAAGATCGTTTTCCATTACTGCAAATCTAAGGTATTAACACTTGTATACAAGCAGGTTCAGGTAGTTAACATTGAAGGTGGTGGCCGGTCTCACACCCTTGGGCAGGCAGGAGACGTTACTGATGTGTATTCTCTCCCCCACCCGGCTTAAACTAATTACCTATGTTCTATGTCTCTTGTACTGGTATCCTTTTGGCCTCAGGCAGTATCTGTGTATGCTTCGCTGTATGTTTGCATGTCATGGCTCAGTGGCCATCTTGTGTGCTAAGTGTCCAACTTATAGCTTATGGCCAGCTTGTGTTCGTGTGCCCTGGGTCAGCATGCCTGTGTCAACTCCCACTTCATTCACGCCTTTGTGGTCAAGGAGGTGACTTTGGAGATCTCCCGCAGACCACCAGCTCACATATAGAGGTAGGCCTTTTCTAAGGGCTCCCCATGCTGAAGGGTGTCGAGGAGTGTGAGTTTTGTTGGGGGCTCTTCTATGATGACTCTCAGTCCTGGCACAGCCTGTGTCAGTCGCACCTTACAGCAAAACTTCAAGCACCTGAGGCCCAGGCAGAATACCAGTATGAGTGAAATAAGGAGAACAATCCTGTGTGCCCTGGGATTTGCCTATCAGTCATTCTAGACAGCTATCTGCTCCTGTGGCTCCTTGTCTGAAGTCATCTAGCTGGTCCGAAATGTTTTTGATCGCCTATATAATATTGTAAGAATCATCAATGACATGGGTTATACACTTGTCACCAATGATTGTACACACTCCCCCTTGCTAGGCAAACTAGTCATCCACTGCACAACATGTCTGCTGTGCGTAAAGTCTGAGTTCAGCCAACTCACTATTGATTGCTTCGAGAGTCTTTGATGTATTGTTCCCTAAGATTGTCAATCCACACACAATGTAGTTTCAACTTTTAGCGCTGAGGACCCCTGCTGCCCCCACACCCCCATACCCCACCACTCCAAGACAACGATCCCAAAAACCCATACCCCAATGCTGATCCCAGCGTGTTGCGGATCTGCCAGTCACCACAGAATTCTTGGCTGATGGAGGTGGTCACAATCCTTCTCCAAACATGTCCATTGCTGGGGCATGGTACAGTGAGGGGCCCTATTGTTCCTACTGCGAAAAGATTTGGGAGGTTTGGTGTGCCAGTAACACAAGTCCCCTTAAGTGAACAAATGAATCCCTTCGCTATCCAATAACATACAGTGTTCTGTTCCTGGACCTGTTTGTCTACCCATGTCACCTCTGACTCCCCGTTTATTCCCCCCAGCTGGTAGGTATCAAACGGCTATGTCTACATGGCAGAGCTTATGTGAGTGCCATTGCACTGTCCCCATAAACCTGTCTTCCCGCGGTCACATTCAAGCACGCCTGCTCACTGCAGGTGCAGGTAAGTTGTCCCAGGGTGATTGTGCAGTGCTAGTCAGTACATTGTGTCTGCACGCATGACCTGTTTCTAGGTACCAGGGCATAAACACATCCCCATCCCTGCCCCGTGAAACAGAGTGGGTAATCAGCAATGTTTAAATAGGTCCTTCCCTCCCTCTGTTAGGGTGCCTCATACCATGGGCCGGTGAACTTGGCCAATTCCACACACCTACCCTGGAGTCCCCTTTTTTATTTTCCTAGCTGTCCCTTACATGGCGTGCCCGAGGTATTTATTGTGTATAAGTCACGAGGAGTCCGCACAGGGGTGGTTACAGATAGAGATTTGACTGATTGCACCAGTGGGTAACAGACCATTTGGTTCCAATGTAATTTTAGGTGGGTTTTGTAAAAGAGGTTATCGTCAAATTCCTACAGACTTGCTGCTATCACAACAGTTAGAAACAGTAATATATACTCGAGTATGTACATGATTAACGTTAACTGAGATTCATGGTCAATGTCCCTTTTTTTAAACAATGGTACCCAGAAGTTGACAACAGTAGGTGATTTCTGTGTCTTGTCAGCAGTTTCATCCGTGTCTCTGGGTGGTTTGCTTGGTTGTGGTCTTAGTGCTCTCCTCTTGGTCACTGTTCAACTCCCCCTCCCTCTCTGCCAAGGACATGGAGGTCCTGGGCCTCCTTCACTGCCGCTCCCTCACCACCAGACGCCTGGAGGAAGAACGCCTCATCTTCCGCCTCGGAACACTTCAACCCCAGGGCATCAATGTGGACTTCACCAGTTTCCTCATTTCCCCTTCCCCCACCTCACCCCAGTTCCAAACTTCCAGCTCAGCCCTGTCCCAATGACTTGTCCTACCTGCCTATCTTCCTTTCCACCTATCCATTCCACCCTCCTCTCTGACCTATCACCTTCATCCCCTCCCCCATTCACCCATTGTACTCTTAGCTACCTTCCCCCACGCTCCTCCCTGATCTATCACCTTCATCCCCACCCCCACTCACCTATTGTACTCTATGCTACTTCCTCCCCACCTCCACCCTCCTCTCATTTATCTCTCCACCCTTCAGGCACTCTGCCTGTATTCCTGATGAAGGGCTTTTGCCCGAAACGTCGATTTTCCTGCTCCTTGGATGCTGCCTGAACTGCTGTGCTTTTCCAGCACCACTCTAATCCAGAATCTGGTTTCCAGCACCTGCAGTCATTGTTTTTACCTGCTGGAAGGTCCTGTATGTGCCTGGGGGATGGTCAATCATATTAATTTGTTCATAGGAGTCCTTATATGGTTTGTGATTGGGTCCAGTGCTTCCCGGTGTTTAACATTTCCACTAGGAAATGTTTGGTGTGGAGGATGACATTCCCTGCCATTACTATGGGTTCGCTGACCCTCACAGCCCAAGCAGCACGGTCTAAGGCTGCTATGCATCTGGGCAGCCCAGTGACTACTGGCCCTTCGCTGGTAGAGTAATACCCTATGGGTCTTCCCCTGCCTCCATGGTCCTCTGTGACGACTGCACAGTAAAATCCTCCCTCATTATTACAATGTATGCGGAAGGTTTTACTGGGATCTGGCAGCTCTAGCCCAGGGGTCGATACTAACCGGGTTTTTAGCTCACTGTAAGCCTCTTCCTGTTCTGGTCCCCAGGTCGCAGGTTCCAAGGCAGGCTTGCCCCCTTTGATTGGTTTTTGAATCGGTTCAGCCAATTTTGCGAACTCTGGTACAAAGCTCTGACTATAGTTAAATAGCCCCAAGACCTTCTGACTGCCGTTACAGTAGCGGGTCGTGGCATTTCCTTGAGTCCCTGAGATATAAGGTATCCCAGCTATAGGGCTTGTGCTTGTCCAATTTATGCTTTTGCGGGCTGACCTTTAACCCTGCAGCTGCCAGCTCATGCAACATGAGGTGTCCAGATTCAGACTCCGAAGCAATCAGGATATTGCCCACGTTGTAGGGCAGTGCTCCCTTCAGGTAAATCTATTTTGTTGAGGATATTGCTCATCACTCGGTGAAAAATCGTGGGGCTGATGTGGAACCCCTATGGCAGGCAAGTCCACGTGTACTGCCTGTCACTTATTGTGAAGGTGAATTTATTCTGGGATCTAGGGTGTACTGGGATGGTAAAAGGTGAATCCTTTGTCTAATGCTATGAAAAATTTGTGCTCGGATGCCAATCCATTTGGAATTGTGGAGGGGTCTGCTACAATGGGATGCAATTTGGGGGTGACCTTGTTTAGTCCCGTATAGTCAATGGTGAGTCTGTAGCTCCCATCAGGCTTTACTACTGACCATGTTGGGGAATTGGCTGTACTTGTGGTTTCTCTCAGGATTCCCTGTTTCACTAGTCCTTTAACTATCTCCGCAACTGCTTTCTCTGCTTCAGGCCTGATTGGGTACTGCCAGTGGGGCTTATGCTCCCATCCGGGCACCATTATAAAGGTCTATCTCGACTAAACCTGCGTCTAATTTTATCTCTGCCCATGCCTCGGAGATGGGGGTGCAGATCGCTCCGAATCCCCCCTTTTCAAAGTTCCAGTCCCTACTGTAGCTGCTTTAATAGTCTCGAGATGACCTTTGAGTTTCCCAGTCTCGGTCTTTCAACCGTCCTGCTTTGGACAGATCGATCTTCCTCTTGCACAGTCAATCAAGACTTTGTATTCCTTCATGAGATTGTTACCCATTATGATGCCTTCATTATTTTGGCACATACAAAATCTCATAGGGATATATATAGTGGGCGGCACGGTGGCACAGTGGTTAGCACTGCTGCCTCACAGCGCCAGAGACCCGGGTTCAATTCCCGCCTCAGGCGACTGACTGTGTGGAGTTTGCACGTTCTCCCCGTGTCTGCGTGGGTTTCCTCCGGGTGCTCCGGTTTCTTCCCACAGTCCAAAGATGTGCAGGTCAGGTGAATTGGCCATGCTAAATTGCCTGTAGTGTTAGGTAAGGGGTAAATGTAGGGGCATGGGTGGGTTGCGCTTCGGCGGGTCGGTGTGGACTTGTTGGGCCGAAGGGCTGTAATGTAATTTAATCTAGAATATGTTATTGATGTCCATGAGGGTAGCCTCACTTAAGTAAGCAGGTGTCATACCCCAGTAAGGTGGATCATTTTATTTGTGTGGGATGAGGGTACGTTGGTGATAGATACAGCCGCTCCTGTGTCTACCAATGTCTCACACTTTCTACCTTCAACTAGGGCACATAAAATCTCCCCTCTCCCTTACCCTTATGAATGGGGGTAGCTGGTTGTCAGCCCTGTGGACTTCGGGAGTCCCGTGGTGTTCTGGATGTTGTTTGGGGGCCCCCCATGCTTTCCCCAGCACGCTGCCTCCGCATGACCTGCTCTACTGCAGTGGCTGCAGTACTTTATGCTGTTCCTTGTCCTATTCCTTGCCTGTGGGGCCCTACAGTCTCTGGCAAAGTGTGCCTATCGGTTACAGTTGTGGCAGGATAGTTTGGTTCTGCCTTCGCCTCCGTTCCGGTAGGCTGTTCTGTCAGGTTTTCTTTTTATTGCGAGAGCTTCACCCCACTAGCCCACTCTACCAGGTCGTCATAATTTTGGGACATTATCACTCCCATTTTCAGGATGGATTGATGGGCACTAGAGAGCCCGTCTCTAAAAGCCTGAATGAATGCCCGGTCCCCACGAAATAATCGCTCCCCATACTCAGAGGTTCCTTCTCCGTTCAGCTGTTTAGTGGTCGTGATTTTGCTCCATTTTGTGGGAACAATTCCTAATACCCGCTGGATCTCTTCTGTAAAATGGGCAAAGGGGGCCTGCTGGGCATCTAATTCAGCTGTAAGGACAATGGCATGTGTCCACCGATCCCCCTATAGTCTCTGGCTGCTGTGGCTTCATCCGCCATCTACCTGTCTCCATTTATCCACTGGGCAGGCTGCCCGGACCAGCTGGTGTATATCCCTCCAGTGCAGTTAGTGCGCTACCCATGTACTGTCTAGCTCTTCCCAGAACCTCGTGTTTGCACTTCGGAACTGTAATTTGCCCAGAGAGGCCATGATCTGTTGCCTTTCTCCCAGGGTAAAGGGTTTATAGTTTGCTTTTGGCTGCAACTCTGTCCTCCCCTCCAGTGACTGGCGCTAGCAGTTGGTCCCTGCTGCACAGTTTGGTAGGAGGGGAGAGAGTCAGTCTCCCTTTGCTCCTGTACTTTTTCCAATCTTTGCTCTAGCTCTTTTATCTTATCCTCCAGGTCCTCAATTTATTCTTGGTCTTTTCTCCACCTGCTAGTGGAGGCACCTACTTGTTCAATTCGGCCTGCTAATTGGTACACTATTATTACCCCTACCTTTTTAGTTTTATTTTGTCTTTCTTTGTCAATCCAATTCCGCTGCTGTACTCCTGTCTGGGATGGGTTCCTACCATCTTTCTTCATCTGTTCTGTCAGCACTAGTTTGTCTGTCCTGTATTTCTCATAAGGGAACCTGCAGTATCCCCTTTAAAAGCCTGATCTGCCATCTCACAGATTGTGCATCCCTGGATACCACTAACAGTAAGGTGTCCTTAACCGTAGAGTTATAGAGATGTACAGCATGGAAACAGACCCTTCGGTCCAACCTATCCATGCTGACCAGATATCCCAACCCAATCTAGTCCCACCTGCCAGCATCCGGCCCATATCCTCCAAACCCTTCCTATTCATATACCCATCAAATGCCTCTTAAATGTTGCATTTGTACCAGCCTCCACCACTTCCTCTGGCAGCTCATTCCAACAATGGTCTAACCAATGTCCTGTACAGCCGCAACATGACCTCCCAACTCCTGTACTCAATACTCTGACCAATAAAGGAAAGCATACCAAATGCTTTCTTCACTATCCTATCTACCTGCGACTCCACTTTCAAGGAGCTATGAACCTGCACTCCAAGGTCTCTTTGTTCAGCAACACTCCCTAGGACCTTACCATTAAGTGTATAAGTCCTGCTAAGATTTGCTTTCCCAAAATGCAGCACCTCGCATTTATCTGAATTAAACTCCATCTGCCACTCCTCAGCCCATTGGCCCATCTGATCCAGATCCCGTTGTAATCTGAGGTAACCCTCTTCTCTGTCCACGACACCTCCAATTTTGGTGTCATCTGCAAACTTACCTCTTATGCTCGCATCCAAACCTTTTATGTAAATGACAAAAAGTAGTGGACCCAGCACTGATCCTTGTGGCACTCCACTGGTCACAGGCCTCCAGTTTGAAAAACAACCCTCCACAGTGCGACTTCTCTACCCCCCGGCCACTAATACTGTCCCAGCACTATCAGTATGGCCGTAGCAGCCTCCTAGCAAGGTGTGCTCTCTACCGGTGGGACATCTCTACCCTCCTCTACCCACCACTGCTAATCGGTGCCTACCGGTCGGCTGGGAATGTTGGTTCAATAGGGTGTGAACTCTACCGGGGCTCCTCTACTCTCCTGGCCACCTGAACATTTCCAACACCACCCAATAGTCCTAGAAACCTACCTCTAGCTTAGTGTGCTCTCTTCAGAGGTTGGGGGTGGGGGGGATCATTTCACACTCCCAGCCACCGCCACTATTCAAGCTTTGTCGTTCTACTACGGACTGACAAGGTTAATCTCAGTGTCCACGTTTCCCACCTCAGTAATGTGCTGCTCCACTGGAGGTTGGCTCTTGGCCAAAGTGATCAACTCCTTTTCCTCACCTCTTCAGTTTAAATCACAATAACAGGCAGCACCCAACGTTCGACCAGGCTCTAATTGGACTCTGCGTTGTTTGCCCCTTCAGAATCAAACGTTACCCGACTTTGTTACTTGCGCTTCACAACTGCTAGTGCTCTTGGTACCTCAATTCCCACTTCAAATCCGAACCATCACATGGGGGTAGGGGTGGGGTGCCCCTATTAGCAACCAGTTTAGAGCAGGGTTTTTGAGGCAAGCACTACCTTATCCTCTGGTCATTTCAGCATAAGCAGCTGGTTATCACACCAGTTACTACACTTTCCCACTACACTCCACAGGCATGCACTAATACTCAACCCAGTACTTCGGCAGGCAGTAGACATTACTGATGTGTATTCTCTCCCAACCCACCTTAAAGTAATTACCTATGTTCTGTGTCTATTGCGCTAGTATCCTGTTGGCCTCAGGCAGTATGTGTGCATGCTTCGCTGTATTTTTCCATGTAATGACTCAGCGGCCATCTTATGTGCTCAGTGTCCAACTTATGGCTCATGGCCATCTTGTGACTCCCTGCCCTGTGTCAGCATGCCCCCATGTCAACTCCCACTTCAATGTGAAAGGACAGCATTACTGTTGTGAAAGGACAGCACTATTGGTGAGAAGGGACAGCATTATTGTCGAGAAATGGCATCGTTATTTGTAGGAAAAGACAGTATAATTGGTGTGCAAGGGCATGTTATTGGTGTTGGTGTGTGAGGACAGTGTTATCAGTGTGTGAGCACAGTGTTATTGGTATGAGAGGTCAATGTTATGGGTGTGAAAGGACAATGTTATGGGTGTGAAAGGACTGTTATTGGTGTGAAAGGGCAGTGTTATAGGTGTGAGAGGACAGTGTTATAGGTGTGAGAGGACAGTGTTATAGGTGTGAGAGGACAGTGTTATTGGTGTGAAAGGACAGTGTTATTGGTGTGAGAGGACAGCGTTATTGGTGTGAAAGAATAGTGTCATCGATATGAAAGGGCAGTGGTATTATGTGTAAGGGCAGTGTTATTGGTGTGATGACAGTGTTATTGGTGTGAAACGACAATGTTATTGGTGTGAAAGGGTAGTGTCATTGGTGTGAAAGGGCAGCGTTATTGGTGTGAAAGGACAGTGTTATTGGTGTGAAAGGGCAGTGTTAGTGATGTATGAGAAGAGTGTTATTGGTGTGTGAGGACAGTGTTATTGGCGTGTGAGGACAGTGTTATTGGTGTGAAAGGACAGTGTTATTGGTGTGAAAGGGCAGTATTATTGGTGTGAAAGGGCAGTGTTAGTAATGTATAAGAAGAGTATTATTGGTGTGGACGGGCATGGTTTTTGTTGTGAAATGGCAGCTTTATTGGTGTGAAAGGACAGTGTTATTGGCGTGTGAGGACAGTGTTATTGGTGTGAAAGGACAGTGTTATTGGTGTGAAAGGACAGTGTTATTGGTGTGAAAGGGCAGTGTTAGTAATGTATAAGAAGAGTATTATTGGTGTGGACGGGCATGGTTTTTGTTGTGAAATGGCAGCTTTATTGGTGTGAAAGGACAGTGTTATTGGTGTGAAAGGGCAGTGATATTGATGTGAAAGGACAGTGTTATTGGTGTGAAAGGGCAGTGTTAGATGTATGAGAAGAGTGTTATTGGTGTGGACAGGCAGGGTTTTTGGTGTGAAAGGGCACTGTTTATGGTGTATATCATTAGTATTATTGGTGTTCGGGGACAGCATTATTGATGAGTGGCAGTGTTATTGGCATGAATGTTCAGTGCTATTGATTTTAAAGGGCAGTGTTACTGGTGTGAAAGTGCAGTGTTTTGGTGTATAAGGATAGTGTCATTGATGTGAAAGGACGGTGTTATTGGTGTGAAAGGATAATGTTATTGGTGTATAAGGACAATGTTATGGGTGTGAACAGGCAGTGTTATTGATGCGAATGGGCAGTGTTACTGGTGTGAAAGGACAGTGTTATTGGTGTGAAAGGACAGTGTTATTAGTGTGAAAGGACCATGTTATTGGTGTGAAAGGACCATGTTATTGGTGTGAAAGGACCGTGTTATTGGTATGAAAGGACCGTGTTATTAGTGTGAAAGGACAGTGTTAATGGTGTGAAAGACCGTGTTATTAGTGTGAAAGGACTGTGTTATTGGTGTGAAAGAACAGTGTTATTGGTGTGAGAGGACAGTGTTACTGGTGTGAGAGGGCCGTGTTATTGGTGTGAAAAGATAGTGTCATTGTCATGAAAGGACAGTGTTATTGGTGTGAGAGGACAGTGTTACTGGTGTGAGAGGGCCGTGTTATTGGTGTGAAAAGATAGTGTCATTGTCATGAAAGGACAGTGTTATTGGTGTTAAAAGACAGTGTTTTTGGTGTGAAAGGGCAGTGTTGTTGGTGTGAAAGGGCAGTGTTGTTGGTGTGAAAGGACAGTGTTATTGGTGTGAAAGAACAGTCTTATTGGTGTGAAAGGACAGTGTTATTGGTGAGAGAGGACAGCGTTATTGGTTTGAAAGGACAGTGTTATGGGTGTGAAAGGACAGTGTTATTGGTGAGAGAGGGCAGTGTTATTGGTTTGAAAGGACAGTGTTATGGGTGTGGACAGGCAGGATTTTTGGTGTGAAAGGGCCGTGTTTTTGGTGTATAAGAATAGTATTATTGGTGTTCGGGGGCAGAATTATTCATGAGTGGCAGTGCTGTTGTTATTGTTGTTGTTGATGTGTGAGGACAGTGTTATTGGTGTGAAAGTGTAGTGCTATGGGTGTGAAAGGACAGTGTTATTGGTGCATGAGAGCAGTGTTATTGGTGTGAGAGGGCAGTGTTATTGGTGTGAAAGGACAGTGTCATTGACGTGAAAGGACACTTTTATAGGTGCGAAAGGACAGTATAATTGGTGTGAAAGGACACTACTATGGGTGTGAAAGTGCAGTGTTATTGGTGTGAAAGGAGAGTGTCATTGACGTTAAAGGACAGTGTTGTTGGTGTGAGAGTGCAGTGTTATTGGTGTGAGAGGGCAGTGTTATGGGTGTGAAAGGGCAGTGTTAATGGTGTCAAAGGACAGTGTTATTGGTGTGGAAGGAGAGTGTCATCGGTGTGAAAGGACACTTTTATAGGTGTGAAAGGATAGTGTTATGGGTGTGAAAGTGCAGTGTTATTGGTGTGAAAGGAGAGTGTCATTGACGTTAAAGGACAGTGTTGTTGGTGTGAGAGGGCAGTGTTATGGGTGTGAAAGGGCAGTGTTAATGGTGTCAAAGGACAGTGTCATCGGTTGAAAGGACACCTTTATAGGTGTGAAAGGATAGTGTTATGGGTGTGAAAGTGCAGTGTTATTGGTGTGAAAGGATAGTGTCATTGACGTGAAAGGGCAATGATATTGTCTGTAAGGGCAGTGATATTGTGTGTAAGGGCAATGATATGGGTGTGAAAATGTAGTGAAAAGCAAGTACAGACTGGGAGCAATTGTTCCACAGAAAGGGCACAGCAGACATGTGGAGACTGTTTAAGGAGCAGTTGTTGCGAGTGATGCACAAATTTATTCCCCTGAGACAGGTAAGAAGGGGTAAGATTAAGGAACCTTTGGATGATGAGAACAGAGGAACTTCTCGTCAAAAGGAAGAAGGCAGCTTACGTAAGGTGGAGGAAGCAAGGATCTAGCACAGCTTTAGAGGATTACAGACTTGCTAGAAAGGAGCTCAGAAATGGACTGACAAGAGCCAGGAGGGGGCACAAAAATGGTTTGGCAAGAAGGATTAGGGAGAACCCAAAGGCATTTTACTCGTATGTGAGGAATAAGAGAATGATCAGGGAGAAGGTAGGGCCGGTCAGGGACAGCAGAAGGAACCTGTGCGTGGAGTCTGAGCAGATAGGGGAAGCCCTAAATGAGTTTTTTGCTTCAGTTTTCACCAAGGAAAGGGAACTTGTTGTAAATGAAAACTTAGAGGAGCTGGGATACAGTCTTGACCAGATCAAGATTGATGAAGTTGATGTGCTGGAAATTTTGGAAAACATTAAGATTGATAAGTCCCCAGGGCCAGACCAGAATTATCCCAGGCTGCTCCGGGAAGAAGAAAGGATGTTGCTAAGTCACTGGTGAGGATCTTTGCCTCCTCACCCGCCACGGGAGTCGTACCGGAGGATTGGAAGAAGGCGAATGTTGTTCCTCTTTTCAAGAAGGGTAATAGGGAAATCCCTGGCAATTACAGACCAGTCAGTCTCATGTCTGTGGTCAGCAAAGTTTTGGAAAGAATTCTGAAGGATAGGATTTATGATTATTTGGCAAAGCATAGTGTGATTAAAGGCAGTCAGCATGGCTTTGAGAGAGGCAGGTCATGCCTCACAAATCTTATTGAGTTCTTTGAGGAGGTGTCAAGACAAGTCGAAGAAGGTCGATCAGTGGATGTGGCGTATATGGACTTCAGCAAGGCATTTGATAGGGTTCCCCATGGTAGGCTCATTCATAAAGTCAGGAAGTATGGGATACAGCGCAATTTGGCTATCTGGATTCAGAATTGGCTGGCTGACAGAAGAGAGAGAGTGGTTGTAGATGGAAAGTATTCTGCCTGGAGGTCATTGTTGAGTGGGGTCCCGCAGGGCTCTGTTCTTGGGCCTCTGCTCTTTGTCGTTTTTATAAAAGACTTGGATGAGGAGGTTGAGTGATGGGTTAGTAAATTTGCAGATGACACAAAGGTTGGAGGTGTCATCAATAGTATAGAGGGATACTGCAGGCTGCAGCGCGACATAGACAGGATACAGAGCTGGGCTGAGAAATGGCAGATGGAGTTCAACCTGGATAAATGCGAAATGATGCATTTTGGAAGGTCGAACTCGAATGCTGAATATAGGATTAAAGACAGGATTCTTGGCAGTGTGGAGGAACAGAGGGATCTGGGTGTGCAAGTACATAGATCCCTCAAAGTTGCCACACAAGTGGATAGGGTTGTTAAGAAAGCATATGGTGTTTTGGCTTTCATTAACAGGGGGATCGAGTTTAAGAGCCGCGAGGTTTTGCTACAGCTCGTCATGTCCCTGGTGAGACCACACTTGGAATATTGTGTCCAGTTCTGGTCGCCCTACTATAGGAAAGATACAGAGGCTTTGGAGAGGGTGCAAAGAAGGTTTACAAGGATGCTGCCTAGACTGGAGGGCTCACCTTATGAAGAAAGGTTGAATAAGCTCAGACTTTTCTCTCTGGAGAGAAGGAGGAAGAGTGGAGACCTGATCGAGATATACAAAATAATAAGAGGAATAGATAGAGTCAATAGCCAGAGACTTTTCCCCAGGGCAGGATTGCCTGGTACAAGGAGTCATAGTTTGAAGGTATTAGGAGGAAGGTATAAAGGAGACATCAGAGGTAGGTTCTTTACACAGAGAGTTGTGAATGCATGGAGTGCGTTGCCAGTGGTGGTGGTGGAAGCAGAGTCATTGGGGACATTTAAGCGATTGCTGGACATGCACATGGAGAGCAATAAGTTGAGAGGTGCGTAGTTAAGTTATTATATTTTACATTTAAACCTCGGCACAACATTGTGGGCCAAAGGGCCTGTTCTGTGCTGTACTTTTCTATGTTCTATGTTCTATGTTATTGATGTGGAAGGGAAGCGCTATTGGTGTATAAGGGCAGTGTTATTGATGTGAAAGGATTGGGTTCATTGATGTGGAAGGACAGTGGTACAGGTGTGAAAGGGCAGTGTTTTTGCTGTATAAGCATAGTATTATTGGTGTTCGGGGGCAGAATTATTGATGAATGGCAGTGTTATTGGTATGAAAGGACAGTGGTATCGTTATCGGTGTGTGAGGACAGTGTTATCGGTGTGTGAGGACAGTGTTATCAGTATGTGAGGACAGTGTTATTGGTGTGAAAGGACAGTGTTATTGGTGTCAAAGGGCCATGTTATTGGTGTCAAAGGACAATGTTATTGACGTGAAAGGACAATGTCATTGATGTGAAAGGACACATTTATAGGTGTGAAAGGACAGTGTTATTGTTGCGAAAGGACAGTGTTATTGATATGAAAGGACAGTGTCATTGACGTGAAAGAACAGTGTCATGGGTGTGAAAGGGCACTGTTATTGGTGTGAAAGGACAGTGTTATTGGTATGAAAGGACAGTATTATAAGTGTCAAAGGGCAGTGTTATTGGTGTGAAATGACAATGATATTGTCTGTAAGGGCAGTGAAATTGTGTGTAAGGGCAGTGATATTGCTGCATAAGGACAGTGTTATGGGTGTAAAAGGACGGTGTTCTTGGTATGAAAGGGCAGTGTTATTGGTGTGAAAGGACAGTGTTATTGTTGTGAAAGAGCAGTGTTATTGTTGTTAGTGTGAGGACAGTGTTGCTGGAGTGTGAGGACAGAGTTATTGGTGTGAAAAGGCAATGATATTGGTTCATAAGGGCAGTGTTATGGGTGTTAAAGGGCAGTGTTATTGGTGTGAAAGGAAAGTGTTATTGGTGAGTAAGGGCAGTGTTATTGATGTGGAAAGACAGAGGTACTGATGTAAAAGGGCAGTGTTATTGGTGTGAACGGGCAGGGGTTTTGGTGTGAAAGCAAAGTGTTATTGGTGTGTAAGGGCAGTGTCATTGATGTGAAAGGACAGTGGTACGGATGTAAAAGGGCAGTGTTATTGGTGTAAAAGGGCTGTGTTATTGGTGTGAACGGGCAGGGGTTTTGGTGTGAACGGATTGTGTCATTGACATGAAAAGACAATGCTATTGATGTGAAAGGACACTTTTATTGGTGTGAAAGGACAGTGTTATGGGTCTGAATGGGCAGTGTTATTGGTATGAAAGGATAGTGTCATTGATGTGAAAGGATAGTGTTATTGGTGTGAAAGGGCAATGATATTGTGTGTAAGGGCAGTGTTATTAGTGCACAAGGACAGTGTTACGGGTGTGAAAAGGCAGAGTTATTGGTGTGAAAGGGAAGAGTTATTGGTGTGTAAAGGCAGTGTTATAAGTGTGAAAGGACAGTGTTATCGATGTGAAAGAACAGTGTCATCGGTGTGAAAGTGTCGTGTTATTGGTGTGTAAGGGCAGTGTTATAAGTGTGAAAGAACAATGTTATTGGTGTGAAAGGGTAGTGCAATTAGTGTGAAAGGGCAGTGTTATTGTTGTGAAAGGACAGTGTTATTGGTGTGAAAGTGTAGTGTTATTGGTGTGAAAGGGAAGTGTTATTGGTGTGTAAGGGCAGTGTTATAAGTGTGAAAGGACAGTGTTATCAGTGTGAAAGAACAGTGTCATCGGTGTGAAAGTGTAGTCTTATTGGTGTGAAAGTGCAGTGATATTGGTGTGAAAGGATAGTGTCAATGAAGTGAAACGAAAGTGCTGTTGGCGTGTAAGGGCAATGCTATTGGTGCATAAGGACAGTGTTATTGGTGTGAAAGTGTAGTGTTATTGGTGTGAAAGGGAAGTGTTATTGGTGTGTAAGGGCAGTGTTATAAGTGTGAAAGGACAGTGTTATCAGTGTGAAAGAACAGTGTCATCGGTGTGAAAGTGTAGTCTTATTGGTGTGAAAGTGCAGTGATATTGGTGTGAAAGGATAGTGTCATTGAAGTGAAACGAAAGTGCTGTTGGCGTGTAAGGGCAATGCTATTGGTGCATAAGGACAGTGTTATTGGTGTGAAAGGGCAGTGTTATTGGTGTGAAGGGAATGTTATTGGTGTGTAAGGGCAGTGTTATTGAAGTGAAAGGATAGTGTCAGTGACATGAAAGGACAGTGGCACTGGTGTAAAAGGGCAGCGTTATTGGTGTAAAAGGGCTGTGTTATTACTGTAAAACGGCTGTGTTATTGGTGTGAACGGGCAGGTATGTTGGTGTGAAAGGACAGTGTTTTTGGTGTATAAGTATAGTATTATTGGTGTTCGGGAGCAGAATTATTGATGAGTGGCAGTGTTATTAGCATGAAAGGGCAGTGTTATTATTAGTATGTGAGAACAGTGTTATTGGTGTGTGAGGACAGTGTTGCTGGTGTGTGAGGACAGTGTTGCTGGTGTGTGAGGACAGTTTATTGGTGTGTGAGGACAGTGTTGTTTTCGTGTGAGGACAGTGTTGTTTGTGTGTGAGGACAGTGTTATTGGTGTGTTATTGTGTGAGGACAGTGTTGTTGGTATGTGAGGATAGTGTTATTGAGGTGTGAGGACAGTGTTGTTTGTGTGTGAGGACAGTGTTGTCGGTGTGTGAGGATAGTATTATGGGTGTGTGAGTGCAGTGTTGTTGGTGTGACAGTGCAGTGATATTGATGTGAACGGACAGTGTTATTGTGAAAGTGCAGTGTTTTTGGTGTGAAAGGACAGTGTTATTAGTGTGAGAGGACAGTGTTTTTGGTGTATAAGGGCAGTATCATTGGTGTGGACAGGCAGGGTTTTTGGTGTGAAAGGGCCATGTTTTTGGTGTACAAGAATAGTATTATTGGGATTCAGGGGCAGAATTATTGATGAGTGGCAGTGTTATTGACGTGAAAGGACAGTGTTATTGGTGTGAAAAGACAGTGTTATTGGTGTGAAAGGGCAGTGTTATTGGTGTGAAAAGACAGTGTTATTGGTGTGAAGTGAAAGGATAGTGTCATTGACGTGAAAGGACAGTGTTATTGGTGTGAAAAGACAGTGTTATTGGTGTGAAAGGGCAGTGTTATTGGTGTGAAAGGATAGTGTCATTGACGTGAAAGGACAGTGTTATTGATGAGAAAAGGCAGTGTTAATGGTGTGAAAGGGCAGTGTTAATGGTGTGAAAGGGCAGTGTTATTGGTGTGAAAGGATAGTGTCATTGACGTGAAAGGACAGTGTTATTGATGAGAAAAGGCAGTGTTAATGGTGTGAAAGGGCAGTGTTAATGGTGTGAAAGGGCAGTGTTATTGGTGTGAAAGGATAGTGTCATTGATGTGAAAGGACAATGTTATTGATGAGAAAGGGCAGTGTTATTGGTGTGAAAGGATAGTGTCATTGACATGAATGGGCAGTGGTATTGTGTGTAAGGGCAGTGATATTGTGCATGAGGGCAGTGTTATTGTGCATGAGGCCAGTGTTATGGGTGTGAAAGGGTAGTGTCATTGGTGTGATAGGGCAGTGTTAGTGATGTGTAAGAACAGTGTTATTGGTGTGAAAGGGCAATGATATTCTGTGTAAGGGCAATGACATTGGTGCATAAGAACAGTGTTATGGGTGTGAAAAGGCAGAGATATTGGCATGAAAGGTAAGTGTTATTGGTGTGTAAGGGCAGTGTCATAATGTGAAAGAAGAGTGTTATTCGTGTGAAAGGGCAATGATATTGTGTGTAAGGGCAGTGTTATTAGTGCGCAAGGACAGTGTTACGGGTGTGAAAAGGCAGAGTTATTGATGTGAAAGGGAAGTGTTATTGGTGTGAAAGGAGAGTGTTATTGGTGTGAAAGGACAGTGTCATTGATGTGAAAGGGCAGTGGTGTGGAAGGGCAATGATATTGTGTGTAAGGGCAATGATATTGGTGCATAAGGACAGTGTTATTGGTGTGAAAGGGAAGTGTTATTGGTGTGTAAGGGCAGTGTTATTGAAGTGAAAGGATAGTGTCATTGACGTGAAAGGACAGTGGTACTGGTGTAAAAGGGCAGTGTTATTGGTGTAAAAGGTCTGTGTTAATTGTGTGAACAGGCAGGTATTTTGGCGTGAAAGGACAGTGTTTTTGGTGTATAAGAATAGTATTATTGGTGTTCGGGGCAGAATTATTGATGAATGGCAGTGTTATTGGCATGAAAAGGCAGTGTTTTAGTTGGTAGTTGAGGACAGTGTTATTGGTGTGTGAGGACAGTGTTATTGGTGTGTGAGGACAGTGTTGTTGGTGTGTGAGGACAGTGTTATTGGTGTGTGAGGACAGTGTTATTGGTGTGTGAGGACAGTGTTGTTGGTGTGTGAGGACAGTGTTATTGGTGTGTGCGGACAGTGTTGTTGGTGTGTGAGGACAGTGTTATTGGTGTGTGAGGACAGTGTTATTGGTGTGTGAGGACAGTGTTATTGGTGTGTGAGGACAGTGTTATTGGTGTGTGAGGGCAGTGTTGTTGGTGTGTGAGTACAGTGTTATTGGTGTGTGAGGACAGTGTTGTTGATGTGTGATGACAGTGTTGTTGATGTGTGATGACAGTGTTGTTGGTGTGTGAGGACAGTGTTGTTGGTGTGTGAGGACAGTGTTATTGATGTGTGAGAACAGTGTTGTTGATGTGTGAGGACAGTGTTGTTGGTGTGTGAGGACAGTGTTGTTGGTGTGTGAGGACAGTGTTGTTGGTGTGTGAGGACAGTGTTGTTGGTGTGTGAGGACAGTGTTAATGGTGTGTGAGGACAGTGTTGTTGGTGTGTGAGGACAGTGTTAATGGTGTGTGAGGACAGTGTTGTTGGTGTATGAGGACAGTGTTGGTGTGTGAGGACAGTGTTGGTGTATGAGGACAGTGTTATTGATGTGTGAGGACAGTGTTATTGATGTGTGAGGACAGTGTTGGTGTGTGAAGACAGTGTTATTGATGTGTGAGGACAGTGTTATTGATGTGTGAGGACAGTGTTGGTGTGTGAAGACAGTGTTGTTGGTGTATGAGGACAGTGTTGTTGGTGTGTGAGGACAGTGTTATTGATGTGTGAGGACAGTGTTATTGATGTGTGAGGACAGTGTTATTGGTGTGTGAGGACAGTGTTGTTGGTGTGTGAGGACAGTGTTATTGGTGTGTGAGGACAGTGTTGTTGGTGTGTGAGGACAGTGTTATTGGTGTGTGAGGACAGTGTTGTTGGTGTATGAGGACAGTGTTGGTGTGTGAGGACAGTGTTGGTGTATGAGGACAGTGTTGGTGTGTGAGGACAGTGTTGTTGTGTGTGAGGACAGTTTTGTTGGTGTGTGAGGACAGTGTTATTGATGTGTGAGGACAGTGTTATTGATGTGTGAGGACAGTGTTGGTGTGTGAAGACAGTGTTGTTGGTGTATGAGGACAGTGTTGTTGGTGTGTGAGGACAGTGTTGTTCGTGTATGAGGACAGTGTTATTGATGTGTGAGGACAGTGTTGTGTGTGAGGACAGTGTTGTTGGTGTGTGAGGACAGTGTTATTGGTGTGTGAGGACAGTGTTGTTGGTGTGTGAGTACAGTGTTATTGGTGTGTGAGGACAGTGTTGTTGATGTGTGAGGACAGTGTTGGTGTGTGAGGACAGTGTTGGTGTGTGAGGACAAAGTTAATGGTGTGTGAGGAGAGTTGTTGGTGTGGGAGGACAGTGTTGATGTGTGAGGACAATGTTATAGGTGTGTTAGGACAGTGTTGGTGTGTGAGGATAGTGTTGTTGGTGTGTGACGACAGTGTTGTTGGTGTGTGAGGACAGTGTTGTTGGTGTGTGAGGACAGTGTTGTTGGTGTGTGAGGACAGTGTTATTGGTGTGTGAGGACAGTGTTGTTGGTGTATGAGGACAGTGTTGGTGTGTGAGGACAGTATTGTTGGTGTGTGAGGACAGTTGTTGTGTGTGAGGACAGTTTTATTGGTGTGTGAGGACAGTGTTATTGATGTGTGAGGACAGTGTTGTTGGTGTGTGAGGACAGTGTTATTGATGTGTGAGGACAGTGTTGTTGGTGTGTGAGGACAGTGTTATTGGTGTGTGAGGACAGTGTTATTGATGTGTGAGGACAGTGTTGTTGGTGTGTGAAGACAGTGTTGTTGGTGTATGAGGACAGTGTTGTTGGTGTATGAGGACTGTGTTGTTGGTGTGTGAGGACAGTGTTGTTGGTGTGTGAGGACAGTGTTGTTGGTGTGTGAGGACAGTGTTATTGATGTGTGAGGACAGTGTTGTTGATGTGTGAGGAAAGTGTTATCGATGTGTGAGGACAGTGTTGTTGGTGCGTAAGGACAGTGTTGTTGGTGCGCGAGGACAGTGTTGTTGGTGTATGAGGACAGTGTTGTTGTGTGTGAGGACAGTGTTGTTGGTATGTGAGGACAGTGTTATTGATGTGTGAGGACAGTGTTGGTGTGTGAGGACAGTGTTGTTGGTGTGTGAGTACAGTGTTATTGGTGTGTGAGGACAGTGTTGTTGATGTGTGAGGACAGTGTTGGTGTGTGAGGACAAAGTTAATGGTGTGTGAGGAGAGTTGTTGGTGTGGGAGGACAGTGTTGATGTGTGAGGACAATGTTATAGGTGTGTTAGGACAGTGTTGGTGTGTGAGGATAGTGTTGTTGGTGTGTGACGACAGTGTTGTTGGTGTGTGAGGACAGTGTTGTTGGTGTGTGAGGACAGTGTTGTTGGTGTGTGAGGACAGTGTTATTGGTGTGTGAGGACAGTGTTGTTGGTGTATGAGGACAGTGTTGGTGTGTGAGGACAGTATTGTTGGTGTGTGAGGACAGTTGTTGTGTGTGAGGACAGTTTTATTGGTGTGTGAGGACAGTGTTGTTGATGTGTGAGGACAGTGTTATTGATGTGTGAGGACAGTGTTGTTGGTGTGTGAGGACAGTGTTATTGATGTGTGAGGACAGTGTTGTTGGTGTGTGAGGACAGTGTTATTGGTGTGTGAGGACAGTGTTATTGATGTGTGAGGACAGTGTTGTTGGTGTGTGAAGACAGTGTTGTTGGTGTGTGAAGACAGTGTTGTTGGTGTATGAGGACAGTGTTGTTGGTGTGTGAGGACAGTGTTGTTGGTGTGTGAGGACAGTGTTGTTGGTGTGTGAGGAAAGTGTTATCGATGTGTGAGGACAGTGTTGTTGGTGCGTAAGGACAGTGTTGTTGGTGCGCGAGGACAGTGTTGTTGGTGTATGAGGACAGTGTTGTTGTGTGTGAGGACAGTGTTGTTGGTATGTGAGGACAGTGTTATTGATGTGTGAGGACAGTGTTGGTGTGTGAGGACAGTGTTGCTGGTGTGTGAGGACAGTATTGTTGGTGTGTGAGGACAGTGTTGTTGTGTGTGAAGACAGTGTTGTTGTGTGTGATGACAGTGTTGTTAGTGTGTGAGGATAGTGTTGTGTGTGAGGACAGTGTTGTTGTGTGTGATGACAGTGTTGTTAGTGTGTGAGGATAGTGTTGTGTGTGAGGACAGTGTTGTTGTGTGTGAGGACAGTGTTATTGGTGTGTGAGGATAGTGTTGTTGGTGTTTGAGGACAGTGTTGTTGTGTGTGAGGACAGTGTTGTTGGTATGTGAGGACAGTGTTATTGATGTGTGAGGACAGTGTTGGTGTGTGAAGACAGTGTTATTGATGTGTGAGGACAGTGTTATTGATGTGTGAGGACAGTGTTGGTGTGTGAAGACAGTGTTGTTGGTGTATGAGGACAGTGTTGTTGGTGTGTGAGGACAGTGTTATTGATGTGTGAGGACAGTGTTATTGATGTGTGAGGACAGTGTTATTGGTGTGTGAGGACAGTGTTGTTGGTGTATGAGGACAGTGTTGGTGTGTGAGGACAGTGTTGGGGTATGAGGACAGTGTTGGTGTGTGAGGACAGTGTTGTTGTGTGTGAGGACAGTGTTGGTGTGTGAAGACAGTGTTGTTGGTGTATGAGGACAGTGTTGTTGGTGTGTGAGGACAGTGTTGTTCGTGTATGAGGACAGTGTTATTGATGTGTGAGGACAGTGTTGTGTGTGAGGACAGTGTTGTTGGTGTGTGAGGACAGTGTTATTGGTGTGTGAGGACAGTGTTGTTGGTGTGTGAGTACAGTGTTATTGGTGTGTGAGGACAGTGTTATTGATGTGTGAGGACAGTGTTGTGTGTGAGGACAGTGTTGTTGGTGTGTGAGGACAGTGTAATTGGTGTGTGAGGACAGTGTTGTTGGTGTGTGAGTACAGTGTTATTGGTGTGTGAGGACAGTGTTGTTGATGTGTGAGGACAGTGTTGGTGTGTGAGGACAGTGTTGGTGTGTGAGGACAAAGTTAATGGTGTGTGAGGAGAGTTGTTGGTGTGCGAGGACAGTGTTGATGTGTGAGGACAATGTTATAGGTGTGTTAGGACAGTGTTGGTGTGTGAGGATAGTGTTGTTGGTGTGTGACGACAGTGTTGTTGGTGTGTGAGGACAGTGTTGTTGGTGTGTGAGGACAGTGTTGTTGGTGTGTGAGGACAGTGTTATTGGTGTGTGAGGACAGTGTTGTTGGTGTATGAGGACAGTGTTGGTGTGTGAGGACAGTATTGTTGGTGTGTGAGGACAGTTGTTGTGTGTGAGGACAGTTTTATTGGTGTGTGAGGACAGTGTTGTTGATGTGTGAGGACAGTGTTATTGATGTGTGAGGACAGTGTTATTGATGTGTGAGGACAGTGTTGTTGGTGTGTGAGGACAGTGTTATTGATGTGTGAGGACAGTGTTGTTGGTGTGTGAGGACAGTGTTATTGGTGTGTGAGGACAGTGTTATTGATGTGTGAGGACAGTGTTGTTGGTGTGTGAAGACAGTGTTGTTGGTGTATGAGGACAGTGTTGTTGGTGTATGAGGACTGTGTTGTTGGTGTGTGAGGACAGTGTTGTTGGTGTGTGAGGACAGTGTTGTTGGTGTGTGAGGACAGTGTTATTGATGTGTGAGGACAGTGTTGTTGATGTGTGAGGAAAGTGTTATCGATGTGTGAGGACAGTGTTGTTGGTGCGTAAGGACAGTGTTGTTGGTGCGCGAGGACAGTGTTGTTGGTGTATGAGGACAGTGTTGTTGTGTGTGAGGACAGTGTTGTTGGTATGTGAGGACAGTATTGTTGGTGTGTGAGGACAGTGTTATTGATGTGTGAGGACAGTGTTGTTGATGTGTGAGGAAAGTGTTATCGATGTGTGAGGACAGTGTTGTTGGTGCGTAAGGACAGTGTTGTTGGTGCGCGAGGACAGTGTTGTTGGTGTATGAGGACAGTGTTGTTGTGTGTGAGGACAGTGTTGCTGGTGTGTGAGGACAGTATTGTTGGTGTGTGAGGACAGTGTTGTTGTGTGTGAAGACAGTGTTGTTGTGTGTGATGACAGTGTTGTTAGTGTGTGAGGATAGTGTTGTGTGTGAGGACAGTGTTGTTGTGTGTGAGGACAGTGTTATTGGTGTGTGAGGATAGTGTTGTTGGTGTGTGAGGACAGTGTTGTTGTGTGTGAGGACAGTGTTGTTGTGTGTGAGGACAGTGTTATTGATGTGTGAGGACAGTGTTGTTGGTGTGTGAGGACAGTGTTATTGGTGTGTTATGGCAGTGTTGTTGGTGTATGAGGACAGTAGTATTGGTGTGTGAGGACAGTGTTGTTGGTGTTTGAGGACAGTGTTGGTGGGGCGTGAGGACAGCGTTATTGGTGTGTGAGGACAGTGTCGTTGGTGTGTGAGGACAGTATTGTTGGTGTGTAAGGACAGTGTTGTTGGTGTGTGAGGACAGTGTTATTTTTGTGTGAGGACAGTGTTGTTGGTGTGTGAGGACATGTTGTTGGTGTGTGAGGACCGTGTTATTGGTGTGTGAGGACCGTGTTATTGGTGTGTGAGAACAGTGTTATTGGTGTGTGAGGACAGTGTCGTTGGTGTGTGAGGACAGTGTTGATGTGTGAGGACAATGTTATAGGTGTGTTAGGACAGTGTTGGTGTGTGAGGATAGTGTTGTTGGTGTGTGACGACAGTGTTGTTGGTGTGTGAGGACAGTGTTGTTGGTGTGTGAGGACAGTGTTGTTGGTGTGTGAGGACAGTGTTATTGGTGTGTGAGGACAGTGTTGTTGGTGTATGAGGACAGTGTTGGTGTGTGAGGACAGTATTGTTGGTGTGTGAGGACAGTTGTTGTGTGTGAGGACAGTTTTATTGGTGTGTGAGGACAGTGTTGTTGATGTGTGAGGACAGTGTTGTTGGTGTGTGAGGACAGTGTTATTGATGTGTGAGGACAGTGTTGTTGGTGTGTGAGGACAGTGTTATTGGTGTGTGAGGACAGTGTTATTGATGTGTGAGGACAGTGTTGTTGGTGTGTGAAGACAGTGTTGTTGGTGTATGAGGACAGTGTTGTTGGTGTATGAGGACTGTGTTGTTGGTGTGTGAGGACAGTGTTGTTGGTGTGTGAGGACAGTGTTGTTGGTGTGTGAGGACAGTGTTATTGATGTGTGAGGACAGTGTTGTTGATGTGTGAGGAAAGTGTTATCGATGTGTGAGGACAGTGTTGTTGGTGCGTAAGGACAGTGTTGTTGGTGCGCGA
This sequence comes from Chiloscyllium plagiosum, assembly GCF_037043375.1. NCBI lineage: Eukaryota > Metazoa > Chordata > Chondrichthyes > Orectolobiformes > Hemiscylliidae > Chiloscyllium > Chiloscyllium plagiosum. Next base: position 21,918,413 of record NW_028270183.1, read on the forward strand.
GGACAGTGTTGTTGGTGTATGAGGACAGTGTTGTTGTGTGTGAGGACAGTGTTGTTGGTATGTGAGGACAGTGTTATTGATGTGTGAGGACAGTGTTGGTGTGTGAGGACAGTGTTGCTGGTGTGTGAGGACAGTATTGTTGGTGTGTGAGGACAGTGTTGTTGTGTGTGAAGACAGTGTTGTTGTGTGTGATGACAGTGTTGTTAGTGTGTGAGGATAGTGTTGTGTGTGAGGACAGTGTTGTTGTGTGTGAGGACAGTGTTATTGGTGTGTGAGGATAGTGTTGTTGGTGTGTGAGGACAGTGTTGTTATGTGTGAGGACAGTGTTATTGATGTGTGAGGACAGTGTTGTTGGTGTGTGAGGACAGTGTTATTGGTGTGTTATGGCAGTGTTCTTGGTGTATGAGGACAGTAGTATTGGTGTGTGAGGACAGTGTTGTTGGTGTTTGAGGACAGTGTTGGTGGGGCGTGAGGACAGCGTTATTGGTGTGTGAGGACAGTGTCGTTGGTGTGTGAGGACAGTATTGTTGGTGTGTAAGGACAGTGTTGTTGGTGTGTGAGGACAGTGTTATTTTTGTATGAGGACAGTGTTGTTGGTGTGTGAGGACATGTTGTTGGTGTGTGAGGACCGTGTTATTGGTGTGTGAGGACCGTGTTATTGGTGTGTGAGGACCGTGTTATTGGTGTGTGAGGACAGTGTCGTTGGTGTGTGAGGACAGTGTTGATGTGTGAGGACAATGTTATAGGTGTGTTAGGACAGTGTTGGTGTGTGAGGATAGTGTTGTTGGTGTGTGACGACAGTGTTGTTGGTGTGTGAGGACAGTGTTGTTGGTGTGTGAGGACAGTGTTATTGGTGTGTGAGGACAGTGTTGTTGGTGTATGAGGACAGTGTTGGTGTGTGAGGACAGTATTGTTGGTGTGTGAGGACAGTTGTTGTGTGTGAGGACAGTTTTATTGGTGTGTGAGGACAGTGTTGTTGATGTGTGAGGACAGTGTTATTGATGTGTGAGGACAGTGTTGTTGGTGTGTGAGGACAGTGTTATTGATGTGTGAGGACAGTGTTGTTGGTGTGTGAGGACAGTGTTATTGGTGTGTGAGGACAGTGTTGTTGGTGTGTGAGGACTGTTGTTGGTGTGTGAAGACAGTGTTGTTGGTGTATGAGGACAGTGTTGCTGGTGTGTGAGGACAGTGTTGCTGGTGTGTGAGGACAGTGTTGTTGGTGTGTGAGGACAGTGTTGTTGGTGTGTGAGGACAGTGTTATTGATGTGTGAGGACAGTGTTGTTGATGTGTGAGGAAAGTGTTATCGATGTGTGAGGACAGTGTTGTTGGTGCGTAAGGACAGTGTTGTTGGTGCGCGAGGACAGTGTTGTTGGTGTATGAGGACAGTGTTGTTGTGTGTGAGGACAGTGTTGTTGGTATGTGAGGACAGTGTTATTGATGTGTGAGGACAGTGTTGGTGTGTGAGGACAGTGTTGCTGGTGTGTGAGGACAGTATTGTTGGTGTGTGAGGACAGTGTTGTTGTGTGTGAAGACAGTGTTGTTGTGTGTGATGACAGTGTTGTTAGTGTGTGAGGATAGTGTTGTGTGTGAGGACAGTGTTGTTGTGTGTGAGGACAGTGTTGTTGTGTGTGAGGACAGTGTTATTGGTGTGTGAGGATAGTGTTGTTGGTGTGTGAGGACAGTGTTGTTGTGTGTGAGGACAGTGTTGTTGTGTGTGAGGACAGTGTTATTGATGTGTGAGGACAGTGTTGTTGGTGTGTGAGGACAGTGTTATTGGTGTGTTATGGCAGTGTTGTTGGTGTATGAGGACAGTAGTATTGGTGTGTGAGGACAGTGTTGTTGGTGTTTGAGGACAGTGTTGGTGGGGCGTGAGGACAGCGTTATTGGTGTGTGAGGACAGTGTCGTTGGTGTGTGAGGACAGTGTTATTGGTGTGTGAGGACAGTGTTGTTGGTGTGTGAGGACAGTGTTATTGATGTGTGAGGACAGTGTTGTGTGTGAGGACAGTGTTGTTGGTGTGTGAGGACAGTGTTATTGGTGTGTGAGGACAGTGTTGTTGGTGTGTGAGTACAGTGTTATTGGTGTGTGAGGACAGTGTCGTTGGTGTGTGAGGACAGTGTTGTTGGTGTGTGAGGACAGTGTTGTTGGTGTGTGAGGACAGTGTTATTGGTGTGTGAGGACAGTGTTGTTGGTGTGTGAGGACAGTGTTATTGGTGTGTGAGGACAGTGTTGTTGATGTGTGAGGAAAGTGTTATCGATGTGTGAGGACAGTGTTGTTGGTGCGTAAGGACAGTGTTGTTGGTGCGCGAGGACAGTGTTGTTGGTGTATGAGGACAGTGTTGTTGTGTGTGAGGACAGTGTTGTTGGTGTATGAGGACAGTGTTGTTGATGTGTGAGGACAGTGTTGTTGGTGTGTGAGGACAGTGTTGTTGATGTGTGAGGACAGTGTTGTTGGTGTGTGAGGACAGTGTTGTTGGTGCGCGAGGACAGTGTTGTTGGTGTTTGAGGACAGTGTTGTTGTGTGTGAGGACAGTGTTGTTGGTATGTGAGGACAGTGTTATTGATGTGTGAGGACAGTGTTGGTCTGTGAGGACAGTGTTGCTGGTGTGTGAGGACAGTATTGTTGGTGTGTGAGGACAGTGTTGGTGTGTGAGGACAGTGTTGCTGGTGTGTGAGGACAGTATTGTTGGTATGTGAGGACAGTGTTATTGATGTGTGAGGACAGTGTTGGTGTGTGAGGACAGTGTTGCTGGTGTGTGAGGACAGTATTGTTGGTGTGTGAGGACAGTGTTGTTGTGTGTGAAGACAGTGTTGTTGTGTGTGAGGACAGTGTTATTGGTGTGTGAGGATAGTGTTGTTGGTATGTGAGGACAGTGTTATTGGTGTGTTATGGCAGTGTTGTTGGTGTATGAGGACAGTAGTATTGGTGTGTGAGGACAGTGTTGTTGGTGTTTGAGGACAGTGTTGGTGGGGCGTGAGGACAGCGTTATTGGTGTGTGAGGACAGTGTCGTTGGTGTGTGAGGACAGTATTGTTGGTGTGTGAGGACAGTGTTGTTGGTGTGTGAGGACAGTGTTATTTTTGTGTGAGGACAGTGTTGTTGGTGTGTGAGGACATGTTGGTGTGTGAGGACCGTGTTATTGATGTGTGAGGACCGTGTTATTGGTGTGTGAGAACAGTGTTATTGGTGTGTGAGGACAGTGTCGTTGGTGTGTGAGGACAGTGTTGTTGGTGTGTGAGGACAGTGTTATTGGTGTGTGAGGATAGTGTTGATTTTGTGTGACGACAGTGTTGTTTGTGTGAGGACAGTGTTATTGGTGTGTGAGGACAGTGTTATTGGTGTCTGAGAACAGTGTTATTGGTGTCTGAGAACAGTGTTATTGGTGTGTGAGGACAGTGTTATTGGTGTTCAATGCAAGTGTTATTCATTAAAGGATAGTGTTTTTGATGTTAAACGGCAGAGGTTTTTTTTGTGAGGTAAAAACAATGACTGTAGATGCTAGAAACCAGATTCTGGATTAGTGGTGCTGGAAGAGCACAGCAGTTCAGGCAGCATCCAAGGAGCAGCGAAATCGACGTTTTGGGCAAAAGCCCTTCATAAGGAACCCTGATGCAGGGCTTTTGCCCGAAACGTCGATTTTGCTGCTCCTTGGATGCTGCCTGAACTGCTGTGCTCTTCCAGCACCACTAATCCAGAGTTTTTTTTTGTGCTGAAGTATAGTGCCAATTATGCATTGTGCAGCATTATTGTTCTTGAAGCGAAGTGTTTTTGATGTTAAAACGCAGCATTACTGCTGGCAAAGGACAGTGTTATTGATCAAAAAGGGCAGTGGTATTGGTGTATAAGTTCAGTGTTATTGGTGCATAAGTTTAGTGTTATTGGTAGGTAAGAATAGTATTATTGGTGTTCAGGGAGCACCATTATTGAGAAAGGACAATGTCATTGATATGAAAGGGCAGTGTTATTGTTATTGGTGTATGAGGACAGTGTTATTGGTGTATGAGGACAGTGTTGTTGGTGTGTGAGGACAGTGTTATTGGTGTGTGAGAACAGTGTTATTGGTGTGTGAGAACAGTGTTATTGGTGTGTGAGGACAGTGTTATTGGTGTGTGAGGACAGTTTTGTTGGTGTGTGAGGACAGTGTTGTTGGTGTGTGAGGACAGTGTTGTTGGTGTGTGAGGACAGTGTTGTTGGTGTGTGAGGACAGTGTTTTTGGTGTGTGAGGACAGTGTTATTGGTGTGTGAGGACAGTGTTATTGGTGTGTAAGGATAGTGTTGTTTTTGTGTGACGTCAGAGTTGTTTGTGTGTGAGGACAGTGTTAATGGTGTGTGAGGACAGTGTTATTGGTGTGTGAGGACAGCTTTGTTCGTGTGTGAGGACAGTGTTGTGTTTGTGTGACGACAGTGTTGTTTTTGTGTGACAACAGTGTTTGTGTGTGAGGACAGTGTTATTGGTGTGTGAGAATAGTGTTGTTGGTGTGTGAGGACAGTGTTATTGGTGTGTGAAGACAATGTTATTGGTGTGTGAGGACAGTATTATCGGTGTGAAAGTGCAGTGGTATTGTTCGTGTGTGAGGACAGAGTTGTTGGTTTGTGAAGACAGTGATGTTGATGTGTGAGGACAGTGTTGGTGTGTAAGGACAGTGTTGTTGGTGTGTGAGGACAGTGTTGTTGGTTTGAAAGTGCAGTGGTATTGTTGGTGGATGAGGACAGCGTTATTGGTGTGTAAAGGACAGTGTTGTTGGTGTGTGAGGACAGTGTTGTTGGTGTGAAAGTGCAGTGGTATTTTTGGTGTGTGAAGACAGTCGTTTTGGTGTGAAAGGAGCAGTGGTATTTGTGTTGGTGTGTGAGGACAGTATTATTGGTGTGTGAGCATTGTGTTTTTGGTAAGTAATGGCAGTTTTTTTCTGTTCTTAATGGGCAGTGTTATTGGTTTTCAAAGCAAGTGTTGTTCATTAAAGGTTAGTGTTTTAGATGTTAAAGGGCAGAGTTTTTTTTGTGAGGTAAACAATGACTGTAGATGCTGGAAACCAGATTCTGGATTCGTGGTGCTGGAAGAGCACACCAACACTGTCCTCACACACCAACAATACCACTGCACTTTCACACCAACAACACTGTCCTCACACACCAACAACATTGTCCTCACACACCAACACTGTCCTCACACACTGATAACACTGTCCTCACACACCAACACTGTCCTCACACACCGATAACACTGTCCTCACACACCAACACTGTCCTCACACACCAACAAAACTGTCCTCACACACTGATGACACTGTCCTCACACAGCAACAACACTGTCCTCACGTAACAACACGGTCCTCACACACCAATAACACTGTTCTCACACACCAGTAACACTGTTCTCACACACAAACAACAGTCGTCACACAAAAACAACACTATCCTCACACACCAATAACACTGTCCTCACACACCAACAACACTGTCCTCACACACAAATAACATGGTCCTCCCACACCAATAACACTGTTCTCACACACCAATAACATTGTCCTTACACACAAACAACACTGTTGTCACACAAAAACAACACTATCCTCACACACCAATAACACTGTCCTCACACACCAACAACACAGTCCTCACACACCAATAACACTGTCCTCACACACCAACAACACTGTCCTCACACACCAATAACACTGTTCTCACACACCAATAACACTATTCTCACACACCAACAACACTGTCCTCACACAAAAATAACACTGTTCTCACACACCAATAACACTGTCCTCACACACCAATAACACTGTCCTCACACACCAACAACACTGTCCTCACACACCAATAAAACTGTCCTCACACAACAACACTACTGTCCTCACACATCAACAACATTGTCTTCACACACCAATAACACTGTCCTCACACACCAACAAAACTGTCCTTACACACCGATAACACTGTCCTCACACAGCAACAACACTGTCCTCACACACAATAACACGGTCCTCACACACCAATAACACTGTTCTCACACACCAATAACACTGTTCTCACACACAAACAACCCTGTCGTCACACAAAAACAACGCTATCCTCACACACCAACAACACTGTCCTCACACACCAACAACATTGTCCTCACACACCAATAACACAGTCCTCACACACTAATAACATTGTTCTCACACACCAATAACACTGTCCTCACACACAAACAACACCGATGTCACACAAAAACAACACTATCCTCACACACCAATAACACTGTCCTCACACACCAACAACACTGTCCTCACACACCAATAACACTGTCCTCACACACCAACAACACTGTCTTCACACACAAATAACACAGTCCTCACACACCAATAACACTGTTCTCACACACAAACAACCCTGTCGTCACACAAAAACAACACTATCCTCACACACCAACAACACTGTCCTCACACACCAACAACATTGTCCTCACACACCAATAACACAGTCCTCACACACTAATAACATTGTTCTCACACACCAATAACACTGTCCTCACACACAAACAACACCGACGTCACACAAAAACAACACTATCCTCACACACCAATAACACTGTCCTCACACACCAACAACACTGTCCTCACACACCAATAACACTGTCCTCACACTCTAATAACACTGTTCTCACACACCAATAACACTGTCCTCACACACCAACAACACCGACGTCACACAAAAACAACACTATCCTCACACACCAATAACACTGTCCTCACCCACCAACAACACTGTCCTCACACACCAATAACACTGTCCTCACACACCAACAACATTGTCCTCATACACCAATAACACTGTCCTCATACACCAATAACAATAACACTGCCCTTTCATATCAATAACATTGTCCTTTCTCAATAATGGTGCTCCCTGAACACCAATAATACTATTCTTACCTACCAATAACGCTAAACTTATGCACCAATAACACTGAACTTATACACCAATACCACTGCCCTTTTTGATCAATAACACTGTCCTTTGCCAGCAGTAATGCTGCGTTTTAACATCAAAAACACTTTGCTACAAGAACAATAATGCTGCACAATGCATAATTGGCACTATACTTCAGCACAAAAAAAACTCTGGATTAGTGGTGCTGGAGAGCACAGCAGTTCAGGCAGCATCCAAGGAGCAGCAAAATCGACGTTTTGGGCAAAAGCCCTGCATCAGGATTCCTTATGAAGGGCTTTTGCCCAAAACGTCGATTTGCTGCTCCTCGGATGCTGCCTGAACTGCTGTGCTCTTCCAGCACCACTAATCCAGAATCTGGTTTCCAGCATCTACAGTCATTGTTTTTACCTCACAAAAAAAACTCTGCCGTTTAACATCAAAAACACTATCCTTTAATGAATAACACTTGCATTGAGAACAGTGTGAGAACAGTATTATTGGTGTGTGAGGACAGTGTTATAGGTGTGTGAGGACACTATTGTTGGTGTGTGAGGACACTGTTGTTGGTGTGTGAGGACAGTGTTATTGGTGTGTTAGGACAGTGTTGTTGGTATGTAAGGACGGTGTTGTTGGTGTGTGAGGACAGTTTTGTTCTTAATGGGCAGTGTTATTGATATTAAATGAAAGTGTTTTACATTACTGGATAGCGTTTTTGATTTTTAAGGGCAGAGTTTTTGGTGCTCAAGAAGTGCTATTGATGCACAGGGCAGCATTGTTGCTTCTAAAGGACAGTGTTTTTTTTATGTTAGAAGGCAGCTTTATTGATGGTAAGCGGTAGTGTTATTGATCAAAAAGGGCAGCATTATTGATGATAGAGGGCATGGATATTGATGTTAAACAATAGTGTTATTCATGTTAAAGTGTAGCATTACTGGTGTAAAGAGGTAGCATAATTGGTGTATCAGGGTAGTGTAATTGGTGTGAACGGACAGTGTTAGAGATGAAAGTGCAATATTATTAATGATTTAGGTCAGCAGTATTCATGTTAATTGGCAGCATTGTTAATGTGTTATTATTGATAATAAAGGACAGTGTTATTGCTGTTTATCGGCAATGCTGTTCGTGTCAAAGGGCAGTGTTTATGTTGTTATATGGTTGCATTATTGGTATTACAGGGCAGAATTATTGGTATTCTAAGACAGTGTTATTGGTTAAAGATACTGTACTTGTTGTTCAAGGGCTGTGTTATTGATATTGAAGGGTAGTGTCATTCTGCTGAAGGGCAGTGTTATTGATGATATAGGGTGGCATTTTAAACATTAAATGAAAGCATTATTCCAGTCTATTGGCAGTGTTATTGGTGTGAAAGGGCAGTGTTATTGATATACGGCAGTGTTATTGATGATATAGAGCAGATTTTTAAATATTAAATGACAGTGTTATTGGTATTAAAGGGAAATATTATTGTTGTTAAAGGACAGTATTGGTGTTGATCAAAAGCAGCGATATTGATGAAAATGGGCAGTGTTATTGTTTTTAAAAGGCTGGCTAAATAGTGTTTGAGGTCAACATTATTAATGTTTAGGGGCAATGGTATATTGATGTAATGGACAATATTATTAATGTCAATGTGCATTATTGTTGTATAAGGCAGTATTATTACTGTGCAAGGGCAGTGTCATTAGTATAAATGGGCAGTGTTATTAGTGTGTAGGACTAGTGTCAAAGGGCAATATTATTAGTGTGTCGGGGTAGCATTACTGGTGTGAAACTGTAGCATTGTTGGTGTTAAAAAGCAGTATTTTAGGTGAAATAGGGCAGCATTATTGTTGATGTTAAAAGGGCAGTGTGAGTGATTTTAGAAGGCACTGTCGCTGGTGCTTATGGTTTAAAGGGCAATTCTTTTTCAGTTTTTCTCTAAATTTATTTGACAGTTTATATGAATCATCAGGTGTATTATTACTTTTCTGAATAATGGCTAAAGGCAACCATTCAACTGTTGCCATTCTGTTCCTGTACTGAGGAAGCTGGCCTGTTTTTGAGCAATAAGGCAGCACTTTTGGTGTCAAAGGGCAGTATTATTGGTGTGTAAGGACAGTGTCATTGGTGTAAAAGGATAGTATTACTGGTTTTCGGGAACAGCATTGTTAATAAAGGGCAGTGTTATTGGCATGAAAGGGCAGAGTTATTGGTGTTCAAGTGCAGTGTCATTGCTGTTAGAGGGCAGGGTTATTAGTGTCAAAGGGTGGGATTATGGGTTTTAGAAAGCAGTGCTATGGGTTTTAAAGGGCAGCATTATTGATGTCAAAGGGCAATGTTATTAATATTGATGGTCATGGACCATGGACCCCAAAATCCCTCTGTTCCTCCCCACTGCCAAGAATCCTGCCTTTAACCCTGTATTTTGTATTCAAGTTCAACCTTCCAAAGTGAATGACTTGGCTCTTTTCCAGGTTGAACTCCATCTGCCCAGTTCTGCATCCTGTCAATGTCTCATTGCCACTTACAACGGCTCTCCCCACTGTCCACAACTCAACCAACCTTGGTGTTAAAAGGCAGCATTATTGATGTTAAAGGGCAGCATCTTTTGACGTTAATAGCAGTACTATTTGTGTTAAAGGACAATGTTGCTGGTGTGAAACAGCTGTGTCTTTGGTGTGAAAGTGCAGTGTTATTGATGTGTAAGAGCAGTGTTCTTGATGTCAATGAGCATTGTTATTGGTTTAAAACCACAGTGTTGTTGCTGTGAAAGTGCAGCAATATCAGTGCTAAAAGGCAGCATTACAGGTGTTAAAAGCAGAGGTACTGCTGTTAAATAGCTGTTTAAGTCATTGCTAAATTGCTACATTATTAAAAAGTGGCTACGTTATTGGCATGAATGCACAGTATTATTGGTGTAAAATGGTCATGTTATTGGTGTGAAAGGCCAGTCTTATTGATGTTAAAGGGCAGTGTTATTGATGTTGAATGGCAATGTTATTGGTGTGAAAGAGCAATGTATTTATATTAAAGGACAGTATTATTGCTGTTAAAAGGCAGAGTTATTGGTGTTGAAAGGCAGTGTTATTGATGTTGGAGGGCACTGTTATCTGTTATTGGTGTTAAGGATGGTGTTGGTGTTTAATGGAAGCATTATTGATACTAAATGGTTGTGTTTTGGGGGTTTGATTGCAGTGTAATTTATGTCATGTTAATGTGCGTTTTTTAGGGAGAAACACCAATGTTAAATTGGCCTCCTCTGGTCATCTGCGGCATCACAGAGGCCAGTCTTCAGCCAACTCAATTCACTCTACATAATATCAAGAAACTATTGGAGGTACTGGAGACTGCAAAGACCATGGGGCTTGATAATATTCCAGCAAAAGTACTGAAGACTTGTTGCGCTCCCAGCCAAATGCTTCCAAAACACTGCAACAGTGGGAAAGTTCCTAATACATCCTGTTCACAAAAAAAACAGAACTATCCAAAAGGTCAATTCCTGCCCCATCGGTTTGCTCTCGATCACCAGCAAAATGATGGAAGCTGTCATCAACAGTGGCATCAAGCAGTAGTTACCTCTCGCTGATGCCCAGTTTAGATTCGGTTTGGGCCATTCCGCTGACCTCGTTATCCACAGTATAGCACAGCAGATCACCATTTCGCCCATAGAGAACAGGTTCATGGGTAATCCAGTCAATCCCATTTCCCTCACTCTGTACCATCAGTTTATAGTCTGTAAGTATCCATCTAATCTCCATCCAAAATCATTCTTAATTTTCTCTTCTTCACAGAAGCAAGCTCCAGGTCATCACAGCTGACAGTGTAAGACTTTTCCTCAGATCCTCCCTCAGATTCTCACCTAAGCCTCAACTCTGCACCTCTGCATATTCTAATGAGAGCAGCTTTCATTTACTGGTCCCATGTAAACCCTCAGATTTACACATATGCTCTTTCAAATCACCCCTCGTCATCTCTTGCCCCTCAAGGAAGACAATCCCAGCTTCTTAAATCTATCATTGCAGGCAAGATCTCTTATTCCTGCATTCATTCTGGTTCATCTTCTCTGCTCCCTCCCATGAGGATGTGTTACATAAACAAGTTGTATTTGAAACCAGTTGTAGACAAGTTAGGGTTATGGCAGACTCGGAAACGGGGAGCAGAGTAAGGCAGGAAAGCAGTTAAGATACCAGCTAAGATACTTTCTAATTAAAACACTCAGAGACATTATGACACACCTCTGGAGTAGGTGGGCCTTAGATGAGATTAGATTCCCTGCAACGTGGAAACAGGCCCTTCAGCCCAACAAGTCCACACCCACCCTCCAAAGAGCAACCCACCCAGACCCATTCCCCTACACCGAACACTACGAGCAATTTAGCATGGCCAATTCACCTAACCTGCACATCTTTGGACTGTGGGAGGGAACCGGAGCACCCGGAGGAAACCCACACAGACAAACGGAGAATGTGCAAACTCTACACAGACAAGAATTGAACCCGGGTCCCTGGCGCTGTGAGGCAGCAGTGCTAACCACTAAGCCATCATGCCACCCCATGCCATGTCTTGAACCCATGCCTCCTAGCTCCGAAGTATGAACACTAACACTGTGCCACAGGATGCCTTCACGCATGCAGTTAATAATTTGCAGTTGATCTGGATCAATTGTGCAATTATGGAAATGTAATGTAATACATATAAAAGTGCAAAGCTTGTGTTAGCAGGAGCAATAAACAATATAGACACATGATGAAGAGAATGGAATGAGACAGGGAAACTTGGTCACTTGGGATTGATAGCAGTTCAGCAATTTTACTGGTAATAGAATGTGGAAACAGACAATAACGAGAAGACTCATACCAGGCAGCGTTTTGGGTGTCGATGATCAGGTGGTTGCTGTGGCTTGGAACACAGTGGGCAGCCCTCACCCGTGTGCACTTCTCACTTCCTGACTTTGAAAGGGAATTATGTGCACTGCAGAGAATAGCCCAGTGCCCCAAAAGAGTACAACGAGAAGGGAAGAGAAGAGAAACTAAAATCAAACAAAGAACTGCAGATACTGGATATCTGAAACAAAAACCAGATATTGCTGGAGAAACTCAACAGATCTTGCAGCATCTGTGGACAGAGAAACAGAGTTAATATTTCGGGTCCAGTGACCTTCTTAAGAACAGATAGCATCTGATCACAACTGATAGGGAGAAGTGGTATTCATCTACCTCACTCCCTCCCCCCGCACCTGTTACAAGATGGGCAGCACGGTGGCACAGTGGTTAGCACTGCTGCCTCACAGCGCCAGAGACCTGGGTTCAATTCCTGCCTCAGGCAATTGTCTGTATGGAGTTTGCACATTCTCCCCGTGTCTGCGTGGGTTTCCTCTGGGTGCTCCGGTTTTCTCCCACAGTCCAAAAATGTGCAGGTTAGGTGAACTGGCCATGCTAAATTGCCCGTAGTGTTAGCTGTAGGGGAATGGGTCTGGGTGGGTTGCTCTTCGGAGGGTCAGTGTGGATTTGTTGGGCCGAAGAGCCTGTTTCTACACTGTAAGTAATCTAATGATATAAACCACCTTTTCTGAGATGCTAGCGGTCCTGAAGAAGGTTACCAGATTCAACTCTGTTTTTCTCTCCACAGATGCTGTCAGACCTGCTGAGTTTCTCCATCGATTTCTGTTTTAGTTTGAGAGAAACAAATGTTTGGCAAAATGGTAAAGATCAAAAAGTGGTTTGCAAAGTATGAAATTCTGTCATTGTGATATCTGCATGTTAACCGGGTGGAAAGCAGTGCAGTGAGGTCTGGCAATTGATGCAATGCTGTTTCACAGGGATCCCCAGTACCAAGGTGCAGCAATGTCCTTAAACTGCCCCACCAGCCAATCAGATTGAAGAATTCTCACAGACAAACATGCAGGATATGAAAAGTGCTCACAAGCAAATCTTTAAAAAAAATTACAGAGCGTGAATTAAAAATATGGATGTGCACGTGGGGTTAATGTAGAAGTTGGAATAGAGTAAGCGGTTATCAAAAATAAAAGTATTTTTAAAGATTTCTTTGGAACTATAGAATAGTTGTAGTTAAGGAGTTATTCAGCCCATCATGGGCTGGTTGGCTCTCTGGCAGCAAGTCAATAAGTCACCACTCCTCGACCTTTTCACTGTAACCCTGTCTTTATAAGACCATCGGAGCAAAAATTAGGCCATTCAGCCCATCGAGTCTATTCCACCATTCGAAGAAAGGCTGATAGGATTTTCAACCCCATTTTCCTGCTTTCTCCCGGTAATCTTTGATTCCCCTTGGCAATCAAGAACTTAACTATCTCTGTGGTATGTATACTGAATGACCTGGCCTCCACAGTCATCTATATTTCTTTCCAACTGTTTGTACAATTCTTCTTTTGAGAGAGTAGGGTGAAGGAACCTTGGATGACAAGAGATTTCGAACATCTAGTCAAGAGGAAGAAGGAAGCAAGGATCAGACAAGGCTCTAAAGGGTTACAAGGTAGCCAGGAAGGAACTGAAGAATGGACGTAGGAGAGCTAGAAGAGGGCATGAAAAAGCCTTTGTGGGTAGGATTAAGGAAAAACCCCAAGGCATTCTACACTTATGTGAGGAACAAGAGGATGGCCAGAGTGGATAGTACAGGGAATTTGTGCCTGGAGTCAGAAGAGGTAGGAGAGGTCCTTAATGAATACTTTGCTTCAGTATTTACTAGTGAGTGGGACCTTGTCGTTTGTGAGAACAGCTGAAACAGGCTGATATGCTCAAACAGGTTGATGATAAGAAGGAAGATGGGCTAGAAATTTTGAAAAATGTAAGGATAGATAAGTCTCCTGGACCAGACGGAATACACCCAAGTTACTACAGGAAGTGAGGGAAGAGATTGCTGCAGCTTTGCGATGATCTTTATGTCCTCACTGTCCATTGGAGTAGTACCAGATAATTGTAAGGTGGCAAATGTACTTGTTCAAGAAAGGGAATAGGGATAGCCATGGGAATTACAGACTAGTCAGTCTTACATCGGTGGTGGGCAAATCATTGGAGAAGATTCTGAGAGAGGATTTATGATTATTTGGAAAACCATAGTTTGATTGGAGATAGTCAGCATGCTTTGTGAGGGGCAGATCATGCCTCACAAACCTTACTGAATTCTTTGAGGATGTGACAAAACACATTGATGAATGAAGAGCAGTAGATGCGGTGTATGTGGATTCTAGCAAGACATTTGATAAGGTTCCTCATGGTAGGCTCATTCAAAAAGTAAGGAGGCATGGGATACAAGGAAATCTAGCCTTCCTTGGTTGGCTGATGGTAGTAGATGGAAAGTTTTCAGCCTGGAGCTCAGTGACGTGAGGTTATGCTGCAGCTCTCTAAAGCCTGGTTAGACTATACTTGGAATATTGTGTTCAATTCTGGTCACCTCATTATAGGAAGGATATGGAAGCTTTAGAGAGGGTGCACAGGAAATTTACCAGGATACTGCCTGGACTGAAGGGCAATGTCTTATGAAGAAAGGTTGAGGGAGCTAAGGCGTTTCTCACTGAGGCAAAGAAGGATGAGAGGTGACTTGATAGAAATGTACAAGATGTTGACAGGCATAGATAGAGTGGATAACCAGAGACTTTTTCTCATGGCAGAAATGGCTACCACTAGGGAGCATAATTTTCAGATGATTGGTGGAAGGTTTAGGGGCGATGTCAGAGGTAGGTTCTTTACACAGAGAGTGGTGAATGCGTGGAATGCACTGCCAGGAGTGGCAGTAGAGTTAGATATATTAGGGACATTTATGAGGCTCTTGAATAGGCACATGGTTGATAGTAAAGGTTAATTAGATGTTAGAGTAGGACTAACATCGAGAGCTGAAGGGCCTGTACTGTGCTGTGGAAAAAAAAACAAAACAAAAGTAATATCTGTGGCAATTTATACTAATAGAGACTTTTAACAGCAGGCAAAAAACATAAAGTTAGACTTTCAGGGCCAAATAGAATTTTCAGCACTTGTTATTAATCAGGTGACTTTTGAAAATGCTGTCATATCTCATTGAATAAGATTTAATGTTTCTCACACCTGTGAGCAGAATGGACAAAGTTCTCACTGATTAAATGATTTCACTGATAGTTTCTTCAGGGACCGAACAGTCCACAGTACAGTATGTTTTGGAGCACTAAAGATTGCAACTTCAGCATTTCTCTGTTTGCCTACATTTGTGTTAAATCCTGAAGCTCCTGTCAGATTCACAGAGGTAGTAAAAGGAATGCTTACATTTCTATATCACTTTTTATGACCATTGGATATCCTGAAAGACTTTACAGACAATGAAGGTGTTGTAAAGTGTGAAATGCAGTTAACAAATTGCACACAGCAAACACCCGCAAACACTATGTGATCATGATCAGATAATCTAATTTTGTGAATTCAGTTGAGGGATACATATTGGCTGGAGCAGCAAGGAGAACTTCTCTATTCTTATTGAAAATAAGATTATGGGATCTTTTGTATGGCTAGTCTAGTTTCTGGTCCATGGTAACCCCAGGATGTTTGGGCGGCCTGGTGGCTCAGTGGTTAGCACTGCTGCCTTACAGTGCCAGGGACCTGGGTTCAATTCCAACCTTAGATGACTGTTTATGTGGAGTTTGCACATTCGCCCCACGTCTGCATGGGTTTCCTCCTACAGTCCAGAGATGTGCAGGTCAGGTGAATTGGCCGTGCTAAATTGCCCATAGTGTTAGGTGCATTAGTCAGAATGAAATGGGTTTGGGTGGGTTACTCTTTGAAGGGTCAGTGTGGACTTGTTGGGTCGAAGGGCCTGTTTCCACACTGTAGGGAATCTAATCTAATCCCAATAGTTTGGGTTCACTGATGATAATGCCATTGAATGTGAAGACACTTTATGAAGAGAATCCACTCTCACTCATAAGCCAAAGTTTACTCCATGCATCTTAACATACTTTCCTATCTGTCTTTGTGACATCTGCAAATTTAGTCAGCATGCCTTCAATCCTCTCGTTGAACGCATTTATATAAATTGTTAAAAGTTGAGAGCTTAGCACAGACCCCTACTGGGCTGCACTCATAACAATATGAAAAAGATTCATTTATGCATCTACTGACTACCCAATTTCTACCAGAGCTATCTCCTATATCGCAAGCTCCTATTTTGCACAATATCTTTTTTACATCAACCTCATCAAATGCTTTCTGGACATCCGAGTACAGTATATCAGTGGGCTTCCCTTTATCAACAGTGTAACTAATTGCACCAATTCCAATGAATTGGTTGAACAGGATTTCCCTTTCATGCTGATTTTTCCTGATTACCTTTAACTTTTCCACATGCTCAGTTATAACCTCCTTAATGTTCAATTCAGATAGCTTCCCCATGACAGTTGTCAAGCCTACTACCTTATACTGTCTTCTTCCTCCATCTCGTCTTGAATAGAGCAATTACATTTGCTACTTTCCAATCTAATGGAAATTGTTTAGACCCTTAGAGAGTTTGGAAAACTGACACCAACATCTCTGCTATTTCATTATTCACCTCTTTTAAGGTACTAAGATAGAGTTAATCAGGACCTGGAGATTTGTCAACTCACAGTTCCATCAGTTTGTTCAATACCACTTCCTTACTGAGTAAAGTTTCACTGAGTTCCCCTCTTCGTTCAACTTCCTGACTTAGACATATCACTGGGAAAGTTTTTTTATATCCTCAGTGGAGTCAGAAACAAACTATTTATTCCTTACATCCATCATTCATTGATTAACTACTATTAACACTCTATTCTCACCTTCTAGACATATCACTGGGAAAGTTTTTTTATATCCTCAGTGGAGTCAGAAACAAACTATTTATTCCTTACATCCATCATTCATTGATTAACTACTATTAACACTCTATTCTCACCTTCTAACATACCAACACTCACTTTACTTACTCTTTTTTTAGGTATCTATGGAAACTCTCTGCTATCTGTTTTTACATTTCTAGCCCCTTCTTCTCATGCTCTAATTTATTAGCTCTAATGAACCTTATGGTCATTCTCTGCTGTTCATTTTATTCTGACCAGTCACCTTTGCACAATGAGATGCTTTATTTCTTTAAGTTTGATGCTGTCCATCACTTCTTTAGTTAACCGCAGATGGTAGGTTACACTTTTTCTTTCTCACAGAAATGTACTTATTATGAGTATTCTTAAATATCCCTCTCCAGTGTCTGCCATTGCTTCTGTACATATTTCTGTAAGTTTCCCATCCCAGGTCATTTCAGCTAGCTCAGATTCCATGCATGCATAATTGCTGTTTTTTAGTAAAGTTTAAAATTTTAGTCTTAGATCCACTCCTCTCTTGCAAGCAAGATGTAAAATTCAATCTTGTTATGATCATTGTTATATAAAGATGTCATTACTCTGAGGTCATTAATTAATCCTGTCATGTTATATAACACTGAGTCTAGTCTTGCGTGCTCTCTAATTGGTTCCAGAATGTGCTGTTATTAAAAAAAACTACCTCAAAATCACTCAATGGACTCTTTATTGAGGCTCCTGTTACTGGTATGATTTGTCCAGTTTAAATGTAGATTTAAATCATACAAAGTCAATGCCATCTCTTTGTTACACTAATGTAATATTTCTTCTTGTATGATTCACCTTATGCTGTAGTTAACATAATGGGGCCTATAGACTACTTTAAATCTTAATGTCTTTCCCCTACCTTATCTCATTTCCACTCAAACTAATTCAACATTCTTATCTCTCAAGCCAATGTCATCTCTAACTGTTGCTCAGAACACTATCTCAGGTTAGGAATTCCACAATTCCACATTTACACACATTCCTGTTCTCCTTGAATGTCATATTTGTCTCAGCGTTCATAACACACACATCCTACAGAGAAGTCTGTGTAATTGCTTGAGAGATCATATTCATGTACTTCACTGTGCGCTTCTGATTCAGTTACTTTCTTGCACTACAATACTGCAACATTCACCCTGTTATAATGCACCATTCACTGTGTAATACTGCACCATTAACCATGTAATACTGCACCATTCACTGTGTAATACTGCAACATTCACCCTGTTATAATGCACCATTCACCATGTAATACTGTACCATTCACCCTGTTATACTGCACCATTCACTGTGTAATACTGCACCATTAACCATGTAATACTGCACCATTCACCATGTAATACTGCAACATTCACCCTGTTATAATGCACCATTCACCATGTAATACTGTACCATTCACCCTGTTATAATGCACCATTCACTGTGTAATTCTGCACCATTCACCCTGCAATACTGCACCATTCACCATGTAATACTGTACCATTCACCCTCTTATAATGCACCATTTACTGTGTTATACTGCACCATTCACCCTGCAATA
Organism: Chiloscyllium plagiosum; assembly: GCF_037043375.1. Taxonomy (NCBI): domain Eukaryota; kingdom Metazoa; phylum Chordata; class Chondrichthyes; order Orectolobiformes; family Hemiscylliidae; genus Chiloscyllium; species Chiloscyllium plagiosum. The sequence goes on from NW_028270183.1 coordinate 21,936,688, forward strand.
CTGCCCATTCACCCTGCAATACTGCACCATTCACCATGTAATACTGCACCATTCACCCTGTTATAATGCACCATTCACTGTGTAATACTGCACCATTCACCCTGCAATACTGCCCATTCACCCTGCAATACTGCACCATTCACCATGTAATACTGCACCATTCACCCTGTTATAATGCACCATTCACTGTGTAATACTGCACCATTCACCCTGTAATACTGTACCATTCACTGTGTAATACTGCACCATTCACCCTGTAATACTGCACCATTCACTGTGTAATACTGCACCATTCGCTGTGCAATACTGCACAATTCACTGTGTAATACTACACCATTCACCCAGTAATACTGTACCATTCACGGTGTAATACTGCAGCATTCACCATGTAATACTGCACCATTCACTGTGTAACACTACACCATTCACCCAGTAATACTGTACCATTCACGGTATAATACTGCACCATTCACCGTGTAATACTGCACCATTCACTGTGTAATACTGCACCATTCACTGTGTAATACTGCACCATTCACCATGTTATACTGCACCATTCACCCTGCAATACTGCACCATTCACCATGTAATACTGCACCATTCACCCTGTTATAATGCACCATTCACTGTGTAATACTACACATTCACTGTGTAATACTGCACTATTCACCCTGCAATACTGCACCATTCACCATGTAATACTGCACCATTCACCCTGTTATAATGCACCATTCACTGTGTAATACTACACATTCACTGTGTAATACTGCACCATTCACCCTGCAATACTGCACCATTCACTGTGTAATACTGCACCATTCGCTGTGCAATACTGCACTATTCACTGTGTAATACTGCACCATTCGCTGTGCAATTCTGCACCATTCACTGTGTATTACTACACCATTCACCCTGTAATACTGAACCAGTCAGTGTGTAATACTGCACCATTCACTGTGTAATACTACACCATTCACCCAGTAATACTGTACCATTCACGGTGTAATACTGCACCATTCACCATGTAATACTGTACCATTCACCCTGTTATAATGCACCATTTACTGTGTTATACTGCACCATTCACCCTGCAATACTGCACCATTCACCATGTAATACTGCACCATTCACCCTGTTATAATGCGCCATTCACTGTGTAATACTGCACCATTCGCTGTGCAATACTGCACCATTCACTGCGTAATACTACACCATTCACCCTGCAATACTGCACCAGTCAGTGTGTAATACTGCACCATTCACTGTGTAATACTACACCATTCACCCTGTAATACTGCACCATTCACCATGTAATACTGCACCATTCACCATATAATACTGCACCATTCACCCTGTTATAATGCACCATTCACTGTGTAATACTGCACCATTCACCCTGCAATACTGCACCATTCACTGTGTAATACTGCACCATTCTCTGTGCAATACTGCACCATTCACTGTGTAATACTACACCATTCACCCTGTAATACTGCACCAGTCAGTGTGTAATACTGGACCATTCACTGTGTAATACTGCACCATTCTCTGTGCAATACTGCACCATTCACCGTATGTTACTGCACCATTCACCCTGTAATACTGCACCATTCAGTGTGTAATGCTCTACCATTCACCATGTAATAGTACACTATTCACTGTGCAATATTACGCCATTCATCCTGTAATACTGCACCATTCACTGTGTACAACTGCACCATTCACCCTGTAATACTGCAGCATTCAGAGTGTAATACTGCACCATTCACCCTGTAATACTGCACCACTCACTGTGTAATACTGCACCATTCACCCTGTAATACTGCACCATTCACTGTGTAATACTGTACCCTGTAATACTGTACCAATCACCCTGTAATACTGCACCATTCACTGTGTAATACTATGCCATTCACCATGTAATACTGCACCATTCACCCTGTAATACTACACCATTCACTGTGTAATACTACACCATTCACCATGAAATACTGCACCATTCACTGTGTAATACTGCACCATTCACCCTGTAATAATGTACCATTCACCCTGTAATACTGTACCATTCACCCTGTAATACTGTACCACCATCCCTGTAATACTGTACCAATCACCCTGTAATACTGCAGCATTCAGTGTGTAATACTGCACCATTCACTGTGTAATATTACACCATTCACCATGAAATACTGCACCATTCACACTGTAATACTGCACCATTCACCCTGAAATATTGTACCATTCACCCTGTAATACTGTACCAATCATCCTGTAATACTGCAGCATTCAGTGTGTAATACTGCACCATTCACTGTGTAATACTACACCATTCACCATGAAATACTGCATCATTCACTATGTAATACTGCACCATTCACACTGTAATACTGCACCATTCACCCTGAAATATTGTACCATTCACCCTGTAATACTGTACCAATCATCCTGTAATACTGCAGCATTCAGTGTGTAATACTGGACCATTCACTGTGTAATACTGCACCATTCTCTGTGCAATACTGCACCATTCACCGTATGTTACTGCACCATTCACCCTGTAATACTGCACCATTCAGTGTGTAATGCTCTACCATTCACCATGTAATAGTACACTATTCACTGTGCAATATTACGCCATTCATCCTGTAATACTGCACCATTCACTGTGTACAACTGCACCATTCGCCCTGTAATACTGCAGCATTCAGAGTGTAATACTGCACCATTCACCCTGTAATACTGCACCATTCACTGTGTAATACTGCACCATTCACCCTGTAATACTGCACCATTCACTGTGTAATACTGTACCCTGTAATACTGTACCAATCACCCTGTAATACTGCACCATTCACTGTGTAATACTATGCCATTCACCATGTAATACTGCACCATTCACCCTGTAATACTACACCATTCACTGTGTAATACTACACCATTCACCATGAAATACTGCACCATTCACTGTGTAATACTGCACCATTCACCCTGTAATAATGTACCATTCACCCTGTAATACTGTACCATTCACCCTGTAATACTGTACCACCATCCCTGTAATACTGTACCAATCACCCTGTAATACTGCAGCATTCAGTGTGTAATACTGCACCATTCACTGTGTAATATTACACCATTCACCATGAAATACTGCACCATTCACACTGTAATACTGCACCATTCACCCTGAAATATTGTACCATTCACCCTGTAATACTGTACCAATCATCCTGTAATACTGCAGCATTCAGTGTGTAATACTGCACCATTCACCATGAAATACTGCATCATTCACTATGTAATACTGCACCATTCACACTGTAATACTGCACCATTCACCCTGAAATATTGTACCATTCACCCTGTAATACTGTACCAATCATCCTGTAATACTGCAGCATTCAGTGTGTAATACTGCACCATTCACTGTGTAATACTACACCATTCACCCTGTAATACTATAACATTCACTGTGTAATATTGCACCATTCACCATGTAATACTACACCATTCACCCTGTAATACTGTACCATTCACACTGTAATACTGCACCATTCACTGTGTAATACTGTACCATTCACCCTGTAATACTGTACCATTCACACTGTAATACTGCACCATTCACTGTGTAATACTGCACCATTCACCCTGTAATACTACACCATTCACTGTGTAATACTGCACCATTCACCCTGTAATAATGCACCATTCACCCTGTAATACTGTACCATTCATCCTGTAATACTGTACCAATCACCCTGTAATACTGCAGCATTCACTGTGTAATACTACACCATTCACCAAGTAATACTGCACCATTCACCCTGTAAGACTACACCATTCACTGTGTAATACTGCACCATTCACCCTGTTATAATGCACCATTCACCATGTAATACTGCACCATTCACCCTGTTATAATGCACCATTCACTGTGTAATACTGCACCATTCACCCTGCAATACTGCACCATTCACTGTGTAATACTGCACCATTCTCTGTGCAATACTGCACCATTCACTGTGTAATACTACACCATTCACCCTGTAATACTGCACCAGTCAGTGTGTAATACTGGACCATTCACTGTGTAATACTGCACCATTCTCTGTGCAATACTGCACCATTCACCGTATGTTACTGCACCATTCACCCTGTAATACTGCACCATTCAGTGTGTAATGCTCTACCATTCACCATGTAATAGTACACTATTCACTGTGCAATATTACGCCATTCATCCTGTAATACTGCACCATTCACTGTGTACAACTGCACCATTCACCCTGTAATACTGCAGCATTCAGAGTGTAATACTGCACCATTCACTGTGTAATACTACACCATTCACCCTGTAATACTGCACCATTCACTGTGTAATACTGCACCATTCACCCTGTAATACTGCACCATTCACTGTGTAATACTGTACCCTGTAATACTGTACCAATCACCCTGTAATACTGCACCATTCACTGTGTAATACTATGCCATTCACCATGTAATACTGCACCATTCACCCTGTAATACAACACCATTCACTGTGTAATACTACACCATTCACCATGAAATACTGCACCATTCACTGTGTAATACTGCACCATTCACCCTGTAATAATGTACCATTCACCCTGTAATACTGTACCATTCACCCTGTAATACTGTACCACCATCCCTGTAATACTGTACCAATCACCCTGTAATAGAACATAGAACATAGAAGAATACAGCGCAGTACAGGCCCTTTGGCCCTCGATGTTGCGCCGATCCAAGCCCACCTAACCTATACTAACCCACTATCCTCCATATACCTATCCAATGCCCGCTTAAATGCCCATAAAGAGGGAGAGTCCACCACTGCTACTGGCAGGGCATTCCATGAACTTACGACTCGCTGAGTGAAGAACCTACCCCTAACTTCAGTCCTATATCTACCCCCCCTTAATTTAAAGCTATGCCCCCTTGTAATACCCGACTCCATACGCGGGAAAAGGTTCACACTGTCAACCCTATCTAACCCCCTAATCATCTTGTACACCTCAATCAAGTCACCCCTAAACCTTCTTTTCTCTAATGAAAACAGCCCCAAGTGTCTCAGTCTTTCCTCATACGATCTTCCTTCCATACCAGGCAACATCCTGGTAAACCTCCTCTGCACCCGTTCCAGTGCCTCCACATCCTTCCTATAGTATGGCGACCAAAACTGCACACAATATTCCAGATGCGGCCGCACCAGAGTCTTATACAACTGCATCATAACCTCAGGACTCCGGAACTCAATTCCTCTACCAATAAAAGCCAGTACGCCATATGCCTTCCTCACCGCACTATTTACCTGGGTGGCAACTTTCAGAGATCTGTGTACATGGACACCAAGATCCCTCTGCTCATCCACACTACCAAGTATCCGACCATTAGCCCAGTACCCCATCTTTTTGTTATTCTTCCCAAAGTGAATCACCTCACACTTAGCTACATTGAATTCCATTTGCCACCTTTCTGCCCAGCTCTGCAGCTTCTCTATATCCTGCTGTAACCTGCCACATCCTTCCTCACTGTCAACAACTCCTCCGACTTTCGTATCATCCGCAAACTTGCTCACCCAACCTTCTAACCCCTCTTCCAGGTCATTTATAAAAATGACAAACAGCAATGGTCCCAAAACAGATCCTTGCGGAACACCGCTAGTGACGGCACTCCATGAAGAAACTTTGCCATCAACTACTACCCTCTGTCTTCTTCCATCCAGCCAATTCCTAATCCAAACCTCCAACTCACCCTCAATGCCATATCTCCGTATTTTCTGCAGTAGCCTACCATGGGGAACCTTATCAAACGCCTTACTAAAATCCATATATACCACATCTACCGCTTTCCCCTCATCAACCTCCTTCGTCACCTTTTCAAAGAATTCAATAAGGTTTGTGAGGCACGACCTGCCCTTCACAAAACCATGCTGACTATCCTTGATCACATTATTCCTATCCAGATGTGCATAAATCCTATCCCTTACAATTCTCTCTAAGACTTTGCCCACAACAGAAGTGAGACTCACCGGCCTATAGTTACTAGGGTTATCCCTACTCCCCTTTTTGAACAAGGGAACCACATTTGCTATCCTCCAGTCTTCTGGCACTACTCCTGTAGACAAAGAGGACATAAAAATCAAGGCCAATGGCTCTGCAATCTCCTCCCTTGCTTCCCAGAGAATCCTAGGATAAATGCCATCAGGCCCAGGGGACTTATCTATTTTCACCTTTTCCAGGATTTCCAACACCTCTTCTCTACATACCTCAAAGCCATCCATTCTACTTATTTGTGACTCAGTATTCACATCGACGACAATGCCCTGTTCCTGAGTAAATACTGAAGAAAAGTATTCATTCAGTGTCTCCCCAATCTCTTCCGCCTCCACACGCAACTTCCCACTACTATCCTTGACTGGACCTATTCCTACCCTAGTCATTCTTTTATTCCTAACATACCTATAGAAAGCCTTAGGGTTTTCCCTAATCCTACCGACTAAGGACCTTTCATGTCCCCTCCTTGCTGCTCTTAGCTCTCTCTTCAGGTCCTTCCTGGCTACCCTATAGCTCTCAATCGCCCCAATTGAACCTTCACGTCTCATCTTGAGATAGGCCGCCCTCTTCCATTTAACAAGGGATTCCAATTCCTTATTAAACCACGGCTCCCTCGCACGACCCTTTCCTCCCTGCCTGACAGGTACATAATTATCAAGGACACTCAATAGTTGCTCCTTGAACAAGCTCCACATATCATTTACACTCTTGCCTTGGAGTCTACTTTTCCAAGTCACACATCCTAAGTCATGCCTCACCGCATCATAATTTCCCTGACCCCAGCTATAACTCTTGCCCTGTAGTACACACTTATCCCTCTCCATCACGAGAGTAAAAATCACCGAATTATGGTCACTATCCCCAAAGTGCTCACCTACCTCTAATTCTAACACCTGGCCTGGTTCGTTACCCAGAACCAAATCCAGTATGGCCTCACCTCTTGTTGGCCTGTCTACATATTGTGTCAGGAAACTCTCCTGCACACATTGAACAAACACTGACCCATCTAACGAACTTGAGCTATAGCTTTCCCAATCAATATCAGGAAAGTTAAAGTCCCCCATAACAACCACCCTATTACTGTCACTCATCTCCTGAATCACCTTCCCTATCCTTTCTTCAATGATTCTAGGACTATTAGGAGGCCTGTAAAAGACTCCTAACAGGGTGACCTCACCTTTCCTATTCCTAACCTCAGCCCAAACTACCTCAGATGGCAAGTCCTCATCCATCGTCCTTTCCACCACTGTAATACTATCTTTGACAAGCAATGCCACACCTCCCCCTCTTTTACCCCCACCTGTGACCCTACTAAAACATTTAAATCCTGGAACCTGCAACAGCCAATCCTGTCCCTGTTCTAGCCATGTCTCCGTAATAGCCACAACATCGAAGTCCCAGGTACCAACCCACGCTGCAAGTTCACCTACCTTATTTTGTATACTTCTTGCATTGAAGTATACACACTTCAAGCCACTTTCCTGTTTACAGGCACCCTCCTTTGAAATTGATGCCATGTTCCTAACCTCCCTACACTCCAGGCCCTGCACCCTGAAGCTACAATCTGGGTTCCCATGCCCCTGCAGAGTTAGTTTAAACCCCCCCCAAGAGCACTAGCAAACCTCCCCCCAAGGATACTGGTGCCCCTCAGGTTCAGGTGTAGACCATCCTGTTTATAGAGGTCCCACCGTCCCCAGAAAGAACCCCAGTTATCCAAAAACCGGAATCCCTCCCTCCTGCACCATCCCTGTAGCCACGCATTTAAGTGTTCTCTTTCCCTATTCCTCGAATCTCTATCACGTGGCCTCGAATCTCTAATACTGCAGCACTCAGTGTGTAATACTGCACCATTCACTGTGTAATATTACACCATTCACCATGAAATACTGCACCATTCACTATGTAATACTGCACCATTCACACTGTAATACTGCACCATTCACCCTGAAATATTGTACCATTCACCCTGTAATACTGTACCAATCATCCTGTAATACTGCAGCATTCAGTGTGTAATACTGCACCATTCACTGTGTAATACTGCACCATTCACCATGAAATACTGCACCATTCACTATGTAATACTGCACCATTCACACTGTAATACTGCACCATTCACCCTGAAATATTGTACCATTCACCCTGTAATACTGTACCAATCATCCTGTAATACTGCAGCATTCAGTGTGTAATACTGCAACATTCACTGTGTAATACTACACCATTCACCCTGTAATACTACAACATTCACTGTGTAATATTGCACCATTCACCATGTAATACTACACCATTCACCCTGTAATACTGTACCATTCACACTGTAATACTGCACCATTCACTGTGTAATACTGTACAATTCACCCTGTAATACTGTACCATTCACACTGTAATACTGCACCATTCACTGTGTAATACTGCACCATTCACCCTGTAATACTACACCATTCACTGTGTAATACTGCAGCATTCACTGTGTAATACTACACCATTCACCAAGTAATACTGCACCATTCACCCTGTAAGACTACACCATTCACTGTGTAATACTGCACCATTCACCCTGTTATAATGCACCATTCACTGTGTAATACTGCACCATTCACCCTGCAATACTGCACCATTCACTGTGTAATACTGCACCATTCTCTGTGCAATACTGCACCATTCACTGTGTAATACTACACCATTCACCCTGTAATACTGCACCAGTCAGTGTGTAATACTGCACCATTCACTGTGTAATACTGCACCATTCTCTGTGCTATACTGCACCATTCACCATATGATACTGCACCATTCACCCTGTAATACTGCACCATTCAGTGTGTAATGCTCTACCATTCACCATGTAATAGTACACTATTCACTGTGCAATACTACGCCATTCATCCTGTAATACTGCACCATTCACTGTGTACAACTGCACCATTCACCCTGTAATACTGCAGCATTCAGTGTGTAATACTGCACCATTCACTGTGTAATACTACACCATTCACCCTGTAATACTGCACCATTCACCCTGTAAGACTACACCATTCACTGTGTAATACTGCACCATTCACCATGAAATACTGCACCATTCACCCTATAAGACTACACCATTCACTGTGTAATACTGCACCATTCACCCTGTATTACTGCACCATTCACTGTGTAATACTGTACCCTGTAATACTGTACCAATCACCATGTAATACTGCACCATTCACACTGTAATACTACACCATTCACCATGAAATACTGCAGCATTCACTGTGTAATACTGCACCATTCACCCTGTAATAATGCACCATTCACCCTGTAATACTGTACCATTCACCCTGTAATACTGTACCACCATCCCTGTAATACTGTACCAATCACCCTGTAATACTGCAGCATTCAGTGTGTAATACTGCACCATTCACTGTGTAATACTACACCATTCACCATGAAATACTGCACCATTCACTGTGTAATACTGCACCGTTTACACTGTAATACTGCACCATTCACCCTGTAATACTACAACATTCCCCGTGTAATATTGCACCATTCACCATGTAATACTACACCATTTACCCTGTAATACTGTATCATTCACACTGTAATACTGCACCATTCACTGTGTAATACTGTACCATTCACCCTGTAATACTGTACCAATCACCCTGTAATACTGCAGCATTCAGTGTGTAATACTGCACCATTCACTGTGTAATACTACACCATTCACCATGAAATACTGCACCATTCACTGTGTAATACTGCACCGTTTACACTGTAATACTGCACCATTCACCCTGTAATACTACAACATTCCCCGTGTAATATTGCACCATTCACCATGTAATACTACACCATTTACCCTGTAATACTGTATCATTCACACTGTAATACTGCACCATTCACTGTGTAATACTGTACCATTCACCCTGTAATACTGTACCAATCACCCTGTAATACTGCAGCATTCAGTGTGTAATACTGCACCATTCACCCTGTAATACTACACCATTCACTGTGTGATACTGCACCAATCACCCTGTAATAATGCACCATTCACCCTGTAATACTGTACCATTCACCCTGTAATACTGTACCACCATCCCTGTAATACTGTACCAATCACCCTGTAATACTGCAGCATTCAGTGTGTAATACTGCACCATTCACTGTGTAATACTACACCATTCACCATGAAATACTGCACCATTCACTGTGTAATACTGCACTGTTTACACTGTAATACTGCACCATTCACACTGTAATACTACAGCATTCACCGTGTAATATTGCACCATTCACCATGTAATACTACACCATTCACCCTGTAATACTGTACCATTCACACTGTAATACTGCACCATTCACTGTGTAATACTGTACCATTCACCCTGTAATGCTATACCAATCACCCTGTAATACTGCAGCATTCAGTGTGTAATCCTGAACCATTCACTATGTAATACTACGCCATTCACCATGTAATACTGCACCATTCACCCTGTAATACTACACCATTCACTGTGTGATACTGCACCAATCACTGTGTAATACTACACCATTCACCCTGAAATATTGCACCATTCACACTGTAATACTGCACCATTCACTGTGTAATACTGTACCATTCATTGTGTAATACTGCACCATTCACCCTGCAATACTACACTATTCAGTGTGTAATACTGCACCGTTCACCCTGTAATACTGTACCATTCACTATGTACTACTGCACCATTCACCGGGTAATAGAGTCATACAATCATGGAGATGTACAGCATGGAAACAGAACCATTGGTCAAACTTGCCCATGCTAACCAGATATCCCAACCCAATCTAGTCCCAGCTGTCAGCACCCGGCCTATATCTCTCCAAAATCTTACTATTCATTATTCCACCCAAATGCCTTTTAAATGTTGCAATTGTACCAGCCTCCACCACTTCCTCTGGCAGCTCATTCCATACACGCACCACCCTCTGTGTGAGAAAGTTGCCCCTTAGGTCACTTTTATATCTTTCACCTCTCACCCTAAACCTATGCCCTCTAGTTCTGGATATCCCCACCCCAGGGAAATGACTTTGTCTATTTATCCTATCCATGCCCCTCATAATTTTGTAAATTTCTATAAGTCACCCCACATCCTCTGATGCTCCAGGGAAAACAGCTCCAGCCTGTTCAGCCTCCCCCTATAGCTCAAATCCTCCAACCCTGGCAACATCCTTGTAAATCTTTTCTGAATCCTTTCAAGTTTCACAACATATTTCCAATAGGAAGGAGACCAGTATAGCACGCAATATTCCAAAAGTGGTCTAACCAATGTCCTGCAACATGACCTCCTAACTCCTATACTCAATACTCTGACCAATAAAGGAAGGCATAACAAATGCCTTCTTCACTCTCCTGTCTACCTGCGACTTCACTTTCAAGGAGCTATGAACCTGCACTCCAAGGTCTCTTTGTTCCGCAACACTCCCTAGACCTTACCATTAAGTGTATAAGTCCTGCTAAGATTTGCTTTCCCAAAATGCAGCACCTCGCATTTATCTGAATTAAACTCCATCTGCCACTTCTCAGCCCATTGCCCATCTGACCAAGATCCTGTTGTAATCTGAGGTAACCTTCTTCACTGTCCACTATACCTCCAATTTTGCTGTCATCTGCAAACTTAATAATTATACCTCTTATGCTCACATCCAAATCAATGCTGCACCATTCACTGTGTAATACTGCACCATTCACCCTGTAATACTGCACCATTAACCATGAAATACTGCGCCATTCACACTGTATTACTGCACCAATCACCCTGTGATACTGCATCATTCACCCTGTGATACTGCACCATTCACTGTGTAATACTACACCATTCACTGTCTAATATTGCACCATTCATCCTGTAATACTGCACTATTTACCTTCTGATACTACACCATTCACTGTGTAATACTGTACTGTTTACCTTGTAATACTGCACCATTCACCCTGTAATACTATACCATTCACCCTGTTACACTGTACCATTCACCCTGTAATACTGCCCCATTCACTGTGCAATACTACACTATTCACTGTGTAATACTGCACCATTCACCGTATAATACTGCACCATTCACCCTGGAATACTGCACCGTTCAGTGTGTAATGCTCTACGATTCACTGTGCAATAGTACACAATTCACTGTGCAATACTACACCATTCATCCTGTAATACTGCACCATTCACTGTGTAATTCTGCACCATTCACTGTGTAATACTACACCATTCACCCTGTAATACTGCACCGTTCGCCCTGTAGTACTGTACCATTCTCCCTGTAATACTGCCCCATTCACCGTGTAATGCTACACTATTCACTTTGTAATACTGCACCATTCACCCTGTAATACTGCACCATTCAGTGTGTAATGCTCTACCATTTATTGTGCAATAGTACACAATTCACTGTGCAATACTACACCATTCATCCTGTAATACTGCACCATTCACTGTGTATTACTGCACTATTCACCGTGTAATACTGCACCATTTACACTGTATTACTGCACCATTCACCCTGTAATACTGTACCATTTACCATGTAATACTGCACCATTTACCATGTAATACTGCACCATTCACACTGTAATACTGCACCATTCACCCAGTAATATTGCACCATTCACTGTGTAGTACTGCACCATTCACCATGTAATACTGCACCATTCACCCTGTAATACTGCACAATTCACCCTGTAATACTGCACGATTAACCCTGTAATAGTGCACCATTCACCCTGTAATACTGCACAATTCACCCTGTAATACTGCACCATTCACCCTGTAATACTGCGCAATTCACTCTGTAATACTGCACCATTCACCGTGTAATACTGCACCATTCACTCTGCTATATGAGACAATTCATCCTGTAATGTCGTACCTGTCAGTTTGTCGTACAGCACCATTGACTCTGTAATGCTGCATTATTTGATCTGGTATAGTTAGATCTCAGTCGCTCATCGTGTACTGTCGCACCATCAGCTTTGTAATATTGCAACATTCGCTCTATAATTCTGCATCATTCACTTTATAATGTGGGGACACAGTCACATCTTGATCAGAGACCAGAAACCAAACACACAATCCTGATCTATCGAGGTATTTAACCAGCTTCACCAACCGCAGAGCTGTAAGTTTCAGGTAATTTCTTTGCGAGTGAGCAAACATTTGCCTCCTTTTGAAAAAACAGCCGTTTGAACACATGAGCTGTAGAGATTCCTCCCCCCACCCCCCACCCCCGACCCCATCATAGAGCGAGCAGTTATCGAGCACATGTTGTTTGTGCTTCTCTGAAGATTTTACAGATCAGTTTTTGTGTAGGGGGTGACCAGTTGGAACAGGGGACGTGCTTCTTTCTTTGCGGGCAGGATTAGATTCCCAGCTGCCAATTCATCTCTGAGCTCTGGATCTCTCGACTGTGCTGATGTTCTTTACAATTTCCCCCAACTTCCCATTCTTCCTTTATTAATCCCTAAGTTAATTTTCTTTACCACTTGGAGTTGAGCAATAACTCCCTCCCTCGTACGTCAATGCTCTTTTCCCCTCTCCTAATCAGTCAAGAGGTTTTCAATGTGCCCACAGTTGTGAAATTAGCCTCCCCGGTGCAGTGACTGATTGTCTGTGTCAACATCTAAAACCAAGTAATTTTATTAAAGGGAAGAATGATTCGACATCCTACGTGTGGCTTCTGTCATATTGCCAATGCACGTGTTTACTTCAGCGCCCTATTCTGTCATGATTTATTGGGCAGTGTTCAAGGAGAGCTCCAGTACCATCGATCAAGAGTTGCAATACATCAGGAAACCAAAGAGGAAAGACTTTATATTGCTCCTCTTAAGATCATAGGAGCGTAAATAGGCTATTCAGCTCATTGGGTCCATTATTCAGTGAGATCATTACTGATCTGATCATCCTGAACTCCACTTTCCTCCCTTTTCCCAATAATCCTCAATTCCCTTCCTGGTTAAAATCTGTCCACCTCAGTCTTGAATATACTGAATAACCTAGCCTTGACAGCCCGCTGTGGTAAAGAATTCCACAGATTCACTCCCCTCTGAGAGAAGAAATTTTCCCTCTGCCTTAAATGGGCAACCTCGTATTCTGGGGCGGTCCCATAAGTGGAAACATCCTCTCCTCATCTACCCTATCAGAGAATCCCTAACATGTGAAAACAGACTATTTGGCACATTGAGTCAACACCAACCTTCCGAAGAGCATCAGTCCCAGACCTACCCTATCCCTGCATATCCCATAGCTAACCCACCTAGCCTACATATCCCTGGACACCATTGGCAATTTAGCATGGACAATCCATCTAACCTACACATCTTTAGGCAGTGGGAGGAAACCCATGCAGACACAGGAGAATGTGCAAACGCCACACAGACAGTTTCCCAAGGGTGGAACTGAATTCAGATCCCTGGCGCTGTGAGGCAGCAGTGCTAACCACTTAGATTGGATTCCCTACAGTGTGGAAACAGGCCCAAAAAGTCCACACCGACCCTCCGAAGAATAACCCACCCAGACCCATTTCCCTCTGACAAATACACCTAACACTCTGGGCAATTTAGCACAGCCAATTCACCTAACCTGCACATCTTTGGATTGTGGGAGGAAACCGGAGCACCCGGAGGAAACCCACGCAGACACGGGGAGAATGTGCAAACTCCACACTGACAGTTGCCCAATGCTGAAATCGATCCCAGGTTCCTGGTACTGTGAGGTAGCAGTGCTAACCACTGAGCCACCCCAAAATCCAGTCCCCTAAGAATCTCTCAATAACATTTCAATAATGTTGTCTCTCATTTTTTTGAACACCAATTAGCACATACCCAACCTACTCAATTTCTCCACATAAGACAGTCCTTCCATTTTATTTTTCAAAGTGACTGTATTTTGTTTAGTCCACCCAGTTATACAATATATGCCATCAATACACAGCTCCACTAACTTCCTTGATTTTCTCTTCAGCTTTCTGGCCAAAGAAGTTTGCCTTGACAATGCTTGTGCAGTCTTCCTTTGCCCAGAACATTATAGTAATTGTTATGTACAGCAGCAATATAAGTGCTGTTCCTTCAGGTTTCCTGGCATAGTTAATCGCGTTTGGCGGCACGGTGGCACAGCGGTTAGCACTGCTGCCTCACAGCGCCAGAGACCCGGGTTCAATTCCCGCCTCAGGCGACTAACTGTGTGGAGTTTGCACGTTCTCCCCGTGTCTGCGTGGGTTTCCTCCGGGTGCTCTGGTTTCCTCCCACAGTCCAAAGATGTACAAGTCAGGTGAATTGGCCATGCTAAATTGCCCGTAGTGTTAGGTAAGGGGTAAATGTAGGGGTATGGGTGGGTTGCGCTTCGGCGGGGTGGTGTGGACTTGTTGGGCCGAAGGGCCTGTTTCCACACTGTAAGTAATCTAATCTAAATCTAATCTTTGTTCACTGATCATCCACAGCTGAACCAGATTTATAGTCATACAGAACAACTGTTTCATCCTGACAAAAATAACACCAAAAAACTGTGGACGCTGGGATTCAGAAACAAAAGCAGCTTTTCTGGAAAAACTCTGTAAGGTCTGGCAGCATCTGTGGAAAGAAAGCAGAGTTAATATGTTGGGTCCAATGATCCTTCTTCAGAACCAGTTGTGCCAGACCTGCTAAATTTTTCCAGCAATTTCTATTTTTGTAACTGTTTCATTCTGAAGTGGCAGTGTCCAAATGTTTGCAAAGTAACCTGGATGGTATGAATCAAACTTGATTCTATGATAGTGCATATCACTGACATTGTCTGAACCACCAGGACACTTTCTGCGTTTACCAATTTGGCCACAACCATAACTAACACGTCCTCTCAGCTTTCTGGTTTTTCTCAATCTGGTGGGCAACTTGCCTGATGATGGACAATCCCTCCATGCCCGGGATTAGCCAAGTTCACCTTCTCTAAACAGCCTCCAATGCCAGTATAACTTCCCTTAGATAAGATACTCCATCCCTGACTCTGGGAGATGGGCGACTGACTGTGTGGAGTTTGCACGTTCTCCCCGTGTCTGCGTGGGTTTCCTCCGGGTGCTCCGGTTTCCTCCCACAGTCCAAACACGTGCAGGTCAGGTGAATTGGCCATACTAAATTGCCCGTAGTGTTAGGTAAGGGGTAAATGTAGGGGTATAGGTGGGTTGCGCTTCGGCGGGTCGGTGTGGACTTGTTGGGCCGAAGGGCCTGTTTCCACACTGTAATGTAATCTAAAAAAAATAACTTAACCACTTTCGAAGGGGTTGGTTGGAACCAATTTGTACACAGAAGGCTCCAACGAAACAACAATGTGATGTTGACCAGATAAACGAATTGAGTGACATTGGTTGAATGATTGCCACTCATTAAAACACCCTGGGACATTCCACCCTGACCCCCCACCTCAGGGAACAGATAGAAGTCTCAGTTTAAAATTTTACTGCCCCAGAATATGTGGTACCCCCTCAGTAATGCACTGGAGTGTCAGACGAGGTTTTCTGCTCAACTCTCGAGTGGAACCTGAACCCACCGCCGCCTTATTCATAGGAATAGAACCCACTGAGCCACTGCTCCAAGGCTCAGAGTTTTGCTGTAATCCTACTGATGTCACGATAAGCAGTTTTCCCATCACTATTGTACAACATATGACATTGGAGATTCATACAGCTGCCTCAAAGTAAATCTATTGCTCATACACAATGGTACAGGATCACAACTATGATACTTCTAACACTATTCACCTGCCTAGTCATTCAAGGCGCATTTTTTCTTTGCATTGTGTCTTCTTGCATGGCCAGGCCCTTTATCTTTGAAATAATATGCTTTGGTATGAAGAACATAATAACAGGTGTTAGCCATTCAACCCCTTAAGTCTGCTCACCATTGTTAGCTCATGGCTTACCATCCATATTAATGCCAATTTCCCTGCATTACTCCATTTTTTTTAGTGTCTGGGAATCCATTGATTTCTGTCTTGAACATACTCAATGTCTGAGCCTTCCCTGTCCTCCCATCTCATCTCAAAGCTAAATAACTTATCCCGTATTCCAAGACTCTGCCTCCTATTCCAGACCCCACCACACCCAGACAACATCCCCTTGGCCTCGACACAATCCAACCTAAGCATTTAGTAAGACCCCTCTCATTCTCCTGAACATTGGAGAGCCCAGGCCCAGTCTCCTCAATTTCCATGAGGTGAGGCAACCTTAAATGGAGGATGCCATTCTAAAAGAGGTGTATTGTGACTGGGCTCGCAGTGAAGCACTCTGGGTGTTATAATTCCACCATAGCGAAGATATCCAAAATTACCATGAGGCATCACTGTGCCTCAAAATTGGAAAGAATTCATCCAAAGCAGTCCCCAGAATGGAAATGGAAAAAAAGAGTTCATACTTCATTGCATCAGTTTAAGGCTAGAGGGGAATGAATAAATGAGAACCTGAGAGACAACATTTTTACACAGAGGGTGGTATGCACATGGAATGAGCTGCCAGCAGAAGTGGTTGAAGCAGGTACATTAATGACATTTAAAAGACATTTGGACAAATACATGGATAGTAAAGGTTTAGAAGGATGCGGGCCAAGTGCAGGGAAATGGGGTTAACGTTGATAGAGTCGTAGAGATGTACAGCATGGAAACAGACCCTTCGGTCCAACCCGTCAATGCCGATCAGATATCCCAACCCAATCTAGTCCCACCTGCCAGCACCCGGCCCATATCCTCCAAACCCGTACTATTCATTTATCCATCCAAATGCCTTTTAAATTTTGCAATTGTACCAGCCTCCACCACTTCCTCTAGCAGCTCATTCCATACACATACCACCCTCTGTGTGAAAAAATTGTCCCTTAGGTCTCTTTTATATCTTTCCCCTCTCACCCTAAACCTATGCCCTCTAGTTCTGGGCTCCCCGACCCCAGGACAAAGATTTTGCCTATTTACCCTATTTACCATGCCCCTCATAATTTTGTAAACCTCTATAAGGTCACCCCTCAGCCTCCGACGTTCCAGGGAAATAAGCCCCAACCTGTTCAGCCTCTCCTTATAGCTCAAATCCTCCAACCCAGGCAACATCCTTGTAAATCTTTTCTGATTCTTGTAAATCTTGTTGATGGACATTTTGGTTGGCATGGACCAGTTTGGGCCAAACGGCCTGTCTGTGTGCTGTAGGACTCTATGACTCCATGACTTGAGATCCAGGCTCGGTCAGAAATGAAGGCCCAGGGAAAAGCGGTTACATGTACCACTGCCAACTCATGGAGATATCTCCAATAATTAATAACTGATCTTATTTCCTTTTAAACGTTGTAGTTTGCTATTTGGAGATCAAAAGGTATTAGGTTGAAACCAGTGAACAATGAGTCAATGTAGGCCTGATACCCTTAACAAGTAAATCAGGAACAGGATTAGGCCATTCAGCCCCACAGGCCTGTTCTGCCATTCAACAAGATCTTGGTTGATCTGATTATGGCCTCAATTCCACTTTCCCGCCCATCCCTGACTACCTTTGACCTTCTCTAGACAAGACGTGAGAAGCACTCTGATTGATATTCAGGCAGACGGAAAGGGACAAAAACTACAGCCTCAATAAACATCAGTCGAGGTAATAGGGAAGTTATTTTTAGCTGTCATGTGTGTGAGTTATGATTGTTGAGTAGCATTTCTCATCTCCAGTTGTCTTCTAGTCTTGCAGTCTTAATAAAGCAATAACTTTCATAACCTTACATGCCCTTTGATTGTAATCAATGGAACCAGCCTTGTCTCCTGTGGTTCTGCAAAAATAGCCTTCAGTGTACAATTCACATGAATTCACGTAAGGGTAGGCATTGGTGTTAAACTGCAATGTTAAACTCTTCTCTTGCTAGGTCCAGTCTATCAGCATGGATGACACGTTTGACCTTTGGTGGAAGTCTAATCCATTTTCCTATGTTTGTCTCCAATTCAGGTCTGAGGATCACTGGTCCCAGCCCTACAGCCTTAGAGCATTAGACTTCAACAGAGGACTGGACAACGCACAGGGACCTCACTAGAGACAATGGGCTTCCTTTGGTGGACACTCTGGGTTTGCTGGATCACACTCTTCAGCCCAAGACCTGTAGAAGGTAAGGCATCAGTTCTGAGGGCCAATCAGCAGCCTTTGGAATGAAGGCTGTATTTCCTGGTTTGGAATGAGCAATATGTTTCCGGTCTGACAGTTGCCTCTGAGCGAGATGTTAGATGGCAGAGCTGCAAGTTACATAGCCAGGATTGACAGTTCTGTTCAGGTGCAGCATCTTTGCTTCATGAGTAATGATTGGTTTGGTATTCTGCAGCCACGGTGAACTTGAGAGTGAAGGAGGTGGGAGATAGGGGTGAGAGTTTGGTTTGGGACGATGGCGTGATTCAGTGATGAATAGCTAACGTTTTTGCTGCCTGGTACATGACTGAAGCCAGCAGGTCGGACAGATGTGACCTCACTTGTCAGGTTCAATGCCAACTTACACAGTGATCCCTTTCTCTCCGGTGCAGCGTTTACTGTGAACAACTTGTGCGAACAGTTTAACAAGCTGATTCCTGGTGGTCTGAAGAATTGATGAATTGGACTCAGTCATCAGAGTGTTTTTGCACTGCGTCCTCTAGTTAAAGTGAAGGATACTCAGTTCCGTGGCATGGACCCTCTTCCCATTTGCTCTTGTAACAGTAATCCAAATGTAAATTACAAGTCCTGGCAAATGTGCTTATGGACTGGAGCCAATATGCAGGGCACACTATGGCTGGTTGGAACAATAAAGCAGGTTTATGCGTTGATTTTCTTTTGATGTAGATTATGATTAGAAATCCAAGAAATCATTGATAGAAAGATAACAGAAACCACGAGAGGAGAGAGTCCAGGAATGTGTGCTTTCTGCCTTTAATATCAAATAGAGCAGATAAAAGGCACAGCACACCTTTCGTAGTGTTCGATTAAGCCTGTCCAATCACCGATCCTAGTACAGTGCATGATTGCTTTAAGCTATGGGTGGGGCAAAAGGACAAAATAATTGATTCTGGATCTGAGACAGAAAATGCTTAAGAGTTCAGAGATGCTGCTCCCAGCTATGGCTGTGTGGACATTGAAAATTATGTCAAGTTGTAAGGTGTTTTAGGTCCTGTAAATAAACATTCCATTGTAATAGTGCCCTCCATATAGTGGAGATACAATGAATTTAGAAGCATCTCTGTATTACTGTGAGAAATATAAGGCACATATCAACTCAATCCAAAATGGAGCAATTGATCAATGCTCCCATCTCAAATCCCAGCCTATTAGCATGTCTTTCCATTCTCTCACACCCCATCACCTTTCTATATATCCATCCTTCACAATAAATACCTCTATGTGATTTGCCTCAATTACTCCTTGTGGTTGCTTGTAACCAATCTTTCATTAAAAATGTTTTTCCTGAATTATGATTTATTAATGACAAGTTTCAGACTTGCCCGCAAGTAGAAACATTCTCTTGGTGTGAGTTTACCCACAAATGGCAATTGAGAAGTGATCAATTTTTCATTTGAAACCTGAGCTTGAGAGATTTCTGTTAGCCAATGATTTTTTTTAATATCAGGGTTAAAGGACAAAGGTGGGAATATCGAATTAGGACATATATTGGCCACGATGACTTATACTGTAGGATTATGGAGGTGATGGGGGTTTCATTGACTCATTGGTGAGTGAACCATGAGTCCCTTTCAGAAATGCCCACCTGGCACCAATCTGTTCTGAGGTCACCAGACCAGCCAGAGTTGTCATTGTCAGCCAGTTCGAGGGTGACAGCTGCTCTGCTCAGCAGCACCACCTGAGAGGTAGTGGCTGCTGCTGAAATGACACCCACCAGAAGAATCAGGTTCATGGACTGACCCAAGTCTGAATCAAGTGAGGGCCACTGGGAGTCCTGGGAGAGGGTGCAATTGAGGGTATTGACAGCAGGGCCCCTTTAACAATGCCTAGCCTCCCAGCCAGAACCAAAAGCCTTTGAATGGGCCAACCATCATACTCCACCCTCTCAGAAAGCTTAAACCATCCAAAACAAGTTTGTAATTGGATTAACCATAACCAAACCTGCTTAACAACAAGCCCATCCACTGGGTGCCTGCCTTAATGAATTAAAAATCGTGAATTGAGTGTGCATTTTTGGGAAAGCAAATCTTAGCAGAACGTATATACTTAATGGTAAGGTCCTAGGGAGTGTTGCTGAACAAAGAGACCTTGGAGTACAGGTTCATAGCTCCTTGAAAGTAGAGTCACAGGTAGATAGGATAGTGAAGAAGGTGTTTGGTATGCTTTCCTTTATTGGTCAGAGTATTGAGTACAGGAGTTGGGAGGTCATGTTGCGGCTGTACAGGACGTTGGTTAGGCCACTGTTGGAATATTGCGTGCAATTCTGGTCTCCTTCCTATCGGAAAGATGTTGTGAAACTTGAAAGGGTTCAGAAAAGATTCACAAGGATGTCACCAGGATTGGAGGATTTTAGCTATAGGGAGAGATTGAACAGGCTGGGGCTGTTTTCTCTGGAGCATCGGAGGTTGAGGGTTGACCTTATAGAGGTTTATAAAATCATGATGGGCATGGACAGGATAAATAGACAAGGTCTTTTCCCTGGGTGCAGAAATCCAGAACTAAAGGGCATAGGTTTAGGGTGAGAGGGGAGGGATATAAAAGAGACCTAAGGGGCAACGTTTTCACACAGAGGGTGGTGCGTGTGTGGAATGGGCTGCCAGAGGAAGTGGTGGAGGCTGGTACAATTGCGACATTTAAAAGGCATCTGGATGGGTATATGAATAGGAAGGCTTTGGAGGTATATGAGCCGGGTGCTGGCAAGTGGGACTAGATTGGCTTGGGATATCTGGTTGGCATGGACGTGTTGGACCAAAGGGTCTGTTTCCATGCTGAACATCTCTATGACTCTATGAGTATTACTTGACCTTCTGGGAGCTCAGTTGGGAAAAGGTACAGATAGGCTGTGCTTGGGGCATTCCCATCACAAACTTCATTGTAGTGGGGACAGGAATGTGGTGAGAACCGTACTGAAAAATTAAATACCCTCCTGACTTTCAAACTCAATGTGGGGCTAATAGGAACAAATCTGAAAATGTGTTGCTGAAAAAGCACAGCAGGTCAGGCAGCATCCATCGAGCAGGAGAATCGGCGTTTCGGGCATGAGCCCTTCTTACTGGAAGAAGGGCTCATGCCCGAAATGTCGATTCTCCTGCTCCTTGGGTGCTGCCTGACCTGCTGTGCTTTTCCAGCAACACATTTTCAGCTCTGATCTCCAGCATCTGCAGTCCTCACTTTCTCCTAGAAGATTTTAACCTACTGCGAATCCTCTTACAAGGATGCCTTCCTTGAAGAAGCTCTCTTCCTCCGGAAGAAGGGCTCATGACCGAAACATTGATTCTCCTGCTCCTTGGATGCTGCCTGACCTGCTGCGCTTTTCCAGCAACACATTTTCAGCTCTGATCTCCAGCATCTGCAGTCCTCACTTTCTCCTAGAAGATTTTAACCTACTGCGAATCCTCTTACAAGGATGCCTTCCTTGAAGAAGCTCTCTTCCTCCGGAAGAAGGGCTCATGCCCGAAACATCGATTCTCCTGCTCCTTGGGTGCTGCCTGACCTGCTGTGCTTTTCCAGCAACACATTTTCAGCTCTGATCTCCAGCATCTGCAGTCCTCACTTTCTCCTGATAGGAACAAATGTAAGCCATTCTGCCCTTTGGCCTGCATCACTGGCCCAAGATCACAGCTGATCATCCACCTCAACATTGTATTGCTGTCATTAGTAACAGAAAACTATTGATAATCTGTGCTGAACTGAGCCTCCACTGTTCTCTGGGAAAATGGAAATTTTATGGAGAGAATTAAAGTGTTGATCGATGGAGGATGCTCAAGTTGCTAAATGGCTGCACGTGTTTCCATGATCCTTTTCATCATTTGAAGACCTTCCTTCATCCATCCACATCCTTTTTTTTCTTTCCAGTGAAAAGAATCATGGTTTTGTCTTTATTATAGCCTCTCGTTGATAATGTTTGAATGTGCCCTGGTCTCAGTTCCAGTTTTGTTTTCCTGGGTTTCATGATTTGAAGTACCTCACATAATTTAACAGCCCACCTATCCCAAAGGGCTTTGAGGCAAGTGGTGAACGCCGTTTGCTCCCTCCCCAGGGACACTTGGGCATAAATGTAACTGCGGGAGAGAGGCAGGAAGTGAAGTATTATGACTAGCCTCCAGACTCCTATGGTGGCCACCTCTCGCTCTGAATCACCTGTGACGATGCTGCTCCTTTAACAAGGTAATGCTGCCCTTGAGTTGTTTTTCCACAGAGGTTGTAAAAGCAGTGATTCCGAAAGGTCTTGGTTTGGAGAGTTTTAGGGCCTATTTGATTATAGCTAACAGATACTATCTTAGGCAAAAGACTTTCAGGTTTAAAAAAACACAAGGACCATGGAAGAGGAGTGGACAGTTCATCTAGCTCAGCGTTTCTTTGGTTTGGTTTGGTTTCAGCAGTCTGATTGTTCACTGAAAGCAGTCAGGCAGTTCATGAGGCTGCTGGTCCAAGAAACAACTACGTGGAAGAAGGTGTCCCTCTCTCTCTTTCTCTCTCTCCCCCTCTCTCTCTCTGCTGTACGACCTGTATTTGATTTTAACTTTTTTACCATGGGGTGTTTATGGGGATTGTTGCAGGAATTTGGAACAGCATCATTAAATTGGGATAATCTGTTGGGTTGTCGGGTAGGTTAAGTTATTCCATATGCTGTTCTCTTTTGTTTGTGTTTCATTTGATAATTACGTAAATAAATTCTGTTTTATTTAAAGATAAGTGGTTTGAGCCAACTATATCACTCCTGGAATATCCGCTATACACCTGCTTAAAACAACTAGCAAAGTTCGAGTCTGGGCTACTTTCTTGAAAGTTTTGAGGGGGTCTGGCCTGATCCACAACATATACCCAAGTGTTTTGGTGGATACCAGGTGCTCCCTGTCCAATGACAGCCAGACACATCCACAGAAGAGGGGGATGCAGTTGGGAACAGTGGCTTGCCCATCTGGCACTCATATTCAGTTGACACCATCCCAGTGTAATGGCCCCTAACTGATCAGCTCTTTGTTCTGGGTCTGACTGACCCCTTCCTCTTGAGGTTTGATGAGGATTAGATTACTTACAGTGTGGAAACAGGCCCTTCGGCCCAACAAGTCCACACTGACATCCAAAGTGCAACCCACCCAGACCCATTCCCCTACATTTACCCCTTACCTAACACTACGGGCAATTTAGCATGGCCAATTCACCTAACCTGCACATTTTTGGACTGTGGGAGGAAACTGGAGCACCCGGAGGAAACCCATGCAGACATGGGGAGAATGTGCAAACTCCACACAGACAGTTGCCTGAGGCGGGAATTGAATCTGGGTCTCTGGCGCTGTGAGGCAGCAGTGCTAACCACTGTGCCACCCACAAATTACCAGGGAGCGTTGAATCTTCCATTGGCTCCATACTTGTGAAGCCTTATTGAGCTGCTTGTACCTGTTAGTACCTCTTTGGCCTCATGTTCTGTCCTACAGCGAAGCAGTTCCAAGTGGTTGGCTTTGAAGCGAGCATCTGCTGCCAACCGCATCTAATTGAGCTGAGGAAAATTACTGGGCAAGCTTACCAGGCAGGGAAATAAATAATCTGACCTGGGTTCTTTAAATGTGTCCCAGCCTTCTGTTGGTCTGGCACCTTCCCAGTGCCCATAAAGACTGCAGGCACAGTTATTGTGACAACTTTGGAAGGAATTAAAGCATTAGTTATTGCCTTGCTAGTGGGGTTTGGTTGGTTTGCCAAGAGATAGGGTTTAATTCCTGACCGAGGGCAACTGGTACTTGCCTCTTTGAGGAGAGTTACCCCTCAAGCTACAAAATTGCCCCTCTGTAATGGAGAGATGCTGTCCAAGGATGTGGCTAATTACCTACCTGCTGGTGTTCTGTAGTGGCCAAGCACAATCGGGAAACTAGCTTGACTCGCCTATTGGAAAACGGGTTGGATCGATTGCAGTTTGGCTAATGCATGCCAGTCTCTACTGAAGACACAGCAGAGTAACATGGTGGTAATATGCGAAGCCAGCACAATGCTGTGGGACTCTCCACCACAGACCTGCTGACAAAACCAGGAATGTTTCATTCCAGGAGCAACAAAGGGCATTACTTTTGAACTAATGCAGGCAAACACCGTAAACACTGAAGGAACTCAGCAGCTCTGGCTGCCTGTGTGGAGACAGAAACAGAGTTAACGTTTCAAGTCCAGTGTGAGTCTTCTTCAATTTTGATTTAATTGTCTTTAACACATTAGTGCGAACCCTGACTAATTATTGTGGGGCAAATCTCTTTCTTTCAGTGTACCACTTCCTCATCCCTGCCTCTCTGCCGGTATTCCTATTTCGCGTACATCAATTTTAAGAAGTAAATAAAAAGATGTAAGATGTCTTCCAAGCAAATGGTAAAAATGAATTTTTTTAAAGTTACCCACGATTGTTATCCTCTGGAGTGCTCATGACAAACTTCAGGGAATTAATCTGCAATTCCTGGAAATTCCAGAGGACTTCTACAAGAGGGTTAGCAACTCCATTCTCAACCCTCATTGCCAACCACCCAGCCTTAAACCACCAATTCACGACAGTGTCTTTATGAGTATTGGTACCATTTTTGAGAGCATTTTCTCCATTCCTGGGCAGTGATAAGCTTCAATCTGCAATTTGAGAGGGAGAGGGTACAATAGGAAGTGACAATATTTCTGTTGAATAAAGGGAACTATGGAGCTATGAGGGAGGAGCTGGCCAAAGTTCAATGGTGCAATACCTTAGCAGGGATGATAGTGGAGGAACAATGGCAGATATTTCTGTGTATAATGCAGAAGATGCAAGATCAGTTCATTCCTAAAAGGAAGAAAAATCCTAGGAGGAGGCATGGTGGCCATGGCTGACGAGGGAATTTAAGAAACATATAAAGTTAAAAGAGAAAAAGTATAACATAGCAAAGATAAGTGGGAAAATGGAGGACTGGGAAGCTTTTAAAGAACAACAGAGGATTACTAAGAAGGAAATACGCAGAGAAAAAATGAGGTACGAAGGTAAACTGGCCAAAAATATAAAGGAGGATAGTAAAAGCTTTTTTAGGTATGTGAAAGGCAAAAAAATGGTTAAGACTAAAATTGGGCCCTTGAAGACAGAAACCGGGGAATATATTACGGGGAACAAAGAAATGGCAGAAGAATTGAATTAGTACTTCAGATCTGTGTTCACTGGGGAAGACACAAGGAATCTCCCTGAGGTAACAGTGGCTGAAGGACCTGAACTTAAGGGAATTTATATTTGCCAGGAATTGGTGTTGGAGAGACTGTTAGGTCTGAAGGTTGATAAGTTCCTGGGGCCTGATGGTCTACATCCCAGGGTACTGAAGGAGGTGGCTCGGGAAATCGTGGATGCGTTGGTGATTATTTTTCAGAGTTCGATAGATTTGGGATCAGTTTCTGCGGATTGGAGGGTGGCTAATGTTGTACCACTTAAGAAAGGTGGGAGAGAGAAAGCAGGAAATTATAGACCAGTTAGTCTGACCTCAGTGGTGGGAAAGATGCTGGAGTCTATTATAAAGGATGAAATTACGACACATCTGGATAATAGTAGCAAGATAGGTCGGAGTCAGCATGGATTTATGAAGGGGAAATCATGCTTGACTAATCTTCTGGACGTTTTTGAGGATGTAACTCTGAAGATGGACGAGGGAGATCCAGTAGATGTAGTGTACCTGGACTTTCAGAAAGCTTTTGATAAAGTCCCACATAGGAGGTTAGTGAGCAAAATTAGGGCGCATGGTATTGAGGGCAAAGTACTAACTTGGATTGAAAGTTGGTTGGCTAACAGGAAACAAAGAGTAGTGATAAACGGCTCCATTTCGGAATGGCAGGCAGTGACCAGTGGGGTACCGCAGGGATCAGTGCTGGGACCACAGCTTTTTACAATATATATTAATGATATAGAAGATGGTATTAGTAATAACATTAGTAAATTTGCTGATGATACTAAGCTGGGTGGCAGGGTGAAATGTGAGGAGGATGTTAGGAGATTACAGGGTGACCTGGACAGGCTAGTGAGTGGTCAGATGCATGGTAGATGCAGTTTAATGTGGATAAATGTATGGTTATCCACTTTGGTGGCAAGAACAGGAAGGCAGATTACTACCTAAATGGAATCAAGTTAGGTAAAGGGGCAGTACAAAGAGATCTGGGTGTTCATGTACATGAGTCAATGAAGGTAAGCATGCAGGTACAGCAGGTAGTGAAGAAGGCTAATAGCATGCTGGCCTTCATAACAAGAGAGATTGAGTATAGAAGCAAAGAGGTTCTTCTGCAGCTGTACAGGGCCCTGGTGAGACCACACCTGGAGTATTGTGTGCAGTTCTGGTCTCCAAATTTGAGGAAAGACATTCTGGCTATTGAGGGAGTGCAACGTAGGTTCACGAGGTCAATTCCTGGAATGGCGAGACTACCTTAAGCTGAAAGACTGGAGCGACTGGGCTTGTATACCCTTGAGTTTAGAAGACTGAGAGGGGATCTGATTGAGACATTTAAGATTATTAAAGGATTGGACACTCTGGAGGCAGGAAACATGTTTCCACTGATGGGTGAGTGCCAAACCAGAGGACACAGCTTAAAAATACGGGGTAGACCATTTAGGACAGAGATGAGGAGAAACTTCTTCACCCAGAGAGTAGTGGCTGTGTGGAATGCTCTTCCCCAGAGGGCAGTGGAGGCCCAGTCTCTGGATTCATTTAAGAAAGAGTTGGATAGAGCTCTCGAGGATAGTGGAATCAATGGTTTGGAGATAAGGCAGGAACAGGATACTGATTAAGGATGATCAGCCATGATCATATTGAATGGTGGTGCAGGCTCGAAGGGCAGAATGGCCTACTCCTGCACCTATTGTCTATTGATACCCATTCACAAACCTGTGAAAAATGTTAAAGCTCGGCAATTTGCATCCTTTTGTTCAATATACTCAAATCAATGAAGAGTAAGCCAAGAGAACTGGATTGTCAGTAACCAGAGGAGTGTGAGTCATGGTGGTGGACAAAATAACCAGGGCAGTAAACAGGAGAAAGCTTACTTTGCACAAAGCATTACTGCAATTGGAATGCCTTGTCGCAACGGGTAGTGGAAGCATATTAAAGAGCAACATTGATTTAGAGAGTTTCACGTGTACTTGAGGCAGGGTGACCAATGTAGCATTACTAATAGCTGGTACTATCTTAGTAGACTGGATAGGCTCCTACTGAAGGCCAGAGACAAAGGTCACAGGCCCTGATGCTGCTCTTGCCTGGGTCCACTCTCTCTAAGCCAAGCACAGTAGCCCCATGCCCCTGACCAATACAAGCAGGGGAACCCCCTAGCTTCAAATGTCAGGCCTCAGTTATTAGGCCCTGATTCTCAGGCCTTGCTCCTTACTATGATTTTACAAGATGTGCACTTAAAACAATGGGGATATCAAGAAAGGAACTGTCTGGATAGCAGGGCACATGATGTGGACTCGCAGAGTGTGAATGTCAAAAGGATGTTGCCCCCTCAAAGGAGAGGCTGGAACTAGCGGGCACAGTTTAACATTTCAGGCCTTCCCATTTAAAAATGAAGATGACAATTATCTTTTTCACACGCTAATGACACATTCTGAGAGATTCTCTTCCACAGAGCAGTATTCTTTTAAGGCTGAGTTAGTTCGAGTTTTGACTGACAGAAGAGTCAAAGACTGTTGGGGGTATGATAGAGGCCATCATCAGATCGATGGGCCGAAGGGCCTCTTCTGTGCTCTGTGACATCATGATCTTATCGAATAGTGGAGCATGCTTGGAGGGGCTGATTGGCCTAATGCTGCTGCTAATTCTTCTGATTGTGTGAAGTGTTCTCCGTGACTCCCCAGTGTAGGCACGATTCAAGGCAGTACAACCTGTACTGAGCCAGACTCATCAGCATTCAGACCAGGTAAGCCACGGACTGTAATCAAAGTGTCAAACTCTCAAGAACAGATCCAGCTATTGCTATTGCTGTTTATTATTGTGATTAAATGCACACTTGCTCCTGGGACTGGACGCACAGCAATTAAATATCCTCTTTCCTCCCTGTCAGATATCCGCAGTCTGGAGTTTATCAAAAAATGTTGAGGGAGGGTGGGCACTTCAAAGATGTGCCTTTGTAGAGCAGAATTCCTTGCCTTTATTTTCTGATCAGATAATTGCTCATTGACAACGTAAGGGTCAGTCTTATCTGGGTCTCAAACCTCTGGGGTTCAAAGAGAATCTGCATATTGCCTTCACAATTGAAAGTATCCCTGATGTTTCCAGGATGGGATATGATTGCATAATGGTAATATCCCTGTTAATATTCCAGAGAACCAGGCTTATACTCTGGGGATACAAGTTTGAGTCCTATCACAGCAGCTGGTGGAATTTAAAATTTAGTTCACAATTTTTTTTTTTCGAGTTCACTCATGGGACATGGGTGACGTTGGCTGGGCCCAGCATTTAGAGCCCATCTGTAGTTGCCCCTGAGAAGATGATGGTGAGCTACCTGCTTGAACAGCTGCAGTCCACCTGCTGTGGGTTGACCCACAATGCTCTTAGGGAGAGAATTCCGGGAATTTGACCCAGCGACAGTGAAGGAAAATGCGATATATTTCCAAGTGAAGATGATGAGTGGCTGGGAGGGGAACCGGCAAGTGGTAGTATTCCCATGTATCTGCTGCTATTGTCCTTCCAGATGATAGACATTCTGGGTTTGGAATGTGCTATTTAAGGAGCCTTGGTCAATTTCTACAGTACATCTTGTAGACGACGCACACTGCTTCAACTGAATATTGGTCGTACAAGGATTGGATGCTTGTAGGTGTGGTGCTAAGCAAGCAGTCTGCTTTTTTCCTGGATGGTGTCAAACTTATTGAGTGTTGTTGGAGCCACACCCATGCAGACCAATGGGGAGTACTCCTGACTAGTGCCTTGTAGATGGTGGAGAGGCTTTGGGGAGCCAGAAGATGAGTTGCTCACAGCACTATTGCTAGCTTCTGACCTACTCTTATAGCGACTATGTTTATGGATGAGTCCTGATTAATGGTACCCAAGTATTTGAATGTAGGGGAATTCAGTGATTGTTATTATTGTGAAGATTTTCCTTTTATAGCTTAGTTATTAGTTATTATTTGTTTATGTAATTAATGGGTTTGTTTTTTATATTGGTTTGAATTATTTGGTTTTGTATTTGTTGTAATATTCAAAGGAAAAATATTTTTGTTTTTCAAAAAAAAATGGTGACCATGGTAACCATCACCGATTGCTGTGAAAAACCCATTTGGTTCATTAATGTTCTGGAGGGAGGTGAATCTGCAGTCCTTACCTGGTCTGGCCTATGTGATTCCAGATTCTGGATTAGTGGTGCTGGAAGAGCACAGCAGTTCAGGCAGCATCCAAGGAGCAGAAAAATCCACGTTTCAGGCAAAAGCCCTTCATCAGGAATAAAGGCAGTGAGCCTGGAGCGTGGAGAAATAAGCTAGAGGAGGGTCGGGGTGGGGAGAAAGTAGCATAGAGTACAATGGTGAGTGGGGGAGGGGATGAAGGTGATAGGTCAGGGAGGACAGGGTGGAGTGGATAGGTGGAAAAGGAGATAGGCAGTTAGGACAAGTCCGGACAAGTCGTGGGGAAAGTGCTGAGCTGGAAGTTTGGAACTGGGGTGAGGTGGGGGAAGGGGAAATGAGGAAACTGTTGAAGTCCACATTGATGCCCTGGGGCTGAAGTGTTCCGAGGCGGAAGATGAGGCGTTCTTCCTCCAGGCATCTGGTGGTGAGGGAGCGGTGGTGAAGGAGGCCCAGGACCTCCATGTCCTCGGCAGAGTAGGAGGGGGAGTTGAAATGTTGGGCCACAGGGCGGTGTGGTTGATTGGTGCGGGTGTCTTGGAGATGTTCCCTAAAGCGCTCTGCTAGGAGGCGCCCAGTCTCCCCAATGTAGAGGAGACCGCATCGGGAGCAATGGATACAATAAATGATATTAGTGGATGTGCAAGTAAAACTTTGATGGATGTGGAAGGCTCCTTTAGGGCCTTGGATAGAGGTGAGGGAGGAGGTGTGGGCGCAGGTTTTACAGTTCCTGCGGTGGCAGGGGAAAGTGCCAGGATGGGAGGGTGGATTGTAGGGGGGCGTGGACCTGACCAGGTAGTCACGGAGGGAACGATCTTTGCGGAAGGCGGAAAGGGGTGGGGAGGGAAATATATTCCTGGTGGTGGGATCTGTTTGGAGGTGGCGGAAATGTCGGCGGATGATTTGGTTTATGTGAAGGTTGGTAGGGTGGAAGGTGAGCACCAGGGGCGTTCTGTCCTTGTTACGGTTGGAGCAATTCATCAACTTCACCAACACATTCCACCCTGACCTTAAATTTAACTGGACCATCTCTGACACCTCCCTCCCCTTCCTGGACCTCTCCATCTCCATTAATGACGACCGACTTGACACTGACATTTTTTACAAACCCACCGATTCCCATAGCTACTGGATTACACCTCTTCCCATCCTACCTCTTGCACAAATGCCATCCCGTATTCCCAATTCCTCCGCCTCCGCCGGATCTGCTCCCAGGAGGACCAGTTCCACCACAGAACACACCAGATGGCCTCCTTCTTTAGAGACCGCAATTTCCCTTCCCATGTGGTTAAAGATGCCCTCCAAAGCATCTCGTCTACATCCTGCACCTCCGCCCTCAGACCCCACCCCTCCAACAAGGAATATATTTCCCTCCCCACCCCTTTCCGCCTTCCGCAAAGACCATTCCCTCTGTGACTACCTGGTAAGGTCCATGCCCCCCTAAAACCCACCCTCCCATCCTGGCACTTTCCCCTGCCACTGCAGGAACTGTAAAACCTGCGCCCACACCCCCTCCCTCACCTCTATCCAAGGCTCTAAAGGAGCCTTCCACATCCATCAAAGTTTTACTTGCACATCCACTAATATCATTTATTGTATCCGTTGCTCCTGATGCGGTCTCCTCTACATTGGGGAGACTGGGTGCCTCCTAGCAGAGCGCTTTAGGGAACATCTCCGAGACACCCGCACCAATCAACCACACCGCCCTGTGGCCCAACATTTCAACTCCCCCTCCCACTCTGCCGAGGACATGGAGGCCCTGGGCCTCCTTCACTGCCGCTCCCTCACCACCAGACGCCTGGAGGAAGAACGCCTCATCTTCCGCCTCGGAACACTTCAACCCCAGGGCATCAATGTGGACTTCAACAGTTTCCTCATTTCCCCTTCCCCCACCTCACCCTAGTTCTAAACTTGCAGCTCAGCACTTTCCCCATGACTTGTCCGGACTTGTCCTACCTGCCTATCTCCTTTTCCACTTATCCACTCCACCCTGTCCTCCCTGACCTATCACCTTCATCCCCTCCCCCACTCACCCATTGTACTCTATGCTACTTTCTCCCCACCCCCACCCTCCTCTAGCTTATTTCTCCACGCTCCAGGCTCACTGCCTTTATTCCTGATGAAGGGCTTTTGCCCGAAACGTCGATTTCAAAGCTCCTCGGATGCTGCCTGAACTGCTGTGCTCTTCCAGCACCACTAATCCAGAATCTGGTTTCCAGCATTTGCAGTCATTGTTTTTACCTATATGATTCCAGATCTACTAATGAATCTAAACTGCCCTTGGCAAGTCATTCAGTTCAGAGGCAATTAGGGATGGGCTGGCCTGGCCTTGCCAGTGACACCCACATCCCATGAAGGAATGAAAGTTGGAATCCATAGCCTCTAATTGGGTGAGTCCAGATTCCTCCACAACGCTGTCCACATTGGTGATTGTAGTAAGGCACCAGCGCCACAGCTTCCCATTTGAAGTCTGGTGGAACTTTGAAGAGCCTCAGAACTTTGGATTAGGGAGCCCACGTCTTTGCTGACCTCAGCCAACATTGGATAGTACCTTCCTTGAAAACCATGCACAGGACATTTTACATTTGTTCAGGGATGATGGATTGCAATTATGTTCCACAGGTTGCAGAAGCTGGATTTATTCTCATTACAACAGAGAAGGCGAAGTGGAGATGGGAAAGAGATGTTTAAAATTATGAAAAGTTTGTACAGTTATAGTTATATAGTTATACAGTATTCTAGATTTCATTACTGAGGGGCACAGAGCAAGGAGTTTATGATGAAGCTATGTAAGATATGGATTAGATCTCAACTGGACTATTGTATATAGTTTGGTGTGCTACACAACGGGAAGGATATACATCGTTCCAGGAGTGAGAAACTTCAGATATGAGGAAACTTGGAATAGTTGGAACATTTTTTTATCAGAGAGGTGAAAGATAAAAGGAGATGTGAAAGAAGTTTTCACGATAGTACGGGATCTGGAGAGAATAGATAGGGAGAAACTGTTCTTGCTCATAAAAGGATAGAGAATCAGGGGCACAGTTTTGCAAAAGCAACAATAGGAGGTGAGAGAGAGCTTTTTCACACAGCAAGTATTTTGAGATATGCAGTGCACTGCATGGAAATTAATTGAGACATTGAAGAGAGCATTGGATGATTACTTAAATAGGAACAATGTGCAGAGTTACAGGGAAAAAGCAGGAAATTGGCACTAAGTCAAAACGCTCAGAGAGACAGTGCAGACATACCCCTCTTACTGCAGCACAACAATTCTATGATTCTGAGCATTAAGAGAGAGGTTATTTCCAATCACTGAAGGCTTGATAATCAGAGTGTGTGGATTTAAGGTGATTGGCAAAAGCACCAGAGACCAGGGGAGGAAGAGCTGTTTTATACAGTTGTTAGAATTCGATTATCTAGTAGGAGAGCAGATAGGGATTCAATAATAGCTTTCAAAAGGGAATTATATAAGTGCTTTAAAGGAGAAAAAAATGGACTGATATGGGGAAATGTGGGATTAACTGGATAGTGAGCTGTATATGTGAGTGTGTACATTTCTGAGAGAGTGTGTGTGTGTATGTCTGTATGAGAGAGAGAGAGCGAGGGAGGAAGGGAGTGAGTGAGTTTTGTGCTGTATACTGGTGGGCAGAAGGGCTTTGACTGTATATCACATTTTAATGTTTCCCTGGGGCAAGTGAGCTAGCACAGATTTGATGGGCTGAATAATCTCTTATACTGGACTATTCTGTGGGTTTAAACATCTGCAGTTGGCCTCATTACCTCAGCATTTAAGTTGGCAATCGACCAGCATTCCTGCTCCTAACCACTCGGTATACGTGCGGTAACTTGAGCAACAGAATCTCTGACTTCTGAATGGTCCAGGTTCTCTTTATCACAGAACAGATTTCTTCCAAACACATGACACCACCACCCAGTTTCTCTGTTATCAGCAGGGCTGCTGTGTTAATTAGAAAATGGAATCGAAGGACACATTGAGAATGGGAACCCATGCTCTCAAACAGACAACAGTAATATGTCAATCGATTTCACCAAGCTGATCAGATTTGTTATGGCATGTGTCTGGAATAGGTGGGATATGAACCTGGACTTTCTGACTCCGAGGTAGGGTCACTACCACTGCACCACAAAAACATGATGGTAACTCATACACTGAGTGCATCTCTGCGACAGAAGGAGCATAAGTGAAGTCTATCAACACATGCCCCAGGTAAACATTAAAATGTGATATACAGTCAAAGCCCTTCTGCCCACCAGTATACAGCACAAACCTCACTCACTCCCTTCCTTCCTCGCTCTCTCTCTCATACAGACACACACACACACTCTCTCTCAGAAATGTACACACTCACATATATGTATTCTCATGCATACACTCGTGCATAATTTTGTTCATTCATGGAACATGGGCACCACTGGCTTGCCAGCATTTATTGCCTAGCTCTAGTTGGCCCTCGAGAAGGTGGGCTGAGCTGCCTTCTTGAACCACTGCAGTCCACATGCTGTAGATTGACCCACAATGCCCTTAGAGAAGGAATTCCAGTATATTGACCCAACTACAGTGAAGGAACAGTGATATATTTCCAAGTAAGGGTGGTGAATTGGTGCAAGGGGTAATGGTCCGATGTATCCACTGCCTTTGTCCTTCGAAATGGAAGTGGTCGTGGGTTGAGAAGATGCTGTCTAAGACTGACATGAATGCACAATTTCATACAAACCCTCCTACACAGACAGTCCTGACATTGTTCACTCTCTCACATACATTCATACACTGTCACCCGCGCTATCATTTCAAACACACACTCTCTTTCTCACTTACATACTTTTGCACATACCCTGCAAACGCACACACTCAAACTAAGGGCAAACAATGTAAAAGACAAGGAGATCCCTAAGATAGCCAAGTTCCATTAATCTGTAAAGAACCTCAGAAGTGGTGTTTGAGGAATTCCACCTCCATATTGAATAATGCATTCGCTTGTTCTTCCGCTCCTTGTGAGTTGCTATAAATAATGCCAGGGTTTCCTCAGGGTGACGTTAAGGAGGGGAAGATTTACAAAGTGAGTGATGAAGTTACCATTCAGTGATTCAATTAGCTTTACTGAATTAGCTTTATTGTCACATGTACTCAAATGAGTACAGTGAAAAGTTTACAAACTGAATGAATGCGATTAATGTGATTTACTCTGGGTCCTGGGTCATGCAAGCTCATCCAAGCCCTGCATTTGAATGACCATTTGTTTGTTTTTAACCTTTGGTTAAAAATAAATCACATTTACCATGGCTAACAGCGCAGGAATTTCAGAGGACTGCTGCTTTATATATCTGTCACTGACTCTGCTGGTGGTCTCAGTGCTAGTCATGAAATGGAAAAGAAAACTATTCAACATCTCTACTTAAGCAGTGTAAAGATTTTAATCTTTTGGGTAAGATCCCAATGCCAAGGCTATGTCATCGTACTCCACCAATTGTAAAAGATTCCCTGATACCCCACTGGACCTTGGCACATGGCATGACCAACAGTTGATCTCCTTGACTAATTTTGGTTAATGATTGAGAAATAAACAGAAGGAATTATAGGGTGAGCAGGAGTCAAATCAAGTCCAGAATGAGAAATGAAAAATGGGGGATGAAGGTAGGATGAAAAAGAAGCAAGAAAAAATTCCAAAGAATGTTTAACTTTTTTTTATGAAAAATCTGGAACAACAATTTACTCCCTTTGAAATAGAACAAGAGCAAACAACAAAACAAATTACAGCACAGGAACAGGCCATTCGACCCTCCAAGCCTGTGCCAATCCAGATCCTCTATCTAAACCTGACACCTATTTTCCAAAAATCCGAATCCCTCTGCTCCCTGCCCCTTCTTGCATTTGTCTAGATACAACTTAAATTATGCTATCGTGCCCGTCTCTACCACCTCCGTTGGCAACGCATTCCAGGCACCCACTACTCTCTGTGTAAAAAGCTTTTCATTCATATCTCCTCTAAACTTGTCCCCTCTCATCTTGAAGTTGTGATCTCTAGTAATTCAGTCCCCCACTCTGGATAAAGCTTCTTGCTATACACCCTATCTATACCTCTCATGATTTTGGACACCTCAGTCAGGTCCCTCCTCAACCCCTAATGAAAATGATCCTAATCTACTTAACTTTTCTTCATAGCTGGTGACAACATCCTGGTGAACCTCCCCTGCACCCTCTCCAAAACATCCACATCCTTCTAGTAATGTGGTGACCAGAACTATATGCAGTATTCCAAATGTGGCTGAACCAAAGTCCTATACAACTGTAACATGACCTGCCAACTCAGTACCCCGTCTGATGAAGGAAAGCATGCCGTGTGCCTTCTTAACCACTCTATCGACCTGTGTCACGACCTTCAGGGTACAATGGACCTGAACACCCAGATCTCTCTGTACATCAATTTTCCCTGGGGCTTTTCCATTCACTGTATAGTTTACTCTTGAATTGGATGTTTCAAAATACATCACCTCACATTTGCCCAGATTGAACATCTACAACCCTTCCCTCATCAATCAACTTTCTCACTTTCTCAAAGAATTCTATTAAGCTGGTAAGACATGACCTTCCCTGCACAAAACCATGTTGCCTATCACTGATAAGCCCATTTTCTTCCAAATGTAAATAGATCCTATCCCTCAGTGTCTTCTCCAGCAGCTTCCCTACCACAGACGTCAGGCTCATAGGTCTATAATTCCCTGAATTATAAGGTAGCAGGGATAATTCAGAGACAACATTAGCAATTCTCCAATCCTCCAGAATCTCACCCATGTTCAAGGATGCTGCAAAGATATCTGTTTGGGCCCCAGCTATTTCTTCTGTCACTTCCCTCAGTAACCTGGGATAGATCCCATTTGGACCTGGGAACTTGTCCACATTAATGTCTTTTAAAACACCCAAGACCTCCTCTTTCCTTATGTTGACTTCACCTAGAGTAATCAAACATCTATCCCTAACCTCAAAATCAGCCATGTCCCTCTCCTCGGTGAATACCAATGCAAAGTACTCATTAAGAATCTCACCCATTTTCTCTGACTCCATGCACAACTTTCATCCTTTGTCCTTGAGTGGGCCAACCTTTTTTCTAGTTACCCTCTTGCTCCTTATATACGAATAATAGGCTTTGGGATTTTCCTTGTTTGCTCAAGATATTTCATGACCCCTTTTAGCCCTCTTAATTCCTCATTTCAGATTGGTCCTACTTTCCCTATATTCTTCCAAAGCTCCATCTGTTTTCAGTTGTCTAGACTTTCCTCTTAGCTTCCTCTTAGCTAGTCTCACAATTTCACCTGTCATCCATGGTTCCCTGTACGAGCTCCCTTTTATGGGCTGGAGAGTTTGAGTGACCCATCACAACACTTACAGTGTTCAGTTGCAGCCCTAATTGTCCACATTAAGTTTAATTGGTGACACTCCAGTTAAACTACCACCTGTCATCTCTCTCAAATGAGAGCACAGCCCTTTGATCCAATTAGACTACGGCGACTTTACCTTTAGTACCCAATTGCAGCAATTTCATGAAATTCCCATAAAGCCTCCATTCTCCTGAGGTAAAAGCAGAGGTACTCATATTATCCAGTAGCGTCTGATGATTTGTAGTTCACAGAGAGTCCTTTTGTCGCTAAAAATTGCTAAACACTTTACTGCAGTTTAAACAGCTGTTAAGCATTTAATTAAACTCACCTTATTTTGGTAGCAGGATCTGGACCATTGATGTTTGGCCAGAGCTTAAGTTCAAAAAGACCATAAGATGTAGGCCTTTCAGCCCATTTAGTCTGCTCTATCATTCAATGAGATCATAGCTGATCTGATAATCCACTTTTCCTGGCTTTCCCCATAACCCTTGATTCCCCTTTGATTAAAAATCTATCTCAGCCTTGAATATACTTAATGATTGAGTGTCTGCAGCCTTCTGCGATAAAGACTTTCACAGATTTACTACCCATTGAGAAAAGAATTCTTCCTCCTCTGTTTGATATGGTCGTCCTCTTACGCTGAGGTTACGCTTCCTTGTATAATAGTCTCCCACAAGGGGAAGAAGACTTCTTTGCACTTGCCCTGTGAAGCCCCCTGAAAACCTTGTTATGTTTCAGTTGGGTCGCCTCTGCTAAAGTCCAGTGAGTACAGGCTGAACCTACTTAATCTCTCCTTATAAGGCATGCCATCCATACTTGGGATCAGCTGAGTGAACTAGTGAACCTCCTCTTGACTGCCTCCAGTACCAGCATTTCTTTCATTACATAAGGGACCCAACATTGTTGACAGTATTCCAGCTGTGGTCTGACTACAGCCTTGTAAAATTTTAGCAAAACATTCTTATTTTTATACTTCACTCCCACTGATTTAAAGACCAGCATTCCATTTGCTTTCCTTGTAACCTGCTGAACTCACATGCGAGCTTTTTATGATTAATCCACAAGCACTCCTAAATCCTCCTGTGCTGTAGCTTTCTGCAGTCTCTCAGTTTAAGTAATATTCAGCTCCTCTATTCTTCCCACCAAAGTGCATCACCTCATCTATTTTTACATCTTCTCCAAACTTACAGTCTATGGACTTTCCTCAACCCAAATCGGTAACGTTATGAATACTTTTGTCACCAGCACTGATCTTCGTGACATTCCAGTAATTACAGGCTGACATTCTGAAAATGCAACCCTTAACTCAACTGTTTTTTACTGGTTAGCCATTCCTCTATCCATGCTAATATACTACTCCCAATGCCATGGGCGTTTTCTTATTAGGTGCCTTAATACCTTATCAAATACACTCTAAAAATCCAAATATATCACATCCAATGCTTCCCCTTTATGTTGTTTGTTACCTCCTCAAAGAATTCAAATAAATTTGTAAGGCATGATTTTCCCTTTTGTGAAGCCATGCTGATTTCCAATTGTTCACATTATATATTTCTAGAAGATTTGACATTACATCCTTTATAATAGACACTAATACTTTCCCAGTGACAGATGTTAAGCTAACTGGCCTATAGTTACCTGTTTTTGGTCTCCTTCCCTTCTTTATTAAAGGTGTTACATGAGCAGTTTTTCAATCCTCTGGGACTTCTCAAGAATCAAAGAATTCCCGGTAAATTACCACCAGTCCATCCACTATCTGTCTAAACACTTCTTTTAATATACTTACCCTAATCATCAATTCCATCCTCTGACTCCTCCAAGCTCTTCACAACTTTGCAACTGCAAGTTAAGCTTCTCTCTCCTTGTCTTTTTGTCACAAAAAACACATATTCTTTATTCAATTGGGATGTGATCATTTATTTCCCGTTCACTTGTTGCCATTGAGAAGATGGTAGTGAGCTGCCTTCTTGAACCACTGCAGTCCGTAGAGAGTAGGCAGACTGACAATGCTCCTGGAGTGGGATTCCCAGTATTTTGACCCAGTGACACTGAAGGATAGGGGTGATATTTCCAGGTCAGGATAGTGAGCAGCTTGGAGGAGAACTTGCAGAGGGTGGTGTTCCCATGTGTCTGCTGCCCTTGTGCTTCTAGGTGGAAGTGGTCATGGGTTTGGAAAGTGCTGTTAAAGGAGCCTTGTTGAGTTAATGCAGTACACACTGCCGTTATGGAGCATTGGTGATGGAAGAAGTGAATATTGAAAGCGTTGGATGAGGTGCCCGTCATCCAATGGCTGCTTTGTCCGATCTGAAAAAAAAAGCATTTTCACTCACTGTTCTTCTTTGTTACCCCTCAGCTTTATTACACCAGCACTCTCCTGACTGATCTGTCAATGCTGTATATTCCATCAGCTTCAACCCAAACCAAAGTCCCACCTATCACTGTGACATTGTTGATTGGAATTGGCATCCTATTCCATGTTTGTTCAACTTAAAGCTTGCATCCTTGTGTTCAAATCCTTCCAAGGCCTCCCTGTCCCATATTTCCATCAGCCTGACAGCTGCAATCCTTCAACTCCAGCTCTTGTGCGTTCTCCATCTACATCACTCATCAACCATTGGCAGCGATCTGTTAGGTTGCTCGGTCCTCAAACTCTGGGATTCTCTTGCTAAACCTCTTTACCCCACTGTCTCACTCTCCTTCCTTCAGATGCTCCTTTAAGCTGAAGTGTTTGAGCATATGTTTACCTGCTGGTCTTAATGTCCTCCTGGGAATGGTATCATACGGTCAACATTTATCTGTGTTAATAGCCACTATGTTAGTAAAACATTGTTGTTGAATCCCCTGGGTATTTGGTACTGGCAGGAAGCTACTTACATCCTGGTGTTTTGTATGTCCAGTTGTTGCTGTGGCAACAACAAGGAAATAGTGATATTTTACATCACTTTGACTTTGGAGGGAATTATGGTAAAATTGCAAAAATGACAACACTGAATGAGAGTCAATGTAACTGGGATATGCTACCCTCACTCTCCACTTGGTTAGAAAGGGGAGCCTTGCTCAGTGTGTGTTAGAGTTTGCTGGGATTCTATCGTGTACCTGAAGGGGCAGGACAGTGAAATCCCATACTGGGTCAGTCTCTGAAGCATGTGAAGGTGATGGACAGAGGGAGCAATTAACACACTAGAAGGAGAAACAAGTGGCAAAACACTGGACAAATGCAGCAGCATCTGCAGAGAGAGTAAACCGGATTAACATTTAAGACCAGTAACACACTTCTTCAGAACAAATTCCCCTTCTCTGCCTCTAAATTTCCAGCATCCACAGTATTTTACTTTTATAAAAATGAGAAACAAATGGCAAGACATACAGTCAGGTGGCTGTGTCCTATTTTCCATCTGCCCCCTAGTTACCTGAGGGAAGTACTTGTATTGCAATAGCACCTTACACTATCTAGGACACTGCCAAAGAGTTTTACAGTCATTAACAGACTTTGGGAGTGTCTCCCCTATTGCAATGCAGAAAAAAAATGGTGCTACATTGGCAGAGAGCAAGATTTTTGTTTTGTTCAAAGGATGTGAGAATCGCTGATGGGCCAGCATTTATTTCCAATCCCTAAACGCTCCTTGAGAAGGTAGTGGTGAGCTGGCTTCTTGAACTGCTGCAATCCATGTGTTTTAGCTGGACCCACAATTCTGTTAGGGAGAGAATTCCATGACTTTGACCCAGCGATGCTGAAAGAACATTGATATATTTCCAGATCAGGATGATGAGTGACTTGGAGGGGAACCAACTGCTGGTCCAATGTGTCTGCTGCCCTTATCCTTCAAGTCAGAAGTGTTGTGGGTTTGGAAGGTGTTGTCTGAGGAGCCTTGGTGACCAGTTTCACTGGTTTCACAAACATCAATGTGAAAATGGTCTGGTAATCTCTTTCAGTGGTATTGACTGAGGGAGAAATCTTGTTCAGAACATTTAATGCACTAACTCGGTTAGGCCACAGCTGGAAGCCTGCATACGTTTGGTCACTGCCTGACTGTGAGAATATGATTGCACCGGAGAGGCGGGGAGAAGATTCACCAGGACGTTGCTTTGGATGTAGCATTTCAGCAATGAAGAGAGGCTGGATAAGCTTGGGATGTATTTGTTAAGAGCAGAGAAAGATAAGGGGGACCTGAAAGAGGTGTATAAGATTGGGGGACATGACAGAGTAGATAGAAAGCAGCTATTCCCTTTAATTGTAGAGTAATAACAAGAAGGCATAAATTTAACACAAGAGGACACACATGGATTTGAGGGAACGTGTTTTTCACCCAGAGGATGGGGGAATGGTGGGAGGGTATTAGAGGTTCGAAGTTTCACAACCTTTAAAACATACTTGGATGAGCACTTTGAATGAAACATTCAGGGCCACAGGCCAACTGCTGGAAAGTGAGATAAGTGTAGATAGGTCAGCACAGATTCAATGGACCGAAGGGCCATGTCTGTACTGAATGGCTCTGTGTTCAGGAGATGCCGTTTAGTCCAATACCCAATTATTTTGTTTCCTCCCCTCAAGAAAAGCATGACACAGCAAAAGGATTCGTCCCCTGACTGGGTCTGATATGAGCACCCTATTCTGTGGTCACGGCCACCTTTAAATCGGTCATGCTTTACCATGGCAAAGTAAAGCCTATACTCCGAT
Organism: Chiloscyllium plagiosum; assembly: GCF_037043375.1. Taxonomy (NCBI): domain Eukaryota; kingdom Metazoa; phylum Chordata; class Chondrichthyes; order Orectolobiformes; family Hemiscylliidae; genus Chiloscyllium; species Chiloscyllium plagiosum. The sequence continues at coordinate 21,979,310 of NW_028270183.1, forward strand.
AGGCTTCCATGAATGTAATAACCCACGGTGGACACCTTAAAGCACTGGAGAAGTACTGACAAGCAGTGCCAACATAAGGTCCTGCAAATCCAGTGTAAGACAGGTAACCATACTGCAGCATCTGCTCCCAGCATAGCCAGAATCGAGGTGTGAAACACTCAAAACCAGCTGCTGGACGGGACATGACATCCATATGCTGATACCAGACTCCCTACAGTGACCGTACCACTCAGAACTCAGCCAAGGTAGGAGGCTCCGATGGGAGAAGGTTGATGCACCTTAGGGAAGCCTCAACACAGCCTGAGCATCCCTGGTCTGACCGATCGAGAAGGTGAAGATCCATTCTGCAAAGCACTGACTGAGAGCTCAATGGAAATGCACAGAGGGGAGAGTGTGAGGTCAGAGGGAACAATCAAAACTCCAAATAACATCATCCTCCCAGCTCTTCCGAAACCAGCCTGTCCCCACGTACAGCAGAGTTCACAGGTCATGTCTTGCATCCATCAGCCAACTGAGAACCCATGGAGCCAGTGAGGAAGTGAGTCACCCTCCATCTCAAGGGACTACCTAAGAAGTGCATAGGACAGGCAATAACAACACTGTACAGTGAGGATGTCCGTGGAGGGTGCAGTCACTCACACCCACCAGACACTGAGTCTTGCACTGGATATTGTTTCATAGTTTCATAGTCAGAGAAGCAGGAGTAGGCCATACGGCCCGTTGAGCCTGCTCCACCATTCATTAAGATCATGGCTGATATATCCATCAACTCAGCTCCTCCTCCCTGCATTATCCCCATTACCATTAATTCCCCTACCGTGCAAAAACTCATCCAACTGTGCCTCGAATGTATTTAATGAAGCTGCCTGCTTCCTAGGGCAGAGAATTCCATAGATTCATTACTCTCTAGGAAAATCAGTTCCTCCTCATTTCTGTCCTAAATCTACTTCCCCTAGCCTTGAGGCTATGTCCCCTAGTCCTAGTCTCACCCATCAGTGGAAACAACTTGCCTACCTGAATCTTATCAATCATCGACTTCACCCATAATTTGCACCGCTCCCTTAAATTCACTTGGTCCATCTTGGATACCTCTCTCTCCTTTCTTGATCTCTCCATTTCCATCTCTGGTGACATGTTCAGACGGACGTTTACTATAAACCCACAGACTCCATAACTACCTGGACTACACCTCCTCCCATCCAGTATCCTGCAAGAATTCCATCCCATTTTCCCAATTCCTCTGTCTCCACTGCATCTGCTTGGGTGAGGAGACATTCCACTCCCAAGCATCCCAGATAGCAACCAATTTTGAACAACGTGCTTTCCCCACCTCTGTCATGCAGACAGCCCTCCCCTGCAGCTCCTCCATTCCCTGTTCCACTGCTCTAAACCAACTCCGTCCAAACGCAATAAAGACAGAGTCCCCTTTGTCCTCACCTACCACTCCACCAGTCTCCACATCCAACATATCATCCTTAAACACTTCCGCCAACTCCAACTAGACCCCACCATCAAGAACATCTTCCTGTCCCCACCCCGCTCTGCCTTCCACAAGGACCATTCCCTTTGGTCCTTGGTTTGCACCACTCTCCACACCGACCCCCGAATCCCCAGGTACCTTCCCTGCAACCAGAAAAGGTGCAAAACCTGCCAGTACATCATCCCTCTCACCTCCATCCAGTGCCCAAACAGTCCTTCCAGGTGAGATAGAGGTTCACCTACCTCTTCTCCAACCTACTTTTCTGTATCCACTACTCTTGATGTGGTCTTCTCTACACCGTTGAGACCAAACGTAATCTTAGGGAACAGTTCGCTGAGCACGTCAGCCGGGCCTACAGGGACCGACTGGACCTTCCAGTCACCGTCCATTTTAATTTCCCTTCCCACTCCCTTTCCGACATGACCAACTTCAGCATCCTCCATTGCCACAGCGAATCAGACCGCAAGTTGGAGGAACAACACCTTATCTTCCACCTGGGCAGCCTACAGCCTGGAGGACTCAACATTGCGTTCTCCAATTTCAAATAGCATTCCTTCCCATCCCGACTCCCTTTCCAGCCCCTCCCTCGCCCTTCCATTCCTCTGACCGACCCTTTCTTCCTCCCATCGACCAACCAGGTCGTACCCTCTACCTGTGTTCACCTATCCCTACCTCACCAACCCGTCCCCTCCCCACCCAAAACCCTCCACCACCCCACCCTCTTTATCTGCAGCTCCCCTTACACCCACCTCAGTCCTGAAGAAGGGTTACATCCGAAACGTTGACTTCTCCACCTCCTGATGCTGCCTGGCTTGCTGTGTTTTAGCAGCCTCCTGCTTGTCCACTTTGGATTCCAGCATCTGCAGTTTTTTTTTGTCTTTGTCTTATCTATCCCTTTCATAATTTTATCTGTTTCTATAAGATCCCCTCTCATTCTTCTGGATTCTAGCGAATACAGTCCCAGGCGGCTCAACCTCTCCTCATAGGGTAACCCCTCCATGTCCAGAATCAACCTGGTGAACCTCCTCTGCACTGCCTCCAAAGCCAGTATATCCTTCCTCAAGTAAGGATAGCAGAACTGTGCACAATACTCCAGGTATGGCCTCACCAACACCTTGTACAATCGCAGCAGAACCTCCCTGCTCTTAAATTCAATCCCTCGAGCAATGAAAGCCAATACTCCATTTGCCTTCCTGATTACCAGTAACACCTGCAAATCAACTTCAGCGATTCATGTACGCGTACCCCGAAGTCCCTCTGCACAACCGCATTCTGCAATCTTTCGTCATTTAAATAATACTCTGACCTACTATTTTTAACTTCCAGGGCTCTATTTCCCCCAGCTAGGCTAGAGGAGAGATTTAGCCCAGCACCTTCATGATCTGAGGGCAAACTGGAGACTTGTTCAATGTCCAGGCACATTGCGAGAGATGCAGTTGCTTTGGGAAATCACTTGACGCTGGGTCTCTGGTATTTTCCGGGGACAAGGTGGCAAAATGAGGGATTCCCCAAGAACCCCTGGTGACAGTGACATTGCAGGGCCATTCCCCCGTGAGTGTATGCACTCACATTACTGTGTAGCAATGTCTGCTAACTCTCACCTCTCGACAAGTTACTGGCCCAGTGGGACTCCAGGAAGTGCTGAGAGGACCAATGTCCCCACTTAATAGATAGCTAAGTGGCGTATGTTGCTGTGTTTTTTTTTGCATTGATGAAATTTACACTGCTTTCAGGTGCCTAATTAGCCTAGAGATGGAGCACACTGCTGGCATTGTGATTTTTGAAGAAACGTGAGGTAATTACAGTGTGAAATTTATTGTGTTGTCGAGGGTAATAAACCTGGGGCAATCTGCTATTTGAAGAAGTTAATCAGGGCTGGAAAATGTCGAGTGATGCTGCTGGAGAATTAGGGCAAGTGAGCTGAGCTACTGACAAAGGCTGGGACAATGCCCACTCACTCACACCTCACCCATAGATATTCCTTCAGATTCACATGGTTGCCCATTTTCTCCTAACCTGTTCCCGTTCCCTTGCTTTCGTTTCTGTTTCTCACAACGTGACCCGTCTTCTCATTCTTTCTTGGTCAATATTTCCTTTGCTTTTTACCTCTAAATCTCTGTCACCCCTTGAAATAACTCCACAAGAGACCAGTGTCCTGTCACAAAGTCACCCTTTATTTACACGTGTCGAGTCCTCGCTCCCTCAGAGTCAGTTCTCAGAGTGAATAGACCCTCTGACACTCCTGTTTATATTATTTTATTAAACAAATTACAAACCAGTTTACAAAAAACATTGACAGCTGTACACAAAAGACAGCAATTTTACAAGGGAGAGGAGCAGCAAAGCTAGGCCCCGAACCCTACTGTTCAACCATTTCACAGGGAGAGGAGGACAAACCTCAAATCCCAGTTCCACATATGACAAGACAGTGACAATGACATTTGTACATTAGACAATACCGTTACATACAAAAGTGCAGACAATACAGACCCAGCAAGCCCCCGCCCCTCCCACCTTCCGACCGCTCTAAGGCAGCCCGCCCCTATCCACCTTCCGGTTCTCGGTCCACCCCATGCCCCTTCCAGTTCACTCCTGTTTATATCTGTCAGCAACAGCTCCCTAATTGGACCAGATCAACAGCCCCAATCAGGAACTCATTTGAAGGCCACCTGGCTGACCTCTTCCCATTCCCTATATTCCACTCTCTGCCCCTCTTCAGCCACACACAATGTCAACAGTGGCTCAGTTGGTGAAACTGTTAGCTCTCGGTCCTGGCTTCAGGTCTCACCCCACAGCTTAAATACAAAATTCCCTGCACTAATGAGAGAGTGCTGCTATTTATCTCAATCATTTCCATTCCCTTATTCTCTCTTGTGATGCACATCTGCCTTTTCTCTCATTTTTCTCTTCCTCAAGTTTCACCACTGTCCTCTTTCTCTCTCTATACACTCTGTTTCCCTTACCCCCTCCCCCAGTTCTTCTTCCAGCCCTCACCAGTGGTCCCCAGAGGAGTCACTGATGCACTCTTTCTCTTTTGTCTTCCTTGTTATTTTGCCTTTTGCTATTGCCATGAGTGTGGGTGTGTTCCTGTATCTCTCCCTCACTCCCTCTCTCTCTCTCGGTTTTTGTGTGTATGTGTGTGTCTGCATTTCTGTATATGTTGCTCTGTGTGCGTATGTATGTTTCTGTGTCGGTGTTTGTGTCGCTGCATTTGTGTGTGTGTCTGTGTATCTCTCTTTCTCTCTCTCTCTCTCTCTCTCTCTGTGTTTTGGATATGTGGATGTTCAAACAAAATTTCATAAAGTAGCACACAGTAGGTGAACACAGATAAAAGGGACATTCACAGCGCACATCCAAAATTAGCTAAGGGATGGAAACGAAAGATTTATGCAGATTAGCTTGCTTTTCTCCTGGAGGGAGATAAATAGTGGATGTTCCACAGGACCATTACTGTTTTTAATATTAATAGACTTTTGGACCTGGAGTTCATATCTCAACTTTAAAAGTGTCATAGATGACACGGAACTGAGGAGTGTGGTGGTTCAGAATGGGTGAAGATGTGCCAGGGAAAATTGTGAAGTGGTAGATTTTGTTTGGGAGAATGGGGAGAAGACACAAGAGTGTGGCACGGGAAAAGCATAGCAGGTCAGACAGCATCCGAGGATCAGTGGAATTGATGTTTCATCAATTCGCCTGCTCCTCAGATGCTGCATGACCTGCTGTGTTTTTCCAGCATCACACTCTCAACTCTGATCTCCAGTCCTCACTTTCACCTAGAAGGCACAAGAGTTCTTTAGATTAGATTAGATTCCCTACAGTATGGAAGGCCCTTCAGCCCGACAAGTCCCGAACACTGACCCTCCGAAGAGTAACCCACTCAGACCCATTCCCCTACCCTATATTCACCCCTGACTAACGCACCTAACACTACGGGCAATTTAGCATGGCCAATTCCCCTAACCTGCACATTTTTGGATTGTGGGAGGACACCAGAGCACCCGGAGGAAAACCACACAGACACGGGGAGAATGTGCAAACTCCACACGGACAGTCACTCGAGGCAGGAAACCAACCCAGATCCCTGTCACTGTGAGGCAGCAGCGCTAACCAATGAGTCACCATGCCACCCCATGGTAAACAGTGCAATTTTAAAGGAGCTGCAAGCAGAGAGACCTAATGGTGCTTTTTTTTCATTCGTTCACTTGACCTTGCTAATGATGCCCACATTTGTTTCTTGTCCCTAGTCACCTTGAATGGGTGTCAAGGCCATTTTGGATGGCAGACCAGAGCCCAGTCTGGAGTCACATTTGGTCAGACCTGGTAGGAATAGCAGATTCCTGTCCTTAAAGGATATTAGCGAGCTAAATGGATTAGGCATAGGAACACACAAAATAGTAACAGGAGTAGGCTATTCAGCCATTCGAGCCTGCTCCACCAATCAATACGATCATCCAAATCAATCCTCTGCTTCTGCTTCTGCTTTGTCCCCACATCCATTGATCGCTTTAGCCCTGATGAGGGCAATTGATGATGGTTGAGCTCAACTTTATATTCATAGAGTCATAGAGATATACAGCACGGAAACAGACCTTCAGTCCAACTCATCCATACCAACCAGATGTCCTAAATTAATCTAATCCTATTTGCCAGCATTTGGTCCATAACCCTCTGAAACCTCCCTATGCATGTACCCACCTAGATGCCTTTTAAATGTTGTAATTGTACCAGCGTCCTCCACTTCCTCTGGCTTCCAGGGAACTTGATATTATATACCCCATCAAGTACATTCTTAACATAGGGATGGCGCATAAGATAGGACAGCTTCCAGCCCAGTATCTTCCCACCTATCCCCAATACCCGCAGTCATTATAAATAAATCATTGTTACACTGTCCATGCCATTGCATACTTGGCATGGGTGGTCAGGCAGGAGTGGGGAGCTGTTTTGTTGCATACACTTTTGCAGGGGGCAGAAGGAAGAGAGGAGATGTATCTCCTCATACATTGGGGGCACCCTCCTCCAAAGATGGTGCACCCCAACCTCCTTCCTGGTTTGCCTGCTCTGCAAAATCCCGAATGTTGTAACAAAATGCTTTGTAGAGCAGATGGAAACACGTGCATTATAAATAAAGGCATATTTCACTGGCTGGGCCAGGATTTATTGCCCATCACTAAGTACCCTTCACTAGGTTGAAGTTGAGCTGCCTTCTTGAACCGCTACAGTCTATGTGGATTAACCCACAATGCTATCAGGGATGGAATTCCATGATTGTGACCCAGCGACACTGAAAGAACTACAATATATATTTCCAAATCGGGATGGTGAGTGGCTTGGAGGGAATCTTGCAGAGGGTGGTCTTCCCAAGTATCTGCTGCCTTTGACTTTTAAGCTAAAAGTGGAGGTGTGGATTCAAAAGATGCTGTTGAAAGAACCTTAGTGAGTTGCTGCAGTATATCCTGTTGTTGGTACATTGTAAAAGTAAAAATCAGGAAGATGCTAAACCTTCAGAAAACACAAATTTGACCTTAGCTGGAGTACTGTGTCCAATTCTGAACACCTTAAGAATTATATGAGGCAAGATTTACTGGAATCAGAGATTTTGCATTTCATACAGCAGGAGAGGTAAGAGAAGAAGTGTTTGAAATCCTGAAGTGTTTAGAGAGAATAAATAAACAGAAATTTGTTTCAGTCATAGAAGGGTTAATTAGCAGGGCACAAACCTGAAATGACTGGTATAAGACAAGGTGGCATGGTGGCTCAGTGGTTAGTGCAGCTGCCTCACATCACCAGGGATCCAGGCTTGATTCCAGTCTCAGGCAAGTGTTTGTGTAGAATTTGCACATTCTCCTTGTGTCTGAGGGGGGTTTTCTCCAACAGTCCAAAGATGTGCAGGTTAGGTGAATTGCTAAATTGCCCACTTGTGCCTATGTTAGGCGCATGAACTGTTCAACCTCCTCGTGGGAGCACGAGGTAGCGCTGATACAGTGATCGATGTATTGGAGGAATAGGTGTGCGGTGATGCTGGCGTAGCTACAGAAGATGGACTGTTCCACGATGAACATCTCTGGGACACCCGAACCAACCAACCCCACCACCCCATGGCTGAACACATCAACACCCCCTCCCACTCTGCCAAGGACATGCAGGTCCTGGGCCTCCTCCATCGCCAAACCTAACCACCCGACACCTGGAGGAAGAACACCTCATCTTCCACCTTGGGATCCTGCGACCACATGGGATCAATGTGGATTTCACCAGTTTCCTCATTTCCCCTCCCCCATCTTATCCCAATCCCGAGCCTCCAACTCGGCATCGCCCTCTTGACCTGTCCATTGTCTTTCCCATCTATCCGTTCCAGCCTTCTCTATGACCTATCACCTTTATTCCTCCCCCACCTTCATCTACCTATCACATTCCCAGCTACCTTCCCCCTAGCCTCACCCCCCCCCCCCTCCCATTTATTTCTTAGCGCCCCCTGGCCCACAAGCCTCATTCCTGATGAAGGGTTTATGCCTGTAATGTTGATTCTCCTACTCCTCGGATGCTGCCTGATCTGCTGTGCGGTTCCAGCACCACACTCTCAACCCCTGGATTCAGACACAGCAATGGCCACCAAATAGGAAACAATTGGAGTGAAAACAAAACATAAGGATATGGGAGAAACAGAGTGGAGGGCACTATTCTTTAAAAGCTAGATGGACTGAGTGGCCTGCTTTCCATTAAATGCTGTGATGCTTCCGTTGTCCTAGTCAATGATTCAAGCCAGCCATTGGATCGTTTATCCGATTGGTGTTTGTGGCAGCTTGCTGTGGGCAGACTGGTTGCAAGTGACTCCCACATCACTACAGCAAGCTGACCTTAAAGTGCAGGAAAGTGGTTTGAGGCATGCTATGTAAATGCCAATTATACCTTGTCGTTGTCTTTGAGAATGTACTTTGGGTGGTGGGGGTGGGGGCAGCGTTGGTGGTGGGAAGGAGTTAAGCTCAGAGTGTAGTGAGAATGCAGCCATTAGAAGCAGACTCAGGCTGTAGCACGCTCCTCTCCATGATTCATTGTTTGGCAGAGAACTGCGGCTGTACTCTATCCATCATTTCTTTCAAGTGTCAGTCCATTCGCGGCTGTCATCTGATCCCCATTAAATCCAACATAATGAAAGCTGAGGCTGCTAATTACCCCAGTATACTGGAGGGCTCTTAGGCCTGACCCCTCTGTCACTGACAATGTGGTGTGATGGGAATCATGTCTGTGAGAGGCTCTTTTACAGCACATTCCTGCACAGCCTCAATGCTACTTGTTCTGGTTGTATTGAACACAGTGTGCATCCTGCCTCCTTTATATGCTGGCCTCCTGTTCACAGCCACATAGCTATCATCTTGTACATACCAAATTTCATTCATGGCACACGGTCACTACTGGTTGGGCCAGCATTGATTACCCATTCCTAACCTTGCCCTGGAGAAGGTGGCAATGAGCTGCTTGTTTGAACTGCTACACTCCATGCTGCCTGAACTGCTGTGCTCTTCCAGCACCACTAATCCAGAATCTGGTTTCCAGCATCTGCAGTCATTGTTTTTACCGCACTCACAATAGAAACATTCAGCCCTTCAAAGCCTGCTCCATCAATCAGTATGATCATGGCTGACCATCCAATTCAGTCCCCTGTTCCTGCTGTCTCCCCATTCCGTTTGGTACCTTTTTCCTGAAGAACGATATCTAACCTTTAAACCCATTAAATTGGAAAGGGTGCAGAAAAGATTTACAAGGATGTTACGAGGGCTAGAGGGTTTGAATTATAAAGAGAGGCTGGATGGGCTGGGACTTTTTACACTGGAGCTTAGGGGAGACCATATAGAGATTCATAAAATGTTGAGGGGCATAGATAAGGTGAATAACAAAAGTCTCTTTCCCTCGAGCATGGAAATTCAAAACTAGAAGGCATACTTTTAAGGTGAGAGGAACATCATTTAATAAGGATCTGAGGGCAACATTTTCACACAGAGATTGGTGCGTATATGGAATGAACTGCGAGAGGAAGTGGTAGATGAAGGTATAGTTGCAATGTTTTAAAGACATTTGAACAGGTGCATGAAAAGGAAAGGTGTAGAAGGATATGGGCAAATGGGACTATGACTGTCTTTGGCCTCAACCACTCTGTGGAAGAAAATACCACAATCCCAACACACTCTGGGTGAAAACATTTCTCCTCATTTCAGTCCCCAATGGCGTACCTTGTATCCTTAGACTGTGACCCCTGATCCTGGACTCTCTGATCATTGAGAACAACCATCCTCTGTTTACCCTATCTAGTCCTGTTAGATTTTCTTATTTTCTTTGAGATCCCTCTCATTCTTCTAAACTCCAGTGAATATAGTTCTATCTTACCAGTCTCTTATGCCATTAGGGAGGGAGTACCAGGATTTTGATCCAGAGACATTGAAAGAACGGCAATATATTTCCAAGTCAGGATGGTGAATGGCTTGGAGGGGAACTTGCAGGGGGTGGTGTTCCTGTGTATCTACTGCCCTTGTCCGTCAAAGTTATTGAGGTTGTGCTATTGAAGGAATCTTGATGAGTTGTTTCAATGTACCTTGGAGATAGTAGCAGCACTATGTACGATGTTAGAAGTGAATGTTGAACGTAGTAGCTGTGATGCCAGTCAAGGATGTTGTCCTAGATGGTGTCAAGATTCTTGAGTGTTTCAAACTGCACTCAATCCAGGAACCTGGGGCCTATCCATCGCACTCCTGACTTGTGTCTTATAGATAGAGGACAGTCCTTGAGGAACAAAGTAGTGAGTTACTTGCTGCAGAAATCCTAACCTGTTCTTGAAAAGCCACATATTTTATAGTAATATCCTCCTGGCATCTAACCTTTTTCACTCTCTGTCTTCTTTTGTTTGCCCGAAATGTCGATTTTCCTGCTCCTCAGATGCTGCCTGAACTGCTGTGCTTTTCCAGCACCACTCTAGTCATTGTTTTAACCTTTTCCAATGGCCTTTTAAACAAGCTGGTTTGGGCCCTGTTACTGAATTTCCATCAAATGACCCTGGAAAATAACTAGAATCTCTTCTTATTTTGAGGCTCCCAAAAGCTGGCTACTACACATGGTCAGACCAAAGCTTCAACTGTCTCCCTCACCCAATATCACTGAAACATATAATCAGGTCATTTTATCACATGGGAAATTGAATAGTGGCTGCTGCATTTCCTTCATTACAGCAATGACTACACTGCAAAAGTACATCACTGGCATGAGGCTTTTTGGGATGGCCTGAGGTCATGAAAGGTGCTACATAATTGCAATTTCTTTTCTTTCTTTCCTTCTTTCCTTCACTCTTTCTTTCCCGTTCAGTTATGCATCTAAAATCTCACCTTTATAAGAGCCTTACAACAAGGCTATGGACAATAACTTCACCAGTCAGTAACTTCAAGTCACAGTGAAAGGCTTGAAGTTGCTTTATGTTGGTGTGTTTCTCTGCCTTATTCAGAAGGGAGTGACAGATACAGCCACATTGTCCCTTTGCCTCAAGTTTGTCCGTTAATCTATTCTGATACAATCTCTTTCCTCCTGTCTGAAGATTGTCTGAAGATTGCATTCTGGTTATTTATACTAGCATTGCTCAGTACAGCCACTAATACCACTGTAACTACTGCTACTACTGGTGAGTGGCTGGTTTGAGTGCAGCACCTTTAATAACCACCCTCTCCCCAGGCAAGTGCAGCTAATTCCTTAACTAATACCTACACACAAATCCCACCAGGCCAATGATGCTCAACAGCCTGTGGGCAGCATTTGTCATATTTCAAGTAACATTTGTACTGTGCGAGTGCTGGGCAATAACCATCCACAATAAGGGAAAATCTAACTATCCTCTTGACATCTAATGGCATCACGATTGCTGAATTCTGCCTATTGGCTATGAAAACTCCATTTTCACTAATTGCTATGGACTTGAGTTTGAAGAATTGTGGATACCTGTTTTTTTTTAAGTTAATAAAAAGACATTAGAACTTTCCTTTAACAAGGTATTGCTTGGTAATCATATGTCTTGTGATAACCTTGTTTGCTGGAGACCAGTCATAGAGTCATGGAGTCCTACAGCAAGGAGACAGGCCAGTTTGGCCCAAAGTGGTCCATGCCGACCAAAATGCCCATCCACACGGACCCCACTTCCCTGCACTGTGCCCATATCCTTCTAAACCTTTCCTATCCATGCTTTTGTCCAAATGCCTATTAAATGTTGTTAAATGCACCTGCCTCAACCAGTTCCGCTGGCAGCTCATTCCATATACGTACTGCCCTCTGTGTAAAAAAGTTGCCCCTTAGGTTCCTTTTTAATCTTTTCCCTCTAACCTTAAACTGATGCCATCTTGTCCTCAAATCCCCAAACCTGGGAAAACAAATTGAGTACATTCACCCGATACATGCTTCTCATGATCCAAGCACTGCTAAAAGATCCCCCCTTAGTCTCCTACACTCTAAAGAAAAAAGTCTGAGCTTGCCTCACCCTATAACGCCAACCATTCAGTGCTGGCAACATCCTTGTAAATTTCTTTTGCACTCTTTCCAGTTTAATGGGCGGTCAGTTTAGTGGACAGCACGGTGGCACAGTGGTTAGCACTGCTGCCTCACAGTGCCAGAGACTCGGGTTCAATTCCCGCCTCAGGCGACTGACTGTGTGGAGTTTGCACATTCTCCCCGTGTCTGCATGGGTTTCCTCCTGGTGCTCCGGTTTCCTCCCACAGTCCAAACATGTGCAGGTCAGGTGAATTGGCCATGCTAAATTGCCCGTAGTGTTAGATAAGGGGTAAATATAGGGGAATGGGTCTGGATGGATTACACTTTGGCAGGTTGGTGTGGACTTGTTGGGCTGAAGGGCCTGTTTCCACACTGTAAGTAATCTAATCCTTAATAATATCCTTCCTATAGCAAGGCAGTAAACTTTAAGGGCATTTAAATGGTCATAAGATAAACATATGGATGAAAATGGAATAGTGTAGGATAGGTAGGCTTCAGGTTGGTTCCACAGGTCGGCACAACATTGATGGCTGAAGGGTCTGTACTGAACTGTAATGTTCTATGTTCTCAGGTGACCAACATTGAACACAATACTCAAAGTGCGGCCTCACCAATGTCCTGTACAACTGCAACATATCTTCCCAAATTCTATGCTCAGTGTCCTGACTGATGAAGGTCAGTGTGCCAAAAGCCTTTTTCACTGCCCTGTCTACCTGTGACTCCACTTTCAGAGACTATGCACCTGAACTCCAAGATCCCTCTGTTCCACTACACTCCTTAAGGCCCTACCATTCACCACAAAACTCCTACCTTGATTTGACTTCCCAAAATGCAAGACCTCACTGTCCACAAAACCATCTATTTAGTGTCATCTGCAAACTTACTAATCATGCCTTGTACATTCTCATCCAACTCACTGATATGGTCAACAATTGGAGGGTTGGATCTTGGATGGAGGGGAGGGAGAGTGGTGGAGATGAAGAAACTGGTGAAATCGTCATTGATGCCATGTGGTGGGAGGGTCCCAAGGCAGAAGATGAGACATTCTTTCTCCAGGCGTCGGGTGGTTAGGATTTGCAGTGGAGGAGGCCCAGGATTTCTGGAGCACCAGAAAGAAACCCACACGGACACAGGGAGAATGTGCAAATTCCCCACAGGCAGGCCAGAATTGAACTCGGGTCCCGGGCGCTGTCCACTGTTATCCCTTTGCCTACTTGTTATCCTCTCAAAGAAATCTAATAAATTTACCAGGCATTATTTCCCCTTCATGAAGTCAAGTTGTCTCTAAAATAACTCCACAGAGGCTGGTATCTTGTCACCAACTCACCTTTTATTTACACAGAGGGAGTCCTCAACACTGATCGAGCTTTCTCAGAACCAACTGTCAGGATGAACAGGATGTCTGACATTCCTGTTTCTCTCTGTCAGCCAGGGCTCCCTGATTATACCAGATTAACAGCCCCAATCAGGGAACTCCTATTCTATGAGGTTTACCTGGCTGACCTCATTACAATCACTACAGTCTCTGCTTGATTACACTATGTATTCCGAAATGCTCTGCTATTACATTCTTCATAATAGACTCCACCATTTTCCCCAAAGATGGATGTCAAGCTGACTGGCCTATAGTTACCAGTTATTTTTGTCTCCACCTCTCATTGAATAAAGATGTTACATTGGTAATTTTCAAACATTTTTGATCTCCAGAATTTAAGGATTCTTAGAAGATTACTAAGAGTACATCTACTATCCGTTTTCACTATTCATTCAAAGAACAAAGAACAATACAGCACAGGAATAGACCTTTCACCCTCCAGGCTGCGCCAAACTCATTTTGCCCTTCCATACTAAAACTTTCTTCACTTACATAATCTATATCCCTCTATTCCCTTCCTATTCATGTATTTGTCCAGATGCTCTTGAATGCTGCTATTGTGTCTGCTTCCACCACTTCCTCTGGCAGCGTGTTCCAGGCACTCACCACCCTCATGTGGGTCATTGGGTCGGCCAGAAATTATCATCCGTTCCTAGTTGCCCTTGAGAAGGTGGGGGTGAGTTGCCTACTTAAATTGCTGCAATCCATTTGGTTCAGGTACACTCAGAATGCCATTCAGGAGGGAATTGCAGGATTCTGACCCAGTGACACTGAAGAGACAATGATATATTTTCAAGTTAGGATGACAAATGGCTCAGAAAGGAAATTGCAGTTGGTAGTGTTCCCAAGTATCTGCTGCTCTTGTCTTTCTAGGTGGCAATGGCTGTGGGTTTGGAAGGTGCAGTCTAAGGAGCCTTGGTAAATTTCTTCATTGCATCTTATAGATGGTGCACACTGCTGTTACTTAGTGTTGGTGGTAGAGGGAGTGAATGTTGAATGTGGATCTCTAGGGCTACTTTCTTTAAATTCCTTGGGTACAGTCCATCATGTCCAGGGAACATTTAGCCCTTCACCCCCATTAGTTTTACTGGTACTGTCCAAACTGAATTGGATCAGCCATTTAAAAATGATGGTTATACAAGAGTAAGTTACATACTGGGGATTCTATGGTGATGAAATCACCTTCTGTAATGCCAATGCCTTTATCCCACCTACAGGATACAAGCCAGGAGTATGCTGGAATTCTTCACTTGCCTGTGTGCATGCAGCTCCAACAACACTCAAGATGATCAAACCTCTTCAAGAGCAATTAAGGATGGACAAGTAATGACATTCTTACTAACAATACCCATACGCCATGAAGGAATAAGTAAAGAATAACATCTAGGTTAAATCAACCCAGTAGATCGTTACAGCATCCACCACCTTAAACATTTACTGCTCTGCTACTCACTCACTCACTAGCACTAGTGTGCTTCACCATTATATACATGGCAGCTCCACCCCAAGCTTTCTTTGATAGCGCCTTCCAAATCTGTGATTGACTCTCAGTCAGTGTTTCTCCCCCTATATTTCTCACCCTGTTTCTCGTCCTCTGTTTCTTCAAGCCCATCGATCCTCAGTCACTGGGTCAAAATCCTGGAAATCCTTCCCAGCAGCACTGTGAGTTGTACTTACACTATCAGATTGCAGTGGTTCAAGGAGGTAGCTCAGTATCCCCTTCTCAAGGGCCACTGGAAGCAGGTGATAAATCCTGGTCTCACCAAAAATGGCTATATCCCAAATCCAAATAAAACAAAATATATATTGTCCAAGCATCCCAGTATCGCTACCGTTATCCTCTCAAAGATCTGACATCAGTTGGTGAGAAAGGATGTCTTTCTCTCCAATCCATACTGGGATTTGCTAATTGCTTCAGCAGAATGATTGTAAAATTTAACAATCCCTTCTAGCAAATTGGCTTCAACATAATACACCTAAACTTTCCTGGCTCTGCCTGTGTACCTTATTAGATGCGAGCATCACATAATTGCCCTGCAGTGCTTGGGAAGGAGCATGTTCTGTTGCCTTATCCTCGAGTCTTATCACTGTTTGATCCTAGTTGGTTGATGCAGAGGATGTACTGAACCTCTTACAGTGGGTTCTTGAATTGAGCATATTAGAATGAACATTAAGAGCAACATCTTGTCTTTCTATAACACTGCAAATGCAGTAAGAAGTCCCATAATATTTCACAGGCATTTGAGCAATTAAAATTTGACATTAAGCTACGTACGATGGCAGGAGCAGAAGAATTTGGCAGCTGCAGAAATCTTTTTGACATCATTCAAATATGGAGTTCCAGAAAAGATGGGTGTGAACTTGGGAGGTGACAACATGTTGGAAAGGAAGGTGGAAGAGGCGTATGCAGATTACAAGGAAAGAGAAGCCAAGAGTTGTTGTTGTTTGGAAGAGAGGCGCAGTAATGGTAGATCTGAAGAAGGTGGGGCTATAAGAGACTGTTTGGAGACATATGGGAACCAGGAAGGGAAGTTGGGAGTCAGTCTTATAATGGGAAACAGTGATGTCAATTGCTGCCAGCATCTTCTATTGGCTTGGTCCTCACTGTCGTCACCATCTTGTACTGTCAGATATGATCCGAGATGTTTTGGGTAGATTTACTGCCATCAGACTTTCTTGGTAATGGTCATAGGTTTGAAAGGTGCTGTCTGAGGATCTTTGATGAATTTCTGCATTGCCTTTTGTAGATAGTACACACTGCTGCTACTGACTGTCTGTGGTCGAGGGAGTAGATGTTTGTGGATACAATCCTAACCAAGCAGGTTGCTTTGCCCTGGATAGTACCAAGCTTCTTGGGTGTCTTTGGAGCTGCACCCATCCAGGCAAGTGGGAAATAATTCTGTCACACTCCTAACTTGTGCCTTCTATATGGTAGACCAACTTTGGTTAGCTACATTACATCAAAAATGCATGAAGGTCACTTGTGAAACATGCAGCTCAACTTAAGAGTAAATAGATATTGCCACCTTAGCTGGGTGCTGTTAGACTATGAATGATCACAGAGGCACCTGTTGAAGACTGTTTATATCTTTATATCCTGATAGATGGAGATTATCTTGTAATGATAAGTTAACCTTTTCAAGGAGTACCTACAAATCAGCAGTTGAGTGGAAATAGGAATATGGGAGTATAAAATAAATGGCACAGACACTATGTGTTTGGAGAGGCCATGTATGGCCGATGCAGTGCTTAGAATACCTTTGGACTTATTCCTATACATCAAGGTCTGTAACTCCCCGATTAGCGTTTGTACTTAACATGCTCAGCACAGACTGATACCGACACCAATCACACTATTGACCCTGACCACCTCACGATTCACTGAACTGACCCTGATTTCAACAGGTACAAAGATGGTTAC
The DNA here is from genome assembly GCF_037043375.1 of Chiloscyllium plagiosum. Taxonomy (NCBI): domain Eukaryota; kingdom Metazoa; phylum Chordata; class Chondrichthyes; order Orectolobiformes; family Hemiscylliidae; genus Chiloscyllium; species Chiloscyllium plagiosum. The sequence goes on from NW_028270183.1 coordinate 21,996,104, forward strand.
TGATGGATTCATAATCACCCAATTGATTGGGTTCTGTATGTCGAGAGCGGCTCTGCTCATTCACACTGATCCATTAATATTCAGCGACTGTCGTACTCAGCTCTGCACCTCTATTGTCTGAACGATCGATGCTCAGCCACCGATTCCTTTCTGTGATAGCGGTAGGGGAGGGGCAGTGCATTTGAGTGAGCAAAGTGCAAGACCACTCAGGTCTGACCCTGGACTCCTGTCTGCCAGCTCCCTAATTATACTGACATCTTCAAAGACAGCCTGATCCACAAGAATGAGGGATGTTTAATAACAGAGGATCCAGAGACATCAGTAAAGGTTAATGAATTCCCTTCATCTTGTGTGTGGTTCTTAACCCTTCCTGTACCTGGCTAACATTTCCCATCAACAAGACAGGCAGAGTACTGAGGTTTTCACAAAGCCTGGAGATGTGAACTCTAAGCAGTAAAGGCAGAAACAAATCATAAAGGAAGAGAATAGAAACTTGGTGGATGGGAATCATCATACACCCAGACGTAGAGTTACACAACATGGAAAAAGACCCCTCAGTCCATGACAACTAGACCTCTTAAACTGATCTAGTCCCATTTACCAGGATTTGGTCCATTTTCTTCCAAACCCTTCAATCATGTATCCATCTGGATGCCTTTTAAATGTTGTAATTGTACCTGCATCCACCACTTCCTCTGCAAGTTCGTTCCATACATGCAGCAACCCCCCGTGTGAAAAGGTTGCCCCTCAGGTCACTTTTAAATCTTTCCCTTCTCACCTGAAACCTATGTCCTCTCGTTTTGGACTCCCCTACCATGGGAAAAATACTTTGTCTATCTACCCTATCCGTGCCCCTCATGATTTTATAAACCTCTACAAGGTCACCCCTCAGCCTCCGACGCTCCAGGGAAAATAGCTGAGAGTGTAGTGCTGGCAAAGCACAGCAGGTCAGGCATCATCCGAGGAGCAGGAAAATCGACATTTCAGGCATAAGCCCTTCATCAGGAATTCGGGCATATGCCCGAAATATCGATTCTCCTGCTCCTCGGATGCTGCCTGACCTGCTGTGCTTTTCCAGCACCACACTTTCGATTCTAATCTTCACCATCTGCAGTCCTCACTTTCTCCAGGGAAAATAGCCCCAGCCTATTCAGCCATTCCATGTGCCCTCCAATCCCCAAAAAATTCTTGTAAATCTTTTCTGAACCCTTTCAAGTTTAACAACATCCTTCCGATAGCAGGGAGACCAGAATTGCACACAGTATTCTAAAAGTGGCCTCACCAACGTCCTGTATAGCTGCAACATGACCTTTCAACTCTTGTACTCAATACACTGTAACATGTTTGAAATGCAGATATAGTGTGCTCAATCAGTGAGGTTGCCATCCAGCTAAGATTGGTCTATAGCCTCAGAAAGTGAACATCAAAATCAAAGGGCCATTTAAACATAAATTTTATTTTTTGCTATTTTTAAATATTTTTTGTGCTCTTAAAATACGGTTTAGTTTCACGTTCAATTGAGACATCCAAAAGGGCATTGGATGATCATTTGGCTAGAAATGGTGTTCAGGGATATGGGCAAAAGGTAGGAAATTGGTGCGAGGCAACGCTGCTTATTTCACGAGCCGACTGAGGCACAACGGGCTGTTTCCGCTCCAGAACAATTCTGTGATTCTGTGAAAATATTTTAGACGGGAAGATTATTTGACTGAGAGTTAAGGTCAATCCAGTTTTGGAGATGGGGGAAAGGGGACACACATAAATGTTTTCCATTTTTAATTGGATGATGCACGACAAGATTGGGAAGTGGTGGGTCAGTTCATGGGCTAAAAGTTCCAGGAACTGTGCCCGCCCGAGAGGTACCAATGGAGGGCTTTTTATACCTGGCACTCAGGCATGAAACGGGGTGAGCAGATTAGAACCTTGTCATCAAAGAGCCTTTGCCAGGCAACTTAGCTCTTATTCTCCAAGGTCTGTAGTAAAAAAACAGTAAAAAGGCCCGACTCCCATTACTGGCATATGTTGAACTTTAGACATCAGGAATGTATCCTGCGCTTAGAAATGAGCACGTCCAAATTTTGATGCTGTTCCTGACCACAAATCCAAAGGTTCGAAGCTCCTCACCTCCCCCTCTATAGATGACAGGTTTCAAGGGGCGAGAGTGTGATAATAGAAAAGCACAGCCGGTCAGGCAGCATCCAAGGAGCAGGAGAATTGACGTTTCGGGCATAAGCCATTCACCAGGAATGAGGCTTGTGGGCTGGGGGGAGATGAGAGATAAATGGGAGTGGGCGGGGGGTTCTGGGGTGGGAGGTAGGTAGCTGAGAGTGCAATTGGTAGATGAAGGTGGGGGAGAAGGTGATAGGTCAGAGAGGTGAGTGGAATGGATAGGTGGGAAGGAAATTGGACAGGTAGGACAGGTCAAGAGGGAGATTCCAAGTTGGAAGGTTGGGTCTGGGATAAGATGGGGACAGGGGAAATGAGGAAAGTGGTGAAATCCACATTGAAGCCATGTGGTTGGAGGGTCCCAAGGCGAAAGATGAGATATTCTTCCTCAGGTGGGTGGTAAAGGTTTGGCGATGGAGGAGGCCCAGGACTTGCATGTCTTTGGGGGAGTGGGAAGGGGAATTGAAGTGTTTGGCCGTGGGGTGGAGGGGTTGCTTCGCGTGTGTGTGTCCCAGAGATGTTTGCTTTGCGCATGCATCCCGGAAATGATGGCTTTGTGCTTGCGTCCCGCAGATGTTTTGAGGGGCTTTTGTCTGGTCCATAACAAATTGGGGGCTCTCGTAGGGATCAAAATCTCTAATTCTGGGTCGGTTTTAGGATCGTTAGCCTCAACAGCTAGTGAGTGGTGAGTGTTGATGTTCGCTTTTCGGGTGTTGCATTCGGTCGGTTTAAACAGGGTGTACCTTGTGTAATAAAGGCTCTTTCAGTCACTAAGAGTTTCTTGGGGGTGGAAGAAGTCAGAGTTTTAGAAAAAGCCAGGCAAAGCTTATGGAACTGGTAGACAAGCTGGAGTTGAGTTTACCTTTGTCCATGCAAAAAGAGGAGGTAATTGTAGCAATAGCTCGCCATTTACAATTGCTGGAAATGCCATCAGAATATTTGGAAATGGCTAAAATTCAATGGCAAATAAAGTAGCTTGAACATGATAAGAAAATAGAACAGTTTAAATTATGATTTGAAGCAGAAGAAAAGCAGAAAGAGAGAATAGCTCTAGCAGAGGAAAAAGAACAAGAAAGAATAGTCCTGGAAGAACAAAACGAAAAGAAAAGAAAGGCCCTAGCAGAAGAAAGCGAGAAAGAGAGAGTTTTCAACTTGAGAGGTTGGAATTGCAAACTCAAAAGTCGACTTAATTTCTTTTAATTCATGTGTGGGACTTGGGTATCACAGGCTGGGCCAGCATTGATGGCCCATCCCTATTGCCCTTGAGAAGGTGGTGGTGAGCTGCCTTCTTGAATCGCTGCAGTCCACTTGCTGTGGGTTGACCCACAGTGCCGTTAGGGAGGGAATTCCAGGGTTTTTATCCAACGACTGTGAAGGAACAGCGGTATATTTCCAAGTCAGGGTGGTGAGGGGCTTGGAGGGGAACTTGAAGGGGGTGGTGTACCCAAGTACCTGCTGCGTTTGCCCTTCTAGACGTAAGTGGTCATGGGTTTGGAAGGAAGGTGCTGTCTAAGGATCTTGTTGAATTTCTGCAATGTATCTGGTAGATAGTACGCATTGCTGCTCCCGTGTGCTAGTGATGGAAGGATTGAATATTTGTAGATGTGGTGCCAATCAAGTGAGTTGTTTGTCCTGGATGGTGTCAAGCTTCTTGAGTGTTGTTGGAGCTGTACTCATTCAGGCAAGTGAGGAGTATTGAGCATCCAAGGAGCAGGAGAATCGACGTTTCGAGAAGGGCTTATGCCCGAAACGTCGATTCTCCTGCTACTTGGATGCTGCCTGACCTGCTGCGCCTTTCCAGCAACACATTTTCAGCTCTGATCTCCAGCATCCGTAGCCCTCACTTTCTCCTCCAAGTGAGGAGTATTCCATCACACTTCTGACTTGTGCCTTGTAGATGGTGGATAGACTTTGGGGTGTCAGGAGGTGACTTACTCGCCGCAATATCTCTAGTCTATGACAAGGGATAGAGGTAGAGGTGAAAGGTAGGCATAATGATGAGGACAGTGATGGAGAGAAATCCCATCAGAGGCAAAGGCTTGTTGGAAATCTGTTTAAATATGTTCAAGCGTTGCCTCGGTTTGATGAGAAGGATGTAGAAGCCTTTATCATTTCTTTTGAGAAAATGGCTGAACAAAAGTGGACAGGAAAACCACACACACCGACTAGGTTCTGAAATACAACAGCAACCATCTGAACACACACAAGAGAAGCTGCATTAGGACCCTGTTCAAAATGGCTGCAACACACTGCAGCACTCCTGACCAACGAAGAGAAGAAGAACACCTCTGCAGAATCTTTGCGAAGAATGGATATCCCCGCAACTTCCTCCATAGGTACCTAACAGACAAACAACACGACGAGGACATGCCATGACCTAACTCACTAGCTGCGCTACCTTATTTAAAAAACGTCTCGGTTCTGACAGCCAGATCTCTCTGACCACTGGGATTCATGAAAGCCCATAAACCAGCAGTCACGCTCAGACAATCACTCACAAGGACAAAAGAGCCAGTACCCATCCTGTGCAAGACTGATGTAATTTACAAGATTCCATGCATAGACTGCACGAAACACTATATCAGACAAAGAGGCAGACAACTTGCAATCCGCATCCATGACCACCAACTAGCCACTAAATGCCATGACCAGCTGTCCCTAGTAGTGACACGCACAGATGACAAGGACCACAAATTCAACTGGGACAACAATGATCATAGGACAAACTAAACAGAGAGTCAGAGAATTTCTAGAAGCATGGCAGTCATCCTTGGCCTCCATCAACAAGCACATTGACCTCGACCCAATATACTGGCCATGACTATGAACAACTAGAAGCAGCAGGAACAAAACCAAATAAATTCCAAAAGAGATGGTACAGCGGTGCTTCATAGGAGGCTCCAAAGCACTGAAGATGTCACCGAGACAGGGGGCGAAACATCTGCAAATCAACTTCCCATCTCCGTGAACATACCTACAACTACGACGAGCCAATGCAATGGCCAGTGACCATAGGTATGGTTGATAGTTGGTAGTTGAGTTAGTGAGATATTTGCATCACTATAAGAGAAGCTATCTGGTGAATATGATGAGGTGAGAAAAGCCATCTTAAGTGCATGTCAGATTGTGCCATAAGCCTACAGACATTTTAGGAATCTAAGGAGGGAACCTAGTCAAATGAACACATAGCTTGAAAGGAACAAATAAAGTAATTTTGATAGGTAGATAAGAGCAAACATATAACAATCTTAGGGAGACAATTATTTTGGAAGAGTTCAAAAATTCACTTCCTGAAGTAGTGAATACTCATGCGGAAGAACAGAGAGTTAAGACTGCAAGACTAGCAGCAGAAATGGCAGATGATTATGAGTTGGATCATAAATCAAAGTTTGGCTTGACATCAATTTCAATCTGTGAGGGTAAGAAATTGGGGAAACGAGAAATCCTCAGGTGGTAAGGGAAAAGGAGACTTCATTGAAGGTAATAAAGATAGTTTACCACAGGTTTAAAAGGTACACCAAGAGGGGAAAATAAAGTAAAAAAGCTCAGGCGTTTTCACTAATAAAGCAGGCTACATGAAGCCATGGTTTAGAAAAAGCACTGGCAAGACAGATGTGGGAAAACAGGAGTGAGTTTTGTTCAAGTGGGAAAGTGGAAGCTAAAAAGCTGCAAAAGAATGTATAACCTGGTCAGGGGTTAGTTGAGAAGAAAGTGCCAGATCTCATTAAATACTTCACTTGCATAGGTCAGGGTTACTCATGTATGCCAGGAAGAGTAGGTGAAGAAATTAAAATTTTAAAAAGATTCAGGAGCAAGTCAATTTTTGATGGTGAGAGATGAGGAGATATGAAATTCTGAAAGATTATTGTATCGCTATAAGAGGAGCTTATAATTCATGGTGGGATGAGTAGGATTCCATTATATAAAATGAGGTTGGAGAGTTGGGTGAAAAGTGGTGAAGTGGTGGCAGGAGTAATAGAGAAATTCTTGATTCTGGAAATACAGTTTATCATAGGTAATGATATAGCTGGACTACAGGTGGGAGTGATGCTTACTGTGGTTAAAACAAACTGAAAAATCACTCAAATGATGAGTTACAACAAGTATATTCTGGGAGTTTTCTTGAATTTGTGGTGACAAAGTCACAAAGCCACAGGTTGAAACAGGAGGAGAAATCAAGGATAAAGATAAGGACATTGAAGTTCAGTTATCAGAAACTATGTTTGATCAAATGGTGGAGGAGAAAAAACAAGAACAGATGGAGGACAAAGTCGATATTTTTAGTTCAGCAAAATTAGCTGAATTCCAACAGAAAGGGGAAAACTAAAAGCAGTCGTATCAAAAAGCAGACACAGAAGAAGAAGCTGCGAGTAACCCAGAATGTTACTACCTTAAAAATGAAGTCTTGATGACGAAATGGAGACCATCACACATTCAGACAGATGAAAAGTAGGCAGAAGTTCATCAAGTTGTATTACTGGTGGATTATAGAAAAGGAGGTGTTGCAGGTATCACATTCAGAAAGACTTCATAGAATCCTTACAATGTGGAAATAGGCCCTTTGACCCAACAAGTCCACACTGATCCATTCCCTTACCCTCTCACTCCACATTTACCCCTGCAATTAACTCTGAGCAATTTAGCCAATTCACCTGACCGGCACATCTTTGGACTGTGGGAGGAAACCGAAGCACCTGGAGGAAACCCATGCAGACACGGGGAGAATGTACAAACTCCACACAGACAGTCACCCAAGGTTGGGATCAAACCCAGTTCCCTGGCACTGTGAGACAGCAGTGCTAACCACTGAGCCACCAAGCTGCCACATGAATTACTGTGGTAAAGAAAACTTACTTCCAATTGTGAATGAATTTTGCTGGACATGTCATATGTGTCACATAACTGGAAAACCTCAGGCAGTGATAAAACCAACAGCCTTAGTACCCATTCCCACATTTGAGGAACCTTTCACAAGAGTCCTAATTGATTGGATAGGACCCCGACCTAAAGTTAAAAAAGTGGGTATTTTTTGGCCATTCCATTATGCAGTATCATGTCTGAAAGGATGGTAGAAGAGTTACTCAATTTTTTTTACTAGATATAGACTACCCACAGAAATATAATTGGATCAAGGGTCAAATTTTTCATCAAAATTATTCAAGGAAGTTATAGATAACTTAGGAATAAAACAATTCAAATGCAATGTGTACCATCCAGAATTGCACGGAGCATTAAAATGGTGGCACCAAACTTTAAAGACCACATTGCGAGCTTATAGTCAAGATTATCCAGAGGATTGGGATAAAGACATTCCACCTGTTTTTGGGTATGAAGTGAAAGGACCACTGAAATTAATTAAAGAGAAATCGGTGAGTCAGAGTTTGAAGACCACATGTTTGGACTATATGTCAAATTTTAGGAAAGGATAAAATAAAACGAGTGAGTTGGCTAGACAACATTTAAAAGTAGTGCAGCATGTGATGTAACAGGAAGCAGACAAGAAATAAAAAATTCATAATTTTGCTCTTGGAGGTAAGCATTAGTATTATTCCCAGTTTGTAGGTGAACATTTAAAGGTAAGGTTTAGTGGGCCTAGGAAACTGAGTAAGATGAATTATTTAGGAGAAAGAGAGGATTGCAGATACTGGAAATCAGAGTCGAGAGTGTGGTGCTGGAAAATCAGAGCAGGTCAGGCAGCATCCGAGGAGCAGGAGAATTGATGTTTCGGGCATAAGCCCTTCATCAGGAATGAATGGTGATGAAGGAAATGTGGCTGTGGTAGCGAGTCTGCTTCAGGACGTGGTGAACAGCTTCATGACAGAGGAGATGACCTGGGGGGGGGGGGGGGTGCAGTGAGAGAGAGACTGAGATCCTTGCGGAGAGAGGAGGAGAACTTCTTCAAGAAACACTTCCTTGGAAGAGGCTTCACAGTTAGGTTGAAATCAACCAGGAGAAAGTGAGGACTGCAGATGCTGGAGATCAGAGTCGAGAGTCTGTTTCGGATATAAGCTCTTAATGAGGAATTAATGATGATTCATTCCTGATAAAGGGCTTGTGCCCGAAGCGTCGATTCTCCTGCTCCTCAGATGCTGACTGACCTGCTGTGCTTTTCCAGCACCGCACTCTTGACTCTGAGGTGAATTATTTGTTAAGAATGCCAGACAGAAAGAAATCTCATAGAGTGTATCCTGTGAATGTACTCAAAATGTATTTTGATAGGGAAGGAAAGCAAACGGAGAATATGTTACTAGTTACAACACAAAGTGAAGAACCAAGTTCAATCAACAACTAATTCACCCGGGACTTAACCCTATTAAGTTGGCACAGGTTCAAAAAGAGATTGAACACATGCTCAAAGACAATATAATCGATACAAGTTGCAGCAAATAGAACTCACCCATAGTAATGGTGCCAAAACCAGATGATACCCAATGATTACGTATGGACTATCACAAAGTCAATGCGGTTACAAAATCTGAATCATATCCTGTTCCACGTTTGAAAGGCAAAGGTTGGGCTTACTCATAGGATACTGTAGGTACCTTTATCTGAAAGACCAAAGGAAAATTTGGCTTTCATGATGCAGAGTGGACTGTACCAGTTTAAAGTCATGCACCAGCCAAACTTCAAAGACTAATGAATAAAGTCATTTCGAGATAACCCAATTGTGTGGTGTGCATTGATGATCTGTGACTAAAAATGCAAGGAACATTTGGAGCATCTATCAGACTTGTTTGATCAACTTCAGGAGGCAGGCTTGGTGACTAACCTGGCTAAGAGTGAGTTCGCGAAAGCCTTAGTCATGTTCCTGGTATATGTCATTGTACATGACAAATAGCCTTGCAGGATGTGAAACAAAAGATTACTAGGGAGTTTCCTATACCATTGACATGAGGAGGAAGTACTACAATTTCTGGGACTGAGTGGGTTTTATCAGAAGTTTGTATTGAATGTTAGCAGTGCGATAACTTCATTGACAGACCTGTTGAAGAAGTGCAGAAAATTTCAGTGGATGGAGGAATGTCAGAAGGCATTTGACTGCCTAAAAGCTGTGTTAACCACTGCTCCAGTGTTATGCAAAGCCATTCAATATGGCTATTGAGGCGAGTGATGTGGGTGTCAGTGCTGTAACTCTTGCAAGAAGACGATGAGAAGAAAGGAAAACTTATTGAGTATTTTTACAGAAAATTGAATAATCATCAAAAGAAATCCCAGAATCGAGAAGGAGACCTTGAGTTTAGTGTTGGACGTGCAACATTTCAGCATTTATATTGCCAGTAATTGTATATACTGATCATAACCTCTAAATGTTTTTGGAAAATGTTAATGATAAAAATATCGGACTGTTTAGGTGGAGCTTATTATTGCAACCATTCAATTTGAAAACTATACATGTAGCAGGATGAGAGAATGTAATTGCTGACATGTTATTGCGCCTTTGATGAAAAAAGACAGAGATGTTCAGTAGTGGAAAAAAAACGCACTGTAGTAGTGAATGTTTGTATGCTCAGAGTCAATGTAATGTATATCTATTGTAGTGTACTAATATTTAAGGTGTTTAAAAATGGAGGCATGTTTGTATATTGATGGTTCACTTTTTTTAAGGTGGGAGGTGTGATGATACGATGGCTTTAAGAGGTGTGTTTTATTCTGGATTGTTTTACTAAGAAAAGTTGAGACAGAGTGGTCTGCTCAAAGCCAATAAACAGCTGGTGAGGCCTTGGGATTTTTTAAAAAGTTGGAACAATAGAAGTAACCTGAAAGGGCGGGATCAAACTCCCACAGAACCAGGATGTTTAGTTTTAGCTTTTGCAGTTGCTGGAGTCTTGATGCAGGGTGGGGAAGCTCTTATTCTCTCTCTATTACAGCTAAAAGCTAGAGATTCTCCTCCTATGGTAGGAACTGCATGTGAGATAGTCTATTTTACTGAATTTACCTTTGTCGAGGGCGTGTTTATGGGATGTAACTATATTGGAACAGTGGTAGTTCATACATATATTACTTTGTTAAGTATTTCAATAGTATTACAGTTAAGTCAATTATTTTGTTTTTATTTTGTCTGTAATTTAACTGTAGTATAAAAATGTGTGTTTTGCTTAAAGTCGAGCAATTTGACCAAACAAATTGCATCTGCAATGCAATATCCTTATACTTACCTTTAAAATAAGAAAAAGTTAGAGTCTAGGATATCTTCTTAATATATTTTGAAGTGTTTGGTCTAGTCTAAAAAACTCATTGGCGCAACGACAGCCATTGCCCTCTGGTTGACTGGCAGCACTCGGAGAGTGGGATTTCCTTCCCTTGGGGTCCATGATTCTGGAGAAGGCTAATATTACCATCATGCCTTGCACAAAGTAGGCAACATGAGACTTCCCATGGTCAAGACTCCTCACTGATGGGCAAAACCCCTCTTGCCTGCTTTAAATCCAGCACCAAATACCTCAAACAAGTTTCATCTACCATTCTCCACACCGGCTTCACATGTTGAACATAGAAATCTAACCCTCATCTTCAAAGGTAGCTTTTTCCCCAGCTCTTATTTCTAAGCCCTTCGTTTAGCCTTGCGCTGTTACGGAAAGCATTCACAAAGGAGATACTTTGGGTTCAGTGTATACAAGCTTCCATGGGGCAAGAAGGACATTAAAGCTCGAGCTTTCTGCAGAGATGTCTAAAGTATATAAAGAGTGAAATGGAGATCAGAAAGGGAGATAATCAGAAATGACAGGTGCATACTGTATTAGAGAATCAAGCCAGCTTATGTTTTAATTCAATCATGGTATTGCCGGCAAGGGCATTCTTTGTTGCCCATCCCTAATTGCCCTTGAACTGAGTGGCTTGTTGGACCCTTTCTGAGGTCTTTTAAGAGTGAACCATATTGCTGTAGGTCTGCAGTCACATGTTGACCAGATTGAGTAATCAATGAGTTATGACTGACGTTCCCTCTGAGCACAGGTTATGTTGATTATGTGGTCAATCCATGGGGCCTTTGGCTGCCTGACCTTTGACACAATAGTGATAGATGGCACTGTAAAGATATGGATTTTTACACTGTGTAAACACACAGCAACTTTGCATCTTTCCTTCATGTGATGCTCTATTCAGCACTGAGTTTGGGCAATCCTGTGAACAATTTAGAGTATCTCAGCTCAAAACAACCTTTCCTCCAATGTTCTTGCAGTTTTTCAATTTCTTTTTTGTCTTTGTCTGTTTTCTGTACTCTCCTGTTTTTCTCTCTCCTCTTTCTTTCTCTGTTTTTCTCTGTGTTTTCTCTTTGTTTGTTTCTGTGTTCATCTCTGTATGTTTTTCATTCTCTCTGTTTTTCTCTCCCTCTGTTCATCTCTCCATTTTTTTCTGCTTTTCGTTCTCTTCTCCATTTTTTTGTCTTCTCTATGTTGGTCTTTCTTTCTGTGTTCATCTATTTCTGTTTTTCTCTCTCTTTCTGTTTAGCTCTCTGTCTCTTTTCTTTCTCTCTCTCTCTCTTCCTCTGTTCATCTCTCTGCATATCTCTCTCTCTCTCTCACTCGCTCGCTCAGGCTGTTTCTCTCCCACAGCTCAGGCTGCTTGTACAGAATGCCAAAGCAGGCACTAATTAAGCCCAGGACAAAGGCAGTGCCCAGAGCTGCAGGATACTGAGCAGCTGACAATGATGTGATTGTGAGTGAGGAAGCCTGCCACAGGCCTGCTTTGTGAATGTGATCATGTTGATTTGTGACCTAGCGGTTCAACAAAAACTGCAAACACTTACACTGAATGCCACTGAGAAAACCCAAATGTTCTCCTCAACTGTTTTGCCTCCGTCACTTCTTCATCTATTTCTGGAATTAAGGAGGGCACCTGCAGACATTTGTTCACATAGTGCAGCTCAGTCAGCATTTAGTCTCTTCCCAGTCCATTCTGAAATTCGGCATTTGAGAACCTCCTTATGTGAAACCCTGGTGGACAGGATTCGTTCAAAGCAAAACCCAGAATTCAGCAGCCTCCACGAAATGATGTGAATGATTTTTGCCTTCCAATTCCACAGACATTTGGACACATGCTCCAGTCTGACAGTGCAATATGGAGAGAATGCTGCACTGTTGGAGGTGGTCTTTTAGAGAGGAGGTGTTAGCCCTCCTTGCTGGTGAGCACCAAGAGCATTTGGAAACAAGCATGCTCTCCACCAATGGAGTTGACTGAGCAAAGATCGTCCAGGAAGTTTTGATGACTATCCAACAACCATATGCATATCTCTCTCTCTTTCTCAGACACACACACATGCACACACGTGCATGCACACACTTTCTCATTCACTCATACGCTGTCACTCACATACGCTCTCTCTCTCTCTCCCTATTACAAATCAGAGACAGACAGCCAAATCAAATCAGCCTCCCTATCCCTGTGTTGACAACACAGTAAAATTAAATCATTCAATGGCCCTCAATATTGATCCACATGGTTCTTACCCAGACTTTTCGAATAACCAATAATACACACCAGAGTAATAGGTTAACCAAAAGATTTAACAATTTATTAAGAATTGCTTTGGCAGAGCAAAGTTAAACCTCAAGATAATACAATTAATGTCTATGATTTAAACCCAATTTTCTTTGATTCTAGCCCCAAAGACTGACAGGTACAGTTAAGGGATAAATCAAAAATGAAAATATATGAGGTGTTACTGGCCAGTTTACTTAAGTGGACTCGATAAAGTGTGGAGCTGGAAAAAGCACATCTGGTCAAGCAGCATCAGAGGAGTAGGGGAGTCAGTGTTTCAGGTTGGGTTATTTTATCACGATGGAGAAAGTGAGGTCTGCAGATGCTGGAGATCAGAGATGGAAATGTGTTGCTGGAAAAGCGCAGCAGGTCAGGCAGCATCTAGGGAACAGGAGAATCGACGTTTCGGGCATTAGCCCTTCTTCAGGAATCACGATCCCCACTTAAGCTGACTTCATAATCTGTAACATCACAGACACATGGGGTTGTACCTTGCTTGGTTTCTGAACACACTGGTGCAGGCAACTAGCTTACAGTAGTCTCTGAAGAATGTTCACTTAATACTTACAAATCAGAATCTATGCTCTAGGCTTTCAGTAAGTTGATAATGGGAGGAAAAACCAGGGAGCAATCAAATCTCTGTTTAGCTTTTGCAGGTGCAATCCTTCTGACTTAAACAGAGTTCAAAACCAGTTCAAACTTTGGTTTCTCTTTGTTAGACTAGTTGTCACTTTTTAAGGGCTCAATTGACATTCATTATTGCCATCTGATGGAGCATAATGCAGCTCTAGAACTGAAACATCTAGAGTTGTCTTTGAACAAGAATCAACTTGTCATTAACAATCAGGTCTGTCATCATAAATGAATATCTCTTTTTAAAATAAGCTAATGTTCATAGTCCAAAGGCCACCTTTAGCTCTTAAGTGACAGTTCACAACTCCAAGCAGAAAACTTATAAAAAATTAAGATAAAAACACAGTTTCAACACGAAGTAGAGCAGGGGAGTCTGCAGTGTCCCAGCCAATACTTACCCCTCAAATCAATACCTGTGATCACATGATCTGAACATAAGAAATAGGAGCAGGAGTAGGCCGTCTGACCCTTCGAGCCAGCTCCGCCATTCAATAAGATCATGGCTGACCTCAGCTCCACTAACCCACCCTCTCACCATAACCATTAATTCCTTTATTGTTAAAAAAAAAATATCTTACCTATAAAACATTTACTGAAGTAGCGTCAACTACTTCACTGGGCAGGGAATTCCACAGATTCACAACCCTCTAGGTGAAGAAGTTCCTTCTCAATTCAGAATTGTTATGGAGCAGAAGAGACCCTTCAGCCAACTGTACCTACACCAGTTCCATCATAATTACATTATTGTTTTTGAAATCTTCCTGTGTTCAGTGCTTCATTGGCTCTAAGGATAGGAAGTGGCCACACAGTGATTGATGTCTCTTCTCAGAAGCTGATGGTATTTCCTCTTCACCAGCTATCTCTCACCACCCCACATTCTCAGTTTCATTTGCCCTGCAGGAGACAGGAAGGAGAAGGGGAAATGGGGAGAGGGGGAGGAGGGTGGCGGCAGGAAAGGATGGAGAGCAGGGAGGGAGGAGGGAGAGCGGTGGTGAAGGAGGGGTGTGGGGAGGGAGAAATGGAAGAGAGGAGGGCGCGTCAGGTTAGGGGAAAACAGAGAGTCAGGAGGGGGTGTGAGGAGGGTGGGACCAGGGAGGAGTGGGGAGAACAGGGCAGGAGGAGGTGAAGGAATGGGGAGCAGGGAGAGGGGAAATGAGGAGGAACAGAGGAGAGGAAGTAGGGAGGGAAAGGGAGTCGGGAGGGGAGAACAAGGAGTGAGGAAGGGGGAATGGAGATGTATTGGGAGGGAAGAGCGGAAAAGAGGAGGGGGAGCAGGGAAGCGGGAGCAAGAACAGAGGAGGGGGAGTGAGGAGCATGGAGACAAGAGTGTGAGAGAGGACAAAGGAACAGGAGTGAGTAGGGAGGGCGGAGGGTGAGTATGTTCAGGCCGGAATTACAATTCACCCTATAGCAGAGAGAGTAAAACTGCAAATGAAACTCCACAGAGGTTTCACAACCATGAATAGGATTACCTGCAGGACAGAATTCTATGTGACATCAAAACAGTCCCAGTTCCAAGTCTTGCTGTCAGGTTCCTTACAGTGATCACTAGACTAAAACAAAACACAGCGTGAAACAAGAGCTGGCTGTACACTTTGTATGCAGCTCACAGCATCTCCTTCGACTCATTATTTAACCTGAGAGCTCATCTTCCAGTGTCTTCCAATAAAATAATATCCTGCTTCTGCCTCGGTCTCTCTCACATACACAAACACACACACTCTCTCTCATTCTTTTTCTCTGAGAAGCTGGAGGCTGTGGTTAGCATGGCCAATTAACCTGACCTGCACATCTTTGGAATGTGGGAGAAAACCAGAGCAAACCCACGCAGACACGGGGAGAATGTGCAAACTCCACACAGACAGTCACCCGAGGCTGGAATCGAACCTGGGACCCTGGCGCTGTGAGGCAGCAGCACTAACCACTGAGCCACTGTGCTGCCCTTGGTGTTTAGGATCTTGCTGATCTACATATAAGTCCATAGTTTGAAAATCGAGGGAGACCAGATGCTCTTGTGGCACAGTGGTAGTGTTCCTGCTCCTGGGCTAGGAGGTCCAGGTTTAAGACCCAATGGTTCCCGAGGTGTGTAATAACAACTCTGAACAGATTGATTAAAAATATATCAGTGATCTTCTGAATGAAATTGTAAAGGTTAGGCTTGCTCTGTACATTTCAAATCTTTGTATTGCCATCTTCTGGCCTATAAGGTACTTCCAATCAATTGGGCTGTTAAAATGACCCTAAGAGGTAGATCATGAGCCTTGGTGGGAAGTGGCTGCAGTAGCAGGGAGAGAGTGTGATTATTTGAATCAGTCACGTCAACTCCAAGACATCTCTGCAGGAATCCCTCAAGGTAATGTCCTCGGTCCAACCATCTTCATCAACAACCTTCCCTCCATCATAAGGTCAGAAGCGGGGATGATCACCAATGATTGCAAAATGTTCAACATCATTCGTGACTCCTCATATACTGAAGCAGTCCATGTTGAAATGCAATGTGATCTGGACAATACCCAGGCTTGGGCTGGCCAGTAGTAAGTAACATTTGTGCCACACAAATGCCAGGTTATAACGATCAACAATAAGAGACAATCTGACCACTGCCCCTTGACATTCAATGCTGTTACCATCACTGAATCTCCATTATCCATATCCTGGGAATTAATTTTGACTAAAACTGAACTGGTCTTGCTGCATAAATACAGCAGCTACAAGAGTGGGTCAATGGCCAGGAATACTGCAGTGAGTGACTCCCCAAAGGCTGTCTACCATCTACAAGGCACAAGTTAGGTGTGTGATGGAATACTCCCCATTTGCCGGGATGGGTGCAGCTCCACTAACACTCAGAAACCTTGACACCATCAGGACAAAGTAGCCAGCAGGATTGACAACACATCCACAGCAACCATCCCCTCCACCACTGACACTCTGTAGCAGCAGTGTGTACCATCTACAAGACACACTGCAGAAATTCACCAAAGATTCTTAGAGAACACCTTCAAACTCCATCACCAGTTTCATCTAGAAGGTTAAGGGCATCAGATACATGGGAACACTGTCACCTGCAAATTCCCTCTAAGCCACTCACCATCCTGACTTGAAAATATATCACCGTTCCGTCATTGTCACTGGGTCAAAATCCTGGAATTCTTTCCCTAACAGTGTTGAGGACAACCTAGCATGTAGACTACAATGGTTAAAGAAGGCAGCTCATCATCACTTTCTTAAGGACAACTAGGGTCAGACAATAAAATACTAACACAGTTAGCGACACGCACGTCCTACGAGTGAATCAACTCAAGAAGGTGACATTCGTGTTCTTCAAACAGCAGGTTTAAGAAGGCTTAAGAGAACTGCTCAAACTATGAGGAAATGGGGAAACTGTTCTACCTGAATGATAGGCAGTTACCATAGGACACAGAATGAAAATAATTGGCTAAAGAATGGTGGTTGGCAATTTTTTTTTGCTGAAATGAAATAAAGGCAGTGAAAGGGTGGTGAAAGTAAATTAAATATATGCGCATTATAATGTTTAAGAATGATATGCAGGACTATGGGGTCATCATGAGGGAGTGGAAGTAATTGGATTATATTACTAAAGCATTAGCACAACCATGATGGACAAAAATAGTCTGATTCTCTTTTTAAGAATCTATGATTCCATTGCTATTTTAATCATTTTATTGTTTATTTTCTTTGAGTTTTCTGTCTCCACCCATCCCTGTATTGACAAGAAGATTGTTTCATGGTGTGTTTTTGAGCTTATGGATTCTTCAGCCATGCAGAGCATTGGTGAGACCACATCTCGATCACTGGGTCCAGTTTCAGTCTCCTCATTTTAGGAAAGATATAAATACTTTGGAGTGGCTCAGAGAAGCTTTGACTGGACTAATACCTTGAACGAGTGGGCTGTCTTGCAGGGAAAGGATGAGCTGGTGTTATTTCCACTGGAGTCTTAAAGGGTGAGGAGTGATTCTATAACATCGTGAACAGTCTTGACAAGGTGGATGTGAAGGTGTTGTGATGGACTCCAGAACAAGGGACATTATTTTAAAATTAGGGGGTACCATTTTAGGACAGAGATGAGGAGAGTGTTTCCTTTAAAGGTTGAGGCAACTTTCATTTATTACGATTAAGACAGAGACAGAGAGATGACAGTTGGCCATGGAAGTCAGAGCCAAATGCGAAGGTATATTTTGAAACACAATTCGATCTGATGGAAACAGCAAAGCAGGCTGTCAGAGCTGAATGGTCTGCCTCTGTTCCTTGCTTGTGTCTCAGTACAGTCACATCATTTACCTATGTCCTTATTGTCTTGTTGCAATTCTGTGTTACTACTTCAGGTTCATATCCTGCCATGGGGAGGGTGATGGCCGAGTGGTATTATCACTAGACTATTAATCTCAAGACCCACGTAGTGTTCTGGAGACCCCAGTTCAAAGCCTGTCATAGGAGGTGGTGGAATTTAAATTCAATTTAAAACAAATCTGGTATCTAATGATAACTGTAAATCCACCTGGTTCATTGATGTCTATTAAGGAAGGGAATAGAGTCATTCAGCATGGAAACAGACCTTTCAGTCCAAGGAGTCCGTGCCAAACGTAATCCCAAACTAACTAATCCCACCTGTCTGCTCCTGGCGCGTATCCCTCCAATCCTTTCTTATTCACGTACTCATCTAAGTGCCTTTTAAATGTTGTAACTGTGCCCGCATCCACTACTTCCTCAGGAAGTTCATTCCAAATGTGACCCTCCCCCCACCTCTGTGTCAAAAACTTGCCCCGGTGTCTTTTTAAATCTCTCTCCTCTCACCTTAAAAATCTGCCCCCTAGTCTTTGAAATCCCCCTTCCCAGGAAAAGACACCTACCATTAACCCTATCTATATCCCTCATGATTTCATAAACCTCTATAAGATCACCTCTCAACCTCCTAATTTGCCATATTCATAGAATCCCTACAGTGTGGAAACAGGCCATTAGGCCCAACAAGTCCACACTAATCCTCCTACCCTATTACTTTACATTTCCCCCTGACTAAGGCACCTCCCCTCCATATTCCTGAACACAATGGGCAATTTAGCATTGCCAATTCACCTAACCTGCACATCTTTGGACTGTGGCAGGGAAACCAGAGCATCCAGTGTAAACCCATGCAGACACGGGGAGAATGTGTAAACTCCCCACAGACAGTCGCCCGAGGCTGGAATCGAACCTGGGTCCCTGGTGCTGTGAGGCAGCAATGCTAACCACTGAGCCAGTTTGGTCTACATGTGACTCCAAACCCACAGGAATGGCTTGTAACTGCCATCTGGGCAAATAGAGTAAGATAATAAATGATGGCCCAGCCAGTGATGTCTACATCTAGTGAATTACAAATAAGTATGAGAGACCTCCATGATGAGGAGAAGTTAATAACTAAAATTATATGTTGTTAAAGCTCAAGGTTGTATAGTTGAGCTCATGATCTTACTGAATGGTAGACGAGGCTTAAGGGGACAAATGGCTGACTCCTGATCATATCTCTCACGTTCTGCCTGCTGCAGTGAAATGCTAATTGCTGTGAAATGGTGGACAGGATTCACAGGAAATATTTGGATCAGTTTCTCTGGTGTCACCCCAGCCAACAATTTACTCCCCCATCCACTGACACAGTTCAGCTCTTTCTTCCTGTAATCTTGTTGAACTATGCGAGTAGCCTTGTCACCCCCCACCGCCCCCACCCCCTGCTACATTCAGTAATGAACCTGTCAGTCTGACCCCAGTGAATGCTGAATGAGTGGGAACAGTCTCCTTCATTGACAGTCTGCAATCCGGAGATAAGAGAGTGTTGGAGGGGTGGTCTGATGTTATCGTTTTACCTCAAAATATTTCCAGAAATGTCGATTTTTCTATACTGCTGTCAGTTAGATACAAAGTATAGCAGTCATTGAGATAGAGAGAGCTCCTCAGGAGGTCCCAAAATGATATACAACCAGTTAATAACCTTTTGAAGTATAATTATTGATGTTCTGCTTAAGAGGTGTTTTCTAAATCCTTCTCACCTGCTTCTCAACTGTCACCTCCTACATATGGATTAGATCTCATGGATACGTTTTTAAATGAAAATTGAGCCCATCCGATCAACTACTTGTGGCACCTCTCTCCCTTCCCCATGCTCACCAGCTCCAACATCCTCAGTCCTAACACTCACATCTTCCCCAGGATCCTGTTTCTTATCTCTCCATCTTGCCCAAGAGAGACACCTCCCACTCCCTCAACCCTACTCCCACCGAACAACTGAGGGATGGTGGCCATCTTGCTGAAACAGCTTACGGCACAACCCAGACTACGCTTTCAGAACTGTATTCGCTTGTGGATGAGAAAAGATGAAAGAGAAACTTTCCAGCCGTCCCACAAGCTAGTCAAACAATAGCATGACATAATCATGCTGGCTGAATTAGACTTTACAATGTCCCAGGCACCACCACCACCATCCCTGGATACGTCCTGCCCCACTGGCAGGACTGACCCAGCAGAGCTGGGGCACAGTGACATACAGTCAGGAGGGATATGCCCTGCGAGTCCTCAACATTAACTTCAGACTCCATGAAGTCTCATGGCTTCAGGTCAAACATGGGTAAGGAAACCTCCTACTGATTAGCACATACAATCCTTTCTTGGCTGATGAGTCAGTACTCCCTCCATGTTAAACAATACTTGGAGGAAAGCCGAAGGGTGGTTAGACCACAGAATGCAATCTGGATGGAGGACTTGGATGCTGCCTGACCTGCTATGCTTTTCCAGTGCCACACGTTTTGACTCTGATCTCCAGTATTTGCAGTCCTCACTTTTTCCTCTTACTAAGCCAGTCAATTCCTAAAGGACTGGGCCTAGACTGGGTCTATGGCTGATGGTGAGAGAACTAAGAAGAGGGAAATTCGTACTTCCCCTCATCCTCATTGATATACCGAACAAAAGTATATCTGTCCACAACAAAGGCCCGTCTTCACATTGAAAATACCTTCCATTGGGTCGTGGCATGTTTAAATGGGACAGAATTTGAACAGATCTAGCAACTCAAAACTAGGCATTCCATGAAGTGCATCAGCAGTAGAATCGTAAACCAACACAATCTGGAACCTCAAGGCCTGGCATATCCCATCTACCAGTTTCATCAAGCCAGGAGATTAACTCTTAATCAATGGAGAGTATCACCAGGCATACCTAAAAGTGAGATGTCAACCTGGTGAAGCTACCAAACAGGACTTCCTTATATGCCAAATAGCAAAAGCAGCAAGTGATAGAGTTAAGCGATCCTACATCAGATCTGATCTATGCAGTCCTGCCATATCCAGTCATGCATGGTGGTAGACAATTTAAAAACTCATTGGAGAAGGAGGATCCATAAATATGCCCATCCTTGATGATGATGGAGCCCAGCAAATCAGACAAGTGGATGATCTATTTTGGTCTCTTCCCAAGATCCCCAGTATTACAGATGCCTGTTTTCAGTCAATTCGATTCACACCAGGCGATATCAAGGAACATCTGAAGGTACTGAATACAGCAAAACTATGTGTTCTGACAACTTTCCTGCGATAGTACTTGAGGATGTGGCGTCACTTTGTATTGCAAACCGGCCTTTACCATAGCCCCTGGGTTGTGTGCTTGAGTCCATTCACGAGTCAATTTGTACACAAGTCATGACACAATGCAGGACAACATAAAACATCTCATATATACAGGAAGTCTTCATATTCTGGGTCTTTAAAATTATATCTCTGTATGGGATCGAGTTCATAAGTCGAAGCAAAAGGGGGCCCTCTGTATACAAGACAAGCTAGACCAGTATAACTTATCTGCAAGTTCTTCTGTTTTCCTTCTGGAGTATTCATTAAAGTAGGAGCTGGTCAGATTCCTGTGCAGACTCTTTTGAGTTTTAACCTTTGACCTGAGACCAACCCATAATTTTGGTGAGTGTTAAATTTTAGGCGCTGGTGTCGGATTCAAAAAACGGGAAGGGGTGGATTGGTGGATTACTCTAAATAAATAAAAATCAACATGCTTATGATGTGAAGTGAAAATAGGAATCAGGTTGGTTTAAATTACAATCTTGCCCGGACTTTAGATGATTGCAAATCTTGAAGGAAGTTGAGATTACTTTAAACAGTGATTGGAGCTGTACTTAGCAGCTCATGAGATAGATGGAGAAGGCAAAGAAATGAAGATGTCAATTTTCTTCATGAATAGCTCAATGTATTTGTACCGATTTCAACTTTTGAGAAGAAAAGGATCTGGTACTGGATGTAGTATTGAATGCACTTGAGAATTACTGCAATGATTTCACATCATTACAGTAATCAGGCCGAAACCATTCATCAGTGTACGTGGAGGACCAATTTGGTAAATCAACAAGGAACAGCAGGGTAAGGCTTGAGTGATACAATGGTAGCGTCCCTATCTCTGAGCCTAAAGTCCTGCTCCAAATAACACATCTAATCAGGTTGATTAAAAAACATCAAAAGAGGAAGACAACTTAACAAAGCAAATTCCTCAAGAAATCTGTACAGGACAGATAAACCCTGTGGAGCATAAATGGTAAGTAGCTGGTTAAGGACTTGTGCAGTGGGGGAGAATGGAATCAACCAGGCATTGCTCAGGAATGTGATTAAGAAAGATGCCGACAAGGAACCTGAAAGGCTTTCTGTCAACAGGAAGAAAGGAGTAGATTGTGCAGGGCATAAACTGAAAAGCCGATGCAAGTTTGGCAGGAGAAATGCCAGAAGGAATGATGACAAATGTTGCGCACAGCAGTGAAAAAGAGGATTCAACCAAGCATTGTGGAAGAGAAAAAAAAGACTGCTTGAAAATTTTTCTGTGGATGTAATAGCTGCAAATCAAGCATGAGGATGGAATTTGATGTGTTGTGATCGCAACAGACACACCATTTAAGTTGGATATAGGTGCGGGAGTGCACGTCATGTTCGAGCCTAACATTTGAAGTGATGGCGAGTGAAGGCACCAGTAAATGGAAAATGCGCATGTACCAAGTACAAGCCGATATCCTCAAATATCGTTCTTTCAATTTTAGCCCTTTTGTAAGGAATTGGCAAGGATGGCATTTCCCGTAAAGACCTCAAGGGCAGACTCTGCAATGAAGCCCTTCTGTGCATTGAAGAGCAGCTTTTTAAATGTTTTGTTTAGCTCCCCTACCCACGCACTCAGTCCCAGTGTAAGAGGTGTAGAATAACAAAGGTCGAAAATCAGCCACATAGGAACTGAGTGCGTGGGAGGAGCTGTTAAACAGAGCATTGAAAGGCCTCCAAAAGTGGCAACTGAGAGCCTGTTTACACTGCGGCTTCGCTGGATTGGAACAATGCTCTGAATTCTATTACATCCTTAAATGAATTAATTCCATTCTGTAACCATGGCCAAATGTGTGCAACTAATTATCATTCCTTCTCTGACCTCTGCAGAACTTTCAGCTTGGCAACTCTGTTTCTTGTCAAGAGTGCAGTGCTGAAAAAGCACAGCAGGTTAGGCAGCATCCGAGGAGCAGGAGAGTCGACCTTACGGGAATAAGCCCTTTAACAGAAATGAGGCTGTGAGTCGAGGGGGTGATGAGATAAATGGGAGGGGGGGGGGGGGTGGGGGTGGTGGTGGGGCTTGGAAAGTAGCTGAGAGTGCAATAGGTATCGTACTCTCAGCTACCTACCCCCCTCCCCCTTCTCCTCCCCTCCCATTTATCTCACCACCCCCTCGGCTCACAGCCTCATTCCTGATGAAGGGTTTCTGTTCGTAACATTGACTCTCCTGCTCCTCGGATGCTGCCTGACCTGCTGTGCTTTTCCAGCACCACACTCTCGACTCTAACCTCCAGCATCTGCAGTCCTCACTTTTGCCTAACTCTGTTTCTTGTCACTTCTACAGGACTTGATTGGCCCTTCTCACAAAACACAGCTAGAACCATACAACCCCTACAGGGTGGAAACACACCATTCGGCCCATCAAGTCCATACTGATTGTCCAAAGTGCATCCCACCTCCCCGTCCCTGTAATCTTGCATTTCCATTGGTCAATCCACCTATCCTGCATGTCTTGGACTGTGGGAGGAAATCCATGCAGACACAGGGAAAATATGCAAACTCCAGACGACAGTCACCTAAGGATGGAATTGAACCTGGGTCCCTGGCGCTATAAGGCAGCAGTGCTAACCACTGAGCCACCGTGACACACAAACAACTGGCTCACAATCTTTAAAAACTACTTGAAGTTTCACAACATTCAAGACTCTGATCCTAATGCAGGAAAGTGGGACTAGTGTAAGTGATATTGTTTTTCCAGCAGTACAGACTTTATTAGCTGAAGGGTCTCTTCTGTATTGCATAATTCTATGAAATTAGCATCAATTAGGGGAAGGGGAGGGGAAAAAAAACAGACAAAACGCGAGAGGAGAGAGATATGAATTAAGATCAGAGCAGCAAGCAGAGAATGGGAAAGACCGGGAATAAGGAAATGGCAATGATAATGAATGATGGAATTGTGTGTAAGGAAAGGAATGCATGTGAAATAAAGGAATGACACAGGGAACAAAGACTAAATGGCAAGGAAAAGGGAGACGGATGGACAGAGAGAAGGTATAAATGACAATGATGGAATGAGAAAGAACAATTTAGGTTTCTATTCAGTAATTTGACATATTTCAGCTCTGCACTCAATATCCTTGAGTCTAACATTAGGAGCCATTCCCTCACAATCAGGGTTCATAATTATTGTTCAAATACTAGATTGACAATAATGTAAACCACAGAACATAACAAATCCGCTATATTATAATTGCGCCTGTTATCCTGGGTGTGGGATCCTGTCTGCTGGAACATTAAGGATAAACATTGCAGTCAGACTCGGCCAATTATAAACCTGACGTAATGTGTGGGTGAACAGCAGGTAGTTTACACTGTGTTCCAAGCTGTTTTGCAAAGTGCTTTTCACAAACAAAGTTCACACCTTTGCCGGGCTTGGTTCACTTTATGCATGAGCAAAGGCCCTAAAACTAACAGCTTCTGAATTAGGAAGAGAAGCCTGTCCCTATGCTTTGGATTGCATGTGATTACCCCTCTGATAAAAGCAGAATACTGCGGATGCTGGAAATCTGAAATAAAAAAGAAAGTGCTGAAGAAACTCAGCAGGTCCGGTGGCCTCTGGAAAGAGATAAACAAGAGTTAACATTTTGAGTCTGGTGTGAGTCTTCTTCAGAATTGGCTGTCCCTGTGTCTCAGAAAACCAAAGGCTTGACCTGGAATGGTTAGTTGAGCTGCCTGCCAAGCCGGCTACCACCCACCCATGAGTAAACCTTTGTCATGTATCTATCTTGGCTTATATGGGAGACCAGTCTATCATAGGCTATCAACTAAATGCTTCATTTTTTTTATTTACTAGTGAGACATGAGAATTTCTGGCTGGGCCAGCATTTACTGCCTATCCCTAGTTGCCCTTGAGAAGGTGGTGGTGAGCTGCCTTCTTCAACTGCTGCAATACACGTGCTATAGGTTGACCCACAATGCTGTTAGAGAGGGTATTCCAGGATTTTGACCCAGTGACAATGAAGGAATAGTGATATATTTCCAAGTCAAGATAGTGGTGTTCCCATATATTTGCTGGCCTTGTCCTTCTAAATGGAAGTCTTCATAGGTGTGGAAGGTGTTGTCTGAGAATCTTTGGTAAATTTCTGCAGTGCATCTTTCATTTGGTTCTTAATGCTGCTACTGAGCATCAGTGGTGAAAGGAGTAGATGCTTGTGGATGTGGTGCCAATCAAGCAGGCTTCTTTGTTGATGGTATAAAGCTTCTTGAATGCAAGTGGGGAGTATTCTATCACAGTCCTGACTTCTGCCTTGTAGATACTTGCAACCTCTCACCTGCTCTTGTAGCCAGTGTTTATGTGGTGAGTCCAGTTGAGTTTCTGGTCAATGTTTACCCCAAGGATGCTGATAGTAGGGGATTCAGTCATGGTAACACCATTGATTGTCAAGGAGTGATGATAGATAATTCCTTGTTGGAATTGGTCATTGCTTGTCATTTGTATGGCACTCGTCATCCCAAGCCTGGATATTGTCCAGATCTTGCTGCATTTGAATATGGACTGCTTTAGTGTCTGAGGAGTTGCAAATGGTGCTGAATATTGTGCAATATTAGCAAACATCCCCATTTATGACCATATGATTGAGGGAAGGTCATTGATAAACCAGCTAAAGATGGTTGGGCTTAGGACCAAGGACTGAGGAACACCTGCAGAGATGTTCTGGAGCTGAGATCACTGGCCTCCTACAACCACAACCATCTTTCTATGTGCCAGGTATAACTCCAACCAGCAGAGAATTTGCCCCCCCTACCCCCATATCCATTGATTCCATTGTTGCTGGAAGGCTCATTGATGAAGAGGGCTCTTTGATGCCAGACTTGGTTAAATATGGCCTTAATGTCAAGGGCTGGGTACAAGGCAGCCATGTCAAACTGATTGGTGACACGTTTCTAGTTATGCACCAAAGAGTCAGAACATGGGCAGGGACAGCATTAGCTATGCTGATTGCAGTACAGCCTCAACACCCACAAGGCAAGAGGATGGGCAATCATTTACATGTGAACATCAGCCTTCATGAACTCATTGCCTCAAACTGAGATGGGACATGTTGCAGAGACCTCCAAATCCTCAATCCTGGAATGTTGTATAAATCTGTGGATTTACCCCACCCTTTCAGCCAAAGTTAAGATCCTAGAACAGCCACCGGGTGACTGAACGGAACAAAACAGGCTCACTGGGCTGAACAGCCAGAGGTTTTGATATAACATCCTCTATCGAAGTGTAAATTCATCCAAATATTAATCCTGGAAAAAATAGTTAATGTCTTCAAAGCTGACAACAAAGACTGTCAAAATCAGATTGATAAGCTTAGCTTTATCATTTCTGTCTGTTATATTCATCATTTCAGTAAGAACATGAGTGAATGTTCAAATTATTATATCTTGAAAAGCATTGGAAATACGCAGCTTCCTTTTTCAGATATCGAACTTTGAAAAGTAGCTGCCAGATACAGTGAACTGTTGACAGGTGGCTGAAAAATACTGATTAATAAACACATTTACATCAGGTTACTGGAGCTGTACCTTCAGGGTGTCACAGTTACCTCCCATTTTAAGCCAGTAACCTTGTGTTATCTTAGTTTGTTAGCCCAGTAATCCCCTCAGGTTTTTCCAGTAATCCACCCAGATGAGGAAGCAGTTACATTGTGGAATGAGTAATCCAAAGGCCCAGCATAAAACTAGTGGAATTTAAATTGAAAGCTCGTTTAAATAATAATGATTGTGAAATTACCATAAAAATCACTCACATCCTTTAGGGAAGGAAATTAGTCGCACTTACCTGGCCTGGCCTACATGTGACTCCAGACACACATTAATGTAGTTGCCTCTTAATTTCCCTAATTTAGCAAGGGCAGTGAGGGATGGGCAATACATTTCAGCTTTGCCAGCAACACCCTTATCCTAATAATAAAAAAAAGATACCCTTTCACACTAGTATCCCATTTAACTCTCCGATTGCCCTCATCAATTTTGCTTCTGCTAATTATACACCCAATTTAGCCCAATAACTCCAGTTATAGACCCAGCTTACATCAGATGGCCTTTACAATAGGCCCCAGTGACTCGGGATTCTGCTTCTGGAAGTAATACTCTCGCTAAAGAATTAATTAGAAATATAGTGAATGACTCAGGAGTTGGCATAGTCCTCAGATAAATCAACCTAATTAGTTAATGCCAACAAAGAAGTGGTAAATTGCACATTTTGCTTGGCTCTGAGAAACCTCAGACAGGATATTAAAAAGGGTGATTTTGTTGTTTTCATTCAAGAGGAATGCGTGCAAGTGAAAAATAATGTTGAGTTTCTGACCATTGAAGCAATGAGTCTCTTTCCAAATTATTGTAAATCCAAAACTCTCAAGAGGGAGAGGTAGGGGTTCTTAAAACTCTCTTGACGATTGGCCTTTTGCAGTAAAATGGAGTAGGAGAAACAAAAACAGAAATAGCGAGTCTGGCAGCATCTGTGGAGAGAGAAGCAGTTGATGCAGTGGAGGCAAGGCCATGAAATATTTTTAAAACTGAAAGGCAGGGATAGATATTCTAAAATAAAACTGCGTGTGCTGAAGTTCTGAAACAAAAGCAGAAATTGCTGGTGAAACTCAGTAAGGCATTTAGATGGGTATATGAACAGGAAGGGTTTGGAGGAATATGGGCCGGGTGCTGGCAGGTGGGACTAGATTGGGTTGGGACACCTGGTCGGCATGGACAGGTTGGACCGAAGGGTCTGTTTCCATGCTGTACATCTCTATGACTCTATGATTCTAAGTCTGGCAGCATCTATGGAGAGAAAGCACAGTTAACGTTTCGAACCTGGTGACCCTCCTTCAGAACTGATTGTAGCTGGAAAAAGAGATTGCCCCTCCCTCATGATCCCAGGGTGTTGAAGGAGAAAGGAGGGAGTGGATATTTGGAGAGGGAGCCGAGAGAGAGAAAGACAGTTAGACAGACACAGGGAAGGTCAATAGTGATCCAAAGAAAGGGAAAAGCTGATAATAGGGACAATGAGTTGGAGAAAATTATTTGGCGTTTGCTGAAAGCAGCCCATGTCATGACAGGGCCTAGGGTGTGGGAGTAGGTAAAGAACATGGAAGGGAGTGATCAGACCTTAAAATTATTGAACTCAATATTGAGTACTGAAGGCTGCAGGGACCCCGAGTGCAAAATGAGATTCTCTCGGTTTGCTTGAAGATTTTCTTTCTGAGGTGATCAGATTGAAAATAAAGTCAAAATGCAACAGCTACAATCACCTCTATAACCGGAGTTGAAATCTCTTCTCCAAAACAGACACAGAGAAAACGTTTCTCGGAAAGAGCGAAGGCTCCTTTATGCAGAAAATAGAACAGTACAGCACCTTAGTACCCTGAAGGTGGTTGCACAGTTGGATAGAGTGGTCAAGAAGGCATATGGTATGCTTGCCTTCATTGGACGGGGTATTGAGTATAAGAGCTGGCAGGTCATGTTAAAATTGTACAAGACATTGGTTCGGCTGTATTTAGAATACTGTGTACAGTTCTGGTCGCCACATTACCAAAAGGATGTGGACGCTTTGGAGAGGGTGCAGAGAAGGTTTGTGAGGATGTTGCCTGGTATGGAAGGTGCTAGCTATGAAGAGAGGTTCAGTAGGTTAGGTTTATTTTCACTAGAAAAAAGGAGATTGAGGGGGGACCTGATTGAGGTTTACAAAATCAAGATGGGTCTGACAGAGTGCATAGAGACAAGCTTTTTCCCAGGGTGAAGGATTCAATAACGAGGAGTCATGCTTTTAAGGTGAGAGGTGGAAAGTTTAAGGGGGATGCACGCGGCAAGTACTTCACACAGAGGGTGGTGGGCGTCTGGAACGCGTTGCCAGCAGAGGTGGTAGAGTCAGGCATGGTAGATTCATTTGAGATGCGTTTGGATAGATGCATGAGTACGTGGGGAGCAGAGGGATACAAATGCTTAGGAATTGACCGACAAGTTTAGACAGTACATTTGGATCGGCTCAGGCTTGAAGGGCCGAAACGTCTGTTCCTGGGCTGTAAATTTTCTTTGTTCTTTGTAGCACAGTACAGGACCTTTGGCCCTCGATGTTGTGCCAACCTACGATCAAACTAACTTACATACCCTTCATTGTACTAATTTCCATGTGCCAATCTAAGAGTTGCTTAAATGTCCCTAATGTATCTGGCTCTACTACCACTGCTGGCAGTGCATTCCACGCACCCACCACTCTCTGGGTAAAGAACCTACCTCTGACATCTCCCCTAAACCTTCTTCCAGTCACCTTAAAATTATGCCCCCTCGTGATGGCCATTTTTGCCCCAGGGAAACGTCTCCGTCTATTCACTCTATCTATGCCTCTCATGATCTTGTATCAAGTCACCTCTCATCCTTCTCTCCAAAGAGAAAAGCCCTAGCTCCATCAAACCTTCTTCATAAGACATGCTCTCCAGTCCAGGCAGCATCCTGGTAAATATCCTCTGCACCCTCTCTAAAGCTTCTATATCCTACCAAAATGAGGTGACCAGAACTGAACACAATATTTTCACTTTAATGTGGCCTTGGGGTGCCTAGTTGTACAGCAGTTCTTTAGATGGTGTGACCCTGTCAGAATACTCTCTCTGTAATGTTGTCTCTCAGAGATTTCCTCTTGGAGTTGTGTTCAAAATGGTCTCTCACATCAAGTCAACTTAAGATGGCTACCATCCCAAAAAATTGTTGTATCACGCTTTCATGTAAGAAAACAACCCAGCCATAATTTCTGAGTCAAGGACATTAATTTTTAACAATCTCAGACAGTAGTTTGGGTGATTGGCCTTGTCAGACTGTTGTGAGCTAGAATGAGCTACAGACCATTGTCATGGAGTTTCAGATTATTCTTAGAACTATTCATTAAATTTCAAAATGGTTTATCTCCTGCTGATGCACATCAACAGAAAGTCACATTGAATATCCACACCATAATGGAGCCAGAGGTTGGAAGTGGAACTGGCAGTGTTAAGTTTGTTGTTATTGCCTCTCCCTCATGATCAGTTTTTCTGATTGTCCAGACACCTCACTGACCTATTTATCCAGACCCCTCAATGACCCATTGTCCACTCTTATCACTGCCCCATTGTCCAATCCCCATCCTGCCCCATTGACAACTCATATTACAGCCCATTGTCTATTCCCATCACAGCCCCATTTTCCACTCTCATTATTGTCCAGTCCCCTCGTGACCCCATTTTCCAGTCACCTCACTGCCCTATTGTCTACTTCCCTCATTGTCCCATTGTCCATGATCCACTATCCACAGTGTCTCATTGTCCACTCCCCTCACTGACCCATTATCCACTCCCCTCACTGCCCCTTTGTCCACTCTCCTCAACATTTCATTGTCCACTCCCCTCTCTGCCCCATTGTCCACTCCCCTCTCTGCCCATTGTCCACTCCCCTCACTGTCCCATTGTCCACTCCCCTCACTGCCCCATTATCCACTCCCCTCTCTGCCCCATTATCCACTCCCCTCACTGTCCCATTGTCCAATCCCCTCACTGCCCCATAATCCAGACCCCTCTCTGCCACATTATCCACTCCCCTCGCTGTCCCATTGACCACTCCCCTCACTGCCCCATTATCCACTCCCCTCACTGTCCCATTATCCACTCCACTCACTGCCCCATTATCCACTCCCCTCACTGTCCCATTATACACTCCCCTCACTGCCCCATTACCCACTCCACTCCCCTCACTGCTCAATTATTCCACTCCCCTCACTGCCCCATTATCCACTCCCTTCACTGCCCCATTATCCACTCCACTCCCCTCACTGCCTCATTATACACTCCCCTCACTGTCCCATTATCCATTCCCCTCACTGCCCCATCATCCACTCCCCTCACTGCCCCATTATCCACTCCCCTCACTGCCCTATTATCCACTCCCCACACTGTCCCAAAATCCACTCGCCTGACTGCCCCATTATCCACTCCCCTCACTGCCCCATTATCCAATCCACTCCCCCCATTGCCCCTTTGTCCACTCCCCTCACTGTCACATTATCCACTCCCCTCTCCACCCCATTATCCACTCCCCTCTCTGCCCCATTATCCACTCCCCTCACTGCCCCATTATCCACTCCCCTGACTCTCCCATTATCCACTCCACTCCCCTCACTGCCCCTTTGCCCACTCCCCTCACTGCCCCATTATCCACTCCCCTCACTGTCCCATTATCCACTGCCCTCACTGCTACATTATACACTGCCCTCACGGCTACATTATACACTCCCCTCACTGCCCCATTATTCACTCCCCTCACTGCCCTATTATCCACTGCCCTCACTGCTACATTATACACTGCCCTCACGGCTACATTATACACTCCCCTCACTGCCCCATTATTCACTCCCCTCACTGCCCTATTATCCACTCCCCACACTGTCCCATAATCCACTCGCCTGACTGCCCCATTATCCACTCCCCTCACTGCCCCATTATCCAATCCACTCCCCTCACTGCCCCTTTGTCCACTCCCCTCACTATCCCATTATCCACTCCCCTCACTGCCCATTATCCACTCTCCTCACTGCCCCATTATCCACTGCCCTCACTGCAACATTATACACTCCCCTCACTGCCCCATTATCCACTCCTCTCACTGCCCCATTATCCACTCCCCTCACTGTCCCTTTGCCCACTCCCCTCACTGCCCCATTATCCACTCCCTTCACTGCCCCATTATCCACTCCTCTCACTGCCCCATTATCCACTCCCCTCACTGTCCCATTATCCACTCCCCTCACTGCCCCATTGTCCATTCCTCTCACTGCCCCATTATCCATTCCACTCACTGTCCCTTTGCCCACTCCCCTCACTGCCCCATTATCCACTCCCCTCACTGCCCTATTATCCACTCCCCTCACTGCCCTATTATCCACTCCCCTCACTGCCCCATTGTCCACTCCTCTCACTGCCCCATTATCCACTCCTCTCACTGCCCCATTATCCACTCCCCTCACTGTCCCATTATCCACTCCCCTCACTGCCCCATTGTCCATTCCTCTCACTGCCCCATTATCCATTCCACTCACTGCCCCATTTTTCACTCCCCTCACTGCCCTATTGTCTAGTCCCCTCGCTGCCCTATTGAGCACTCCCCTCACTGTCCCATTGTCCACTCTCCTCATGCCCCATTGTCCACTCCCCTCACTGCCCCATTGGCCACTCCCCCCACTGCCCCAATGGCCATTCCCCTCCATGCCCCATTGGCCACTCCCCTCACTGTCCCATTGTCCACTCTCCTCACTGCCCCATTGTCCACTCCCCTCACTGCCCCGTTAGCCATTCCCTTCAATGCCCCATTGGCCACTCCCCTCACTGTCCCATTAGCCAATCCCTTCAATGCCCCAGTGGCCACTTCCCTCACTGCCCCATTAGCCACTCCCCCCACTGCCCCAATGGCCATTCCCCTCCATGCCCCATTGGCCACTCCCCTCACTGTCCCATTGTCCACTCTCCTCACTGCCCCATCGTCCACTCCCCTCACTGCCCCGTTAGCCATTCCCTTCAATGCCCCATTGTCCACTCCCCTCACTGTCCCATTATCCACTCTCCTCATGCCCCATTGTCCACTCCCCTCACTGTCCCATTATCCACTCTCCTCATGCCCCATTGTCCACTCCCGTCACTGTCCCATTAGCCATTCCCTTCAATGCCCCATTGTCCACTCCCCTCACTGCCCCATTATCCACTCCCCTCACTGCCCTATTATCCACTCCCCTCACTGCCCTATTATCCACTCCTCTCACTGCCCCATTATCCACTCCTCTCACTGCCCCATTATCCACTCCCCTCACTGTCCCATTATCCACTCCCCTCACTGCCCCATTGTCCATTCCTCTCACTGCCCCATTATCCATTCCACTCACTGCCCCATTTTTCACTCCCCTCACTGCCCTATTGTCTAGTCCCCTCGCTGCCCTATTGAGCACTCCCCTCACTGTCCCATTGTCCACTCTCCTCATGCCCCATTGTCCACTCCCCTCACTGTCCCATTAGCCAATCCCTTCAATGCCCCAGTGGCCACTTCCCTCACTGCCCCATTGGCCACTCCCCCCACTGCCCCAATGGCCATTCCCCTCCATGCCCCATTGGCCACTCCCCTCACTGTCCCATTATCCACTCTCCTCATGCCCTATTGTCCACTCCCCTCACTGTCCCATTAGCCAATCCCTTCAATGCCCCAGTGGCCACTTCTCTCACTGCCCCATTGGCCACTCCCCCCACTGCCCCAATGGCCATTCCCCTCCATGCCCCAATGTCCACTCCCCTCACTGCCTCATTAGCCATTCCCTTCAATGCTCCTTTGGCCACTCCCCTCACTGCCCCATTGTCTATTCCCCTCATTGCCCTATTGTCTACTCCCCTCACTACCCAATTGTCCAGTCCCCTCACTGCCCATTGTCCAATCCCCTCCTTGCCCTATTGTCCACAGCCCACACATGCTTAATTCTCCACTCTCCTCACTGCCTCATTCTCCACTCTCATCATTGCTCTATTGTCCACTCACTCATTGCCCTATTGTCCAGCCCCCTCACTGCCCCATAGTTCACTCCCATCACTGTCCCATTGTTCAGTCCCCTCACTGCCCCATTGGCCACTTCAATCACAGCCCTATCATCAACTCTCCTCAGTGCCCTCCTATCCATTCCCTCACCACCCCATGACACCTGTTTCTAGATTCCCCCTCCTCTTAGCATCCACTCTGTTAAGCTCCCCTCAGAATATTATATATTTTAAACAGATCATCTCTCATTCTTCTGAACTCCAATGAGTATCAACCCAAACTGCGGAACCTTTCCTCATAAGACAACCCCCTTCATGTCAGGAATCAACTGTGAGCCTTCTACTCAGAAGGCAATTATTTCATTTTCCTGCAAGTAAATGGTACCTCAGTGAGACCACACCTGGAGTACGGAGTGCAGATTTGATCGCCTTACCGAAGGAGATTTACCTTAGAGAAATTGCAAGTTGCCGAGACTGATTCCTGGGGGAGGAGAGTGTCTTTTGAGTGGAGAGTGTATAAACAAGGCCTACATTCAGTTGGGGAAAAAAAGGGAGGTAATCAATATTTTGCCCTGGCTGAGGTTTCAGAAACTAGAGGATCACACACTCAGAACAGAAAGTTAGCCAGTTTGGATTGAGAAGGGAAATTCCTTCAGTCAAATGTATGAATGCAGAAATTGAAAGCAGCTTTAAAGGGAACCAAGTTAATGGGAATATCTATGTGGGATTACGTAGGTGAGGTAGAAGATCAGACATGATCTTATCTAAAGACTCAAAGGAGCTGAGTGGCCAACTCCTGTGCCTTTTTTTTATCTTTGCGTGACTTATATCATGTTGTTGACATCGACATAAGACATAGGAGTGGAAGTAAGGCCATTCGGCCCATCGAGTCCACTCCGCCATTCAATCATGGCTGATGGGCATTTCAACTCCACTGACCCGCATTCTCCCCGTAGCCCTTAATTCCTTGTGACATCAAGAATTTATCAATTTCTGCCTTGAAGACATTTAGCGTCCCAGCCTCCACTGCACTCTGCGGCAATGAATTCCACAGGCCCACCACTCTCTGGCTGAAGAAATGTCTCCGCATTTCTGTTCTGAATTTACCCCCTCTAATTCTAAGGCTGTGTCCACGGGTCCTAGTCTCCTCGCCTAACGGAAACAATTTCCTAGCGTCCACCGTCTCCAAGACATGATAGTTGTTGGTAGCACCACAGCTAGGCATGAGACTGGTCACAGAAACAGTACGCTCAGCTAGCCCAACACGAAGATCCAGAGAAAACAGAGGCCTTAAATCTCACACCTTATTTCCCGACCCACTATCCGCCAGCTCCT
This sequence comes from Chiloscyllium plagiosum, assembly GCF_037043375.1. Lineage (NCBI taxonomy): Eukaryota > Metazoa > Chordata > Chondrichthyes > Orectolobiformes > Hemiscylliidae > Chiloscyllium > Chiloscyllium plagiosum. The sequence continues at coordinate 22,030,857 of NW_028270183.1, forward strand.
GAGTCACGCTGAAGGACACTGGACAGAGTTGGCCCACACAGTACAAAACATCGGCCTTACAAGATGGAAGCTGTCACCACCAGGCTTCAGGTGGAGAGGGTTACCTTGGTTAAAAAAAAGTCGCACTATATCTTTCAGATGAAAATGCCAGGTCGTCAAAAACCATGATGGAAGACCTCAAAACAAATCTGCAATCACAAAGAAGCCTGGTATTTTCAAAGGGGCAGCTCCTATATGGGTTGGATCTGAACCTCTACAGCCAATAATATAATATCTGTCAGTACAATGCAGAAAGAATTATGTGCTTTCTTCCTGCTTCAAGTCTGATGATTAGTGGCAAGCTGTCACTTATGTATTAGATTTTCCGATTGATGTCGAAGAAAGATATGCACAGAAGAGAAAAAGAACTATTAAGCGTGACGTTTGCTTGTGAAAGGACCAATCAGTTTGTACCTGCCTAGGATTAGTGTGAAAAGGGCCACAAGCTGCTTAATTGCTCTATTTGTGCAATCTTTGAACAATTGTTCTTTGAATGATGATCAGACGACAGGAATATGACCTGAAGGTGTTCTGTACGCTGGGCAAATTTATACACCGCAGAGGCACTGCTGAAAACAGTGGGCCAGAAAGCGAAAGCTTATGAATAAAAGTGATGAGGATATTCATTTCGGCACTGACGCCTTCCTCAAAAATTATTAGAAGATGCCAGAATCTGAGTGGACGTTCAAGTCAGTTAGGTCAGAGGCAGAGGGGGGTGAGACCTGCCTTGAACATACAACACGGCAGGGATGATCACAAGGAAAGCAAGCTTGCTACCCACAATTTCAAGAGGGTTGAAACTGTAATATAAAGTTAGAAGTAGCAGATGGAATGATTCACGAGGGGACTAGATACCCGATTGTAAAACTCCAAATAAAACAGCTTCAAAAGACCTGTGAGCAATCTGTTGGTCTTTGTGAGTGTGTAAAATTTCAGATAATTATAATAACAGGATCGTAAAGTCGAGAATGAGACCATTCAGCCCATTGTGTGTGTGTGTGTGTGTGTGTGATATGTGTACCATATATCAGATACACTGCAACAATCCTTGCAAGCTCCTTCAAAAACACCTTCGAAATTTCTCAACCTCTACCATCTAGAATGACAAGGGGAGCAGATGCAAGGGTACACCATCACCTACAAATTCTCCTCCAAGCCACTCACTATCCTGACTTGGCCATTCCTTCAGTGTCGCTGGGTCAAAATCTGAGAATTCTCTCCCTAACAGCACTGTGGGCCTATCTACAGCACATGGACTGCAGCAGTTTCAGAAGACAGGTCACCACCACCTTCTCAAGGGCACATAGGAGTGGGCAATAAATGCTGGCCCAGACAGTGATGCCCATATTCTGTAAATGAATGTTAAAATGTTTCTTTTAAAGATTTATCCCATTACGTCAATTGTCCTCTTCTTGCCCAATAGTCCAGCGAAGTTATTTTCTTCCCTTTTCAAGGATTTATCTGATTCTCTTTTGAAAGTTCCTTTTGAATCTGTTTTCATTGTCCAGTACTTTTCCATAGTGTAACAACTCGCTGCATTAAAAACGAAGATACTAACAGTTATTCGACGGAACCAAAGGTGCACAGAGCATGCGCAAAGTGATCATTATAAGCACAAAATCCATTTTACTTTAAAATTGGGCAAGGAATATCTATAATGACAAAGGAACATACTTTGTAAATGCTGAGTTCAGCCACTTGAACGAAAATGGGATTTGTTCACACCATTACAGTCCAAATTACCCACACTTGAGTGAGATGATGGACACGTTAGTACAGAGCATGAAAGATCTCAAAGACAATGAGAATAATGTGTACAGGAATCTCGTCTTTTATTATGGTACTCTCATTACAGACCAGTACATCTGCTATTGGGAAATTAGCCATCGCAAAAGAATTCGTCAAGCCAGCATAATTGCTGCACACAAGGACACCATTCAGCCCATTGTTCCAATGCATGTATTGTCTTCACATCAAAGTTAATCCACATTCTTGCACATTCCCATATGCCTTAATTTAAATAAAAATCTTCAAGCATTTAGCTTCCACTTCAGCTTCCACTTAAATATTGTGATTGAATTGTCATCAGTTGGACTTGTGCTGAACATTTCAGCAGACTCTATGCATAGCTAAGCTCTTTACTAACCTCACCCCCATTAAAACCCCATCACAAATCCCGTTAACAATGCCTGGCCAGTGAAAGTTATCTATCACTGTTTACCCTCTCCAAAACCTTTCATAATTTTCAACACTCCAGTAGATATCCTTTAAGCTTCTCCGCTCCAGTGCAAACAAGCTTACATTTTCAAGCCTCTCGGTGTGAATTCATCCTTTCAAGTCAGCCTTTGTCCCAGGCAAGCAAACCCTTTCCCTATTCCCGAGAAAGGGGAGGGGATACAAAGCTTGTCCGTATGCTCCAACTGTGACTTAGTTGCTGTGCTGAGCACACTTACCTTTCCATAAGATCAGAAGAAATAGGAACAGGAGTTGGCCATTTGGCCCATTGAGACTGGTCAGCCATTCCACCAGGATCATGGCTGTTCTTACTCAAGGGCATTTAAGCACAAAAGTTTGATTGGCTCCCTTGAGCTGTTGCAAACTAATCTGCACCCGTCAGCTCCCACTCATCTTCTGTTACAATGAGAATGTACCTTTCGTTTATTTAGGATCATAGAAGCAGGAGGAGGCCATTCAGCCTGCCTCCACTCCTAGAGTCTCTTCTAACCTTCAGTTAGATTGCAGCTGACCCCATCTTAGTTCTCTAACACTTGATGCCATGGAAATTATCCTTGGTGACCTTTCCAAAATATGCGACTTGACTTTTTTTTCCCTATACGGAATTGATTTTTTTTTCTCTACGTATAGGTGAAAGAAATTTCTAAAATTATTAGAGACAGGGATAGAATGGATAGTCAAAGTCATTTTGTCAGGGTAGAAATGTCAATTACTTGGCGACATAGGTTTAAGCTAATAGAGAGAAAGTTCAAAGGAGATGTGAGAGGCAAGTTTTTTTTACACAGAGTGGATGTGCTGCCAGAGGAGGTGGGAGAAGCAAATGCAATAGTAACATTGAAGAGGCATCTTGACAGATACATGGATAAGCAAGGAACAGAGGGATATGGACCAAGTAGAGACAAAAGGATTTTAGTTTCAAAATGCATCATTGCGCAGACTTTGTGTGCTGAAGGGCCTGTTCCTGTGCTGTAATGTTCTTTGTTCTTTGAAATGCATGACACTTGTCAATGTCCCACCTATGGTCTGCTGCGTTCAGACAGTTTTCTGTGTATGTTGCTTGTCAGCTCATTCCCCCAATGACCAAATCATTTGGTGTCTTGGGTGGGAAAGGATGGTGATCTGGTCGTAACACCTTCTGATGTACCTCACACCCTCACTGTAACATTTTCAGATATACCTCAAGTCCCTCACTGTAACACTATCTGATATACCCCACACCTATCACTGTAACACTCTCTGATATACCTCACACCCCTCACTGTAACACTCTCTGATATACCCCACACCCCTAACTGTCACATTCTTTGATGAATCCACACCACTCATTGTAATACTCTCTGATATACCACACAAGACGTAAGTGAATGTTCTGAGGACACGGGTTTAAATGGAAGCCGGTGGAATTTTTAATCTGGAACATAAAGTCTCAGTGATGGTGACTATCATTGATTGTTGTAAAACCCATCTAGTTCTCAACTACACTTTAGGGGAAGGAAATCTGCCAACCTGTTCTGGCCTACATGTGACTTCAGACCAACACAGTTAATTCTGAAATGGCCTCTCAAGCTGCTTAGTTCAGGATCCATTAGGAATGGGCAACAAATGCTGGCCTCCCTAGTGATACTGACTTCTCATGAAAGAATAAATGGCCCAGCACAAGAATCTGGTGGCCAAGTTGACTCTTAGAAACTACAACATAAGCCGAGCTACCACCCCCCCCCCCCCCCCCCCCCCCCCCCCCCCCCACACACACACACACACTCAATAAATCCCACAACATGTATACGATCTGTTATCTGAGCTGGCCACATCTCACCTTCCTCTCCAGGGCTGTGCACTGTGCCAACAAGCAGGAGATGCCTAAAGTATTGAGGTCTCAGCTTCCAGTGCATGTTATTAATCAAAAGGCACCAGAATCAGACTGGTCTCCTGGCTAACTCTGCTCACTCACTTGCCTCTAACGAGGGAACTGAACTCTGCAGTTATTATTCATTGCTTTTCTATTTGTGGCAAGTTTCTGGTATGCAATGGGTGCTTCTTTTTCTGACTTCACCACTACACATCAAAGTAATCCATCGCACTAAGAACCTTGAGACATTTTTGAAATGACAGGGCGCCGGAAAATATAAGTGGTATTATTCCAGCGTGCATTGTCTGACAAATTTGTCAGAAATGAACAAAGCTTTGTCTTAAAATGACTAATGATGCCCCGTCAAGGTAAAACAGCTCAGTGTGAAGGATTGACATGACCAGAAAGGTACAATTCTCTACCCTTAATGCACTTAGTGCCGGCTTGTATAGCCATGTAGGAGATACTGGGCACCAGGGTCCAGACTGAGAGAGATGCACTGTCCAGTTATCTGTTAAATGTGCCTGGATCTGGGTGATTGATTACAAACTGCTCGAGAGTCATGTATTCATCCCAACAGACAGGAATGAAATATATCCTGCAATCACTCTCTGTCCCAGGGTGCAGACATTCAAATGTACTGATAATATAATTCGTAAATTGTAGCTCAGTCCCTGCTCAGAACAGATGAGCTGGTTGTTGAGCAAACTGACATTTTAATATACTAACAGCGAGCAGATTGGATATACCCATGGAGTCCTTCCATGTTGTCATGTACTGCACATCCTTCACTGTATCAGCCTCTTCAAAAACATATTCTTATTTCATCCACTGATATATCCCTCAGCCCTCACTGTAATGTTCTCTAATGTACAACACACCTTCATTGTTACACTGTATGATACACCCCAAACCCCTCACTGTAACATTCTCTGATATACCCCACACCCCTCACTGTAACACTCTCTGATATACCCCACATCCCTCACTGTAACACTCTCTGATATACCCCACACCCCTCACTGTAACATTCTCTGATATACCCCACACCCCTCACTGTAACACTCTCTGATATACCCCACACCCCTCACTGTAACACTCTCTGATATACCCTACACCCCTCACTGTAACACTCTCTGATATAGCCCACACCGCTCACTGTAGCACCTTCTGATGTACCCCACACCCCTCACTGTAACATTTTCTGACATACCTTGAACCCTAACTGTCACATTCTCTGATGAACCCACACCACTCATTGTAATATTCTCTGATATACCACACACCCCACACTGTAACACTCTCTGATATACCCCATACCCCTCACTGTAACATTTTCAGATATACCTCAAGTCCCTCACTGTAACACTATCTGATATACCCCCACACCCCTCACTGTAACATTCTCTGGTATACCCCACACCCCTCACTATAACACTTTCTGATGTACCTCACACCCTCACTGTTGCACGCTTTGATATAGCCCACATCTGTCATTCTAGAACTCTGACATACCTAACACTGTCTGATATACCCACCACTCTTACTCTAACACTGTCTAATGTACCCCACACAGCTCACTGTATCACACTCTCTGATAGACCCCACACCCCTCATTCTAAAACTCTGATATATCCCACACCCCTCTCTGTAACACTCTGAAATAATCCTCACCCCCTCAACTGTAGCATGCACTGATTTATCCCACAGTCATCACTGTTACACTCTCTGATATACCCCACACTCCCTCATTCTAACTCTGTTTTACCCTACACCATCTCACTATAACACTCTCTAATGTAACCCACACTCCTCAATATAACACACCTTGATATACCCTACACACCTCACAGCAATGCCCTCTGATATACCCACACCCGTCAATGTAATACTCTTTGAAAAACCCACATCCCTGACTGTAACACATCCTGACATACACCATATCCCTTCTTCAGGAATGAGGAAGAAGGGCTTCATTCCTGAAGAAGGGGTCATGTCCGAAACGTCGATTCTCCTGCTCCTTGGATGCTGCCTGACCTGCTGCGCTTTTCCAGCAACACATTTTCAGCTCTGATCTCCAGCATCTGCAGTCCTCACTTTCTCCCATACACCATATCCCGCCATTCTAAAATACTGATATACCCCACACCCCTCACTGCAACATGCTTTGACATACCACACACCCCTCACTGTTGCACTCTCTGATATACACCACATCCCTCACTGTAAGATACTGATATAATCCAAACCTTCCCTGTAACATTCCCTGATATACCCTACACCCCTCAATATGACACACCCTGACATAGCCCACACCCCTCACTGTAACTCACTCTGATATACCCCACAGCCTTCACTGTTACACACACTAATGTACCCACACCCCTCAACGGTAACATCCTGTGATAAACCCCACACTCCTCACAGTAACACCCTCTGATATACCCCACACCCCTCACTGTAACATCCTGTGGCATATCCCACACGCCTCACTGTGACACACTCTGACATACCCCTCACCATCTTTCTGTAACGCACACTGATATATCCCACATCCCTGACCGTAACATTCTCTGATGTACTCCACACTGTAACACTCTCTGCTATAACCCACACCCCTCATTGCAACATTCTCTGATACACTCCACAACCCTCTCTGACATACCTTACACCCATTAATGTAACTGTGATACACCACACACCCCTCACAGTAACACCCTCTGATCTAAAATTACTATTTGGTCAATTGTGACATCCAGGTGTTGTTCCGAAGTGGATATATCGACATTTGGCACTCTCCTCAGATCCTGAAGGTAAAGGTCAATTTTTTTACATGTATTAAAACCCAAAAATGGAAACAACAACCTTTTACCATCAGCCTGGATCATTGCCTCTGTGTTTTTTCTCTTCACTGATGCCTCCTGTCCTGCTGTGTATATCCAGCATTTTCTGTTTTTATTTCATGTTTCCAGGTTGCCAGGTATTTGATTTTCCAACAGGAACTCCTCAGGAGCAACAGTTTCTGTTATATATTTTGTATTCTAATAGGCGAAAGTGAGTACTGAACATGCTGGAGGTTAGAGCAAGAGAGTGGTGCTGGAAAAGCACAGCAGGTCAGGCAGCATCTGAGGAGCAGGAAAATCGACGTCGATTTGTGTTTTATACAGTGCCAGTTTAGAAGATTGGTTTGCATTGGTGTCCTGTGACTCTCCAGTGAAGTCATGAATATGGCCGTCTGAACCACTTGCACATAACAACTAGTTCCTGGCTAATTCATTCTTTGCACGTTATGGACAATACAATAACACATAATATGACAGACAACTGGTGAGACTGTGTCATCCGTAACCCAGTGCTTCCCAATCTTTGTACCACTGTGAGTCAATTTCAAGACTCAATAGTTGCCATGAACACCATGAACTTTAAGATCAGGAAGGCAGCGGGGGGAGAGCGATGTGATATTTAATCCTATTTGGAGCAGGAATCAGGTCCCAAAAGTAATTTTTTTCAGCCACATGCCCACATTAAAAAAAACACACCAACAAAAAGGGCCTTGCAGTTGTTACACTCCACATATTGGGAAACGTTGCCTCACCCTGTCAAACAGGGCTAATATCAGATATACAGCTGCTGAAGCAAAAACCTCTCTCCCTGAGACTCAGAACCCATCAGCAGACAGTAAATACAAAATAAAACCATAAAAGAGCACAGAGTTGATCATTCAGTCCTTTGAGTCTAGCATTTAATCATGGCTGATCTGTCCCCCTATTCCATTTCTTCACTTTTGCTCCTTTGACAGTGAAGTAACTGCACAGAGGCTGGGTCCTATCACCAAGTCACCCTTTATTTACGAGTGCACAGTACACCAGCTCAGCGTCAATCCTCAACTGAAGAGATTCTAATCTCCTGGTTATATTGGTCAGCCAAGGCTTTCCTGGCCCAGGTTAACAAGCCCAGTCAGGAACTTCATAATAACAGGGTCAGCCTGGTCCCAGTCACCACAGTTTGCCCAACGATAACCATAGCAGTCTCATTTTTCAAGAACGCTTGTTCCAAATTTCCATTGTTTGAAGTGTGAGAGAAGCATTTCCTGATTTTGCTCCTCATTAACCTCATTTTCGATTGTGAAATGATATCTCTGTGGGTTTGGATTTTCCCAGCAGAGGAGTTGGTCTGCTACCTGGACTGCATGAAATGTCACTTCACAGCTCCCTTTTGGACCAGCAGCATGTATTCTGGGCACCTGGAGGCACCCCGGCCAGCCTGGTCGTAGGCTGAAACATTGACAAACTGTTTGCCAATATCCAGAAGCAAGGTGAGGTTGTTAGAATCACAAGCCAAAGCTGTATGGCAGTACTTATCCCACATCACATATCATATATAAATACCCAAACTGCTGCAGGCATTTATCAGCCCAATAGAGGCATGGTTACCTCATGATTATGTTGCTGGGCTGACAATCCAATGGCCTGTTGTGTTAGATAATGGTTCTGAAAGAGTATTTGTGGAAGTTGCATTAGTTCTGCCCAGTCTGGTGATTTCACATTACCTTTGTGTAGAGAAATGGGTAGTCTTGCACTATTGGTTGTCATTTAGGTTAACTAGTTGATGCTAATTGCTCTGATAGTTATAATCCGATAAACTGCACCTTGTTATGGAAGCAAATGCCTCTTCTTGTTGAGACTCTTCAATGGGCTTCTCTCTACCTTTGATTATTAGACAGGCTCTTAGGCACAGCATAGAAAGCAGAATTGGTCTTAGAGACTGATGGGCACTGCTTGAGTGCATCATCACCCTGGACATGAATCACCTAATCCGGGGATGTTTGTATTAATTTTGGTTTGAGAAAATAGTAATAGATTAACTTTAGGGATTGGTGGGCAGAGGCTGGGGTTACATTATTTTGATTTGATTTTGATTTTGACATATTTGACACATTTCCTCTCCAATTTTGTAATTTTTCCTTGACCATTCATTTTGTGTTTATTACAATTCCTCAGGGGTTGTCTAACCTGATTCAAGTTTTATTTAAAATGAGTAGAAAGGAGGATTGGTAGCAATGTACTAGCCCAATCATGAGTCGTCAAAAGATATGCTATAGGAGAGACTAATAATTTAAAGATGAGGGTTCAAAAGGTACCACAGCAGCTTAGGAATTTAAAGTCAGCCAAGCAGCTAATCATAGAATTACTATATGTGTAGCATCATTTGTAAACAAGGTGTTTCAGAGGAACAATACAACAAAAATGGCACTGACCATAGGGAGATATTACGCCAATTGGGTGAGGGTATAGGTTTTAAAGAGCATCTTAAAGGAGAAAAGAGAGCAGGAAAGGAATTTTTTTTTAACATGTTAATATTAATCGGAACTACAAGGAACTATTCCGGCCCACCAATAATGACTGTCACCTGGAATTAGTCAGAACTGTGTATTGTTCCTTTGTTTATTCTTTGCTGAGATGTGGGTCTCACTGGCAAGATCAGCATTTGTTACCCTTCTCAACCAACCACATTGCTGTAGATCTGGAGTCACATGTAGGCCAGAATGAGTAAGGATGGCAGATTGCCATCTCTGTTACTAACAACAATTGATGATAGTTGATACTGATATTAGGTTTCAGCTCATAATTTCATTCACTGAATTTGAATTTCACCAGCTGCTATGGTGGGATTTGAACTCACTGCCTCCTGAAAGCTTTAACACTGGAGTTCTGGATTGCTAGTCCAGTGACATTAGAACTACACCACCACCTCGCCTGACACAACTCACTGAGACAGCTTCAGAGGAGTTTCTGTTTCTCGAAGGGTTGTTAGGCCAGAGAATGTTTTGCCACAGAAGTGTGGTGTGGTGTGGTGTCATACCAGAGGCCATGATATTTTGTCAGAGAAGAGGGGGTAAATATTCAAAGCAGAGGTCAAAGATTAGATTTGGATTGCTCTGTAGTAAAGAGCCAACATAGAACTGAAGTGTTAAATAGCCTCCCTCTGTCTTCTATGTTTTCACAGTTATACAATTGGTGTTGAATAGGAACAATATTGACTAAGTTGTTCTTTGTATGTGAGATATGTAATAGCACTGTATAGATCAATGGAACATTCTTGAAGAACAGTTGTAGTGTAATGAGAATGGGTTGACAATGAGCCAGTACTGTATATTGGACCAAAGGGTCTGTTTCTGTGCTGTATGACTCTATGGTGTATCAGTGCAATCACTCATCATCAGCAAGAGACTGAAGAAAGAATGGAATAGGTAAAAACAATGACTGCAGATGCTGGAAACCAGAGTCTAGATTAGAGTGGTGCTGGAAAAGCACAGCAGATCAGGCAGCATCTGAGGAGCAGGAAAATCGACGTTTCGGGCAAAAGTCTGATGAAGGGCTTTTGCCCGAAACGTCGATTTTCCTGCTCCTTGGATGCTGCCTGAACTGCTGTGCCTTTCCAGCACCACTCTAATCTAGAAAGAATGGAATAGCCTGTCCCAGTGAGAGACAAATTCATGCTCTGTCCAATAGAGTTTGTGGAAACCTAGTTGAATTAGATATAGTCACTTGTAGGTAAAGGGGAAACTGTTGCAGGCCACAAACTGAGTGAAGACAAGGGTAATCACCTCTCTTATAAGCAAATAACATTTTGAGCCGCATGCCTCCTGGTAACTCAAGCTAGTAGCCCACAATAAAAAGGTCCACGGCAGTATACTGTTCTTGTCTTTTGTAAGTCTGCTCAAGAATGGTCCGTCACACTTTCAAAGAAAGATTAAACAAAGTTGTGATAGTTCTTTTTGCCTGATTTGTCCTGTTCTAATTCAATAATATTCACAGCCATTGTCTTGCCTTCGCTTGCCATGTCAAATAATCAACATTTTAATAACTTTTCATTAGTGCTCAAACCTTTAGTATACGGCCAAGCTGAGAGTCCAAACTGAATGAAATCAACACCACAACAGGCAAAATGACTTTCATTGTATGACACTTCCTGTGATACATAACATCAACTGTTCTTCAGCATATTGCCTTCCCAGAGCTTGCGCTTGTTACAAATCTGAGCTCCATTTAGGTATGGTGATAGGCTTTATGTCATTGACAGCTCAGAATGCTTCCCTCAAGCACAGGCTGCAATGATACATTCGCAAAGTGGCAGGAAGGTGTGCATTCATGGTCTTAACCTGACCTCAGTTGGAGGTCAAAGGTCATGAGATCAAGCTCCATTCAAGATATTTTGCACAATATTTGAACTGACTGCTCATCCCAAGATGCTGCGCAGGAGAACTATCAGACAAGGTCTGACACTAAATCATAAGAGGGCGAAAAAGGTAGGTTTTTGGAGCAGTTTTAAGAAGGAAAGAAACCAGGAAAGATTCCATGAGGAGATTTCAGACTTGGCGGCCCAGACTGTTGGAGCTGAGGTCATCAAGACTAGGGCAGAGGGAATCAATGATGTGTAATTAAGAGGGCAGAATTGGAGGGGCTTTGTATTTGTGGAGGTTGGGAATAGGTGGAGGTCACATAAATATAAGAAAGGAGGTGCGGTTAGGGAGGCACTTGATGAGAATTTTAAATTCAAGCACACGTGAAGTTTTACAGCTGAGGACCTAAATGTCCCACTGTGACAGGCTCTGCGGTTTCGTGCTGTTTGTCTGCTTCAGTTGTAGGTCCATTACTCTGCTCCGCTTGCATATTATTCAGGAAATTAACCCCTTCCTGCATGTGAGTTTGAACTCTTGAAAATCAAATAATGCTTGTGACATTCTGCAAAGACAAAAAGAGCTGCAGATGCTGGAAATCTGAAACAAAAGTAGAAAACGTTGGAGGAACGCAAAAGGTCAGGCAGCATCAGAGCTAACATTTCAGGTCTCTAATCTTCATCAGAACTTCTTTGATTCTTTTAATTACAAAGACAGCTTCCTCAGCTTAGTGCATACATGGATTAATTTATTTAAATTCAAGGTTATGATACATGATCTCAGCTGACATATCCAGTGTTGTACTGTTAGGGAGGCCATTTTGAAGTCAATGTATTAAGCCCTGATCCTGTCTATCTTTTAGTCAGATGTAAAGGTTTCTACAGCACTGTTTGAAGAAAAGCAATGAGTTCTCCTTTGATAATGTTCATCCCTGAACCAATGGCACCAGTCATGTATGGGCTCAGTGCTGCAAAATGGGATTAGAATAGTTAGGTGGCTGTTTTTGACCAGCACAGACTCAATGGACTGAAGGGCCTTTTCCTGCACTGTGGACCTGCATGACTTATTACCACACAGCTGTTCATGGAGTTTGCTGTGTGCAAACTGGCTGTCATATTTCCTGCATTATGACAGTGACTAATTTCAATAGTCTTCCAGGTTACACCATTTTAAATGCATTGACACTGCGCTTCTGATTGTTGGACGTTAAGTTACCTCAGTCCCAGGGCATTAATGCAGGAATTCTTCAGGTTAGTGTACAACTCCCAACCATCTTTGTCTGCTTCATCAGTGCTCTTCTCTTCATCATAAGTTCAGAAGTGAGGATATTCACTGATGATTGTACAGTGTCCAGGACCATTCAGTATTCCTCATATACTGAAGAAATTTGTTACGGTGGCTCAGTGTTTAGCACTGTCTGTATGGAGTTTGCATATTCTCCCTGTGGAGAGAAGAGTCGAGAGTGTGTTGCCGGAAAAGCACAGCAGGTCAGGCAGCATCCGAGGAGCAGGAGAGTCGAAGTTTCGGGCCGGAGCCCTTCATCATTCTCCTGCTCCTCAGAGGCTGCCTGACCTGCTGTGCTTTTCCAACAACACACTCTCGACTCTGATCTCCAACATCTGCAGACCTCACTTTCTCCCTGTGGAGAGAAACCCATTCTCTGCGAGGGTTTCCTCTGACTGCTCCAGTTTCCTCTCTCAGTCCAAAGATGTGCAAGTCAGGTGGATTGGCCATGCTAAATTACTCATAATTTCCAGAGATGTGAAGTTTAGATCGATTAATTACAGAAAATGCAGGATTACAGAGGTGGGGTTGGGGGTGGATCTGGGCGGGATGCAGTTTGGAGGGTCAGGCTGAATGGACTGCTTCCACTCTGTAGGGAATCTCCGATTCTATGCAACGTCTGAACCACATTCAACATTAGTCTAATGAATGGCAGGCAACATTCACGCTCTGCAAATGCTAGGCAATGATCATATAGAACATAGAACATAGAAAAGTACAGCACGAATAGGCCCTTTGGACCACGATGTTGTGCTGACGTTTAATCCTAAATGTAAAATATAATAACTTAACCTACGCACCCCTCAACTCACTGCTATCCATGTGCATGTCCAGCAGTCACTTAAATGTCCCTAATGGCTCTGCTTCCACCACCACATTGGCAACGCATTCCATGCATATCGAACAAAAGAAAATCTATCTATTGCCCCTTGCATTCAATAGTATCACCATCACAGAATCCACCACTGCGGGTTACTGTTGACTAGAAACTGAACTGGGCAGCCACATAAATACTGTGGCTAGGAATTCAACAGCAAGGAATTGACTTCCTGACTTCCTAAAACCTGTCCACCATCGAAGCACATTATCAGTAGTGAGATGTCTAGCAGAACCTCATTAATCCTCTTTGGAAAGCACCTTCCAAGCCCATGACCGCTATCATCAAGAATGAGATAGGCAGTAGATACATCAGAATACCACCACTAGCAAGTTCCCCACCAAGCCACATACTATCTTGACTTGAAAATAGATTGCTGTTCCTTCAGAATGATTGGGGCAAAATTCGAAAGCTCCTTTCCTTAGAGAACTGAAGTTCTAATACCCAAAGCCTACAGCGGAAGACAACCCAAGAAGACAACTCACCACTGCCTCTCAAGGATAATTAGGGATAGTTGGTAGCCCAGTCAGAAACACCCACCTACTGCAAATAAATAAAACAAATCTTAATACAAACTTCTGCTAAAATCTCTGAGCACAGAATTCTATGCAACAGTACCTATACCATATGGACTGCAATGGTTCAAAAAAGTTAGGCTGAAATTATCTAATGGATTCCTTAAGGTCTGAATAAATACAAAATGTGCTTTTTAATATCAATCAAATTTATTAGCTCAATCGGGGTAACCTTGCGAAAGTTTACAAAATTGTGAGGGGCATGGATAGGGTGAATAGCCAAGATCTTTTTCTGAAGGTGGGGGGCATCTAAAACTAGAGGGCATAGGCTTAAGGTGAGAGGGGAAAGATTTAAAAAGGATCTGAAGGATAACTTTTTCACACAGAAGGTGGCACATGTATGTATTGAGCTGCCAGAGAATAGGTGGAGGCTGGTACAATTGCAACATTTAAAAGGCATCTGGATGGATACATGAATAGAAAGAGATTAGAGGGATATGGGCCAAATGCTGGTAAAAGGGATTATGTCAGATTGAGATGTCTGATCAGCGCGGACGAGTTGGATCTGTTTCCATACTCTCTGACTCTTTCACTTAATAGATGTTAGAGCCTGCTGCAAACTAATGAGCGAATCTGTTATCTTAAATTACATAACACACATATCTATACAGACAGGTGAGTCTCACATTGCCTTCTATTCACTCGGGACTTTGGCGATGGTGGCAATCCGAACTCTATCTCAGATTCCACGGCACTGGTCTTGCCCAGTGTTGAAAAGTCATGTGAGTGGGGCAAAGTCTCTGATATTAATACTATTCTGAATCTAAGATTACGTGCTGAATCTCCATTTCATATTACTTTGAGTACTTTTCCCGACATTCCATTATGCAGAACAAAAGTAGAAAACATCTCCAGGTGGCTCTGTGTTAACACACAAAAAAAAATGGTTCCCATAGGCATTCAAGGTTATGCAGTTACTTCCCACCCAAAACAAGTATGTTTTTTACACTAGGCTTATTTTCATGTATTTTTCCACTTTGTTTCATTTGCTTATTCCGTGAGCATTTAACCCTTAACAATTAACCCTTAATGGTCTGGATTGAAGATTTTTTTAAAAATCTAGATTAGAGTGGTGCTGGAACAGCACAGCAGGTCAGGCAGCATCTGAGGAGCAGAAAAATCTTTTTCTCAAACTTTTCTGAAGAATTTCCTCCTCCTCAAATACTGTCTGACCTGCTGTGCTGTTCCAGCACAATTCTAGACACTGATATCCAGCTTCTGCAGTCCTCACTTTTGCCTAGATATTATTTTTAAGCCCAGCACTCGAGAAAGTGGCTCAGCTCCACCATCTTGAGGACACTTAGGGATGTGTCATCAAGTCCCACAAATGAATGAAATAAAAAGGGGCTTGTTTTTAAATTTGTTGAAGGTCTTTCACACAGCGATTTCCAGATCAGCCACCATCGCCTGGGCAAAAGAATAGCTCAACTCCCCTCCATCCTTTTACCAATTCCTTTGAATCAATATCTCCTGGTCATTGACCTGCCTGCTTAGGGCAATAGGTTTCTCCAGGCACTCATAATGTTAAACACCTCAGTTAAATCTTCCTTTAGACACCTCTGCTTTGAAGAAAACAAATCTTGCCACATGACTAAAATTTTCCAATCCTGGCACATCTTGGTAAATGTCCTCTGGACTTCTCTGGCACAAAGTGAATGATGAAGAATTATCTTTCTTTTAAGGTGAAGCAGCATCATTCCAACACTGGGAGAGCAATTTTCCTGAGTAGTGCATCTGAGAGAGCAGGACACTTAAGGTCTCCTTCAAAAACACTCATCCGTGCATTCCCTCAGTACTTCACTGAAGAGTCAGCCACAGTCATTGCACTCACATCTCTGAATAGGGCTTGACAACTGTAACAACATCAAAGGCAAAAGTGCTATTGGCAATAAGAGGCAGTGCCTTAAAGCTTGTGGAGAGTGGAATCCAGTACCAGCAATTGGTAGTCACTCGACAGTCCAGATTTTGAGAAAAAGAGACATGCTGTCACAGCCCTTCACTTTTCTTTGATCAGGACAGAATTGCAAGAATACCAAATTTCAAAGGGAAAAACAATTTGTACTGCATGAGAAGAAAAGGTTGACTGCTTGGCAAGCCGACTATGATTGACAGAGATATTGCCATGTGGAATGCACCAGAGTTCAGTACACTGGAGCATTCATTTAAAATCAAACCAGGGTGAGACGAACTTGTATTCAATGCCTTGACTAATTAAGAAAAGAGCGAGGAGTTTGTAATGGAGCCGTACATAATGTTAGGCCACAGCTGGAGCACTGTGTGCAGTTCTCATCTGCACACTATAGGAAGGATGTGGTTGCCCTGGAGTAGGTGCAGAGGAGATTTACCGGGATATTACCTGGGCTGGAGTGATTCAGCTATGAAGAGAAGCTGGATAGGCTGGGATGGTTTTCCTTAGAGCAGAGAAGCCTGGGGAAAGGGATCTGATTGACCTGTACAAAGCTCTGAGGGGCAAGGACAGTATAGGTAGGGATAAACTTTCCCTTTAATAGAGGGATCAGTGACCAGGATGCACAGTTTTAAAATAAAGAACAGGAGTTTTAGAGGAGGATTTGAGGAAAAAGCATTTTTCATCTAGCCAGTTGTGGGTATCTGGAGCTCAGGGTGGAAGAGGTAGGAAACTCAAAGACATTTAAGAATTATTTAGGTGAAAACTTGAAATGCCCTAGCTTGGGCCAAATGCTAAACAACACAATTAAAAGATATGAATGTTTGCTGGGCAGTGCAGACACAATGGGTCAAAGGGCCTCTTTCCATGCCGTATAAGTTCTATGACTCTGAGATGCTACAATGGCATATCTCTCGACTCAACACTCATCTGTAATTGGGTTGGATTTTCCAAAAAGCATTATCAAAGGAGCTTCAGGTAAGACAAAGACAAGAAAGGTTCAGGCTTATAGAATGGATTGTCAGGAGCAATTGAGAATGACTTAACCACAGAAGACAGAGTCACAATAAAGTTGAATTCTGGAAAATAGCAGCGGTGTGCTTTGACTAACCAACAAGAACATGCTTATGTTAATGTCAAAAATATTCCAAAACACTTAGCAGGAGTGATTCATAGAGGACTTGACAGGATAGATGAGGAAAGGTTGTTTCCCCTTGTGGAGAATCTAGAAACAGAGGGGATAACCCCAGAATAAGTGAAGGCATATTGAAGACAGAGATGAAGAGGAAATTGTTCCATCCGAAGGGAGTGAATCTCTGGAATTATTTACTGCATAGGGCTGTTGACACTGAATCATTAAATATATTCAACACTGAGATTTTTTTAATCAGCAAGGAAAACAAGAGCTACAGGGAAAAGGCAGGAAAATGGTGTTGAGAATTTCAGGTCAGCTTATTGAATGGCAGAGCATATTCAATGGGCTGAATGGCCTGTTTCTGCTACTGTGTCTTCAATGGGCTGAATGGCCTGCTTCTACTACAATGTCTTATGGTCTTCATAATTTGATCCTCTGCTGCAGAAGGAAATATTAAAATAGATGACCAGAGATTTGGCCAAAGCAATAGATTTTAAGTAGCATCTTGGAGGAAAGAAGGAGGCAGAGAGATTCCAGGAGGTTATTCAAGAAGTTAGAAGCCGGGTAACCAATGCCCCTCACCACAACATTAATTGTGTTCAATATTGAATTAGGCGCCTGCAGGGTCTGTACTAAATCTGCTGATGGCACCAAACTAAGTGGAGAAGAAAGGAGATTGA
This sequence comes from Chiloscyllium plagiosum, assembly GCF_037043375.1. Classification (NCBI taxonomy): domain Eukaryota; kingdom Metazoa; phylum Chordata; class Chondrichthyes; order Orectolobiformes; family Hemiscylliidae; genus Chiloscyllium; species Chiloscyllium plagiosum. The sequence goes on from NW_028270183.1 coordinate 22,048,617, forward strand.
CTGTCTTCAGCGAGACTTGCACCAATTATGCAGATGAGCTGTGACAGGCAGATGGGTTTTAGTTTGATTGCATGAAAGATAATGCATGAGATGAAAGTGTCTCCCTCACAAAGACCTCTCAGTAAAGAGCAGGGATTCCAGAGTGATCATTGATCAAAATCTGAAAGCGGTTTGTTGGCGGAAAGGCTATAATCAGTGAAGCACATCAGACACTGGGTATTAGCAGATTGTTCAGTGCAATCTGTTCCATGTAATCAGGAGTCTGATTGTGGACAATGATGGGAATTTTGGTCTCAGTGAATGAACAAAAAGGCACATGTTTATGTAGAATTCCACCACATCCTCAGGACAATGGCTGTGTCATATGGCCATGCATCTCAGTAAGAGCTGCTGCTCAGAATGAAAGTTGCTGCTACAATCCTCTTTAAATGTAGGAAACTATAGGACTTGCTTTGTTTAAAGAGAAAAAACACTTCCTGGTCTAACTACAGCAATCTGTTACCATTAACAGGACATAGGTTAGCACATGTTAGCAACTAGTTACAGGTTACATTGATATGATCAACATAGGTACAGAGAGTGTGACAAGATCCAGTCGCTCCTTTGAGATACTCAGCTGTTCTACTGTAACCTATATGACACCATCATAGTTGGTGATGCTTCTGACACTCTTTGATATTAACCCTTTCAGACCTTCTACACACAGGAGGCACATTGGTTTTTGTTACAGATGCAACGTTAAAGGCCAAGAATCTGGAAAATTATAAGACTCCACAGAAAATGAAAATAATCACCAATCCACAGTGATTTTCCTCATTGATGGAGGGGAGTATGTAAGGACATGAGAGGAACACCAAGAATCTAGTAACACGGTACACAGACTGAAACACAGAATACAGTACAGGACTGAAACACTATACCGTACATAGACAAAGTCAATATTGTACGCAGACTGAAACTCAGTACTGCACACAGAGTGAAACTCAATACTGTAGATTGACTCAAATATAGAATAGTGTACCTGGACTAAGCACAACACTGTATACAGGCTGGAACTTTCCTGTACACAGACTGAAACACAGAACACTGTATCTAGACTAAAACACAGACAACTGTACACAGACTGAAACAATACTGTACACAGACTGCACACACGCTCAGTAGACTGCAGAAAACTGAAATACAGAACTCTGTCAACAGACGACTGCATAATGGCATGTATACACTGTAACACAGAATACTGTACTCACACTGTTAATGCAGAATACTTTATACAGACTGTAATAGAAATATTGCGTATAGCTGTTACACAGAATAATATACTCAGCCTACAAACTGTTCAGTTACTGGGAGTCAAACACACATTTCTTGGAAGGCAGAAGGTCTTTGTCATCATCCAGACATAAATCAGCTATCTGTTACCGACCAAATCTCATTTTATACACACTCCCTTGTTCCAATTCATCTGCAACTAAACCTCCCCCACTGCTCCTGTGTTTTGGTGCTACTTGAAAGTTCGGAAGAGCAAACAAGCTAATCAGGTTTTATTTCCAGAAACATAGAATTCAAAAGTATGGAGAGTTAGTCTCAGCATGCCTGAAGTCTTGATTAGGCCTTGTTTAGACTACTGCCCAAAATTCTAGTTACCACAACATAAAAGAAGTAAATAAATGGCTTAATTAGGGTAACACAAAATGTACAAGGATGATACCAGAAATGTGTTGATATACATATCAGCAAAAAACATGCAATCAGAATGAATAGGAGCAGTAGGCTATTTGGCCCATTAAGCTTACTGTTATTGAAACATAAGATGCTGAGGGCATGAGGGAGAGGTTTATAGTGGTAGAGTTATATGATGAAAGGTGACAGTGGAGCAGAAATATCAGCATAGTCTCATTGGACTGTTTTAGTGGCTGTGCAATTCAAGATAATCCTGTGTAAATACAGGTTATTGTGGCATATTAGGAATTGACCTCCTCCAAAATGCCTTTGGTTTCAGCCACCATTGTTTCTCAATTCCTTTCTTCTGCCTGAGACCCACCTTTACTTCAAGGGGACAGCTAAGTGTAAGCTATCACTGCCACTGTTCCTGGACCTCATAACCTCAGATACTGGTGTGCCTGCCTTTGGGCTGAATTTTATTTGATAGTGGCTTTACTCAGAGGCCACAGATGCTAAAAGCACCCCGTCAAGGTAAACTGTGAAAGAGCTTGGAGAACGGAGCAGAGAAACAAGACAGGCCAAAGTGATGGAGTGGCATAGCAAGCAGAACGCCACAAGGTGAAAGGAGAGGGGGAGCAGCCAACAAAAAGGAAGAGATGGGGATTGACAAGGACAGAGAAAGAGAGGGCGCATTGACAGGAAGGGAAGTAAAGAATGATAAAAATAAAGCAAGGAAGGAAAGAAGGCAGAAAGGACAGGGAAACAATGAGACATAAAAAGATGCAGTTGAAGAGGTAAAGAAAAAATATAAAAGCAATCATTACAAAAGATGCAAGAAAGAGATGGGAGACTGAGTAAGAGAGGACTCATGAGTCAAGCCAGGGATGAGTGAGGTGTCATATGAATCCATTTGAGTTCAATCCACCATTCTGTGACCCTCTACATCAGCACCATTTTCCTGGACTAGCCCATATCCCTTGACGTATTTAAAATGCAGAAATCTATTGGTCTCTGTCTTGAACACACTCAATGCCTGAGCCTACGCTGCCATCTAGGGTAGAGAATTCCAAATATTCATCACCCTCTGATTGAAAAGAATCTTTCCCAAGCACATTCTCCAACCTCCCCCTGAACCCCCAGCCATCATATTGTGAAACATTGCTCTCTAACATCTTTGTGTTTTGACCCAGTCCAGGAGATTGTACCAAACAAGTATTGGCTGTATTAGAGCAAAGGAATCAGCAAGTAAAGGATATCAAGACAGAAAGAAGAAGAGAGCAAAACAAGGGAAGAGAAACAGAAGCAATATAAGAGCAAAAGAAAAGAAAGCAACAGTTTGGGGCAGCTGCAAAAAAGGGAGAGTGAGGGACAATACCAGAAATCACAGGGCAGGCAAGTAATGGAAGAGAAACAGCGATAAAGGAAAAGAGAGCGAGAGACAGAATGAGTGAGGGGGCGGAAGCAGAAAGATAGAGAACAGAGCAATTATAACAGATATTCACAGCAAAAATGTCAAAGCAGGAAGGAGAGGGAAGAATTCACCACGGTAAAAATATAACAGATAAGGTCAAGCGTTGATGGAACATGACAGAGCTAGACCAGCATGGATAAAAATACAGCCAGAAAGAGAAGGACAGAGAGATATAGACAAAAACAGGCATGTTAAGAGAGGAGAAACAAAAAAGCAAAGAACAGGAACATCAAAGCTCTCATAACCTTCTGCAATCAAGGTGACTTTAGATCCCTTCCCATACCACTAGGTGTGATACTCAGGTACCCAGACTGACAAGGTCACAGTGCATTTACACTTGGCACTTGACTGACCAATCCATTGCTTGGTAGAGCTGCCTGAGGGCCTCTTACATGGAGGAACATAGCACAAAAGGAACCCATTCAGCCTGTCGCTCAAGACTACACTTGCTCTTTTGAAAAGCAGCTTAGTTAGTTCTACACCCTCCATTCAGTGTAATCTTTCATCATTCAAATACTTAGCTCATTCCCTTTCTGAAGTAACTCTTGAGTCTTCATCCATCACCTAAGTGCCTACAAATCATAACATACCTAGAATGACTTTTCAAATTAAGATAAAACAATAAATCCTGCAAGTACCCATTAGTTTGACCTTTCTGATGGAAAGGCTTACAGAACCTGTAGTCTGGGAAAAAAATAAACAATCGCATGGGCAACTTAATTAAGAAAAGTCAACATGGAAAGAAATAATGTGTTTAACTAAGTTAATGAGGTAGCAGAGAGAATTGACAAGTATAATCCAGCTCATATGGCATACATGGACTTTCAAGAAGCATTTGATTAAGTGCCACATAGTAGCCTGATCAGCAAAGTTGAAGCTTATGGAATAAAAGGAGATACAGGCAGGAAACAAAATATTGGTAAATGTTTACTTTCGAGACTGGTTTCTCCAAAAAAAATGTTAATGCTGGGACTACTGTTTTTCTTGATACACTTTGATGGTGGAGATCCGGGTGTATATGACAATGGGCTGGATTCCTGTGCAGAGCCAATTAACCCAATAGGAAGAATGGGATATGTGGAAAAGTTTTTTTTTTAAATCATTCTTTCATAACTTCATTTGAAAAGAAATGCTTTTGCTACAGCCCTATAAAAATATCAATCAACCAGACTTTAAAAGTATCGGTAGCAGAAACTACAAGTATTTAACGCCTCTTTATCTTGTGTACATCAATGCGTGTAATTAAGAAATAAATCTAAGAGGAAAAGATACCAGTTAAGCAATTATTTCCCTTGGCTGCAACAGTTTCAACAGACTAGTGGATGTTTGGGCTCTCAGCCAAGCCTCTCTTTGCATTCTGAGCATGGCATAAATGAACATGGTAGATATGAGGGGTCATTGATGGGGATTGGTGGAGGAACATTGGTCTGTCTGGAGGGAGCTACAGGGGAATGTGCAAGGGGATAGAACCAACTGCATCAGTCTTGCAGAGATCCAATAGGCTGAATGGCCTCCTTATTACAGTTCTATGGTTCTCCAGCTTGAGTTGCAAAGCTCCCTCCCTAACAGGGCTCCGGCTGTAGTGGATCAGGCAGCTCGATCCAGTTATTTCCCACACCTCCTTCCCCTCAGTTTGCCCAGAGATTCAGAAATGTTCCCAGTTTTGTTAGCTCTCTGGTGGATAAATCTAGGACATCGGAATGGACGCAGTTCCCATCAATCCTGGCTTAGCTGGCAAGTGACAGCCCCTGTGTCTCTAGAATTATTTCTGGTTACACATTTGTGTATGTATTGACAGCCCTGTATTATGTCCCTGTAAAAGAGAAATTAAAAAAGAAAACAGGCACGGTGTGAGATTGACAAGGGGCAGGGAGGAAAAAAAGAAATTAAGGGTAAGAGGAATAACAGAACTGGGCACACAGTGGAGGAGACAGTAGCCTGGTGGTAATCTCAATGGACTATTAATCCAGAGGTCTAGACTAATGGTCTGGGGTCGCAGGTTGGAACCCCATCATGGTAACTACTTTCAGTGATGCTGAGCATCAAAAATAATCCAGCTAGTTCACCAGTGACCTTCACGGAAGGAAATCTGACATCCTCACCTGGTCTGGCTGACATGTGACTCTATAGTAATGTGTAGTTTGCTCTTCACCTCCTCTGAAATGGCCTCTCAGTTCAAGTGCAATTGAGAATGAACAACAGATCTGGCCTGTAACACCCACTTCCGAAAATTCATGATTGACACTTCATCCTGCCGCCTCAGGAAAGCAACCAGCATCATCAGTGACCCCTGGTTATTAGATTAGATTCCCTACAGTATGGAAACAGGTCCTTCAGCCCAACAAATCCACACCGACCCTCCGAAGAGTAACCCACCCAGACCCATTCTTTTACTCTATATTTACCCCTGACTAATGCATCGAACACTATGGGCAATTTAGCATGGCCAAATCACCTGACCTCCACATCTTTTAGATTGTGGGAGGAAACCCGGAGCACCCAGAGGAAACCCACACAGACATGGGGAGAATGTGCAAACTCCACACAGACAGTCGGCCAAGGGGGTTTCGAACCCAGGTCCTTGGCGCTGTGAAGCAGCAGTGCTAACCGCTGAGCCACCGTGCCGCCCACCATTCTCTCTTCTACCCTCTTCCATTGGGCAGAAGGTATAAATGTTTGTATACATGTATGAACAGATTCAAGAACAGCTTCTTCCCTGCTGTTATCAGACCTTTGAATGGACCTTTTTAATGTTAATGTTTGATCTCTCTCTGCATTTTCTCGCAGCTGTAACATAGTATCCTTCACTCTGTTCTTTTATGCTGATGCATTTATACAGTACAATCAGCCTGTAAAGCATGTCAGACAACACTTTTCACTGTATCTCGGCACATTTGACAGTAATAAATCAAATCAAAATCGTGCAACTGTTTGCTTCTCTCTCTCTCTCTCTCTCCAGATAAGGTGTCTGCAAAATCCATGACCCCTATCACTGACAAGGGCAGAAATAAAATGGGGCAACCACCACCTACAAGTTCTCCATTGAGCTACGTTACACCCTGACTTTGAACCATAACAGTCATTCTTTCATCATCACGGGATCCAAAGCTCTGGAATTCACTCCCTGAACTGGGCTGTGGAGATCCCTGCAGTCCCTGTGTTTCTAGCTGGAAAGGCCTCCATTGTTGTAAAAAGGATGGACGGCAAATGCAGACCAAGGCAGTGATGCCTACATCCCGAGAGCAAAGCTTTTAAATACAAAAATCATGTTACTTAAGCTGAGCTGGCAGGAGCAGAAGTTTTGTTCGGGAAAGTTCCTGCTCACAGCTGGAGGTCACATAACATAGCAATGAAGCAAATATTGCTAGACGGCAATGGGAAGGAGATATTGCCAAGCATGACAATTAGCCGAAGAGTTCTAATTTTTATTACAATGAGCGGCACTTGTGGAATATGCTAATGCACCATGAATAATTCATGTTATGTAAAGGTTCCATTATGAATATGTTAATTTGCCTAATGTGTTCTGTTAGGTTGGAGCAGCAACAGGAGTCGGTGCTGCTGTTCCTGGTGTACTGTCCAGCACCGGCTACTCTATAAGACAGGGCATTGGAGTGCCTCCTCTCTAAAGGCTGCTTATTGTTTCCCTGCAGTGCCAAGGAGGACAGCCCATCGGCACTCGGGCCGCATGCCTTGTGGGGGCAAGGTTGCACGTTATTTTTCCATCACCATCCACCAAGATGCCAGACACTTAAGAAAAGCCATTACCGACTGCCTGCAGTCTGCATTATCTGTGCGGGGTGTAATTTTCCATCCAGCGCGCCAGCTCTCAGGCCACTGCTTGGCACTCATTCTGAGGGCGCTGTGCAGCTATTCTGCTACTCCCTGCCTGCGCTGAGGCAGGGCTGCGTCATCCAGCCCGGTTATTAAATCATTAACAGAGCAGCAAACAGCACACAATATGGCTGTTTAATTCCGAGATGATAGTGCAGAGATGCTGTGACATTCTGAGAAATTGGAGGCCCATGCGCTATCAAGTGCCATCCTTTACTGCTGATTGCCAACAGCTGGGACTCTGCCCTAACTGCACCAGCGAAGGGAAGAGGTTTTCATCAGGCATTATCCTCCAGCCTGGACATCTTTAACCTCTTCATTTTCAGAAGCTAGGAGCTCGTGTTAACCAGCCCATGTTTAGCTCCAAAACTGTATAATAAAAAATGTTTGAAATGCAGTTCAGGGCACTGTGCTTTGGGAAGGTGTATCAATACAGAGAGGCTAAAGTATGGCAAGTGGCTATTTGTCCATGTTAGCAGTTCTGGTCCATGGCAACCAGCCCACCCACTTCTCATCTACATATCCAAATCTCTCTCTTTAATGCAGTTGTGCCATTCGTGTTCCAACTAGTCTGTCAAAATCACAAATCTGTTACGGTGCAAAACGAGGCCATTTGGCCCACATTGCCTGCACAGGTTCTGATACCGAGAGCCTGTTTCCCATATCGTACACACCATTTCTATCCAAATAATCATCCAGCGTCCCTCTCAAATGGCTCAATTGAACCTTCCTCCCCCATATTTCCAGGCAGTATATTTGGACCCTAACTACTGGCCATGTGTAAAAGCCTTTTGTCGCGTGACCCTTGTCTCTTTTGCGCATCACTTTAAGTCTGTGTCCTCTCATTCTTGTTTCTTTTGCCAGTTGCAACAGCTTCTGCCCATCTACTGTATCCATATTGCTCATGATTTTGAAAACTTCTGTCAAATCGCCTCTCAGCCTTCTTCTGTCTTAGGAGAACAGTCCCAACCTCTTCAATCTGTCCTCATCACTGGAACCATTCTGGTAAATTGCTTCTACCACTCTGTCCAATTTGTTCACATCTTTCCGATAATGTGACGCCCACAACTGCACTCAATAATCCAGCTGAGGTCTAACAAGTGTCAGGTACAAGTTCAACGTCACCTCCACACCCTTGTACTCTCGGTGCCTATTAATAAAGCTGAGAACACTGTATGCTTTATTTACTGCCACCTTCAATGATCTGTGCTCATTTGCACACAGGTCCCTCTGCTCCTTCACCCACCAGTTCTGTTAAAGATGTTTCTTCTGCGTTTCCTGTTGTTTTATCAAATACCTTCTTTTATATATGAGCCCTTGGTTTTGGGATACCCATCAATAGAAACACTTTCTCTACCTCTGCTGTATTGAATGCCTTAATACTATTAAAGGCATCGTCCAGCCACCCTTCAGCCTTACCTGTGGCTGGTGCATGTATGAATGAGCTGTCAGAGGAAGTAGTGGAGGCTGGTACAATTACTACATTTAAAAAGGCATCTGGATGGTTATATGATTAGTAAGGACTTAGAAGGATGTAGGCTAAATGCTGGGAAATGGGACTAGATTTATTTAGGATATCTGGTCGACATAGATGATTTGGACCGAAGGGTCTGTTTCCATGCAGTGCATCTCTGTGAATTTATGTTCTAATGGAGCCCTGTCTTTTTGACGAGAAATTGTGAGTTTGGAATAGAATATGTCCTCTCGATTATGGCATCATCCTGTGATTTTTGTTTTTGCACCTTTTCTTAAAAAAATCTGAAGCCGAGAATGACACAGGCACAAATTTATTTTAACCAGCGTTCAGTATAACTTTAACATAATCTTACTGCTTTATAATTCTGTTGGTGCACTTTTTTTTTAAACGGTCATTTCCCACAAATTTAGGCATCACTGCCATGTCCAGCAATTATCGTCCATCCCTAATTGCCCCTGAATAAAAGCAAAATGGTGGAAATACTGTAAATCTGAGACAAATACAGAGAAATTGATAGAGAAACTCAGCAGGTCTGGGGGCAGCATCTGTGGAGACAGAAACAATGAACATTTCAAGTCCGGTGTCAGTCATCTTCAGAATTGGTTGCTAAATTATTCTTGAGCCAAATGGCTTGCTCAGACTGATCAGTTAAGTGTCAACCACATTGCTATGGGTGAACACGGATTTCTTTCCTAAAGGGCATTAGTGAAGCAGATGGGTTTTCGCAGCAAATAACGATGGTCACCATCACTGAGGCAAGCTTTATTTCCCAAATTGATTGTTTAAATTCCACCAGCAGCTTTGGTGGGATTTGAGCCCATGTCCCCAAGAACATTATCCTGAGCCACACTGTAGCATTAGCACTCTATCCAAGCTGCTCAGAACCATGATTGAAGAGGCCAGTCTGCATTCAACCCTATTCACTGCAAGCTTTCCTGCTGCATCAGTATGGCTACAGTGTCTCATTGTGATTTTCTTTTGATACTGAAGTGATTTAAATCCTTGGTTTTATTTTACACACACACCCCTTGGGTTTTTATAACAATCACTGACAGTTGTCACAGTCACCATTACGAAATCATTTCCATTCCAGATTTATGAATTATAATTTAAATTCCACAATAAGTATTGAGCCTATGCTTTCACATCATTAGTCTTGGTCTCTGTATTGCTAGTCCAGTGACATTACCACTACACCACCATCTCCACTCAATGTATGCCATGAAATGTGTTGTAAATTGGGTGACCATACAAAACTGCAATTGCTAGCATATCTGCTGTTCGGTTTAATTGAAATTACTGGATATCAAGTGGAGCTGGTGATTGATGTGGTTCCTCCAGCCCAACAGCAATTTCACCCAGTCACAGAGGCTGACACCTTTGGAATTCCCTCAAAGTGGACACTTCTCAGCCCTGGGTCCTTTCTCAGCTTGCTTCATCCTTCTCACCTTTCCACTGGTCTCAGTAATGGTCTGTTCCTCCTGTGATTGCTTCACAAGGGAAGCTCCAGACACATTGCAGCAGCTTCACATTAGCTGTGTAACAGTGCCATTGCTGTGACAATGGGCCTCTGCCTAATCAGCAGCTCGGAACATACAAGCAAAACCAATCCCTTTATTACTCATGATCACTGTCACTCCGGCTGAAAGGACCTGTAGATTAAACTATTCCTAATTGAGACACATATTGGGTCCTGGTTATGATCAAAGATATAAAACAGGATCATGACTGCTGTGCCATTCACAGCCAATTTATAGTTTCAATTCCACTTGCCCAGTTGCTCCCTACATCCCTTGATTCCCCAAGTGACCTAAAATCCAACTTTAAATGTATTCAGCGATGGAACATCCACAGCTCTATGGGGTAGGGAATTTCCCAAAGATACACAACCAATCCTACGTGTGAACTAATTTATCCACCTTTCGGTCCTAAATGTTTGTGGTGCCTTATCCTGAGACTGTAACCACCTCCTCCATGTTATGTCTTAGATTCCCTGATCATTGAAACAATCTTTCAGCATCTTTGCTAATAATCCTGACACAAATTTTGTGTGTCTCGAGGAGAACACCTCTCATTCTTCTCAACTCCTCAGAAATTTGGCCCGCTTTACTTAACTCATCAGCCACACAGAGACTAGATTTGGCAATTGGGCCAAGGCCTCTTCTGGAATTGTGGAAGGGGAGGGGAGCTGTAATCTTCCAGGGTAACTCACCTCCTGCTTACCACCTTCTATCTGCTACTGGATACAATGGATGTGGCAATAGGATTGGGCTCTGCTGTGATGTCCACTGGGTGTCTGCATCCACTGCCCAGGTTGGCACGTGAAGCACAAACATTGCAACAGACTATTGGTTGTGGTACCATGTGTAGCATAAATTAAGGTTTCTAGGCAAGAAAGGCAAGTGAATGGGTTGCTTTTTTCAAAAATGTATTTATTGCCCCTGAGGGCAGTTAAGACTCTACCGCGTTCCTGTGGTTCTGGAGTCACATGTATACCAGACCAGGTAAGGATAGCCATTTCCCTCCCTAAAGGACATTAGTGAGCCAGATAGGTTTTTCCGGCAATCAACGGTAGTTAATTCATGGTCATCATTACACTCTTAATTCCAGATTTGTTTTTTTCTTAATTGCATTCAAGTAGAAATGAAGAAAAGGGTGATTTCATTTGGCATCTTGGAGCATGGACATGAATGATGCAAATGTTTTGCAGCATGTAGAACTGTTTTTCCTTTACTCTTTCAAAGGATGTGACCGCATTGGTAAGGGTTGTATTTGTTGCCCTTACCTAATTGCCCTTGAACTGAGTGGCTTCTCAAGGCTACCTCAGATTCAACCACAACTGTGTGAATTTCATGTAGGCCCTTCTGGGTAAGCATGGCAGATTTCCTTTCTCAAAGGACATTAGTGAACCCAATGGATTTTTGTGCCAATTGACGATAGTTGCTGTGGTTATTATCATCAAAGCTGGCTTTAATTCCTGATTTATTAACTGAATTTAAATTCCACCAATTTTGGTGGGATTTAAACCCATATCACCGTAAATCTGGGATTTCTGGATTAATATTCCCATGACATTACCACTCAGCTACCATCTTCTTGACTGATTCATTGATTTATGGTTGTTACATGTACCCAGATACAGTGAAAAGTGTTGTTTTGTGTGCAACACAGGCAGATCATACCATTCAAAGTGCATCAGGGTAGCAGAGCAGAATACAGTATTACAGACACAGAGATGGTACAGAGAGAGAGAGAGAGCAACATTAATATTTGAGAACACTGTTCAAAAGTCTGATAACTGCAGGGAAGAAGCTGTTCTTCAATCTGTGTATACATACTTTTATATATTCTGCTCAATTGAAGATGGTGGAAGAGAGATTTTTGATTATGTTGGTTGCTTTCCCAAGGCAGTGGTTGGTGTCGATGGAGTCAATGGATGGGAGGCTGGTTTGCATGATGGATTGGGTTGTGTTCACAACTCTCTGTAGTTTCTTGTGGGCTTGGGAGGAGCAGTTACCATACCATGCCGTGGTGTATCCATATAGGATGCTTTCTAAGGTTCATCTATAAAAATTGGTAAGAATCCTTCTGGGCATGCCAAATTTCCTTAGGAAGTAGAGATATTATTGTGCTTTCTTGACCATCACATTGACATGGGTCGACCAAGACAGATTGTTGGTGAGCATCTCTCTCAGATGCTTTCGACCATCTCCACCTCAGCACCAAAGATGCAGACGGGGCGTGCCCTCTACTCTGCCTCCTGACGTCAATGACCAGCTCCCTCATTTTGCTGATGTTGTTGGAGAGATTGTTGTCTTTATATCCTACCACTAAGCACTCAAGCTCTTTCCTGTACTGTCTTATCGTTATTTGAGATCTGATCTACCACACTGGTGTCGTCAGCAATTTGTAAATGGAGTTGGGGTGGAATTTGGCCACACAGTCGTGAGTGTATAAGGCGTATAGTAGGGGGCTGAGTATGCAGAGCTGAAAAATGTGTTGCTGGAAAAGCGCAGCAGGTCAGGCAGCATCAAAGGAGCAGGAGAATCGTCGTTTCAGGCATAAGCCCTTCTTCAGGAATGAGCAGGCTGAGTATGCAGCCTTGCAGGGCAATGATGTTGAAGATCATGGTGGAGGAGGTATTGTCACCAATCCTTACTGACTGCGGTCTATGGATCAGAAAGTTAGACTGTGCTGTGGTTGACTGGCATCATATGTAGGTCAGACCTGATACGGATGGCAGATTCTCTAGAGCATTTTGCAGCCAGCTAGCATCACTGGAACTAGTTTTCTAATTCTAGAGTTGTTAAGTGAGTTTAAAACATCACCCACTTACTGGGGTGGGATTTAATGCCCCTCGGCATTAGTCTGGGGTACTAGCTCATTGACATTATCACAACATCACTATCCCACACGGCTGAGTATACCTATATTTTAACTAGTGTTGGGTCTCCTGGACCACAGACAATGTGCTCCCATCCACGTACTGAGGCTGATTGATTCAACATAGATTTCTGTGCGATGAATCATGATTGCTGGCTCTGCATTTTAATTTGTTGAACAATTCTTTTTTGCCCTCAAGCAAGTCTCAAGCAAGCGTCTGCCGAGAGTTGGACTTAATTTCAGAGTTGTACTTGCTCCCTGAGGCAGTCTCGGAGAATGGAGTCTGGTTCTGTTGATCTGCTTCTGTGACCATGGGACAGACGGAGGGATACAAACGCGTGCGCACGCACGCAAACACACACACACACACACACGCACACCTACCCTTGGTGATTCATGGCTGTCCTTGTGGCGTTTTACAGACAGACAGGGCTAGGCTGGACATCATTCTGAGTAAGGGAAGGATCCAGCCACTCCAACTATCCTTCCCTGACTCCAATGAGGGAGGGTTTGAATTTTTTTTTCCTGGAGAGGGGCCTTGGTTTGAGTGGGGATGGGTTTTCAGTTTGATTACTTACAGTGTGGAAACAGGCCCTTCGCCCCAACAAGTCCACATCGACCCTCCAAAGACCAACCCACTCATATCCATTCCCCTACATTTATCCCTTCACCTAACACTACGGGCAATTTAATATGGCCAATTCACCTAACCTGCACAACTTTGGACTGTGGGAGGAAACCGTTGCACCCGGAGGAAACCCATGCAGACACGGGGAGAATGTGCAAACTCCACACAGACAGTTGCCCGAGGCGGGAATTGAACCCGGGTCTGTGGTGCTGTGAGGCAGCAGTGCTAGCCACTGAGCCACCATGCCACCCATGGGGAAGTGGGGAAGAGACATCAGTTTAAGTGGGGTAGGGTCTAAGTTTGAGTGAGGGAAGTCTCCCATTTGTATGAGGCATGGGCTCAATGTCAGTGGGGAAGGGTCTCAATCTGAATGAGAGAGGGGCCTCCACCTGAGAGGGGGAATGAACTCAGTTTGATTAGGGGAGGGGGCTCAATCTGTGTGGGGGGGGGAACACAGTTTGAAAGATGAGAGGGTTCAGTTTGAAAGGCATGAGATTCAGTCTGAGTATAAGGAGGTGGTTTGGGTGGGTGTAAGTAGGTAGTTTGAGAGCAGGAACTCAGTCTAAGCGAACAATATCGTCAGTTTGAGTTGTGAATTTGGATTTAGTTTGAATGTAGGTTCAGTGCAGTAAGTGAAGGTAAATGGAGAGAGATCTAATTATTCATGTGCATCACTTCAGCATTAAAACTCTAATCTACTCACAGTCAAATTAGTCACTGAGGGAACTCTTAATCATTCAAAGGACGTGCAAAATCCAAATGCTTTTATTGTGTAACTGCAATTTAATTGCTTGTTCCCTAGTTTTGGGACACACAGTGGATAATTGCTTCTGGGTGATGGGTTGACACAGATCATAAAAATCAGAAGCGGAAGTTGTTATGAAAGCTCAAAACAGGAGGAAAGCAGAGGAAGATGGAAGATTATCCCCTCTGTGTCTAATAGCTATCCTTGAATCATCACTTATCAGTCAAAACACCGTAAGACATAGGAGCAGCCATTTGGCCCATCAAGTCTGCTCGGGCATTCAATCATGGCTGATTTGTTTTTAACCCCCATTTTCCCCATAACCTTTGATCCCCTTGACAATAAAGAATTTATCTATCTCTGTTTTAAATATATTCAATGACCTGTCCTCCATAGTCTTCACAGCCTTATATAGCCTCAGAAGTACATCCCTGCTTTTATATTCTAGTCCTCTCGAGATGAATGACAACATTGCATTTGTCTTCCTAACTACCGACTCAACCTGCAGGTTTACCTTGAGACAAACCTGGACTAGAACTCCCAAGTTCCTTTGCACTTCAGATTTCTGAACTTTCACCCTATTTAAAAAATAGTTCCTGCCTCTATTTTTCCTACCTCACACTGTCCCACTTTGTATTTCATCTGCCACTCCTTTGCCCACTCTCCAACCTGTCTAAATCTTTCTGCAGCCTCCCTGCCTCCTCAATACTACCTGCCCCTCCACCTTTCTTTGTATCATCTGCATTAGCCACTTGATTCGGGAGCTCTAACTCCACATATTTGTGGAATCCTACGTGAGACTCTGCAAGCCAGTGAAGCACAGATCACATTTGTACAGATTATTGTCATTAGATCATTGCTGAAAAATGAAGCAAGCTGGGCACTCACCAGGACAGTTGAAGAATGCCAGATTTCAGAGGAAACAATTTCTATCACATGGTTGGCAAGCTAATTCTGGTTGAGGTGTTACTGTAAAAAGAGGACCAGGAAACTAATGTCCACTATACCTTTGTTTAACTAAAGAAAAGCACAAACTAAAATTCCTACAGTGTGGAAACAGGCCCTTCAGCTTAACAAGTCCACACCAACACTCTGAAGAGTAACCCACCCAGGTCCATTCCCTATATTTATCCCTGACTAATGCACTTAGCTGACACATCCCTGAACACTATGTCCCTAGTGCTGTGAGGTAGTAGTGCTAACCATTGTACCACCCCAAATACCTGGACATGTTTCAATTGACTGAAAAAGCATGTGTCTGCATATGCATACAAGCAGCTTCTAGCAATCGTAATTATAATTGACATATTGCTTGTTAGTATAATTCATATGACACTCAGGACTAGTCAGCATGTTCTCTCCAATTATGTAATCACATCTAATGTTAGAGTTCTGAGTTTTGCGCTGATTGAGTGTAGTCTGTACTGTAATTGTAGTAATTTTAGTTTACTATGGCACAACATACTTCATATCATGAGCTATTTCCTGACTGTTATGTTAGCGCAAGCTATATTGGCACGTGATCTCTATTACTTGAGAGTAGAATATTAAAGATATCCAGATATCCATGAAATTGAACCTCTCCTACTTTTCTTCGAATTGATAATCAGAGTTTTTAACAATATCTCATCCTGTTGTAATACTGGTCACACATGACTCCTGACCTTGGGGCTCCAACTGAGCAAGTTCATTTCACTCAAAGGATCGCAAACAGCTAATTGATTTTGAAAGCAGGGCAGAAAAGTTTGTCATCTGAACTTTGGCCCTGATGACTCTTGCCATGGCAGTGCCATAGAACAAACTATGAACCCTTTCATTGCCACAGTGACATGCTGTTAATCTAAGGCAGTACCACACCGTGTCATAACCTTTTCTATTCTGTCATATTATACCCAGCTATATGTGCCAAAGGTAGGCACCAGACCTTAAATCCTTGTGGTACATCCTTAGTCAACCAGAAAATACCCAATTTAACCCTACTATTTCCTGTCTGTTAATGAATCATGTAACCATGCTAATAATGCATGATGTCCAACTCCATGAGCCCTATCTGGTGTGTTAAACTTTTGAACGGAACCTTATTGAATGCCTTTTGGAAAACTAGATAGACTGCCTCCAATGGAGCCCATTACCTACACAGTCTCTTGTGATGTTAGAGGTTTATAAAATCATGAGGGGTATAGATAAGGTGAATGGCAGGTGTTGTTTCCCTAGGGTGGAGGACTTCAACACTGGTGGCATATTTTTAAGGAGGGAGAAAAAAAATTTTAAAAAGACATGAGAAGTTAATTTTTTACACACAGAGGGTGGAATAGACTTCCAGTGGAAGTGTGGAGGTAGGAGGATAACTTGGTCAATGAGGGAAATTTTAAGGAACATCTTGGGGAAGGATAAGTAAGCTAACATGACCTTAAGATATAAGAGCAGAATAGACTATTCAGCCCATCAAGTCTGCTTCACCATTCAGTCATGGCTCATGTTTCTCAATCACATTCTCCTGCCTTCTCCCCATAACTCTTCATCCCCTAAGAACCTTCCTATATATAGGGAGGTAAATTCAGAGCTAAGGTTCTTCGCAACTGAAGACAGCCGTTGATGGAGTGAAGGAATTTATAGGTGGACTGGAGGCCAGAATCGGAGGAGTACAGCGATCCTTTAGGACAAAGGTTATTACAACGATTGGGCGGGGTGGGGTCACGGAGAGATTTGAAAGCCTGAATAACCATGAGCTATTCCATGTCTCACTGTGTATTGCAGCTCAGTTATACTCCATAGAGACCATTGCATTAAGTTGTGATCACTGCATTGAAGCAGGATATATTGAAGAAGGGGGCAGCTCAGAATACTGGGGCTTAAGGGAGAGACTGGCTTGATGTCCTTTGAGTATAGAACAGCACTGAGAGCTGATCTGATTAAGGCAATTAAAATGTCAAAAGGATTCGTTCAATAGGGAAGATTCAGAGAAACTGCAGGCACAGAGTCATGAATAAGATGTAATAATCTTAAAATTGGACTTAGGTCAGTGAGGAGAGCAATCAGAAAGCACTTATTGGCTCAAATGGTGGTACAATTGTGCAATCCATTTACCTGAAAGTTTCAATGCAGCCCCATCCATCACTGTACTCTCATATTTAAGACCTTGTGTTGATGAGCAAGGCAGCCCTGTTTTCTCATTGTAAACCGTGGAAAGGACAGGTGGTAAGAGTAGCGACTGAATGCCTCATCAATTAAACTGAATTGAAAGTGGCCGGGGAATCTCCACAGACTGATTATTGCACTGACTCATGACAGCTGGAGGCCTTGAATTTTTGCCTTGACTCAGGGGGTTGAGAAGAGGCTGGCCACAGTGTAGTGCTGGAGCCTGGTTTGGCTGATGAGTTCTACGTGCCACTTCCCACAGCCTCAGCCCCAGCCCACTTGAGTACCAGAGCATTGAAAAATAGTGACCAATAGCTATCAGCTCCTTCCAATGGATCAATGCACAAATTCTCCGTGGTAGGCACAAAAGGTCCTTAATGTATCAATTTCTGTAAGACTATGCTCTTATTCACTTGTATGTGCTCACAATCAAATTCTAACCTGCAAATTCATACTGGATTATACTGTGCCTTATTGTAAGCATAACAGAATATAACAGCTCGAGTTTATGCATCAGGTTGCAACACCCTTCCCTGCAGTGGTGGCATTTATGCAATAAATAATTTAGTCTTCTTTCTTGCTCTTTTAGCCAAAGTGGGATTAATACGGTCACTGCTGGGGTGGCTGTGTGGTAAAGTGGGAATACGTGCAGGCCACTCATGTCTAAACTTGTATCAAATCCTGTTCCCACATCACCCCTGTGTTTGATGGCCTGTATTGGTCCCCAGTCAAGTAGCATTTTGAATTTAACATTCTCGTCCTTGTTTACAAATCCCTCCTTGGCCTCAACCCCTCCCCACCTCTGAAACCCCATCCAACCCAAAACCCTTATTCAACCTAAATATTTAGTCACTCTGCCATTAGTGGTCCAACAGTTGCCCAAACTCTACCCCACCTTCCTTCTTTAAGGCACTGCTTAAAACCTACATCTGATCAAATACTGCTTAACATCAGTATGACACTTTGTTTTTAATGAGGTAAAAACAATAACTGTAGATGCTGGAAACCAGATTCTGGATCAGTGGTGCTGGAAGAGCACAGCAGTTCAGGCAGCATCCAAGGAGCAGCAAAATCGACGTTTCGGGCAAAAGCCCTTCATCAGGAATAAAGATGAAGGGCTTTTGCCCGAAACGTCGATTTCGCTGCTCGTTGGATGCTGCCTGAATTGCTGTGCTCTTCCAGCACCACTGATCCAGAACTTTGTTTTTAATGTTACTGTGAATTTATGCCATTAGTGGTATGTAGGACGGTAAGGAATAGGAACAGGTATAGGCCATTTGGCCCCTCAAACCTGCTCCAGTAATCATTCAGGTCATTGCTGATCAAACATTCCCATGTCCACTTTCTTGTGTTTTCGGTGTAACCCTCGATTGCTGCACTGATCAAGAAGCTATCTTTCTTAGCCTTAAATATACATAAGCTCTCTGTGGCAAGGATTTTCAAAGACTCACAACTGTCTGAGAGAAGAAATTCCTCCTCATCTCAGGCTTTAATTGTGCCCTGCAGTCCTGGACTCTCCCAGGGGGAGAAACATCCTCTTTGCATATACTTTGTCAAGCCCCTCAAGAATGAGAGATCACCTCTCATTCTTCTAAACTCCAATTAGTTGAGTCTCAACTTTTGCTCATAAGACAATTTCTTCATACTGGGGTTCATCCTAGTGAACCTTCTCTGAACTGCTTCCAAGGAAATAATATTTTTCCTTAAATAACAACACCAAAACTGCTGACAGTACTCCAAAGGTGTTCTCACTAACACCAGCTACAGCTGCAGTAAGAATTCCCTACACTTATACTCCAGCCTTTTTGAAATAAGGAGCAACATTCCATTAGCCTTCCTGCTTACCTGCTGCCCTAGGGCACCTGTATACCTGAATCTAAGTTGAAGTTGCTTTATAATTTATAACTTCAGGGGATGCAGGCATTAGGCCGGGGCAGAATGAATTGTCCAACTCTAGTTGCCCTTGAGAAGGTGATGGTGAGCTGCCGTGCTGTTAGTGAGGGAATTCCAGGATTTTCATCTAGTAACACTGAAGGAAAGGCAATATATTTCCAATTCAGCATTGGTGTGTGGCTTGAGGGGGAACTTGCAGGTAGTGGTGTTCCCATGTACCTGCTGCCCTTGTTCTTCTAGATGGTAGTGGTCATAGGTTTGGAAGGAGCTGTTGAAGGAACCTTGGTGAGCTCCTGTTGGTACATTAAGCTTTGGCTGTGTGTCAGTCGAGGGGAAAATGCAGACTGAAAGCAGTGAATTGTGAGCTAATCAAGCAGATTGCTAATCAAGCAAGTATTCCATCGCACTCCTGACATGTGCCTTTTATATGGTGGATAGGCTTTGGATAATCAGGAGGTGAGTTCTTTACTACAGGATTCCTAGTCTCTGACCTGTGCTTGTAATCACAGTTTGTACGGCTTGCTATGTTCATTGCATTGTTGATAGTGGGGGAATTCAGTGAAGAAAAAGCCATTGAATATCCAGGGAAAATGGTTGGATTCTCTTTTGTTGGAAATAGTCATTGTTTGACGCATGTGCAGCATGAATTTTAATAGCCGCTCGACCAGTGTCGGTCCAAATCTGGGTCATATTCCAGGTCTTACTGCAGCTTAATGTTGGTTTTGGCACCTGTCAAAGGGGTTTAATATGTTAATGCCTGTTTAGTAAAGAGCTGTCACAGTGAGCTGAAGAATTTCTTAATGCCCATGAGTTAAAACAATCATTGGGCCATGCTTTCAATCTGAATAACATCTCGAGGGTCTTGTGAGAGGTACGAATTGAGTGATTGACTGTAGTGAACATGCGGATCAACTTTGTCAAAGGAATACGAGTATAATTCTCACATACTATTGACAAGATAGAAACAACTGACAACCAATCAGGTCCATGTCAGTGTTGATATTCCATAAGGCCTTTGCAGTCTCTTCAGCTCACAGCTCCTTAACCAGAATCCTCTGACTGGGTTCTTGTAATGGACTACCTGTGATGACAGAGCTTCCCAAAGCAGGGTCACAAGTTGAAAGTTTGGTGTTGCAAGTTCCGAAGCAGCAATAGATGTTATGGAGTTCTGACTGAGTTCTAACAGCTTCCATTCGAACAGACCTCCATGCTCACAGCCCCCTCCCTTCGAATACTTATGGGTCTCACTGAAGGGGTCATGACAATCTTCAAGGCTCAGAATGTGCCAGAGAGGGAAGGCATTTGAGAAGCAGTTTGCCTGGAGCTCCCTGATCCTTCCTGTTCAGATATTGGGCTTTCACATCATATAGCAGCACCTCACAAAGTGAGCAACTGTGTTTTACAGACACAATTTATGTTGAGAGTTGGGCAGAAATAACTATAGTGTTTTGACGTTTTGAAAATAATAAATTGAGTAATTAGTGTGAAGGTTCTGTTTGCACAGAAAGCTTGTTATATATTTCATCTTAAGTGTGTTTTTGGTTAAAGTCGAAGGATTAAATCCTTGAATTATACAGCAAATTTCATTTCTTTCCATTTCAAGTATATGTTCAATTTTCCTTTTGAATTCGATTACTCAGGCAATGCACTCTACAGCGTCATGGCAAGATTAGGGAACCATGGATAACAGGTGAAATTATGAGACTAGCTAAGAGGAAAAAGGAAGCATTCATAAGGTCTAGGCAACTGAAGACAGGCGAAGCTTTGGAAGAATATCGGGAATGTAGGACCAATCTGAAACAAGGAATTAAGAGGGCTAAAAGAGGTCATGAAATATCTTTAGCAAACAGGGTGAAGGAAAATCCCAAAGCCTTTTATTCATATATAAGGAGTAAGGGGGTAACTAGAGAAAAGGTTAGCCCACTCAAGGACAAAGGAGGAAAGCTATGCGTGGAGTCAGAGGAAATGGGTGAGATTCTTAATGAGTACTTTGCATCGATATTCGCCAAGGAGAGGGACATGGCAGATGTTCAGGTTAGGGATAGATATTTGATTACTCTCGGTCAAGACAGAATAAGGAGGGAGGAGGTGTTGGGTATTTTAAAAGGCGTTAAGGTGGACAAGTCCCCAGGTCTGGATGGGATTTATCACAGGATACTAAGGGAAGCGAGAGAGGAAATAGCTGGGGCTTTAACAGATATCTTTGCAGCATCTTTGAACACAGGTGAGGTCCCAGAGGACTGGGAAATTGCTAATGTTGTCTGCTTGTTTAAGAAGGGTAGCAGGGATAATCCAGGTGATTATAGATTGGTGAGCCTGACATCAGCAGTAGGAAAGCTGCTGGAGAAGATACTGACAGATAGGATCTATTTAAATTTGGAAGAAAATAATGTCATGGTTTTGTGCAGGGAAGGTCATGTCTTTTTTTTTATCAACTTAATAGAATGTTTTGAGGAAGTGACTAAGTTGTTTGATGAGTAAAGAGCTATAGATGTCATATACGTGGACTTCAGTAAGGCGTTTGATAAGGTTCCCCATGGTAGGCTGATGGAGAAAGTGAAGTTGCATGGGGTCCAGGGTGTACTAGCTCAATGGATAGAGAACTGGCTGGGCAGCAGGAGACAGACAGTAGTAGTGGAAGGGAGTTTCTCAAAATGGAGAACTGTGACCAGTGGTGTTCCACAGGGATCTGTGCTGGGACCATTGTTCTTTCTGATATGCATAAATGATCTGGAGGAAGGTATTGGTGGTCTGATCAGCAAGTTTACAGGTAACACTAAGATTGGTGGAGTAGCAGATAGTGAAGGGGACTTTCAGAGAATACAGCAGAATATAGATAGATTGGAAAGTTGGGTGGAGAAATGGCAGATGGAGTTCAATCCAGACAAATGTGAGGTGATGCATTTTGGAAGATACAATTCAACAGTGAACTGTACGGTACATGGAAAAGCCCTGGGGAAAATTGAAGTAGAGAGAGACCTGGGTGTTCAGGTCCATTGTACCCTAGAGGTGACAATGCAGGTCAATAGAGTGGGCAAGAAGGCATACAGCATGCCTTCCTTCATCAGACGGGGTATTGAGTACAAGAGTTGGCAGGTCATGTTACAGTTGTATAGGACTTTGGTTCGGCCACATTTGGAATACTGCGTACAGTTCTGGTTGCCACATTACCAAAAGGATGTGTGGATGCTTTGGAGAGGGTGCAGGGGAGGTTCACCAGGATGTTACCTGGTATGGAGGGTGCTAGCTATGAAGAAAGGTTGAATAGATTAGGATTATTTTCATTAGAAAGACGGAGGTTGAGGATGGGCCTGATTGAGGTCTACAAAATCATGAGAGGTACAGACAGGGTGGATAGCAAGAAGCTTTTTTCCAGAGTGGGGTCTCAATTACTCAGGATCAGGAGTTCAAAGTGAGGGGAAACGTTTAGGGGAGATATGCGCAGAAAGTTCTTAATGCAGAGGGTGGTGGGTGCCTGGAACACGTTGCCAGCGGAGATGGTAGAGGCCGGCAAGATAGTATCATTAGTGATGTATCTAGACGGACACATGAATGGACAGGGAGAAGGGCAGGCAGACCTGGCGACAGGCGACAGGCTGAAATAGAGGATCGGAATTGGCGCAGGCTTGGAGGGCCGAAGGGCCTGTTCCTGTGCTGTAATTTTCTTTGTTCTTTGTTTGTCATAACTCATTAGTTCATCTGCAATTATCTTAAAGCTCTGACCTCATGTTACTGACTGTCCTACCAGTGGGAAAGGATTTCTCCTTATGTAAATGGTAAAAATCCTCCACAACCCTGAACACCTTAAACCTCCTGTGCTCGTAAGGCAATAACCCCAGCTTCTCCAATCTGTCCACATCATTAAAGTCCCTTATCCCTAGTGCTATTCATGTAAATTACACAAAAACCAGCCCACAGTTAGACTTTCACACTGACACACACACACGTATTTGCACACAGACACACAAACAGGCAAGTGCCCACGCACACGCACATACACACAGACACACAAACAGGCACAAACAGACATGCATATTTGCACACACATTTGCAAACATATGCAAAAGCAGGCACACAGGATCAAACACGTGAACAGACACACGCACACAAAAGCACAAAGGTGCACATGCACACACTATTGCACACACACTGGGTTGCACACAGTCGTACAAACAGGCACATGCATGTGCGCACACACATACAGTTGCACACAGGCAGACAAACAGGCACGTGGACACACACACAAGCACACATATTTGCACAGACACGCACACACACACTGTTGCACACACAGAGGCACAGACACACACACACATCTAAATGTCCACACTTCTAAATACATATATCCAACTGCACATGCACACACACATATTCACAGACACACAGATACACATGCCTACATCTATGGATCTTTGCACACATACCCACGCACACACACGGGCAATACATCCTGCTCACTCACACAGACTCTCTCACCCTCACACATACACATAAACCCTTACGTAGGCACTAAGACAATTCCACTGGGAACTCTGCGTGCATCCTTTCATTTGTAGCTTTCCTGAATACTGTGTGAACCTTCCTACTCACTGATTCATGACTTTACTCCCCTCACTGAATGAATTGAAACATTTGTAGCTGTTTTATTTTTGTCTCAGTGACAGAAAGCTCAGCAAAACTGCTTCCCATTCTCACCATACACCTCCCTTTAATCAGGAAAAGACATTAATTAGCACAATTGGCTGGCGGAGACACCGTGGAACAGCTCATCCTCACATTAACACTTACTAAAAACGTCACTGGAAATGAGAAGTAGCACAGTGCAGTAAGGGATTGAGAATAACAGGCAGATCAGAGGCAGCAAATGGGCCAGCAACATTAAAACATATCATAGTCTAACTCCACAGCATTCTCAATAACCAGCCTTTACAACATTCAAACATGAAGATTGTTACAGTGAGGGGTGTGGGGTAAATCAGAGAATGTTACAGTGAGAGGTGTGGGGTATATTAGAGAGTGTTACAGTGAAAGGTGTGGGGTAAATCAGAGAATGTTACAGTGAGGGGTGTGGGGTAAATCAGAGATTGTTACAGTGAGGGGTGTGGGGTATATTAGAGAGTGTTACAGTGAGGGGTGTGGGGTAAATCAAAGAGTGTTACAGTGAAGGGTGTGGGGTAAATCAGAGATTGTTACAGTGAGGGGTGTGGGGTAAATCAGATAATGCTACAGTGAAGGGTGTGGGGTAAATCAGAGAGTGTTACAGTGAGGGGTGTGGGGTAAATCAGAGAGTGTTACAGTGAGGGGTGTGGGGTATATCAGACAGTGTGACAGTGAGGGGTGTGGGGTAAATCAGAGAATGTTACAGTGAAGGGTGTGGGGTAAATCAGAGAGTGTTACAGTGAGGGATGTGGGGTATATCAGAGAGTGTTACAGTGAGGGGTGTGGGGTATATCAGAGAGTGTGACAGTGAGGGGTGTGGAGTAAATCAGATAATGCTACAGTGAAGGGTGTGGGGTAAATCAGAGAGTGTTACAGTGAGGGGTGTGGGGTAAATCAGAGAGTGTTACAGTGAGGGGTGTGGGGTATATCAGAGAGTGTGACAGTGAGGGGTGTGGGGTAAATCAGAGAATGTTACAGTGAGGGGTGTGGGGTAAATCAGAGAATGTTACAGTGAAGGGTGTGGGGTAAATCAGAGAGTGTTACAGTGAGGGGTGTGGGGTATATCAGAGTGCTACAGTGAGGGGTGTGGGGTAAATCAGAGAGTGTTACAGTGAGGGGTGTGGGGTAAATCAGAGAATGTTACAGTGAAGGGTGTGGGGTAAATCAGAGAGTGTTACAGTGAGGGGTGTGGGGTATATCAGAGTGCTACAGTGAGGGGTGTGGGGTAAATCAGAGAGTGTTACAGTGAGGGGTGTGGGGTAAATCAGAGCATAATTGTGAAGGGTGTGGGGTAAATCAAAGAGTGTTACAGTGAGAGGTGTGGAGTATATCAGAGAGTGTTACAGTGAGGAGTGTGGGGTATATCAGAGAGTGTTACAGTGAGGGGTGTGGGGCATATGAAAATGTGTTACAGCGACAGGTATGGGGTATATCAGAGAGTGTTACAGTGAGCGGTGTGGGGTATATCAGAGAGTGTTACAGTGAGTGGTGTGGGGTACATCAGAGAGTGTTAATGTGACGGGTGTGGGGTATATCAGAGAATGTTACGGTGATGGATGTGGGGTATATCAGAGAGTGTTGCAGTGAGTGGTGTGGGGTATATCAGAGTGCTACAGTGAGAGGTGTGGGGTAAATCAGAGAGTATTTAGATTAGATGAGATTACTGACAGTGTGGAAACAGGCCCTTCGGCCCAACAAGTCCACACCGCCCCGCCGAAGCCCAACCCACCCAGACCCATTCCCCTACATTTATCCCTTCACCTAACACTATGGGCAATTTAGATGGCCAATTCACCTACCCTGCACATCTTTGCACTGTGGGAGGAAACCGGAGCACCCGGAGGAAACCCACGCAGACACGGGGAGAATGTGCAAACTCCACACAGTCAGTCGCCTGAGGCGGGAATTGAACCCGGGTCTCTGGCGCTGTGAGGCAGCAGTGCTAACCACTGTGCCACCGTGCCGCCCATTACAGTGAGGGGTGAGGGGTATGGGGTAAATCAGAGTGTTACAGTGAGGGGTGTGGGGTAAATCAGAGAGTATTACAGTGAGGGGTGTGGGGTAAATCAGAGAGTATTACAGTGAGGGGTGTGGGGTAAATCAGAGAGTGTTACAGTGAGGAGTGTGGGGTAAATCGGAGTGTTTCAGTGAGGGGTATGGGGTAAATCAGAGAGTGTTACAGTGAGGGGTGTGGGGTATATGAGAGAATGTTACAGTGAGGGGTGTGGGATATATCAGAGAGTGTTACAATGAGCTATGTGGGGTATATCAAAGAGTGTTACTGTGAGGGGTGTGGGGTATATCAGAGAGTGTTACAGTGAGAGGTGTGGCATATATTAGAGAGTGTTACAGTGAGGGGTGTGGGGTATATCAGAGAGTGTTACAGCACGGGGTGTGGGGTATATCAGAGAGTGTTACAGTGAGAGGTGTGGCGTACATTAGAGAGTGTTACAGTGAGTGGTGTGGGGTACATCAGAGTGTTACAGTGAGGGGTGTGGGGTATATCAGAGAGTGTTACAGTGAGTGGTGTGGGGTACATCAGAGAGTGTTACAGTGAGGAGTGTGGGGCATATGAAAATGTGTTACAGCGACGGGTGTGGGGTATATCAGAGAGTGTGACAGTGAGGGGTGTGGGATATATCAGAGAGTGTTACAATGAGCGATGTGGGGTATATCAAAGAGTGTTACTGTGAGGGGTGTGGGGTATATCAGAGAGTGTTACAGCGAGGGGTGTGGGGTATATCAGAGAGTGTTAGAGTGAGTGGAGTGGGGTACATCAGAGAGTGTTACAGTGAGTGGTGTGGGGTACATCAGAGAGTGTTGCACTGAAGGATGTGCGGTATATCAGAGAGTGTTACGGTGAGAGGTGTGGAGTACATCAGAGAGTGTTACAGTGAGGATGTGGGGTATATCAGAGAATGTTACAGTGAAGGGTGTGGGGTATATCAGAGAGTGTTACAGTGAGGAGTGTGGGGCATATGAAAATGTGTTACAGCGACGGGTGTGGGGTATATCAGAGAGTGTTACAGCGAGGGGTGTGGGGTATATCAGAGAGTGTTACGGTGAGAGGTGTGGGGTACATCAGAGAGTGTTACAGTGAGTGGTGTGGGGTACATCAGAGAGTGTTACGGTGAGAGGTGTGGGGTACATCAGAGAGTGTTACAGTGAGTGGTGTGGGGTACATCAGAGAGTGTTGCAGTGAAGGATGTGCGGTATATCAGAGAGTGTTACGGTGAGAGGTGTGGAGTACATCAGAGTGTGTTACAGTGATGGGTGTGGGGTGCATCAGAGAGTGTTACAATGAGGGATGTGGGGTATATCAGAGAGTGTTACAGTGAGGGGTGTGGGGTACATCAGAGAGTGTTACAGTGAGTGGTGTGGGGTATATCAAAAAGTGTTACATTGGGTGTTGTGGGGAAATTAGAGACTGTTATGATTATGGGTGTGGGGTATATCAGAAAGTGTTACAGTGATGGATGTGGTATATATCAAAGAGTGTTACGGTGAGGGGTGTGGGGTACATCAGAGTGTGTTACCGTGATGGGTGTGGAGTCTATCAGAGAGCGTTACAGTGAGGGGTGTGGGCTATATCAGAGAATATTACAATGAGGGGTGTGGGGCATATGAAAATGTGTTACAGCAACTGATGTGGGGTATATCAGAGAGTGTTACAGTAAGGGGTGTGGGGCATATGAAAATGTGTTACAGCGACAGGTGTGGGGTGTATCAGAGAGTGTTGCACTGAAGGATGTGGGGTATCAGAGGGTGTTATGGTAATGTGGTTGGTCAGTGGTACTAAAAGGACTGGATGCTATTCGGTATTGTGCCGAACAATGCATAACTGAAATATGGTGTTGTAATTCTGTTCGCTAAATGCGGTTCATTTCAGTGAGAGTCTGTACAGGTTGGTGCTGTATGCTGTAACATTTTTTTGACAGGCTTGATGTCATTCGGGGATAGATGCAAAATAAAAGACTGATTTACTTTGACACAATCGTGGATTTATTCCTTCCTGTTCTGTCTGTAGTTGGAGTGCTGCCCCTTTAAGAGAGCTGGTCAGGTGACCTGCAGGGACAGAGCTTGGGTCTTGTCTCCAGCCAGCTGTGGAAGTGTTCAGATTTACCGTTCATTTACCTGGTATAATATTCCTGGTTCCAAAGGAAGCACCATCATAACAAATGGCAACAAGGCTGGGATCTGGCACATGTAATGTGTGCAAAATCTGTTTTATTTTGTCCAGAGGAGACATCAGACAGACTTTAGAAATGGTGTGGGATTAGGTGGGTAATGTTGAGGGAAGCAGTCACAAGGGGTTTTGTGTGGCAGTCGATGCCAGATTATAATTCACCAGGGAGTGGGCTGAGAATGGCAATCGTGACGGTCTCAGGCCGATGACTGAAGAAAAGAGTGTATACCCGGGAGCTACTGAAGTTATCACAGAGAGCGGTCATGAGCAGACCTGGGCTGTGGTTAACACCAAGGGGAGATGGTATGCTAGCACCGCCAGTGACGGAGCAGCTGACATGGAGTGCACTCATCGAGGGACCTTTTTGCAGCTAACTGCTACTGAACTCAACTGGCGGGAAAAGTTCCTGCCGATGGGAAAACAAAACGGCGGGCCAATTTGGAGCAATGGACCATTTGGCAAAGAGTCAGAAAATTGGAATTTATGTACAGAATGTTTTAATTTGTTCTTAAAGGTGAACAAAGTAGCTGAGGATATCATGGTACTGGTTTTCTTAAATACCATTGGGAACAAGACCTTCACAATTTTAACGAGAGAAACCCATGGAGAAGCTATTCCAAGAGCTTTGCAAAGTGTTAGGACCCAAGTTGCTGATGATTGCATGAATGTTTCCGTTTTTATCAATGGGTACAGCACAAAGGAGAGTCCGTCACCCAATTCATAGCCACCTTAAAGAAGTTAGCAGAACATTGCAAATTCAGAGGGTTCCTCCATAATGCCTTGCGAGACGGTTTGGTTAATAGTCTCTGACACAAAGCCATCCAACGGAAGCTGCTAACAGGGAGAGACCTGGATTTCAAGGCAGCTTTCAAAATTGCTACCTCAATGGAGTTGGCCACAAGCGAAGAAACCCAGTGGATGCCTGAGTATATCATGTCGTGGAAACTCGACAGAGTGCAGTACCAGCCGTAAGATGCTGCTGATGGGGCAAGAGTGGCCACAGAGTCGACATGATGGACTCAAGAAGCCCAGTGTCGCAGGTGGCAGTAAGTTGGCTATGCTGCCTGAAATTGCTGGGTACAACCCAACCAAGAAATGGGGAGTTAGAAAGAAAAACCCTGAGGACAAGGCATAAGGTACATGCTGCCAGCCAGAGTGTAGACTGGGAGTCAGGGACCTACAGGAGATGCAGAAGGCCTGGAGTCAGCAGAGCTTTGGCCAAACATCTTGCTGGTATGGGGTGAAGCTGATCGTTTCTGGATTTTTCCCAAATTCGAGGGGACGGCAGTAAAGTTGGAAGTGGATAGGGATGCAGTAGTGTCCCTCTATGAGGAGAAATTGAATCCTGCCAAGATTATACTGAGGACAAATGTAGAACCTGAAGGTCTGCCCTGAAGGGCTAAGTACTGATGACAGTACAGTTAAGAGACCAGTGTGCAGAATTGATACTTCACTAGTAAAGGGTGAATACCTGCATTATTCGGCACTTCTGGTTACAAAAAGTAAGACTGAATTGGGGAGTGGTTAATAGGCTGGCTGACTCAATCATGAGTTTGCAAGAGGTCCCAGAGAAGTGTAAGGAAGTCTTCAAAGGAACCCTGGGGGAAATGAAAGCAGTCAAAACTAAACTATAGCTGAAGCCAGAGACTTGTCCATGGAATCTGAAGGCATGTCAATACTGTAAGCAATCTGCCCTAATATGGAGGTGGTACTGGAATGGCTGGTAAATCTAAGAGGGTAGGAACCAGTAACCACCAGTGAATGGGCCACTCCATCATTTCAATCTTAAAAACAGATGGTGTGCTGAGGTGTGGTGACTTTACGGTCACAGTCCCAA
This sequence comes from Chiloscyllium plagiosum, assembly GCF_037043375.1. Taxonomy (NCBI): domain Eukaryota; kingdom Metazoa; phylum Chordata; class Chondrichthyes; order Orectolobiformes; family Hemiscylliidae; genus Chiloscyllium; species Chiloscyllium plagiosum. The sequence goes on from NW_028270183.1 coordinate 22,078,533, forward strand.
GTCCTGCAGATCAATACCCCCTTCCACTCATTGAGGACCTGTTCAGTGCAGTGGTGAGGGAAAGATATTTTCAAAAATGGGTCTGTTGCAGGCGTACTTACAGACAGGGATGACAAATGAGTTCCAGGCTGTATTCCAGAGGGACCATGCATCAACTATTAAGTGGGTTGTCAGGAGTCCAGTGTTAACTGGATGATACTGAAAACAACAAATGCTGGAGATCACAGTGGGTCAGGCAGCATCCATGGAGAGAGGGAAAGCTGGTGTTTCAAGTCTAGATGACTCTTCATCAGATATTTTGATTACTGGATCCTCCAAAGAGGAGCATTTGGGGAATTTCGAAGGAACCCTAAAAAGGTTGCAGGAACACAGCCGAAAAGTAAAAAGAGAAAAATGTGAGTTATTTGAAGGCTGTACAGAGGACCTCTAATTGACGGCAACGGACTACACAAGGCGCCCAAAAAGATGGAGACTGTCATTGAAGGCCCCTGGGCCAAGAATGTGTCTCAACCGAGATTATTCTTGTGACTTGTGAATTACTGTGGCAAGTTCACCTCTGATCTGGCAACCATACGTAAACCTCTGCCTTAGTTGCTGGAAAAGGACCCAGGAATGTGAAGTGGCTTACCAAGAGGTAGAGCAAGCCTTAAAAAAAATCGCAACTGTTAATGCAGTTCAACCCCAAGTTGCTACTGCAGTTGGCCTTGCCTTATGGGTTTGGCACTGGACTGTCACACATTTTACCACGTTAGGCCCATTGCGTTCACACTGAGGTCAGTAACAACTGTGGAGGAAAAATATGATCAAGTTGAAAAATAAGGATTGAGAATTATGTTCGGTGTTTCAAAGGTCACCCATTTCCTTTACAGCAGGCACTTTGTGTCGATGACAGACCACAGGCGACTAACCTCCATTTTTGGCCCGTATATGGAGTTACCATAAATGGACACAGTACACCTGCAGAGATGGGCACTGGCTCTGTTAGTCTACTCGTATGAGATCAAATACCAACAGGCAGAGAAGCACGGCAATGTGGATGCTTTGTCAAAGTTACCACAACCAGGAAATAAGGATGTTCCCAACTGAAACCATAAATTATGTGTTTTTCTCCAGGATGACAAGGTGCCGGTGTCAGGAAATCCGATGCAGAGTGAAACCCAGAATGATCCAGTTTTGAGCTGAATGGTGGACTTATCATAGAAACCGCACAAAAATTATACACTTACCTGGCCAGCAGTGGGAGTTGTCTGTATCAGACTGGTGTTTAATGTAAGGAATGAGAGTTGTTATTCCTCCTCAGTTAAGAGGAAAGATGCTGGAACGAGTGCATAAAGGGCACCCCAGTGTGGTGTGAATGAAAGAAATAGCCAGGAGCTACTATTGGTAGCTGACAGAGGACTCCCAGATTGAGGAGGAAGTGGAATCATGCAAATCCTGTGCATTAGTGAGGAAAGCAGCACCATTGTCACAGTTGGAATGGCCTCAAAATCACCATGTCAGTGAATTCATGTTGATTTCATGGGAGCAGTAGAGGAACAGATGTTTCTCGTGGTTGTGAATGATCATTCGAAGGTGGTGGTCATGAAGTCAGTATCAACAGGAGCAAAGGTAGACTGACAGGATGAAATTTTTGCCAGGTTTGAGAACCCTGAACAAATTGTGAGTGACAATGGCCCATAGTTTGTGGCACAAGAGTTTGAGGAGTACCAGGAAAAACATGGGAGTTGGACATATGAGATTGGCTCTATAGCAACCAGTGACAAACAGCCAGGTGGAGAGATTTGTACAAACCTTGAAGCAGGCTGTAAATCCCTCACAAAGGGAGGGTTTGCTAGGATGATATCACAACAAGTTCCTCAGCATGTACAGGAACATGCCACACACGATGACCCAGTGCTTACCAACGTCCTTAATGTTCAACCACCAGAGCTGAGAACCATGTTTGACTTACTGCAGCTGAAAGAGACCAGAGAGGTGGCAGAGCGAAACAAAGAAGGACAGATGATCGGAAGGGTGGGATCCTCACGGGTCGAGGGAATGCCAAAGAGGAGAGACTGTAATGGTCCAGAATTATATGGGGAGAAATAGATCCCAATGGTTTTGATGGCTGAAATAGAACCGCTGTCACATGCGATGTGGACCAACCACTCCAAAAGCTAGTGCTGCCAAATAAACCTGTTGGACTATAACCTGGTGTGATGTAGACCAGGGATGAGATGATCCAGACGAGACACACAGACCAGCTGGTTGTTGCACCTCACCAAGGAGGGGAGGTCCCTTGGAACATCCTGCCAGTCCAGATGGGACGAGAGGTGTCAACCGAGTCATGTGTCTTTGACTCAGAGTTGGAGACAACTGGAGCATCACAGAAGAAACAACAGCCAGTTGGAATGGGCCATATCTGCAGAACAACAGGAGCTTCCTGAACTCTGGGACATTCCACGAGGAAAGGTTTCTGAGATAAAGAGACAATCTTCAAGGACTCTTCAAAGCCTGATCATGTCGATGTAAACTACAAAAAGGTCATTTTCTTTTTCCATTTTATTAATATTCCTGACAATATGTACATGTGTTAGCTACAATCCTTCTATAATCATTTGAGTTATTGCATATACATGTCGTTCTGCTATAACACATGTTTTGTGAACACGGATTCGCTATAATGCGATTGACGAATTCGGCACACTGATTCCAAAGCGCAAACTTTTCAAACATGTGTTGGCTGTAATGCGATTACATTGCCAACACTTTATGTGCCTTTTCTAAACTGCAATTTTTCTATAATGCAGGGTTGCACAAGAATGCAATTATTGCATTACAGAAGAACTACCTGAATGTTTATTAATGGGAGTTTTCAAATAAAGGGGTGTTATGTATGTAGTTGGACTTGCTGCCTGTTTAAGAGAGATGGTCAGATGATCTGGAGAGGTGGAACTTGGGTTCAGTCCACAACTGGCTGTGGAGGCGTGAGCATGGTCAATAAAGTGTTCCTGTTCGGATTTACCTGGTATGTAATTCATTGTTCCAAAGGAAGCACCAACGTGATAGTTCCCCAACTGAGTGAATATCTGTTGCAGCTGGTGACACGTTCCTCATACATCTTGCCAAGATATCATTCTACTGTCATTTCTCTTCTTGCTACTTAAATCTCATGAAGTGATGTGCATAGGATCATTAATTTAAGCATGTTTGTTCTATTTCTTTGAATTATCACAAGCTGCACTGCCATGGGTAGATGGTTGGCCTAGACTCCACAGATTCTGGGACCTCTTGTAGCATTTTGGTTAGCTTCCCTGCCACTGAGTTTAAGCCTCACAATGCCATTCAATTCAATCATGACTGATCTGATAATCTCCATATTCATGTTTTTCCCCATAACACTTGATTCCGTTACTGATTAAGTCTAAATCCGCCATGAATATAGAACATAGAACAATACCACACAGTACAGGCCCTTTGGCCTTCGATGTTGTGCCAATGTTTTATCCTACTCTAAGATCGAACTAACCCATACACCCTACATTTTGCTGTCATCCATATACCTATCCAAGAGTCGCTTAAATGTCCCTAATGTATCTCACTCTACTACCACTGCTGGCAGTGTATTCCACCACACTCTGTGTAAACAACCTACCTCTGACATCTCCCTGAAACCTTCCACCAATCACCTTAAAATTATAGCCCCTCGTGATAGCTGTTTCTGTCCTGGGAAAAAAATCTCTGGCTATCCACTCTAGATTGCCTCTCATCAACTTGCATACCTCTATCAAGTCACCTCTCATCCTTCTTCACTCCAATAAGAAAAGCCCTAGCTCCCTCAACCTTTCTTCATAAGACCTTGCCCTCCAGTCCAGGCAGTATCCTGGTAAATCTCCTCTGCACCCTCTGTAAAGCACCCACATCCTTTCTATAATGAGGCAACAAGAACTAAACACAATATTCCAAACATGGTCTAACCAGCACTTTATGGAGCTGCAGCATAACCTCGCGGCTCTTAAACTCAATCCCTCAGCTAATGAAAGCCAACAGACCATACGCCTTCTTAATAACCCTATCAACTTGGGTGGCAACTTTGAGGGAGCTATGGACATAGATCCCAAGATCCCTGTGTTCCTCCATACTGCCAAGAATCCTGCCTTTACCCTGTAATCTGCATTCAAATTTGACCTTCCAAAATGGACTCCATCTGCCACTTCCCAGCCCAGTTCTGCATCCTGTCCCTTTGCAACCTGCAACAGCTCTCCACACTATCCACAACTCCACCAATCTTCGTGTCATCGGCAAACTTACTAACCCACCCTTCCACTTCCTAGTCCAAGTCATTTATAAAAATCACAAAGAGCAGAGGTTCCAGAACAGATCACTACAGAACACCACTGGTCACCAAGCTCCAGGCTGAATACTTTCCACATACTATCACTCTCTGTTTTCTATTGGCCAGTTAATTCTGTATCTACACAGCCAAATTTCTTTACTTTCTGAATTAGTCTACTATGGGGAACCTTATCAAATGCCTTGCTAAAATCCATGTACACTACATCCACTGCTCTACCTTCATCAGTGTGTTTTGTCACATTCTCAAAGAAATCAATAAGGCTTGTGAGGCATGAACTGCCTCTCTCAAAGCCATGCTGACTATCTCTAATCAAACAATGCTTTTCCACATAATCATAAATCCTATCTCTCAGAATCCTCTCCAATAATTTGCCCACTACCAACAGAAGACTGGTTTGTAATTCCCAGGATTAACCCTATTCCCTTTCTTGCACAAGGGAAGAATACTTGCCACCCTTCAATCCTCTGATATTACTCCAGTGGATAGTGAAGATGTAAAGATCATTGCAAAAGGCTCAGCAATCTCTTCCCTCATTTCCCGTAGTAACCTTGGGTATATCCCGTCTGTCCCTGGGAACTGATCTATTCTCATGTTTATTAAAATTTCCAGTACATCCTCCTTCTTAACATCAACCTGTTTGAACACATCAGTCTGTTTTACACTCTCCCTACAAACGACAAGGTCCCTCTCACTCGTGAATACTGATGCAAAGTATTCATTAAGGACCTCCCCAACTCCTCCGACTCCAGGCACTAGTTCCCTCCATTATCCCTGATCAGCCTTACTCTCACTCTGGCCATCCTGTTGTTCAGCACATAAATGTAGAATGCCTTTGAGTTTTCCTTATTCCTACCCACCAAGACCCAGCCGCGACAGCCATCTGTGGTAAAGAATTCCACAGAATTCACTACCCTCTGGTGGATGAAACTCCCCCTCTTTTCTATTCTACGTTGAATCTATGAATCTCACTTCCTCCATTCCAGAATAAAGATCACAACCCTTAGTGGAGAATCCCCCAAGGTGAGAGCAGCAAGCTGGAGTATTTCCTGGTTTACGTCTCCCACTTTGGGAGTGCTCCCAGCACTTATCGCAATGCCCAGCTACCTTCCCCCCAGCCCCAACCCCCCAGCCCCAACCCCTCCCCCACTTATCTCTCTACCCTCTCAGCTCACAAGCCTCTTTCCTGATGAAGGGCTCTTGCCCGAAATATAGATGCTCCTGCTCCTCAGATGCTGCCTGACCTGCTTTGCTTTTCCAGCGCCACACTCTCGACTCTGATCTCCAGCATCTGCAGTCCTCATTTTCTCCATGGTTTGGATGAAGGTAACTGAGTTTTGAAATCAGTAACATTGATGGAATGAAACAGAATTAAACTTCAATCAAGGTGCTTCCCCACCCCCTCCCCACCCCCGCCCCCAACCCACTCCAAAACCCTTGGCTCCCTTCGCAACTATTACATTACAATGTGGAACTGTATGTTCATCCATAAATATGCATGAGCGACCAGAGTATGTCATCAATCCTTAGACATCACTTTCCAAGCACACAATGACTCCTATCGTGAAGGACAAGGGCAGCAGATACATAGGGACAGCAACCCATGCAAGTTCCTCTCCGAGTCACTCACCATCATGACTTGGAAATATATCGCTGTTCCTCCAGTGGCACGAGGTTAAAGGCCTAGAAATCCCTCCATAATGGCATTGAGGATTTACCTGTAGCACAGGGAGTGCAGCAATTCAAGAAAGCAGCTCAATACCAGCTTCTCAACAAGGGATAGGGAATAAACTCTGACCCAGCCAGCAACACCCACATCACATGAAGTGAATGAATGAAAGGCTCAGTACTTCCTTTCAGTCTGTTCTAACAATTTGTATCATGGTGCGATTTAAGAAAGACATTGGAAGAAAGTAGCATATGTGGGGGGATTCAAATTCCAAGAAGGCAAGTGACGAACTTTTAATTCAATGAAAGACATCTAAAATTAAAAAGCTTGTCAAATGACTGATGTGTAATCACTGGCAAATGACATAAAATCCCATTTGCTTCACTAATGCTCTTTAGGGAGGGAAATCTGCCATCCTTACCCAGTCTGGTGTATATGTGACTCCAGACCCACAGCAATGGGGTTGATTCTTAACTGCCCTCTAGGCAATTAAGGATGGGCAATAAATGCTGGCCCAGCCAGTGATGCCCATATCACATAAAATAATTTTTTTAGATTGAGTCCAAAAGTGATTATTTTGAAACTTAAGGAACCACATACCTAACAGCAACCCTTGGACTGGAAAATAGCCAATGACACTATTTTTTACGCTCAGTGACTCAAGCACTTAATCCAAAGATGCAAAAGCAACAAAGCCATTCATCAAATGGAGATGCTGAGAAACGGCAGTCTTTTCCCAGCAAGACAAGAATGCTTTTCTTAAAATACTAATGCCAGACACAAGACGCCATTAAATGAAAGAGACAGTTTACCACAGGAATGGCCCTGCAAGGGTAAGAGGGATGGTCAATGCGAGGTCAGCTCCAGTGATGTATAAAGTTCGGGTTGGTGCAGATTGTCCTGAACAAACACAAGGACCATATGAAAGCTGCAAACTCACAAACAGTGTGGGAGCAAAAAGTGCCCAGCTCTTCAACAGCCTTTCAAACTGTTCCAGAACCCATGGGGTTCTCCTTCTCCATCAAGCATTGAACATTAATTGGAATCTGAGGTGGACATGGTGACTGTCACTGCCTCGATGTCTATGCCATCTGAAGAAGAGAATGGATTTCTTCTGAGACTCTCCAGAAGCAAAAGGCAAATTACTAGGATTGTTAGGTCTACAAAATTATGAGAGACAGATGGTGCAGACAGTCAGAGGCTTTTTCCCAGGGTTGAAATTTCAACTCCGGGGAGCAGAAGTTAAAGGTGAGGGGGAGGGGAAGTTTAAGAGAGATATGCAAGGGGGGGTTTTCACACAGAGAGTAGTCGGAGCCTGGAATGCATTGCCAGAGGAACTGGTGGGAGGCACGTTGGTGACATTTAAGGGACATCTGAATTGTTACATAAATGGGGAGGGAATAGAGGGTTACGGACTGAAAAGGGCAGAAAGTTTGATTTTTAGCTTAGTTAGGGCATGATGTTCGGTATAGGCATGGAGGGCCAAAAGGCCTGTTCCTGTGTCGAACCTCTTGTTGTTCTTTGTTCATACTTTGCGTTACATGCTGCTCGTATCAGAGGCAAGGTCGGAGGAACCTGACCCAATGCTAAATCACCCCAAGAGGAGCTACAACAAAAAAAGAACCAGCCTATGTGCTCGGACCCAGAGGGGGAGGCATGTAGTGGTTGTAAAGATCAGTCAGGTGGTCCTCATAGAATGTGAGTTTTCTGATTGGGGCGATTAATCTGGTCCATTTAGGGAGCCCTGCTGACATTCTGTTCACTCTGACAGCTGGCTCTGAGAGAGCTGGATCAGTGTCAAGGACTGCCCACGTGTAAATAAAGGGTGTACTTGGTAACAGGATATCAGCCTCTGCGGAGTTACTAATTTACAAAGGGCATGAGAAAATGTCCACAGACCCTTTCTCAAAGTTAAAAACATGGACTCCACACTTTGAAGTAAAGACTCTTTTTACCATCCAGATTTCTTTTCCTGAACTTACAGATGTTTATAATCTGGGAGCCGAGACTGCTGAAAGGAAACATTATCCCAGAGAGGTCTAAACCCTAAACCTGATGCAATCCAGCTCCTTGTTCAGACTTGCTTCAATCTGTGTTGGGCCCAACTGAGTAGTTTGTCTGAGATCATGTTAACATTTGAAGCCTAGGGCCTGATTAGGAATTGCCCAGGATCCTATCAGTCTGGGGCTTGCCTGTAGCTTATCTGCAGTCTGTGTTGCTTCCTCATTGCAATTCATCAGGCCCTGCTCGGACCTCAGATCTGTCAATGTTTCCCCTCCCTACCTAATTGATTGATCCTGTCGTGATCTCCAAAATATATTATTTTTCATTTACTCATCGTCTAACCCTGTGAAAGTACTACTCTTAAACCACATACAGTCCTGCTCTGATGTATACGGCACTCACTTTCTGAAAAGTCAATCACAGAGTTGTTGACCCATCGTGCAGATGGGTAAACCTTCATTTTCCTTGATGTCTAAGCTACATTTGCAGAAGCAAATCATTTAAAACTTAACACTCAGTTGTAAGAATCCAAATGATACTGTCTGCCCATTATGATCTGCATCTCTATCCTACAGTTATTTTCATCAATCTGCTCAGATAATGCACTGGGACTGGTAGGGCTTGAACTCTGAACATCATCACTTCATCATCATCATCATCATATGCAACACACGTAGACAATAGTTAAGAAGGTGTTAGTATGCTTGCCTTCATTGCTCAGACCTTTGAGTATTGGAGTTGGAACATTATATTGAGGTGGTACAGGACATTGGTGAGGCCTCTTCTGGAGCACTGTGTGCAGTTCTAGTCTCCCTGTTATAGGATGGATATTATTAAGCTGGAGAGGATTCAGAAGAGATTTATCAGAATGTTGTTGGGAATGGAGGTTTGAGTAATAGGGAGAGCCTGGGTAGGCTGGGACTTTTTTCACTGGAGTGTAGGGGAGTTGAGAGGTGACCTTATAGAGGTTTATAAAATCATGAGGGGTATAGATAAGGTGAATGTCTCTGCTGCCCTTGTCCTTCTACATGGAAATGATCATGGGTTTGGAAGGTGTTGTTGAAGGAGCGTGGGTGAATTTCTAAATGCATGTTGTGGATGGTACACTACTGCTACTGAGCATCACTGGTGGACAATGTGAAAGTTGAAAGCTGCTTATCCCTAAATGGTGTCAAGTTTCTTGAGTGTTTTTGGAGCTGCACTCATCCAGGCACATGCAGAATATTTTATCTCACTCCTAATTTGTGCCTTGCAGATAGTGGACAGACTCTGGGGAGTCAAGAGTTGAGTTATCACTGAATTATTCATTCATAGCCTCTGACCTGCTTTTGCAGCTGCATGTTTATATGGCAAGACAAGTTCAGCTCTCAGTCAATGGTAAGCACCCCATCCCAATCCCCAAACCACTGAATGTTGATAATAGGGTCTGTAGTCATGGTTATGCCAATAGACGTCAATACCACTGTGCTTTGCAGATGAACAGGGCAGTTAAATCCCTGGGGCATCCTGACCAATACTTATTGTTAAATCTACATCACTAAAACTGGTTATCCAGTTATTCCGTGGTTGTTTGTGGGACCTCGGTGTGTACCAAATGGCTGCTATTTTTGCTATGTTACAATCAACATTCCCTCTCATTACTCCAACAGAAGTGAAAATTAATGTGTCGATGCAGAGATTGGCAGAGACTGGTGGACACTTAACTTAGACAGAACCTTGATTATAACGGTGATGACACTTCAAGGGTGCTCTACTTGACTCTAAAACACCTTGCTACCACCTGAGATCAGGAAGTAGCAAATTCCTTCCACCCTGAATCATTGCTCCTCTCCCCCCCCCCAATTCCACCCAGTCATACTACACTTTCTACAAGTCAAGACTTATTTTCCTCAGATACTATGCTCGCAACAATTGTTCTTTGCAAGGACTCCATCCAGTCTGCATTTGAATGAATTAATACCAAGTCCTCGTTGCAGACAGCCAATTCCATGGACTGAGGATTCTCTCATTGAAGTGTTCTAGTTCCTTATTTTTCACATGGGATATGGCCATAGCTGGCAAGGCCAGCATTTGTTACCCATCTTTAATTGTCCTAAAAGTGAGCGAGTTGCTTGAAACTTTCAGAGGGAAGTTGAGTTAACCACATTGCTGCTAGTTTAGTCACATGGAGGTCAGACCAGGTAAGGGCAACAGATTTCTTTCCCTGAAGTGAAACAGATGGGATCTTTTGACAACTGATGGGAGATCTCACAGGTAGCCATTATTGAGACTGGTTTTATATTCGACATTTAATTGAATTTAAATTCTGCCAGAATGGGATTGAGACTCATTTTCCCAAAGCATTTAGCTGAGCTTCCAGATGTCTAATCTCGAGACTTTCCCACTACACAACCATCTCCCTGCAGATTGCTCCTGCAGATTCATTTTAACATTGTCCCTTCTGGCATGTGGCACGTCCTCTGGGTCTGCTGTTCAAAACAAGGTTAAACTATTCAATTTGTTCTGTCTCATCCAATTGCTTTCATATCTGAAAATAAAATATTACATCATCTCTTAACAATCTTCACATAGCAATCAAGGAAATCCTTAATAGTGGAGGGCTTTGGGATCCATGGCAACAATGTTGTTAATAGCATGTCAATTGTATTGCTTGTGTGGTTAGGGATAACTAAGTCGAGGGAATTGATTAAGTATCTTGAGCACATATAAAAAGGGACTGATCATCGGGGATTTGGCGTGCAGCAGTCCCTTGCAACCAAAGATTAAAATTGTTTAGACACTCCCAAGCAACTTGCCTTTTCTGAACCTTCAGGGAGTCCATGTTCCACATGTGTGAAATTATTTTTTAATTTTTAATTTTGTTTGCGTTTCAGCCGCACGCTCTAGTTGTTTGGCCACCCGGAATGGAGATGAGCTTGGGAGAGCAGGGCCATGGGTTCTTCATGGGTTTGTTACAGGACCTGGTTAAGGTTGATATTAATGGGTCCAGGTAGTGAACAACTGAGAGGGTCATTATACCTGGTTTCTGTCCCTCTTCTGTGGTTATATCCATGCCTGGGTGACCCCAGAAATGCAGTGTGCCAATATGCTTGTGGTTTTCTGTGACTGTGCGAACCACAGGGCTAGAGTCCACCAAGTTACCCTCGTCCTTGGTCGGCTGGGTGGGTAATGAGTGATGCCAGCAGTTTAGGTTCAGTTCCTATATCAGCTGAGGTCAGTGTGCAGTGAATACCTTCTCAAAATCGGTTCTCTGAGGGGTGACCGTCAGGTTAAACTCAGCACCAGCCATCTCTCTCTTTAATAAAGACTGTGGCAACTTTCACTTTTGTGCACCAGAAATAATATTTTTGATAAGTTTCCTGTAAAGTTTTGATTTTTGTTAGAGAGCCCCTTTCAAGGCCTGCTAGTAACTCGCTTCAAAAGAATGCGAAAAGGGACTGGTGGGGTTGTAGGTCAGAGGCAGACCTAGGTCATAATGCATTTTGTGAATAAACTAACTGCTAGTAAGGCTTTGTGCCTAGATTCACCATTTAGCCTTGGGATCCATTTAACACAAAGCCACCGGTTCCTTCAGAGCCTGCGACTCACACCAAGTGGCATGTCTCAAGTCACTGTTTCTTTGCCCTCCCCAGGTTTAAGTCGGGCTGCCTTGCCATTTGGTCTGATGCGCCGGGAGCTGGCATGCGAAGGATACCCCATCGAGTTGCGGTGCCCAGGGAGCGATGTCATAATGATCGAGAGCGCCAACTATGGGCGAACTGACAGCAAGATCTGTGACGCCGACATCTTCCAGATGGAGAACGTGGAGTGTTACCTTCCTGACACCTTCAAGATCATGTCACAAAGGTAGGATGTCAATTACAGGGGATGTGACTCAGAGACCTGGGGACGCGACCCAATGGGGAACAAGTTGGGAGGCGGCATTGTGCGGGGGAGGGGAAAATAAAATCCATAAGAGACGAGTATGCATTCCTAATCAGGTTCCTCCTTTTCTGGTAATAAAAAATTCTGTTGATTTTGCCAATCACCCATAACATTTTAGCCAAGGAATCCTGACCTGATCCTCAGATTGTACAATGAGTGAGCCAGAGGCTGCACAGACTCCACTCTTTCCTCATTCTAAAGTCATGTATTTTGTCCTTATTATACACATGAGCCCATTGCAATATTATTTGTTGTTGGCATGCCAAAATGTATTCTGGGAGGTTTCAGTGAAGAGCTAAAATACAAGATTGAAGTGTTTGCAGTGCCACAGCAGGCAGGAGGGTACAATTACAATGTGACACATTTACTTCGGATTCTTCCATTACAAATGTGGGGATAGGAGTTTTGAAATTGACACAAAATTGTGTCAGGACCTGACAGCAGAGCATGATATAATCAAAGTACACACAGACCAGGGATTTGCAAATAGAGAGATGATAATTTCTTGCAGGAGATAGGAAATGTTCAGCACAAACCACCGGACATGGCCGATAGCTCTATCTTTATTGTTGTTCCACCAATATCACCTGAGTTTCCTGTACCTGTTCACAAGTGCATTCTCGCTGCCTTTCCAGTTTAAAGATCTTCACTTCCATCCTCTCCAAACTCCAGACACCAATACCCACGTTTTTAAAACCTACATCTTTTACCAAGCTTTTAGTCACTGAGCTGAACATCCTATTTACATGGCTTAGTGTCACATTTTTGTCTGATATTGCTTTACAGCAATAATTATGCATTAAATTGATTTTTCTAACAAGAGGATTCAAGTACAGGAGCAGGATGACTTGCTGCAGTTGTTCAGGACCTCAGTGAGACCACACCTCGAATATTGTGTGCCGTTGTGGTCCCCTTATCTGAGTAAAAATGTTCTGGTAATGGAGGGAATTTAACAAACATTCCTGGGATGGCAGAGCTGATGTACAAAGAGATGTTAGGACTATATTTACTTGAGTTTAGAAGAGTGAGAGGAATCTCTGTGAAATCTATAAAACTCTAACTGGATAAACACAGGAAGGATGCTCCTGATGACTTGGGGAGTCCAGAACCAAGTGTCACAGTCTAAGAATAGTAGGAATACCATTTAGGATTGAGATTAGGAAACATTTCTACACCTATACTGTGGTGAACCTGTGTAATTCTCTGCCACAAAGAGCAATTGAGGCTGAAACATTAAATGTTTTCAAGAAGGAGGTAGATATTGTTCTTAGGGCTAAAGCGTGTGAGGAGAAAGGGGGAACAGAATACTGAGCTGGATGATAGCCATGATCATATTAAATGTTGGAACAGTACTGAAGGACCAAATGGTCATTCCTGCTTGTGTTTTCCATGTTTCCAAAAATGGAAGTTGGTATTGACTAGGCAGGTGAATGTAGCAGCTTCTTAAGTATCACTGTGTATCGCTTTATGGTTGCCATCGATTTACAGTTCACAGAATTCATCTTGTTAGTAACATTGGCTGTCTGGACTCACTGGATCAAGAGGCTGTGGGCTAGAAGGATCTCCCTCTTGCAGTGTGGTCCTGTAGACTCTGGTCATCCTGAGCTTCGTGAAGGTACCTTTAGCACCAACCTCTTCATGTGGAGGCTGGTCAGCATTTGCACAAGGTTTGCTGATGGCCCTGGACTTGCTGGTGTATCTGTCCTTCCTCCATGTCTTTGCATCTTCATTATAACCCAGCAATACAGACGATAACCCTTACTGCGACCAGATCCATCTGTCATTCTTCCAATGAATATGTGCGGGGAGCAGAAGGAAACCCAGAACAGATTCTTAATAATGTGAACAGTCAGCATTCACATCACATACTGATGAACATTTTGCAGAGTTCTCCATACAGTGGAACATGGAGTACTTAGACAAGAAGGGTCTTGGAATGTGTCTACACAATACTTCAACTTTGCACCTTATTCTGGTGAATGCAGCATATTACAAGAGGCAACCATAGATTGTAAGTTCTGCATGAGTACTGACACTCTGTCCTCCTAGCGCCATTTCATCATGGAAGGCAGCATTACGTGTAAGACCGTGTTGCAGAAGGTGAGAGGAATCAGGCCCATTCCCTGTGATGACCATGGGATCTCGCATTATCATTATGTTTTGTGGCCCAATTATAAGGTCATCCTCCCAGAGGTGACTATCTTCAATCTGCAGTGACATGGTCGAGATTATTTGTGATCAGCATTTGCACACCGCACAGTTGGAAACTGACTGTGTTTCACATGCATGATGCTATGATTACAGAGGACTTCACCCTCTACCCTGGAAGTGTCTGATTGATGTGATTGCTCCCTGAATGGACTCCCATCAATCCGAAATGAAGCTTGTGTGTTGAAACAAGAAAACAAACACTGAGTCTGCCCTACCTGGGTGTGATCACAGCCATTTTCAATCTGCGTGTGGCTTTAAGAGTCGAGAGAAAATGGTAGGGAATGGGGTTGCACTTAACTCCATGTGACACATGCTCAGCTTGGTGATGAAGACCTCCCAAAGTCCCTTTAACTTGACACTCCCCAGACACCCTATCATTTTTCATCCCCCACCCACCACCCAGAGCGACGACTGTAACACTGACCCTAGCCCTCTGAGTCCGAGCCCAAACAGACCACTGTGGTGGTGAATGCCAACACCTCCCATTCCCACAGCTTCCTATGTTCTCCCATGTACTATCATTTTCCCATCCACTAACATTACCCGATAGAGGTTTATAAAATTATGAGAGGCATGGATAGGGTTAACAGTCAGAATTTTTTTCCCAAAATTGAAATGTTTAATTCGAAAGGGTATGCATTTAAGGTGAAAGAGGCAAAATTCAAAGGAGATGTGAGGGGCAAGTATTTTTACACAGAGAGTGGTAGGAGTCTGTAACATGCTCCCAGGGGTAAGTGGTGGGGGCAGGTACAATAGGGGCATTTAAGCGGCTTTTAGATAAGCACATGAATAAACAAGGAGTGGAGGGATATGGACCATGGGCAGGCAGAAGGGATTAGTTTAATTTGGTGTCATATTTGGCACAACATTGCAGGCCAAAGGGCCTGTTCCAGTGCTGTACTGTTCGATATTCTATATCAAACTTGCCTCCATTACCATTCTTGTCTTCTCTGCATCCCTAGTTGCTGCTTCCAATCCCCAGCTTTGAGTTCCCCAATTTTACAACAATCTTCACCATTTGACTTTCATTGCACTGACCCCAGGAATGACCATGGCCCCCACCGTCCTAACCCCTGACAGCTCCCTGTGTCCATCCTTAGGGGACTGGTTGGTTTAGTTGGCCAGTATGGATTAGATTGGTACCAACAGCACAGGGGTCAATCCCTGTTCTGGCTAGGTGCACTGGGGACCTGCTGTATGACCCCTGCTGGAGGTGGCAGTACTGTGGGTCAGAGCTGCTGTCAGACAGAGAACTCAAAATTAAACTCCTGAGTCGTGTTTCAAGAAGAAAAGTATGAGAAATATGTAAGTGATCAGTAAGATAATGTTGCAAAGCACTTGGCAAGTAGAAATTCTTCTGACTCCTGGTGAGGAGCCTATAAGATCTGGTGGACTTGTACTGATACATCCAGCTTTGTCTCTTTCTCTCTCTTTTCAATATATCCATTCCTCTCCCTTGTTTAAAAGCACTGGCTATCCCTCAATTCTTTAAAGCAAAAAGAACACCAGAAATTAGTTGATAAAACTCCCAAGCTACATCTCCCTGTTCCTCTCTCTCACTCTGCTTCCTTTCTCTCACTTTTTTTTCTTTTTATCTCCCTCTCTCTAACTCTCTGTCTCACACTTCTCCATATCCCACCCTCATTCTTTCTCTCTCTTGTCTCTCTCTTTCTCTCTCACTTCTCTATCTCTCAATCTTCTTGACTTCTCTCTTTTGTTCCTTCCCCCCCTTCTCTTTTTCTTTCTCTCTTTCACTCTCTCTTAGCTCCCCCTTTCAGTCTTTCTCCCTTTCTTGAAGTCCACCATTCTATTTTCCCTTTCCCTCCCTTTTCTATATCTCTTCCCCCATCTCACCCTTTCACCCATCACTCCCTTTTCCATTTACTGTATAGTTCGCTCTGGAATTGCATCTTCCAAAATGTATCACCTCACATTTGCCCGGATTGAACTCCATCTGCTATTTCTCTCCCCAGCCCACCAATCTATCTATATTCTGCTGTATTTGCTGACAATCCCCTTCACCATCTGCAACTCCACCAATCTTAGTGTCATCTGCAAACTTGCTGATGAGGCACCTTACACCTTCCTCCAAAATCATTTATGTATATCACAAACAACAGTGGTCCCAGCACAGAGACCTGTGGGACACCGCTGGTCACAGGTCTCCATTTTGAGAAGCTCCTGCCCACTACTACTCTCTGTCTCCTGTTACCCAACCAGTTCTCTCTCCATCTAGCTAGAACACCCTAGACCCCATGCAACTTCATCTTCTTCATGTGCGTACCATGGGGAACTTTATCAAACATCTTACTGAAGGCCATGTATATGACTTCTATATCCCGTCCCTCATCAATCAACTTTGTCACCTCTTCAAAGAATTCTATTAGGTTTCTCTCTGCACAAAACCATGCTGCCTATCACTGATAAGCCCATTTTCTTCCAGTATCTTCTCCAGCAGCTTTCCTGCCACTGATGTCAGGCTCACCAGTCTATAATTATCTGGATTATCCCTGCTACCCTTCTTAAACAAGGGGACGACATTAGCAATTCTCCAGTCCTCTGGCACCTCCTCCGTTTTCAAGAATGCTGCAAAGATTACTGTTAAGGCCCCAGCTATTTCCTCTCTCGCTTCCCTCAGTAACCTGGGATAGATCCCATCCGGACCTGGGGACTTGTCCATCTTAATGCCTTTTAGAATACACAACACCTCCTCCCTCCTTATGCCAACTTGACCTAGAGTAATCAAAGATCTATCCCTAACCTCAAAATCAGCCATGTCCCTCTCCTCGGTGAATACCAATGCAAAGTACTCATTCAGAATCTCACCCATTTTCTCTGACTCCATGTGTAACTTTCCTCCTCTGTCCTTGAGTGGGCCAACCCTTTCCCTTGATACCCTCTTGCTCCTTATCTATGAATAAAAGGCTTTGGGGTTTTCCTTAACCCTGTTCGCTAAGGATATTTCATGGCCCCTTATAGACCTCTTAATTCCCCATTTCAGATTGGTCCTACATTCCCAATATTCTTCCAAAGCTTCATCTGACTTCAGTCACTTAGACCTTATGTATGCTTCCTTTTTCCTCTTAGCTAGTCTCACAATTTCACATGTCATCCATGGTTCCCTAATCTTGCTATTTCCATCCCTCATTTTCACATGACATATCTCTCCTGAATTCTAATCAACCTCTCTTTAAAAGCCTTCCACATATTGAATGTGGATTTCCCTTCAAACAGCTCCTCCCAATCTACATTCCCCAGCTCCTGCCAAATTTTGGTATAGAAATAGAAATAGAAGAATACAGCGCAGTACAGGCCCTTTGGCCCTCGATGTTGCGCCGATCCAAGCCCACCTAGCCTACACTAGCCCACTATCCTCCATATACCTATCTAATGCCCATTTAAATGCCCATAAAGAGGGAGAGTCTACCACTGCTACTGGCAGGGCATTCCATGAACTCACGACTCGCTGAGTAAAGAATCTACCCCTAACATCTGTCCTATACCTACTACCCCTTAATTTAAAGCTATGCCCCCTCGTAATAGCTGACTCCATATGTGGAAAAAGGTTCTCATGGTCAACCCTATCAAAACCTCTAATCATCTTGTACACCTCTATCATGTCACCCCTAAACCTTCTTTTCTCCAATGAAAACAGCCCCAAGAGCCTCAGCCTTTCCTCATACGATCTTCCTACCATACCAGGCAACATCCTGGTAAACCTCCTCTGCACCCGTTCCAGTGCCTCCACATCCTTCCTATAGTATGGCGACCAAAACTGCACACAATACTCCAGATGCGGCCGCACCAGAGTCTTATACAACTGCAACATGATCTCAGAGCTCCGGAACTCAATTCCTCTACCAATAAAAGCCAGTACGCCATATGCCTTCTTCACCGCACTATTTACCTGGGTGGCAACTTTCAGAGATCTGTGTACATGGACACCAAGATCCCTCTGCTCATCCACACTACCAAGTATTCGCCCATTAGCCCAGTACCCCAGCTTTTTGTTACTCTTACCAAAGTGAATCACTTCACACTTACCTACATTGAACTCCATTTGCCACCTTTCTGCCCAGCTCTGCAACTTATCTATATCCCGCTGTAACCTGACACACAGGTTTGGGCAGCACGGTGGCACAGTGGTTAGCACTGCTGCCTCGCAGCGCCAGAGATCCGGGTTCAATTCCCGCCTCAGGCGACTGACTGTGTGGAGTTTGCACATTCTCCCCGTGTCTGCGTGGGTTTCCTCCGGGTGCTCCGGTTTCCTCCCACAGTCCAAAGATGTGCAGGTCAGGTGAATTGGCCATGTTAAATTGTCCGTAGTGTTAGGTAAGGGGTAAATGTAGGGGTATGGGTGGTTTGCGCTTCGGCGGGTCGGTGTGGACTTGTTGGGCCGAAGGGCCTGTTTCCACACTGTAAAGTAATCTAATCTAATCTAATCCTTCCTCACTGTCAACAACTCCACCGACTTTCGCATCATCCGCAAACTTGCTCACCCAACCTTCTAGCCCCTCCTCCAGGTCATTTATAAAATTGACAAACAGCAATGGTCCCAAAACAGATCCTTGTGGAACACAGCTAGTAACTGACTCCAAGATGAACCTTTACCATCAACTACTACCCTCTGTCTTCTTCCAGCCAGCCAATTCCTAATCCAAACCTCCAACTCACCCTCAATGCCATACCTCCGTATTTTTTGCAGTAGCCTACCATGGGGAACCTTATCAAACGCCTTACTAAAATCCATATACACCACATCTACCGCTTTACCCTCGTCTACCTCCTTAGTCACCTTCTCAAAGAATTCAATAAGGCTTGTGAGGCACGACCTGCCCTTCACAAAACCATGCTGACTATCCTTGATCACATTATTCCTATCCAGATGTTCATAAATCCTATCCCTTACAATTCTCTCTAAGACTTTGCCCACAACAGAAGTGAGACTCACCGGCCTATAGTTACTAGGGTTATCCCAACTCCCCTTCTTGAACAAGGGAACCACATTTGCTATCCTCCAGTCTTCTGGCATCCCCCAGTAGGCTATCCCCCAGTTTAGCACTCTTCCTTTGGGACCGCTCTCGTCTTTGTCCAAGTGTTCTAAAATTTATGGAATTGTGATCACTTTTCCCAAAGTAATGATGAAGGGCTCTGGCCCGAAACGTCAATTTTTATGCTCCTCAGATGCTGCCTGACCGGCTGTAGTTTTCCACTCTCAATCCTGATCTCCAGCATCTGCAGTCCTCACTGTCTCTTTTCCCAAAGTAATCCCCCACTAAAACTTCAACCACCTAGCCAGCCTCATTCCCCAACACCATGTCCAGTATGGTCCCTTCCCGAGTTGGACTACTTACATACTGCTTTGGAAAACCCTCCTGGATACTCCTTACAAATTCTGCCCCATCTAGATATCTAACACTAAGCGAATCTCAGTCAATGTTGGGAAAATTAAAATCTCCTATCACC
This sequence comes from Chiloscyllium plagiosum, assembly GCF_037043375.1. Lineage (NCBI taxonomy): Eukaryota > Metazoa > Chordata > Chondrichthyes > Orectolobiformes > Hemiscylliidae > Chiloscyllium > Chiloscyllium plagiosum. The sequence continues at coordinate 22,098,140 of NW_028270183.1, forward strand.
ACCACCCTGTTACTCTGACATCTTTCCATAATCTGTTTACATATTTGTACCTCTATCTCACACTCACTGTTGGGAGGCCTGTAGTACAGCCCCAACCTTCCTATTTCTGAGCTCTGCCCGTATTGCCTCACTGCTTGAGTCCTCCATAGTGCCCTCCTACAGCTGTGATATTTTCTTTGACGAGTAATGCAACTCCTCCACTCCTTTTACCTCCCTCTCTATCCCGCCTGAAGCATCGATATCCTGGGATATTTAGTTGCCAATCATGCCCTTCCCTCAACCAAGTCTTAGTTATAGTAATAACATCATACAACCTGAAGGTGGCAACGCAGATCATTAGAGTGGTTAAGATGGCATCCAGCATGCTCTCCATCACCAGACGGGGTATTGAGTACAAGGGTTGGCAGGTCATGTTATAGTTGTGTAAGACTTTGGTTCGGCCACATTTGGAATACTGCGTATGGTTCTGGTCACCACATTACCAAAAGGAAGTGGATGCTTTGGAGAGGGTGCAGAGGAGGTTCACCAGGATGTTGCCTGGTATGGAGGATGCTAGCTATGAGGAGAGTTTGAGTAGATTAGGATTATTTCCATTAGAGAGGGGACCTGATTGAGGCCTACAAAATCATGAGAGCTGTAGATAGGGTGGATAGCAAGAAACGTTTTCCCAGAATGCAGGACTGAATTACTCGGGGTCACGAGTTCAAGAGGAGAAAGGTTTAGGAGAGATATACGTGGAAAGGTCTTTATGCAGAGGGTGGTGGGTGCCTGGAATGTGTTGCCAGCGGAGGTGGTAGGGGTGTGAACAATAGCATCATTTAAGATGTATCCAGACAGATACATGAATGGGAAGGGAGCAAAGGGATACAGACCCTCAGAAAATAGGTGACAGGTTTAGTTAGAGAATCTGGATCAGCACAGGCTTGGAGAGCCCAAGGGTCTGTTCCTGCGCTGTAATGTTCTTTGTTCTTTGTTCCCTGTTTTCCCGTCCCTCACTCTTTCTCCCATTCCTTCTTCCCTCCATCTCTCTGCCTGCACCCCCATCTTACCTTCCTTCTCTCTTTACCTTCCCTTTCTCCTTCCGTCCCTCACCTTCCCACTCTCTTCCGCTCTCGTTCTCTGTCCCTCATTGTGGTATCATAGAATCTCTGCAATGTGGAAGCAAGCCATTTGGCCCATCAAGTCCCCATTGACCCTCTAAAGAGCAGTACACCCAGAAACCTCATCCCCACCCCACCCCACCCTCCACCATATCCCTGTAGCCCTGCATTTTCCACAACTAGCCCACCTAACCTGCACATCTTTGAACAGTATGAGCAATTTAGCATAGCCCACCTAAACTGCACATCTTCGAACCATTCCCCACTGCTCTGTCTCTTCCTACCCCTCTTTCGTTACCTTCCCACGATCCCTCCATTTTCTCTCTCTCTCCTAATCCCTCCCCTCTTCCCCTCCCTCTCCCGGTCTCTCCTACCTTCCTCCATCCCTCCCCTTCCCCCCTCTCTCTTTTTTCTCCCTCCCCTCTCCCTCTCCCCTCTTTCTCCCTCCCCTCTACCCTTCTCCTCTCTCATTCACTCCTCCTGTTTCCCACCCCCCTGGGCATTCAGTATCAATAAGTGGAGAAGTAAGATGATGTACTGACCGGCTAAGTTGTCTGGAAGTCTCCATTTCTGTGGTAATACATGGGCTTTGATCAATATGTTGTCTGCTCCAAACCTCAAGTGCAATCAACAAAGCAAAACTTGCCAATAGATCAATAGTAGCTGCATCAGTCAGTACGGACTGTTCATTAAAACCTTGGCGCCAACTAAATCAGTGGGGAGCTTCTACCTGACAGCCTTTCGGGGATGTGACTTGACGTGTGGTCTGAGCAATGGAGAGTGCGATCAATAACACAACTGGACCAGGATGCTCCAGCACCCACTTCCTAAAAGAATGTTCTGTGATGTAATCAATACAAATTGAACCTTCTTGAGTGGGAAATAGACTCTGGGCTGCACAGTGTTCTTTTAAAAGCGCACTGACTCCATGACATGCAAAAAGGAAAAGTGGGAGACCTGTCACCCATATCCCACCCCTCGTCCTCCATGACGTACCCTGGCTCCAGGTTAAGTAATGTCTCTGGTTTTGAATTCAAATTTTTTTTAAATCAAATCTCTCCTATCGCCTGAGTCATCATTTCCAGGCTGAGTTCCCGCTGTGATATTGCATCACTCCAAGACTGCTTCTTGTACATTCTCAGTTTGAATCAAGCCATTTATGCAGCTTAAACTTTGGAGTCTCTAAACCTCTCGGGTACTGCCACATCTTTTGAGATGCACCTTAAAACCTCTGTGTTTGATCAAGCTTTTGGTTATTTGTAACTTAACACCTATTATTGCACCTCCTTATAGTGCTCTGCCTCCTAGTTTTTAAATCGCTCCCTGGCACCTCCATCAGGCGTTTTATCATGTTACAAATGCTGTATGAATATAAGTTGTTGTGTCTTCCTTCACATCTTGAAGATCGATCTTCCTGCTGGATCACATATTCATGAGGGCTGGCCACCCTGCTGTGCCTCAACCAGGTCCCTATCCTTCAGCTCGAGAATGCAAACACGAAGGGGGCTATTCGCCTATTGAAGCATCATAGTCAATCCTGATCTTGACTCTTATCTGTTAACCACAACACCCCTAATATCAACATATGAATACACTGTACAGGGGCAATCATTAGCTAGTTCAAGAGACAAACAACTGGTGTGTTTGAATGGTCCCAAGCCAGACAAATCAAGAGAATACATGCATCTTTTCTTTTTGTACAAAATTTAGTCACCCATAAGGGTAAATGAGTAATGTTTTATTTTATTCATTCATGTAATATGGGTGTCACTCAATAGATCATCATTTATTGCCAATCCCTAATTAACCCTTGAGAAGGTGGAGGTGAGCTGCCTTTTTGAATTGCTGCAGTCCATGTGTTGCAGGTACATCCACAGTACTGTTATAGAGGGAATTCCAGGATTTTGACCCAGCAACACTGAAGGAACTGTGATATATTCCATGTCAGGATGACAAATGACTTGGAGGGGAACTTGCAACTGATGGTTTTCCTATGTATCTGCTGCCCTTGTGCTTCAAGATATCAGTAGTTGTGCTTTTGGAAGGTGATTTATGAATTTCAGTGCCAGCGTGACGTAGACAGTACATGACAGCAATGTGTTGGATCACCTCAAACAGCACACCCTCTCAGCTGTTTTAGCGTATTGGCCATACGCAACAAGCCCATGCTTGCAAAACTCAGAATATAATGTCTAAACTTAGATGAGATTCCACCATTTGACAGTACTTGTTGAATAATCCTGAGTTCGTTAAGAATTGCACTGACAATCAGTTTAAAATTATTTGTCATCTCTGAATCGAACTGCCCTCTGCAGGCAAAAGCATTATGTTCAGGCACTGAACCTTCTTTGAATGAAACAAAAATATGATAGTGAGGACAATAGTTCCCTGGTGCAATCGGCATAGCAAGGTGTTAACCAATCAGTGATGACTTGCCAACCATCGGTGCCATTTTCTTATGTAGTCTAAATAGTTCCTTTGACGATGGGCGTTTGTCCTCATAAGTGGAAGCTTTGAAAACGTGTTCTCTTTTGAACAAATCCAGTTTTCCTATGTTCAATACCAATGCAAAGATGCTTTCCAGCTTTATATGATCCATTTGCTTCTTCATTTTAAATATCCGCATGAGCTTTCACATTTGAAGGGAATGTCAATCTGGCTGACCTCTTCTTGAAAATAAAGACATTTTCAAGCCCTTGAGAAGATGGGGTAAAAATACATCACTTCGTACAATCTCTGAAACATGTCGGTTTCGTGATGGCAGAAGTTACCTGCTTCAATTTAAATAGATTTAAAGTTTTTAACCTTCTCAACCAAATCAAACAATATCCAATCACACCCATTGATCAATCCTTCCATTAACACACACTGATAAATCCTACAGTTCAACACACTCATCAGTCCCTCCATCCACACACACTGATCAATCACTACATTCACACACTGATCAATCCCTCCATTCACACACTGATCAATCCCTCCATTCACACACACTGATCAATCGCTCCATTCACACGCTGATCAATTCCTCCATTTGTACACACTGATCAATCCCATTCACTCACTGATCAACCCCTCCATTCACGCAATGATCAATCGCTCCATTCATGCAGTGATCAATCCCTCCATTCAAACACACTGATCAATCACTCCATTCACACACTGACCAATCCCTCCATTCACTCACTGATCAACCCCTCCATTCACGCAATGATCAATCGCTCCATTCATGCAGTGATCAATCCCTCCATTCAAACACACTGATCAATCACTCCATTCACACACTGATCAATCCCTCCATTCACACACTGATCAATCCCTCCATTGACACACTGACCAATCCCTCCATTCACACAGTGACCAATCCCTCCATTCACACACTGACCAATCCCTCCATTCACACACTGATCAATCCCTCCATTCACACACTGATCAATCCCTCCATTCATACGCACAGATCAATCCCTCCATTCACACACTGATCAATCCTTCATTTCAAACAATGATCAATATCTCCATGCACACGCTGATCAATCACTGCTTACGCACACAGTTCATCCCTCCATTCGCACACTTATCAATCACTACATTCACTCACTGATCAACCCCTCCATTCACTCATTGATCAATCCATCCTTTCACACGCTGATCAATCACTCCATTCACTCACTGATCAATCACTCCATTCAAACACTGAACGATCCCTCCATTCACTCACTGAACAATCCCTACCTTCACGCACATCGATCAATCATTCCATTCACACACTGATCAATCCCTCCATTCACACACTGATCAATCACTCCACTCACACACTGATCAATCAGTGGTTGGCACTGCTGCCTCACAGCGCGAGAGTCCCAGGTTTGATTCCAGCCTCGAGCCACTATCTGTGTGGAGTTTGCACGTTCTCCCTGTGTCTGCATGGGTTTCCTCTGGGTGCTCCGGTTTGCTCCCACAGTCCAAAGATGTGCAAGTCAGGTGAATTGGCCATGCTAAATTGCCCAAAGTGTAAGGTGCATTAGTCAGCGGGAAATGGGTCTGGGTGGATTACTCGTCAGAGGACCGGTGTGGACTGGTTGGGCCAAAGGGCCTGTTTACACACTGTAGGGAATCTAATCTAATTTAATCTAATCCCTCCACTCACACACTAATCAATCCTTTGATTCACACACTGATCACTCCCTACATTCACACACTGATCACTCCCTACATTCACACACTGATCACTCCCCACGCTCACACTTTGATCAGTCACTCCATTCACACATTAATCAGTCACTCCATTCACACACTGAACAATCCCACCATTCAAACACTGATCAATCCCTACATTCAAACACTAATCTATATCTCCATGCACACACTGATCAATCACTCCAGTCACACACACTGATCAATCACTCCATTCATAGAACATAGAAAGGACATAGAACAGTACAGCACAGAACAGGCCCTTCAGCCCACGATGGTGTGCCGACTATTGATCCTCATGTAAACCTAATGTATGAACTCTCAAATTTCTGTGACCACATGCATGTCCAGCAGTCTCTTAAATATCCCCAATGACCTCGCTTCCATAACTGCTGCTGGCAACGCAGTACATGCTCTCTCAACTCTCTGCGTAAAGCACCCGCCACTGACATCCCCTCTATACTTTCTGCCAAACAGCTTAAAACTATGACTCCTCGTGTTAACAATTTCTGCCCTGAGAAAAAGTTTCTGACTATCAACTCTATCTATGCCTCTTATTATCTTGTACACCTCAATTAGGTCCCCTCTCTTCCTTCTTTTTTCCAATGAAAAAGTCCGAGCTCAGTCAACCTCTCTTTGTAAGATAAGGCCTCCATTCCAGGCAGCATCCTGGTAAACCTCCTCTGAACCCTCTCCAAAGCACCCACATCTTTCCTATAATAGGGCGACCAGAACTGGACACAATATTCCAAGTGCGGTCTAACCAAAGTTTTATAAAGCTGCAACAAGATCTCATGGCTCTTAAATTCAATCCCCCTGTTAATGAAAGCCAAAACACCATATGCTTTCTTAACACTCCTGTCCACCCGGGTGGCAATTTTAGGGATCTATGTACCTGCACACCAAGATCCCTCTGTTCCTCCACACTGCCAAGAATCCTATCCTCAATCCTGTACTCAACTTTCAAGTTTGTACTTCCAAAATGCATCACCTCGCATTTATCCAGGTTGAACTCCATCTGCCACCTCTCTCCCATCTCTGCATCCTGGCAATGTCCCGCTGCAGCCTACAACAGCCCTCTATACTGTCAACGACACCTCCAACCTTTGTGTTGTCTGCAAACTTGCTGACCCATCCTTCAATCTCCTCATCCAAGTCATTAATAAAAATTACAAAGAGGATAGGTCCAAGAACAGAGCCCTGTGGAACACCACTCACCACTGACTTCCAGGCAGAATACTTTCCTTCCACTACCACTCGTTGTCTTCCATCGACCAGCCAATTCTGTATCCAGACAGCTAGGTTCCCCTATATCCATTCCTCCTGACCGTCTGAACAAGCCTACCATGGGGAACCTTATCAAATGCCTTACTGAAGTCCATATATACAACATCCACCACTCGACCCTCATCAACTTGTGTAGTAACATCCTCAAATAACTCAATAAGATTTGCGAGGCATGACCTGCCCCTCACAAAGCCGTGCTGACTGCCTTTAATCAAACCATGCTATTCCAGATGGTCATAAATCCTATCCCTCAGAATCCTTTCCACCACCTTGCAGATGACAAACGTGAGACTTACTGGTCTGTAATTGCCGGGGATTTCCCTATTTCCTTTTTTGAAGAGAGGAATTACATTTGCCTCCCTCCAGTCCTCAGGTACGACACCGGTGGAGAGCGAGGATGCAAAGATCATCGCAAGCAGCGAAGCAATCACATTTCTCGCTTCCCAAAGCAGCCAAGGACAAATCTGGCCCTGGCAACTTGCCAATCTTAATGTTTGCCAAAATTTTCAACACATCAGCTTCCTCAATCTCTATCCGTTCCAGCATGCTTACCTGCTCCTCAATGGTTTCATTCACTGCAAGGTCCTTTTCTTTAGTAAAGACAGAAGCAAAAAACTCATTTAGGGCTTCCCCTACCTCCTCAGACTCTATACACAAGTTCCCTATGCTATCTCTGATCGGCCCTACTCTTTCTTTGATCATTCTTTTATTCCTCACATACGTGTAAAAGCCCTTTGGATGCTCCCTAATCCTTCCTGCCAAGTCTTTTTTGTGTCCCCTCCTGGCTCTCCTCAGACCATTTTTGAGCTCCTTCCTCGCCTGCCTGTAATCCTCTAGAGCTGAGCAAGACCCTTGCTTCCTCCACCTTCCGTCAGCTGTCTTCTTTCTTTTGACGAGAAGCTCCTCCGCTCTCATCATCCAAGGTTCCTTTATCTTATCCCTTCTTACCTGTCTCAGAGGAACACATTTGTGCATCACTCGCAACAACTGTTTCTTAAACAGTCTCCACATGTCTATAGTGCCCTTTCCATGGAACAATTGCTCCCAGTCCATGCTTCCCAACGTACGTCTGATAGTATCATAGTTTCCTTTTCCCCAATTAAATATTCTCCCATTGTGCCTGCTTCTCTCCTTCCATAGATATGTAGAATGTGAGGCAGTTGTGGTCACTATCCCCAAAATGCTCTCCCACCGTAAGATCTGACACCTGCCCCGGCTCATTGCCAAGCATCAAATCCAAAATGGCCTCTCCCCTCGTCGGCCTGTCAACATACTGAGTTAGGAAACCGTCCTGAACACATCTTACAAAAACAGCTCCTTCCAAACCATCTGCTCGAAGGAGGTTCCAATCAATATTGGGAAAGTTAAAGTCACCCATTACAACTACCTACTACGTCCACACTTTCCAAAATCTGCCGAACTATGCTTTCTTCCATCTCCCTGCTGCTATTGGGGGGCCTGTAGTAAACCCCTAACGAGGTGACTGCTCCCTTGCTGTTCCTAATTTCCACCCATATTGACTCAGTAGGCAGACTCTCCTCGACAATGGAAGCTTCTGTAGTTGCGATATCTTCTCTAATTACACCCCCTCCTCTTTTTTCCCCCCTCCCTATTTTTTTTAAATGTTCTAAACCCTGGAACATTCAACAACCATTCCTGCCCCTGAGAAACCCACATCTCTGTTATGGCCACAACATCATAGCACCAGGTGCTGATCCATGCTCTAAGCTCATCACTTTTATTTCTGATACTCCTTGCATTAAAGCAAACACTCTGTAAATGGTCCCTTGGTTCTTTCCCAGGAAATTCCTTCCCACTGGCTGCACTACCTCTTGCTACTGCCTCATCTGCATCAACTCTCATCTCCGGTATACAGCTCAGGTTCCCACCCCCCTGCCATACTAGTTTAAACCCTCTCGAACTACTCGAGCAAACCTTCCACCCACGACATTGGTCCCCTTCCAGTTCAGGTGCAACCCATCCTTCTTGTACAGGTCCCACCTTCCCCAGAAGGCATCCCAATTATCTACATATCTGAAGACCTCCCTCCTACACCAGCTGCGCAGCCACGTGTTAAACTGCGCCCGCTCCCTGTTCCTCGCCTCGCTATCTCGTGGCACCAGTAGTAAACCCGAGAACACTACTCTGTTCGTCCTGCTTTGCAGCATCCATCCTAACTCCCTGAAATCACTTTTTATATCCTCGATCCTTTTCCTGGCTATATCATTAGTGCCAATATGTAACAAGATTTCTGGCTGTTCGCCCTCCCCTTTTAGAACCTTATACACCCGATCGGAGACGTCCCGGACTCTGGCACCAGGGAGGAACCAAACCTTCCGGGAATCCCGATCCTGACCACAATCACACACAGATCAATCATTCCATTCACTTACTGATCAATTCCTCCATTCTCACAATGATCAATCACTCCATTAACACACTGATCAATTACTCCGGTTATACACAGATCAATCCCTCCATTCACACACTGATCATTCCCTCCACTCACACACTGATCAATCACTCCAGTCATACACTGATCAATCCCTCCATTCACATACTGATCAATCTCTCCATTCACACACTGATCAATCCCTCCATTCACATATTGATCAATCCCTCCATTCACACACTGATCAATCACTCCATTTATACACACTGATCAATCCGTCCATTCATACACTGATCAATCACTCCTGTCATACACAATGATCAATACCTCCATGCACACACTGATCAATCACTCCATTCATTGATTGATCCCTCACTCCATTCGCACATTGGTCAGTCACTCCATTCACACACTGAACCATCCCACCAATCAAACACTGATCAATCCCTACATTCAAATACTGATCAATGTCTCCATGCACACTCTGATCAATCACTCCATTCACACATTGATCAATCCCTCCATTCACACACTGATCATTCCCTCCATTCACACACTGATCATTCCCTCCATTCACACACTGATCAGTCCCTCCATTCACACATTGATCAGTCCCTCCATTCAAACACTGATCAGTCCCTCCATTCAAACACTGATCAATCCCTCCATTTATATACTGATCAATCACTCCAGTCATACACTGATCAATCAGTGGTTGGCACTGCTGCCTCACAGCGCCAGGGTCCCAGATTCGATTCCAGCCTCGAGTGACTGTCTATGTGACATTAGCACATTCTCCCCGTGTCTGTGTGCGTTTTCTCTGGGTGCTCCGGTTTCCTCCCATGGTCCAAAGATGTGTAAGTCATGTGAATTGGCCATGCGAAATTGCCCATAGTGTTAGGTGCATTAGTCAGAGGGAAATGGGTCTGGGTGTGTAACTCGTTGGAGGGTCAGTGTGGACTGGTTGGGCCAAAGGGCGTGTTTCCACACTGTAGGGAATCTAATTTAATCTAATCTCTCCATTCACACACTGATCACTCCCTACATTCACACATTGATCAATCACTCCATTCACTCACTGATCCCTCACTCCATTCACACATTGATTAGTCACTCCATTCACACACTGATCAATCCCACCATTCAAACGCTGATCAATCCCGACATTCACACACTGATCAATCACTCCATTCACACGCTGATCAATCCTTCCATTCACACTGATCACTCCCTACATTCACACACTGATCACTCCCTACATTCACACATTGATCAATCACTCCATTCACTCACTGATCCCTCACTCCATTCAAACGTCGATCACTCCCTACATTCACACATTGATCAATCACTCCATTCACACACTGATCCCTCACTCCATTCACACACTGATCAATCCCACCATTCAAATGCTGATCAATCCCTACATTCAAATACTGATCAATATCTCCATGCACACACTGATCGATCCCTCCATTCACCCACTGATCAATCCATCCATTCACACACTGAACATTCACTCCATTCACACACTGATCAATCCCTCTATTCACACACTGATCAATCCCTCTATTCACACACTGATCAATCACTCCATTCACACACTGATCAATCAGTGGTTGGCACTGCTGCCTCACAGTGCCAGGGTCCCAGGTTCGATTCCAGCCTCGAGCGACTGTCTGTGTGAAGTTTGCACATTCTCCCCGTGTCTGTGTGGGTTACCTCTGGGTGCTCTGGTTTCCTCCCACAGTCTAAAGATGTGCAAGTCAGGTGAATTGGCCATGCTAAATTGTCCGTAGTGTAAGGTGCATTAATCATAGGGAAATGGGTCTGGGTGGGTTACTCGTCGGAGGGTCAGTGTGGACTGGTTGGCCGAAGGGCCTGTTTCCACACTGTGGGGAATCTAATCTAATTTAATCTAATCCCTCCACTCACACACTGATCACTCCCTCTCTTCACTCACTATATCCCTCACTCCATTCAAACTCTGATCAATCCCTACATTCAAACACTGATCAATATCTCCATGCACACGCTGATCAATCACTGCTTTCACACACTGATCAATCCCTCCATTCACTCACTGATCCCTCACTCTATTCACACACTGATCACTCTCTACATTTACACACTGATCACTCCCTACATTCACACGCTGATCATTTCCTCCATTCACTCACTGATCCTTCAATCCATTCACACATTGATCAGTCACTCTATTCACACACTGAACAATCCCACCAGTCAAAAACTGATCAGTCCCTACACTCAAACACTGATAAATCACTGCATTCACACACACTGACCAAGCCCTCCATTCACACACAATGATCAATTCCTCCATTCCTCTATTATTCCATTCACACGCTGAACATTCACTCCATTCACTCACTTATCAATTCCTACCTTCACACACAATGATCAATCCCTCCATTCACTCACTTATCAATCCCTACCTTCACACACAATGATCAATCCCTCCATTCACACACTGATCAATCCCTCCATTCACACACTGATCAATCCCTCCATTCACACACTGATCAATCCCTCCATTCACACACAATGATCAATCCCTCCATTCACACACTGATCAATCATTCCAAGCACACACTGACCAATCCTGCCAATCACTCACTGGTCAATCACTACATTTGCACACTGATCAATCACTCCATTCGTACACACAGATCAATCATTCCATTCACATACTGATCAATTCCTCCATTCTCACACACTGATCAATCACTCCATTCACATGCTGATCAATCCCTCCATTTATACACTGATCAATTCCTGCATTCTCACACTGATCAATCACTCCATTCTCACACTGATCAATCACTCCATTCGCACACTGATCAATTCCTCCATTCTCACACTGATCATTCCCTCCATTCACTCACTAATCCCTCACGCCATTCACACATTGATCAGTCACTCTATTCACACACTGAACAATCCCACCAGTCAAAAACTGATCAGTCCCTACACTCAAACACTGATAAATCACTGCATTCACACACACTGACCAAGCCCTCCATTCACACACAATGATCAATTCCTCCATTCACCTACTGATCTATTATTCCATTCACACGCTGAACATTCACTCCATTCACTCACTTATCAATCCCTACCTTCACACACAATGATAAATCCCTCCATTCACACACTGATCAATCCTTCCATTCACACACTGATCAATCCCTCCATTCACACACTGATCAATCCCTCCATTCACACACAATGATCAATCCCTCCATTCACACACTGATCAATCATTCCAAGCACACACTGACCAATCCTGCCAATCACTACATTTGCACACTGATCCGTCCATTCACACACTGTTCATTCCCTCCAATCACTCATTGATCCCTCACTCCATTCATACATTGATTCGTCACTCCATTCAAACACTGATCAATCTCTCCACTCACACAGTGCTCAATTACTCCATTCACACACCGGTCAATCCTTCCATTCACACACTGATCAGTCACTCCATTCTCACACACTGATCAATCCCACCATTCACACACGGATCAGTCCCTCCATTCACACACTGATCAATCACTCCATTCACACTGATCAATGACTCCATTCACTCACTGATCAATCCCTATCTTCACACATAATGATTAATCCCACCATTCACACTCTAATCAATTCCTGCATTGACAATCACTAATCAATCACTCCATTCGTACAAACAGATCAATCATTCCATTCACACACTGATCAATTCCTTCATTCACACACTGATCAATCACTCCACTCACACACTGACCAATCACTCCATTCTCACACTGATCAATCCCTCCATTCACTCACTGATCAATCCCTCCATTCACTCACTGATCAGCCCTCCATTCTCACACTGATCAATCATCCATTCACACACAATGATCTATCTCTGCATTTATACACTGATCAATCACTCCATTCACACACATTGATCAATCCCTGCAGTCATTCCAGTCTCACACTCTTGATGAGTCACTCCATTCCATAAATTTTAGATTACTCATGGACTAAGCTGAGCGTGGCCCTAAAGGAAGAGTGCCAAATTTGGGGAAGGTCGGCAGAACCTGGCGAATGTAGATTGGGACCAGCTGTTTGAACGTAAATCCACATTCAATATGGGGGGGCTTTTAAAGAGAGGTTGGTTAGAATTCAGGAGAGATATGTTCTTGTGAAAATAAGGGATCGAAATGGCAAGATTAGGGAACCATGGATCACCATGAAATTGTGACAGCTAAGAGGAAAAAGGCTTTGCACATAAGGAATAGGCAATTGAGGATAGACAAAGGTTTGGAAGAATATCCAGAACGTAGGATCAATCTGAAATGAGGAATTAAGAGGGCTAAAAGGCGTCATGAGATCTCTTTAGAAACAAAATTAAGGAAAATCCCAAAGCCTTGTTTTACATATATAAGGAGCTAGAGGGAAACTGGAGAAAGGGTTGGCCTACTCAAGGACAAAGGAGGAATGATATGCGTAGAGTCAGAGAAAATGGGTGAGATTCTGAACGAGTACTTAGCATCGGTATTCACCAAGGAGAGAGACAAGGCGGATGTTGAGGTTAGGGTTAGATCTTTGAGTATAGCACTTTGGTTCAGCCACATTTGGGATACTGCTACAGTTCTTATCGCCACATTACCAAAAGGATGTGGATGCTCTGGACAGGGTGCAGAGGAGGTTCACTAGGATGTTGCCTGGTATGGAGGGTGCTAGTTATGAAGAGAGGTTGAATAGATTAGATTTATTTTCATTAGAAAGAAGGAGGTTGAAGGGGAAACCTGATTGAGGTCTACAAAATCATGAGAGGTATAGACAGGGTGAATCGCAAGAAGTTTTTTTTTCCACAGTGAGGAACTCAATTACTAGAGGTCAGCAGTTCAAAGTGAGAGGGGAAACATTTAGGGGAGATATGCATGGGAAGTTCTTACACAGAGGGTGATGGGGGCCTGGAAGTCATTACCGGTAGAGGTGGGAACGATAGTGTCATTAAGATGTATCTAGACATATCCATGAATGGGTAGGGAGCAAAGGGCTACAGACCTTTAGAAAATAGGCTGCAAGTTTAGTTAGATGATCTGGATCGGCGCAGGCTTGGAGGGCTGAAGGGCCTGTTCCAATGCTGTAATGTTCATTGTTCACACACTGATCAATCCCTCTATTCACATACTGATCAATCTCTCCATTCACACACTGATCAATCACTCCATTCACTCACTTATCAATCACTCCATTCACTCACTTATCAATCACTCCATTCAGAGGTCATGTTGCGGATGTACAGGATGTTAGTCCATCTTTGGAATATTGCGTGCAATTCTGGACTCTTTCCTTTTGGAAGGATGTTGCAAAACTTGAAAGGGTTCAGAAAAGATATGCATGGGAAGTTCTTACACAGAGGGTGATGGGGGCCTGGAAGATATTACCGGTAGAGGTGGGAATGATAGTGTCATTAAGATGTATCTAGACACATACATGAATGGGTAGGAGCAAAGGGTTACAAACCTTTAGAAAATAGGCTGCAAGTTTAGTTAGATGATCTGGATCGGCGCAGGCTTGGAGGGCTGAAGGGCCTGTTCCAATGCTGTCATGTTCTTTATTCACATACTGATCAATCCCTCTATTCACACACTGATCAATGTCTCCATTCATACACTGATCAATCACTCCATTCACACACTGATCAATCACTCCATTCACTCAGTTATCAATCACTCCATTCGGAGGTCATGTTGCGGATGTACAGGATGTTAGTCCATCTTTGGAATATTGCGTGCAATTCTGGACTCTTTCCTTTTGGAAGGATGTTGCGAAACTTGAAAGGGTTCAGAAAAGATTTACAAGGATGTTGCCAGGCTTGGCGGGTTTGAGCTATAGAGAGAGAGGTTTTCCCTGATGTGTCAGAGGCTGAGGGGTGAACTTATAGAGGTTTATAAAATCATGAAGGGCATGGATGGGGTAAACAGACAAGGTCTTTTCCCTGGGTTTGCAGAATCCAAAACCAGAGGGCATAGGTTTAGGGTGACAGGGGAAAGATATAAAAGGGACCTAAGGGGCAACCTTTTCACACAGACGGTGGTGCGTGCATGGAATGAGCTGTCAGAGGAAGTGGTGGAGGCCAGTACAATTGCAGCATTTAAAAGGCATCTGGATGGGCATATGAATAGGAAGGGTTTGGAGGGATATGGGCCAGGTGCTGATAGTGGGACTGGATTAGGTTGGGTATCTGGTCAGCATGGACAGAAGGGTCAGCTTCCATGCTGTAAATTTGTATGACTATATGCACTGATCAATCCTTCCACTCACACACTGATTAATCACTCCATTCATACACAGATCAATCCCTCCATTCGTACACTGATCAATTCCTTCAGTCGCACATTGATCAATCCCTTCATTCAGACACTGATCTATCCCTCCATTCACACACTGATCAATCACTCCATTCGCAGACTGATCAATCACTCCATTCACTCATTGCTCAATCACTCCATTCACAACAATGATCAATCACTCCATTCACACACACTGATCAATCCCTCCAGTCACACACTGATCAATCAGTTCACATGCTGATCAATCATTCCATTCACACATGGATGATAACTGCATTCTTACACTGGTCAATCATTACATTCCTGCATGGATTAATCATGCTATTCACACACTGTTAGACATTCCATTCACACACTGATTAGTCATACCATTCCCTCATTAATCAACCACCCCATTCACATCTTGATCACTTACTCAATTTACACACACTGATCAATAATTCCATTCACAGAATTATCAATCTGTCTATTCCCTCACAAATCAATCATCCCATTCACCCACTGATCAATAACTTCATTCACCCATGTTGATCAATGACTCCATTCACACAGTGATTCATCACGTGTAAGTCCGATCCAGGATTCCAACAGGGTTCGGATCCTTGAGACCAGAGACATGAAAGTGGTTATTTGTCTTGAATTCTCTTTTTAAAATTCTTTTTATCTATATTATCGTGGAAGCACTGTTATTCTGAACCTCTTTATTTTTTTGTGAGAATATCCTTTCCTGTCGTGTGCACTCAATATAAATACATTGGAAAGGGTGCACCATCTTTCACAACTAAGCACCATTCACAAAATAAAATTTTAAAAATAACATTTCCTTCTCTGCTGCTAATGCATGCCATTGCAATTTCTCTATTTTTCTAATTTATTGCATGACTTTGTACTTTTGGAGATCTGTAATGCTGGACTTTTTATTCCTTTGTTTTAAAAAAACATTCCTAAGAGTACAGTGTAAAGAAGCCATGCGGTTTGTTAGCTTTTATTAGTAGAGGGATTGAGTTTTGGAGCCGTGAGTCATGCTACAGCTGTACAAAACTCTGGTGCAACCACATTTGGAGTATTGCATGCAGTTCTGGTCACCGCATTATAGGAAGGATGTAGAAGCTTCGGAAAGGGTTCAGAGGAGATTTACTAGGATATTGCTTGGTATGGAAGGAAGGTCTTACAAGGAAAGGCTTAGGGACTTGAGGCTGATTTTGTTGGAGAGAAGAAGGTTAAGAGGTGACTTAATTGAGATATTTAAGATAATCAGAGGGTTAGATAGGGTGGACAGTGAGAGCCTTTTTCCTCAGATGGTGATGGCTAGCACAAGGGGACATAGCTTTAAATTGAGGGTGATAGATCTAGGACAGATGTCAGAGGTAGTTTCTTTACTCAGAGAGTAGTAGGAGCGTGGAATGCCCTGCCTGCAACAGTAGTAAACTTGCCAAATTTAAGCGCATTTAAATGGTCATTGGATAGACATATGGATGAAAATGGAATAATGTACGTTAGATGGGCTTCAGATAGATTTCACAGGTCAGCACAACATCGAGGACCGAAAGGCTTGTACTGCATTGTAATGTTCTATGTTCTAATATGTCTATACCTAGGATGATTCTGTAAGTGGCAACCTCTAAACTTTTGTCCTCGTGGATACATGTGACAATCAAATTAATTCAATTCAATCACTCCACTTACACACGGATCAATAACTGATTGTCATGTAGTTTGCTCTTTAATTACTTTATTTGCTGATTGTTTTGCTGCATGATGAGTGGATGAACAATGGCTTCTTACACACCACCTGGTAAATGTTAAAGATGCCAGCAGAGCTGCTGAGATACCATTGACCTGTAAATAGTACCCAGTGATAAAGAGGCAGCTTACTTAGACTATGATACTTCTAAAAATTCAGTTTTATTTCCAGAGATAAAAATCAAAAACAGAGTACGTATGTTTCAATATATAGAGTCTACATTCGACTGCACTCAGAAGATTGTGATAAGGCAAAATTTCCACCCTACCAGGAATTGGAGCAGCACCAGAGAATGTGCTGAGGAGAGTTACAGTGACTGTGCTCGAAATGAAATCATGTGGTAGCCTGGATGGCCTTTACGAAAATGAAAAAGTTAAGGCTGACCCATTAAGTGCTGCATGTCTTTAACATTTAGACTGGGTGTGGGAGTGAGATGTTTCCACTTTAGGACATTTGAAATTAGTGACTAGAAAAAAATTCAACCATTCAATTCAGTCGGGAATTCAGGAGGTGAAGGTTCACTCAGACGGTGGCGTGCACTTGGAAGACGCAAGTAACATTGACTTCATGGAATCATAGAATTCCTACAGTGTGGGAACAAGCCCTTCAGCTCAACAAGTCCACACCGATCCTCTGAAGAGCAACCCGTTAACTGTGACAATGGAGGAGGCCAAAGATTGCCACAGTTAATCAAACTGCAAATTGGAGGAACACCTCATCTTGCACCTGGGCAACGTACAGCCTGGAGGAGTCAACATTGACTTTGTTTGACTTGAGTTTGCCAATTTCAAATAACCTCTCTTCCCATCCCCTGACTCCCTTTCCAGCCCCTCCTCCTCCCTTCCATTCCACGTACTGACCCTTCTTCCCAGCCACTAACCCGGATTCATTCCTTTCATCGACCAACCAGGCCGTACCCTCTACCTGTGTTCACCTATCACTAGCTCACCACTCTGCCCATTCCCCATCCAAAATCCTCTTCCACCCCCCCCACTTTTATCTGTGGCTCCCCTCACCCTTACCCCCAATCCTGAAGAAGGGTAACACCCGAAACGTTGACTTCTCCACCTTTTTTTCCTGCCTGGCTTGCTGTGTTCTTCCAACCTCCTACTTGTCTATCCTGCATTCTGTCTTATCATTATTTGAGATCTGACTAACTACAATGGTGTCATCAGCCAAGTTGTAAATGAGTTAGAATTTGGCCACATAGTCATGAGTGTATAAGGAGCATAGTAAGGGGCTGAGCATGCAGCCTTGCAGGGCACTGGTGTTCAGAGTTATTATGGAGGAGGTGTTGTCACTTATCCTTACTGTATGTGGTCTGCTGGTTAGGAAGTCAAGGTTTCAGTTGCGGGGGGAGCACAGTCCTAGTTTTGTGATGAGTTTTGTTAAATGTTTGGTGTTTAGGCAGAGCTAAAGTCAATAACACAGAGTCTGATGTAGGTGTTTTTGTTATTCAGATGTTCCAGTGATGTGAAGGGCCAGGGTAATGGCATCTGCCATGGACCTATTTTGATAGTATGCAAATTGTCGCAGATCAAGGCAATCTGGGAGGCTGGAGTTTATGTGCACCATTAGTGTCCTCTAGAAGCACTTAAAATGATCTATGTCAAAGCTGAAAATGTGTTGCTGGAAAAGCACAGCAGGTCAGGCAGAATCCAGGGAACAGGAGAATCGACGTTTCGGGCATAAGCCCTTCTTCAGGAATGTCAAAGCCAACAAGCGGCAGTCATTGAGACACTTTGCCTGGTTTTGTTTTTGGCACTGGGATGACAGTGAGCTTCTTGAAGCGGGTGGGAACCTTACATTTTAGGAAGGAGAGGTTAAAGATGTCTGCAAATACTCCCGCCAGCTGGTCTGTGCAGCATCCTAGTGCCAGGAACTCCATCTGGGCCAGTCACTTTCATAGAGTCATAGAGATTTATAGCGTGGAAATAGACCCTTCAGTCCAACCCGTCCAGATATCCCAACCCAATTTAGTCCCAACTGCCAGCACCCAGCCCATATCCCTCCAAACCCTTCCTATTCATATAACCATCCAAATGCCTCTTAAATGTTGCAATTGTACCAGCCTCTACCACTTCCTCTGAAAGCTCATTCCATACACCTACCACCCTCTGTGTGAAAAATTGCCCCGTAGGTCTCTTTTATATCTTTCCCTTCTCACCCTAAACCTATGCCCTCTAGTTCTGGACTCCCTCACCCCAGGGAAAAGACTTTGCCTATTTACCCTATCCATGCCCCTCATAATTTTGCAAACCTCTATAAGGTCACCCCTCAGCCTCCGATGCTCCTGGGAAAACAGCCCTAGCCTGTTCAGCCTCTCCCAATAGCTCAAATCATCCAACCCTGGCAACATCCTTGTAAGTCTTTTCTGAACCCTTTCAAGTTTCACAACATCTTTCCGATAGGAAGGAGACCAGAATTGCACGCAATATTCCAACAGTGGCCTAACCAATGTCCTGTACAGCCGCAACATGACCTCCCAACTCCTGTAGGAGAAAGTGAGGACTGCAAATGCTGGAGAACAGAGCTGAAAACTGTGTTGCTGGAAAAGCGCAACAGGTCAGGCAGAATCCAAGGTGCAGGAGAATCGACGTTTCGGGCATAAACGTAGCTTCTCCTGCTCCTTGGATGCTGTGCTTTTCCAGCAACACATTTTTCAGTTCCCAACTCCTGTACTCAATACTCTGACAAATAAAGGAAAGCATACCAAACGCCTTCACTATCCTATCTACCTGCGACTCCACTTTCAAGGAGCTATGAACCTGCACTCCAAGGTCTCTTTGTTCAGCAACACTCCCTAGGACCTTACCATTAAGTGTATAAGTCCTGCTAAGATTTGCTTTCCCAAAATGCATTACCTCACATTTATCTGAATTAAACTCCATCTGCCACTTCTCAGCCCATTGGCCATCTGGTCAAGATCCTGTTGTAATCTGCGGTAACCCTCTTCGCTGTCCACTACACCTCCAACCTTGGTGTCATCTGCAAACTTATTAACTGTACCTCTTATGCTCGCATCCAAATCATTTATATAAATGACAAAAAGTAGAGGACCCAGCACCGATCCTTGTGACACTCCACTGGTCACAGGCCTCCAGTCTAAAAAACAACCCTCCACTACCATCCTCTGTCTTCTACCTTTGAGCCAGTTCTGTATCCAAATGGCTAGTTCTCCCTGTATTCCATGAGATCTAACCTTGCTAATCAGTCTCCCATGGGGAACCTTGTCAAACTCCTTACTGAAGTCCATAGAGATCACATCTACCGCTCAGCCCTCATCAATCTTCTTTGTTACTTCCTCATAAAACTCAATCAAGTTTGTGAGACATGATTTCCCATGCACAAAGCCATGTTGACTATCCCTAATCAGTCCTTGCCTTTCCAAATACATGTACATCCTGTCTCTCAGGATTCCCTCCAACAATTTGCCCACCACCGAGGTCAGGCTCACTGGTCTATAGTTCCCTGGCTTGTCCTTACCCACCCTTCTTAAGCAGTGGCACCATGTTAGCCAACCTCCAGTCTTCCGGCACCTCACCTGTGACTGTCGATGATACAAATATCTCAGCAAGAAACCCAGCAATCACTTCTCTAGCTTCCCACAGAGTTCTAGGGTACACCTGATCAGTCCTGGGGATTTATCTACCTTTAGCCGTTTCAAGACATCCAGCACTTCCTCCTCTGTAATATGGACATTTTGCAAGATGTCACCATCTATTTCCCCACAGTCTATATCTTCCATATCCTTTTCCACAGTAAATACTGATGCAAAGTTTAGAGTGTAGGTTTGCTCGCTGAGCTGTAGGTTTGATATCCAGACGTTTCATTACCTGGCTAGGTAACATCATCAGTGGCGACCTCCAAGTGAAGCGAAGCTGTTGTCTCCTGCTTTCTATTTATATCTTTGCAAAGTACTCATTTAGTATCTCCCCCATTTTTCTGCGGCTCCACACAAAGGCCGCCTTGCTGATCTTTGAGGGGCCCTATTCTCTCCCTAGTTACCCTTTTGTCCTTCATGTATTTGTAAAAACTCTTTGGATTCTCCTTAATTCTATTTGCCAAAGCTATCTCATGTCCCCTTTTTGCTCTCCTGAATTCCCTCTTAAGTTTACTCCTACTGCCTTTATACTCTTCCAAGGATTCACTCGATCTATCCTGTCTATACCTGACATATACTTCCTTCTTTTTCTGAACCAACCCCTCAATTTCTTTAGTCATCCAGCATTCCCTATACCTACCTTTCCTTTCACCCTGACAGAAATATACTTTTTCTGGATTCTCATTATCTCATTTCTGAAGGCTTCTCATTTTCCAGCTGTCCCTTTACCTGCGAACATCTGCCCCCAATCAGCTTTCGAAAGTTCTTGCCTAATACCGTCAAAATTGGCCTTTCTCCAATTTAGAACTTCAACTTTCAGATCTGGTCTATCCTTTTCCATCATTATTTTTAATCTAATAGAATTATGGTCGCTGGCCCCAAAGTGCTCCCCCACTGACACCTCAGTCCCCTGCCCTGCCTTATTTCCCAAGAGTAGGTCAAGGTTTGCACCTTCTCTAGTAGGTACATCCACATACTGAATCAGAAAATTGTCTTATACATACTTAACAAATTCCTCTCCATCTAAACCCTTGACACTATGGCAGTCCCAGTCTATGTTTGGAAAGTTAAAATCCCCTACTATTCCCTATTATTCTTACAGATAGCTGAGATCTCCTTCCAAGTTTGTTTCTCAATTTCCCTCTGACTATTAGGGGGTCTATAATACAATCTCACTAAGGTTATCATCCCTTTCTTATTTCTCAGTTCCACCCAAATAACTTCCCTGAATGTATTTCCGGGAAATAGTGCTATCCCTTATCAAAAATGCTGCTCCCCCTCCTCTCTTGCCTCCCTTTCTATCCTTCCTGTAGCATTTGCATCCTGGAACATTAAGCTGCCTGTCCTGCCCATCCCTGAGCCATGTTTCTGTAATTGCTATGATATCCCAGTCCCATGTTCCTAACCATGCCCTGAGTTTATCTGCCTTCCCTGTTAGGCCCCTTGCATTGAAATAAATGCAGTTTAGTTTATTAGTCCTACCTTGTCCCTGCCTGCCCTGACTGACTGTTGGACTTGCTTCTGTTCTCAACTGTACCAGTCTCAGATTGATCTCTTTCCTCACTATCTCCCTGTGCCCTACCACACTCCCTCCCCCCGCAACCTTACTAGTTTAAATCATCCCGAGCAGCTCTCGCAGATTTCCCTGCCAATATATTAGTCCCCTTCCAATTTAGGTGCAATCCATCCTTCTTGTACAGGTCACTTCTACCCCAAAAGAGATTCCAAAGATCCAAAAATGTGAATCCTCCTCCCATACACCAGCTCCTCAGCCATGCATTCATCTGCTCTGTCCTCCTATTCCTGCCCTCACTAGCTTGTAGCACTGGGAGTAATCCAAATATTACTACCCTTGAGGACCTCCTTTTTAAATTTCTGCCTAACTCTCTCTAATCTCCCTTCAGAATCTCAACCTTTTCCCTTTCTATATCGTTGGTTCCAATGTGGACAATGACCTCTTGCTGGCCTCTCTCCCCAGTGAGAACATTCCATGGGTTCACCCTCAGGAAGGCCAATCTGAGATCTGTAGCGGCAACTGTGGGTCCAAGTACTGTTGTTGGGGCAGGTGACATCATTTCACTGAGCTGTTCAAAATGAGCATAGAATGCATTGAGCTCACTGGGGAGGGATGCATTGTTGTAAGTGCTTTGCGGCCCTGTGGGACTCGAACCCAGGTATACCTAGTTCAGAATCAGAGACCCTATCACTGTGCCCACGAGCACCTCAAAATGAGTTCAAAGTTAATGGCAGTATCCATTTCAGCTGAATACATTGAACTGCTATGTCGCAACATCGCAATGCCATTTCTGGTTTTGTGTGCTGTGCACATTAGTAGGGGAATGCATCAATCTGTGCATATATGTGTTCATGTGTTGCACACATTGGGATGTGGGAATAGCCAAGGACAATATGTGATTGATTCACAACTGCAATGAGCCGTTTGTGCTTTTGTCAAACATGCAGACAGGCACATGTGTACACATACACACACACATGCATATACATGCATACTTACATTCAAACAAAATGACAGACACGTGACAAGTACACATGCAAGCTCCTTCAAACACAGACACAAATAGACACAATCCCTTGAGCAAGTTCATGCAAGCATGACTACACAAGAAAATACGTGTGCAGGCATATGAAAAGGACAGGTACACCCATGTGAAATCACAAAAGCAGGACCCTCATGCTCATGCAGTCATGTTGCATGGCTTTTTCCAGCCAATCTTACTCAAAGACATTAATGTCACAAGTGACTGCAACAAATCCAGAGAGGTTTCTGCAGTAGCAAGTCGATTAGATTGAATGTCAGGGAGATGCCACCATGCATCCAGGCCCTTTGGGACTCCAGGTAAGAAAGCAGTCATGTCTGGGTCACTGCATCTGAGAAAACTGGGGCCTAGCCAAACTCCCAGTGGGAGTATGTTGTTTGGCTAAGCTTTTCAAGGCATAACTCAACCCTGAATGATTGGAAATAGTCTTTAGGTTCATTTCTTATTGCAATTTGCTACTGCTGCCTGGCCTCAAGGGACTGAAAGAACAACGAAAACAACAGAATTGATTTTTTTATTTCTGCCAATATCTTCACTTCCTTTAATAAATGCCACTGAGCCTCACAACCCTTCTCAGAGTGGAAACTTGATATTTGAATCATTTTCCTTCTCTCACCATTATATCAGCTCTGTTGAGCACAGATTGAGGGCAGTGTGAACCACGACCTGAGGCAGATGTGGGGATCGCAAAGCATTACAGTGATTAAGGAGTTCGGGGATCGCAGCAGTTTGATAGAGGAATAGGGATCATGGCCAATCAATGAGAGATTAGGGATTACAGCAGAGGGCTATGCAATTCAGGAACAGTGCAATTGCCAAGATGATTCAGGAACAATGCAGTGTGCTCAGGGATTGGGGAAGCCAGCAGTGAGCTATGGGATTGGGCATCACAGCAGTGGGCCACGGGATTGGGGAAGGGAGCACTGGGCCACGGGATTGGGGAACCCAGCAGTGGGCCACAGGATTGGGGAAGGGAGCAGTGGGCCACGGGATTGGAGAAGGGAGCAGTGGTCCATGGGATTGGGGAACCCAGCAGTGGGCCACAGGATTGGGGAAGGGAGCAGTGGGCCACGGAATTGGAGAAGGGAGCAGTGGGCCATGGGATTGGGGAACCCAGCAGTGGGCCATAGGATTGGGGAAGGGAGCAGTGCGCCGTGGGATTGGAGAAGGGAGCAGTGGGCCATGGGATTGGGGAACCCAGCAGTGGGCCACAGGATTGGAGAAGAGAGCAGTGGACTAGGGGATTGGGGAACACAGCAGTGTTCTAAGGGATTGGGGATCACAGCAGTGGGCCACGGGATTGGAGAAGGGAGCAGTGGGCCATGGGATTGGGAACCCAGCAGTAGGCCACGGGATTGGAGAAGGGAGCAGTGGGCCATGGGATTGGGGAACCCAGCAGTGGGCCACAGGATTGGAGAAGAGAGCAGTGGACTAGGGGATTGGGAATTCCAGCAGTGGGCTAGGGGATTGGGGAACACAGCAGTGGGCCACGGGATTGGAGAAGAGAGCAGTGGGCCATGGGATTGGGGAACCCAGCAGTGGGCCACAGGATTGGAGAAGAGAGCAGTGGATTAGGGGATTGGAGAAGGGAGCAGTGGGCCATGGGATTGGGGAACCCAGCAGTGGGCCACAGGATTGGAGAAGAGAGCAGTGGACTAGGGGATTGGGGATTCCAGCAGTGGGCTAGGGGATTGGGGAACACAGCAGTGGGCCACAGGATTGGAGAAGAGAGCAGTGGACTAGGGGATTGGGGATTCCAGCAGTGGGCTAGGGGATTGGGGAACACAGCAGTGGGCCACGGGATTGGAGAAGGGAGCAGTGGGCCATGGGATTGGGGAACCCAGCAGTGGGCCACGGGATTGAGAAGAGAGCAGTGGACTAGGAGATTGGGGATTCTAGCAGTGGGCTAGGGAATTGTGGAACACAGCAGTGCACTAAGGGATTGGGGAAGAGAGCAGTGGGCTAGGGGATGGGGATCACAGCAGTTGGCTCAGGGATTGGAGAACACAGCAGTGGGCTAGGGGATTGGGGAAGAGAGCATGGGCTAGAGAATTGGGGAGCAGACCAGTGGGCTAGGGGATTGGGGATTCCAGCAGTGGGCTAGGGGATTGTGGAGCAGACCAGTTGGCTAGGTGATTGGGAAACACAGCAGTGGGCTATGGGATTGGGGAAGAGAGCAGTGGGCTCGGGGATTGGGATCACAGCAGTGTGCTAAGGGATTGGGGAACAGAGCAGTAGGCTAGGGGATTGGGGATCACAGCAGTTGGCTAGGTGATTGGGGAACAGAGCAGTACACTATGGAATTGAGGAAAAGAGTAGTGGGCCACAGGATTGGGGATCACAGCAGTGGGCCACGGGATTGAAAAAGAGAGCAGTGGGCTAGAGAATTGGGGAGCAGACCATTGGGCGAGGGGATTAGGGAGTAGAGCAGTGGGCGAAGGGATTGGGAATCACGGCAGTGGGATAGGGTAGTGGGGAACACAGCTGTGCGCTAGGGGATTTGGGATGACACCAGTAGGCCAGGGGATTGACCAACATAGCAGGGGCTACAGGACTGGAGATCACAGCAGTGAGCTAACACTGTGGGGAACACAACAGTGGGCTCAGATATTGGGTAACAAAGAAGTTGGTAACAGGTTTGGGGAACAATGCTGTGGGCTACAGGATTAGGCAACAGAGCAGTGGTTTATGGAAATGGGGAACAGAGCAGTTGGCTAGAGGACTGGGGATCACAGCATTGGGCTATGGCATTGCAGAATGCAGTAGTGGGCTATGGGATTGGGCAACAGAACAGTGGGCCTTGAAATTGGGAAATACAGCAGTGGACCACAGGATTGGGAAACAGAGCAGTGCGGTAGGGGATTGGGGAACATAGCACAGGGCTAAGGAATTGAGGAACACAGCAATAAGCTTTGGATTGG
Source organism: Chiloscyllium plagiosum (assembly GCF_037043375.1). Taxonomy (NCBI): domain Eukaryota; kingdom Metazoa; phylum Chordata; class Chondrichthyes; order Orectolobiformes; family Hemiscylliidae; genus Chiloscyllium; species Chiloscyllium plagiosum. The sequence continues at coordinate 22,124,299 of NW_028270183.1, forward strand.
GGAACAGAGCAGTGAGCTAGAGCATTGGGGAACACAACAGTGGGTTAGGGGATTGATGAACAGAGCAGTGTGCCATGGGATTGAGCTACAGAGTAGTGGGCTATGGGATTGCAGAAAGCAATGATGAGCTATGCGATTGGGCAACAGAACAGTGAGCCTCAGAATTGAGGCACAGAACAGTGAGCCACGGGATTGGGCAACAGAACATAGAGCTAGGGGATTGAGGAACAGAATAGTGCACTAGAGGATTGGGGAACACAGCAGTGGGCTATGGAGTTGCAAAACACAGCAGTGGGCTACGGAATTGGGAAACTGAGCAGTGGCTTGGGGGATTGTGGAACAGAACAGTGGGGTTAGGGAATTGTGGAACGGAACAGTGGGCCATGGGATTGGGCAACAGAACATAGAGCTAGGGGATTGAGGAACAGAATAGTGCACTAGAGGATTGGGGAACACAGCAGTGGGCTATGGAGTTGCAAAACACAGCAGTGGGCTACGGAATTGGGAAACTGAGCAGTGGCTTGGGGGATTGTGGAACAGAACAGTGGAGTTAGGGAATTGTGGAACGGAACAGTGGGCCATGGGACAAGGAAACATAGCAGTGGGCTTGGGGATTTGGGAACAGTGCAATGGGGTAAGGAATTGGGGAACAGAACAGAGCGCTATCGGATTGAGGAGAGAGCAAGGGTGGCGGAATTGGGGAACAGAGTAGTGGGTTAGGGAATTGGGCACAGAACAGTGTGCCATGTGATTGGGGGAACACAGTAGTGGGCTAGGGGATTGAGGAACAGAGCAGTGCGACAGGGTATTATTATAAATTGGTCCAGGAGATTTGGCAACAAGTGGTCTACATGACTTGGGGACATAGTACGAGGTTGGGGACTTGGGAACACAGCAGTGGTTTAGGGGATTGAGGAACACAGCAGTGGGGTAGGAGATTTGGTGAACACAGCAATGGGCTACCGGTTTGGGGAACAGAGTGGTAGGCTACCGGTTTGGGGAACATGAAATGGGCTAAGGAATTGGAGATCACAGCAGTGGGCTAAGAGATGGGGAACAGAGCAGTAAGCTAGGGGATTGGGGAACAGAGCAGTAGGCTAGGGGATTGGGGAAATGAGCAGTAGGCTAGGGGATTGGAGAACACAGCAGTAGACTCGGAGATTGAGGAAATGAGCAATAGGCTAAGGGATTGGGAAACAGAGCGTTGGGTACATGATTTGGGGGCAGAGTATCAGGTTGGGGATTCAGGAATACAGCTGTAGATTAGGGGATTGGGCAAGATGGCAGTGGAGCAGGGGATTTGGGGAACAGAGCAGTGGTCACAGGATTGGGAAACAGAGCACTGGGCTAGAGGATTGGGGATCACAGCAGTGGGCTATGAAATTGTGGAATGCAGTAATGGTCTATGGGATTGAGCAACAGAACAGTGCACATCAAAATTGGGGAATACAGCAGTGGGCCACAGGATTGGGCTGGGAAATGGGGAACATGGCTAAGGAATTGGGTGACACTGTAGTGGGTGCAGGATTGGGGGACAGACCAATGGGCTAAGAAATTGGGGAACAGAGCAGTGGGCTAGGGGATTGGGGAACAGAGCAGTGGGCCATGGAATTGGGGAACAGAGCAGTGGGCTAGGGGATTGAGGAACAGACCAATGGGCTAAGGAATTGGGGACACAGCAGTGGGCCATGGAATTGGGGAACAGAGCAGTGGGCCATGGGATTGGGAACAGAGCAGTGGGCTATGGAATTGGGAAACAGAGCAGTGGGCTATGGGTTTGGGGAACAGAACAGTGGGCCATGGAATTGGGGAACAGAGCAGTGCGCCATGGAGTTGGGAAACAGAGCAGTGGGCTATGGGATTGGGGAACAGAGCAGTGGGCTATGGCGTTGGGGAACAGAGCAGTGGGTTATGGAATTGGGAAACAGAGCAGTGGGCCATGGAATTGGGAAACAGAGCAGTGGGCCATGGAATTGGGGACACAGCAGTGGGCCATGGAATTGGGGAACAGAGCAGTGGGCCATGGGATTGGGAACAGAGCAGTGGGCTATGGAATTGGGAAACAGAGTAGTGGGCCATGGAATTGGGAACACAGCAGTGGGCTAGGGGATTGGGAAACAGAGCAGTAGGCTAGGGGATTGGGGAAATGAGCAATAGGATAAGGAATTGGGGAACAGAGCGCTGGGCTACATGATTTGGGGACAGAGTATCAGGATGTGGATTCAGGAATACAGCTGTAGATTAGGGGATTGGGCAAGACGTCAATGGGGCAGGGGATTTGGGGAACAGAGCAGTGGGTCACAGGATTGGGAAACAGAGCACTGGGCTAGAGGATTGGGGATCACAGCAGTGGGCTATGAAATTGTGGAATGCAGTAATGGTCTATGGGATTGAGCAACAGAACAGTGCACATCAAAATTGGGGAATACAGCAGTGGGCCACAGGATTGGGCTGGGAAATGGGGAACATGGCTAAGGAATTGGGTGACACTGTAGTGGGTGCAGGATTGGGGGACAGACCAATGGGCTAAGAAATTGGGGAACAGAGCAGTGGGCTAGGGGATTGGGGAACAGAGCAGTGGGCCATGGAATTGGGGAACAGAGCAGTGGGCTAGGGGATTGAGGAACAGACCAATGGGCTAAGGAATTGGGGACACAGCAGTGGGCCATGGAATTGGGGAACAGAGCAGTGGGCCATGGGATTGGGAACAGAGCAGTGGGCTATGGAATTGGGAAACAGAGCAGTGGGCTATGGGTTTGGGGAACAGAACAGTGGGCCATGGAATTGGGGAACAGAGCAGTGCGCCATGGAGTTGGGAAACAGAGCAGTGGGCTATGGGATTGGGGAACAGAGCAGTGGGCTATGGCGTTGGGGAACAGAGCAGTGGGTTATGGAATTGGGAAACAGAGCAGTGGGCCATGGAATTGGGAAACAGAGCAGTGGGCCATGGAATTGGGGACACAGCAGTGGGCCATGGAATTGGGGAACTGAGCAGTGGGCCATGGGATTGGGAACAGAGCAGTGGGCTATGGAATTGGGAAACAGAGTAGTGGGCCATGGAATTGGGAACAGAGCAGTGGGCCATGGAATTGGGGAACAGAGCAGTGGGCCATGGGATTGGGAACAGAGCAGTGGGCTATGGAATTGGGAAACAGAGCAGTGGGCCATGGAATTGGGGACACAGCAGTGGGCCATGGAATTGGGGAACAGAGCAGTGGGCCATGGGATTGGGAACAGAGCAGTGGGCTATGGAATTGGGAAACAGAGCAGTGGGCAATGGGTTTGGGGAACAGAACAGTGGGCCATGGAATTGGGGAACAGAGCAGTGCGCCATGGAGTTGGGAAACAGAGCAGTGGGCTATGGCGTTGGGGAACAGAGCAGTGGGTTATGGAATTGGGAAACAGAGCAGTGGGCCATGGAATTGGGGGACAGAGCAGTGGGCTATGGAATTGGGGATCAGAGCAGTGGGCTATGGAATTGAGAAACAGAGCAGTGGGCTATGGGATTGGGAAACAGAGCAGTGGGCCATGGGATTGGGGAACAGAGCAGTGGGCTAGGGGATTGGGAAACAGAGCAGTGGGCCATGGAATTGGTAAACAGAGCAGTGGGCTATGGGATTGGGGAACAGAGCAGTAGGCTAGGGGATTGGGGAAATGAGCAATAGGATAAGGGATTGGGGAACAGAGCGTTGGGCTACATGATTTGGGGACAGAGTATCAGGATGTGGATTCAGGAATACAGCTGTAGATTAGGGGATTGGGCAAGACGTCAATGGGGCAGGGGATTTGGGGAACAGAACAGTAGGTCACAGGATTGGAAAACAGAGCACTGGGCTAGAGGATTGGGGATCACAGCAGTGGGCTATGAAATTGTGGAATGCAGTAATGGTCTATGGGATTGAGCAACAGAACAGTGCACATCAAAATTGGGGAATACAGCAGTGGGCCACAGGATTGGGCTAGGGAAAAGGGGAACAGAGCACATGACTAAGGAATTAGGTAACACTGTAGTGGGTGCAGGATTGGGGAACAGACCAATGGGCTAAGGAATTGGGGAACAGAGCAGTGGGCCATGGAATTGGGGAACAGAACAGTGGGACATGGAATTGGGGAACAGAGCAGTGGGCTAGGGGATTGGGGAACAGAGCAGTGGACTAGGGGATTGGGGAACAGATCAATGGGCTAAGGAATTGGGGAACCGAGCAGTGGGCCATGGAATTGGGGAAAAGAGCAGTGGGCCATGGGATTGGGGAACAGAGCAGTGGGCTATGGGATTGGGGAACAGAGCAGTGGGCTATTGAATTGTGAAACAGAGCAGTGGGCTATGGGATTGGGAAACAGAGCAGCGGGCTATGGGATTGGGGAATAGAGCAGTGGGCCATAGGATTGGGGAGCAGAGCAGTGCACTAGGGGATTGGGGAACACAGCAGTGTGCTGGGGAATGGGAATCAGAGCAGTGGGCAAGGGCATTGGGGAACAGTGTAGTGGGCTTGGGCATTAGGAACACTGTGGTTGGCTACGGAATTGGGGAATGCAGCATTGGGCCACAGGATTGGTGAACACAGCAGTCAGCCGCAGGGTTGGGAAACAGAGCAGTGGACCATGGGATTGGGGATCACAGCGGTGGGCTATCGGATTGGGGATCACAGCAGTGGGCTAGGGGATTGGGGATCTCAGCAGTAGGCTATAAGACTGAAGATCACAGCCGTGGGCCAGGAGATTGAGGATCACAGCAACAGTCACCATGCTTTCTGGAACTTTCAGTCTAAGCTGTCGAGTTCTCTGTTAAAGCCTCTGTATCCACTTCCCTCCTTTAACACACCTCTTGAACCAATCTGTTTGACCACACTTTCTGCTGCCTCCCCTAATTAGTGGCTCGGTGTCACATTTGATTTTGTAATGCCCCTGTGAAGCACCTTGGGCTGGTTTAATTCTGTTAAAGGTGCTTTATAAATACAGGTTGGTGTAGAGCACCATACTTTAGTTATAGAAGGATAGTGTACTGTACTGAGCAGTGCTGGACTGCAGTGAACTGTGTATTATTGTGATTACATTGAATAGAGTAATAAGATTACAGTGAAAACATAATGTGACAGTTTTGCAGACTGAATTTTGAGCTTTTTCTGTGCATTAACCATGAATCTCCTGCTGGTCTATTTTTCAAGTGGTCTGACACCTCTCTGAGCAACGTGGTTATTGCTGGCACGCGGGTTTTTAGAGGTAATTACCCAATCGTTCTAAAGGTCGGCTTTCACAGTGACTGCTCAGATGGATGTATCAGCAACACATTTTTCTGTTCACGACCCCTCCCATCTGCCGTGGGTGTCGGCAAACTGTTGGTCATAACTAATTAAACCTGTGAGGGTAATAATATCAGAAGATCATAAATCAGATGAGATCTGAGATTACAAGATTACAGTGCCCACCCCTTACCCTCATTGCCAACCTTATATTAGGATCCCACTCTGATCTAAACTCCCATTATATCGTGACATTCAGATCCCACTCTGAGTCTCATGCTCAATCTAAATCCTTAAGATCGCTGAATTATTCAGATCTGATAAAGTTGTTGATCTTTGAAGCTTGCCGTTTGTGACATTATTGTAACAGGAAGAGCATAATTAAACATGGCATAAATACCACCAGCCCTCGGAGTGAAACATGAAGTATGGACTGAGAGCTGGTTACTAATTAGACTACACATTCTGCAGCACAACACAAACCTGGTGTGAGCTTTGCTCAGTTAATTAATTTGTAAAAATTACTGCAGAGGCCGACAGCCTCCCCAGCACTGCCCTCCCATAATTCCATCCTTGATGGTGTTGAGCAGGTGCTGACCAGGCTGTAGTACACTCAGGGTGCTGGGTTTATGGCATGGTGTTTATGCTAAGGTCAGGAGCTGACTGTATGGTGTTGAATTACAGAGCACAATGAGCATGGGTGGTGCGGATCGCCATTTTTTTGTTACCTGGGATGTATGTGCAGATTGCAGTCGGGTCTCAGGACTTTGAATTACTGCTGGGTGGATTGGGGTCCCTGAGTGCAGTGAGCTTGGGTTTCTGAACACAGAAGGACAGTTCAAGTCCTTGGGTTCAGAGAGTGAACTGGAGTCCCTGAGTTCAGTGAGGTTAGATTCCTGAATATAGAAAGATGGTTCAACTCCCTGAATTTAGAAAGTGAACTGGGGTCCCTGAGTGCAGAGGACATTCAAGTTCCTCAGTACAATGGGTTCAAATTTTTGAGTGCAGAAGTTTCTGTTCCAGAGTATAGCGGGTTCAGATTCCTTCGTACAGATGATTTGAGTTCCCGAGGAATGAAAGGTTGGATCTTTGAGTACGGAGATTTAGGATTCTGATGTGTGTCGCACGGGGAGCAGGGGGGTGAACAAAGAGCAAAGAAAATTTACAGCCCAGGAACAGGCCCTTCAGCCCTCCAAGCCTGAACCGATCCAAATCTACTGTCTAAACCTGTCGCCCAATGCCTAAGCATCTGTATCCCTCTGCTCCCCACCTACTCATGCATGTGTCCAGACGCTTCTTAAATGAATCTACCATGCCTGCCTCTACCACCTCTGCTGGCAACGTGTTCCAGATGCCCACCACCCTCTGTGTGAAGTACTTGCCACGTGTATCCCCCTTAAACTTTCCACCTCTCACCTGGAAAGCGTGACCTCTCATTATTGAATCCCTCACCCTGGGAAAAAGCTTGTTTCTATCTACCCTGTCGATACCCTTCATGATTTTGTAAACCTCAATCAGGTACCCCCTCAAAATCCTTTTTTCTAATGAAAACAAACCTAACCCACTCAACCTTAACCTTCCATACCAGGCAACATCCTCGTAAACCTTCTCTGCACCCTCTCCAAAGTGTCCACATCCTGTTGGTAATAAGGCAACCAGAACTGTACACAGTATTCTAAATGCGGCTGAACCAATGTCTTGTACAATTTTAACATTGAGTGGCTTTGAGAAAAATTTGAACAGAAGACTTTATTTTCTATAGGTTTTGGAGGGAACCATGATTGAGGTCCAGAAAACCAACAATCGGTTGCCGCAAGGCCAGAGGAGAGAGGAAAAGGAGCTTTTTGAGCCCACACCCTGGGCCTGCTTTGGCATATGGTCAATACTGGTGAACCAGCTGAGATCAGGTTTAGTGGGTGAGCCACAGTTGATTGGGGGCTCAATTGGATTGTCTTTGGAGGAAGATATCTATCAGTGGACCCACATAAGGCCATGTTCAATTAGCTTTGTGGGTTGGGGGCCTGGGTCTAGCCAAGTGGAGGAATCTGTGCCATGATGAATGGGGATATACATGACTCCCAATCTGCCAAAGTCTTACCAATTGCCTGTTCTGAATCCTGTGGAGCAATCTATTTTGCATGGCCTTGTCGAGTCTTTTTTGAAAATTCAAATCTGTTATGTCCATTTGTTTCCTCTTACGTGCACTAGACCTCAGAAGCTCTAACATATTTGTCAAGCATGATTTCTTTTTCATAAGACCATATTGATTAAATTTAAATTTATTTCAGTTGTTTAGATTCACTATTACTATGTTCTTAACAGTACATTCCAGCATTGTCCCTACTATTGATGTCAGGCTGACTGGCTGAGCTTTTGTTGTTTCCTCTATCTAGCTTTTTGTGAACAGCAGGGTTATATTTACTACTACTGAGAACTTAGGGATTTCTGGACGATTAGAACAAAAATATTCACTACCTTTGCAGCCATTTCTTATATAACAATACAACATAGGCCATCAAGTATAGGGATTTGCTATCCTTTCACCCTATTAATCTGTCCACTGTTTTTTACTTTGTGATATTAATTGGATTAAGTTCCACGCTCCTGTCAAGTTCTTGGCTTCCAAGATTTAAAAATATCTTCTATGTATCTACCATTGTGAAGGTAAGCATAAATATGCGTACCTACTGTCTCTGCCATCTCCTTATACCTCATTGTATTTTTTTCCTTATTCTGTTTCTGAAGGAGGTTAGGATCATAAAACATAGGAGCAGAAATTAGGCCATTTGGCCCATCAAATCTGCTCCACCATTCAATCATGGCTGCTAAATTTCTCAATCTCATTCTCCTACTTTGTTTCCATAACCTTTGAATCCCTTGACAATTAAGATTCTATCTATCTCTGTCTTAAATATACTTCCCATTATTCTAAGACTGTGCTCTCAAATCCTACTAACGGAAACATCTTTCCAACATCCACTCTGCCATTCAGTATTCTGTAAGTTTCAATTAGGTTCCCCCCCCCCGACCGCTCCATCTTTCTAAACTCCATTGAGTAAAGACCCGGAGTCCTAAAACGTTCCTCATGTGTTAAGTCTTTCCTGGGACCATTCTCATGAACTTCCTTGGGACCCGCTCCAGGGCCAGTAAATCCCTCCTGAGGTATGGGGCCCAAAATTGCTTACAATTTCCATTATTTTCTTCCCTCTTTAAATACTTGTCAAAACTCTTAAAATCCATTCTCACAATCTTTGCTAGTTCAATCTCATGTTCCTATATCTCTTTTTTTTACACTTTCTTAGACATCCTTTGCTAATTGTTAGATCACAACCAATTTTTGGACTGCTACTCTTTTGGCAATATTGTATATTTTTCATGAAATCTCATATTCATGTTAGCTTCTTTTGTTAGCGATAATTGTACTACTTAATTCTCAGAGGGAAGAAATATTTGGTAAGAATTATTAATTCATTAATATTTTTACCATTATATATCTCTTGGACATATCTTTTCAGGTAATTTCACAATTTACCTTAGCTAATTCTCCCCCATACCTAAGTAATTGATTATGTTTAAATTTAAGAACCTGATTTCAGACTTAAAGACATCACTTTAAAACTTAATATGAAATTCAATTATGTTATGATTACTCCTCCCCAGATGATCCTTTTCTGTATGATTATTAATTAACCCTGCCCCATTATACAACATTCGATATAAAATAATCTGTTCCCTCTTTGGTTTTTCTCTCTCAACACATTACTCCAGAAAGTTACCTTGAATGCATTCCATTAATTTGGCCTCCAAGCTATTTGTGCCAATTGATTTGCACAGGCTGTATGAAGATTAAGGTTCCTCACAAATATTGGATTATTCTTTTACGTGCATTTCTAATTTCTTGACTCATACTCTGTCTAGCACTATGATGAATGTTATTTGGGTGTCTACAAACTATTTTCACCAGTGTTTTCTGCCCTTCGCGTTATTTCTTAACCCCATCTTTACAAATTCTGCATCCCGTTTTTGTTTTGTCATTTTGTATTGTCAGGAATACCCCATCTCCTCTTACATTTTACCCTGAAATATTTAGTGCCAACTTTGGTCACTCTTTAGCCAAGTCTAAGGAATAGCAGTTAAATCAAGCTGGTTTCTCTTTACATCATAAACTCCTCTACCTTGTTACACACGCTGTTTCTAAGGGGAAAAGGTTGAACCCCTCTGATAATTAAACCAAAACACAAGTCCCAACCTGTTATGGTGGGAGCAGAGGTTCCCTTCTAATAATTAAACCCAAAACTCCCAGAGAAACTCACCTGTTAAAAGTCTGATTAAATGAAAGGAATCCCTGATACTCACAGCAATTTCTAATACATGGTTTGTCACATAAACATGTTGTAAACCAGTACCAAACTCAATAACTCCTTTTCGATGGTGGAGTATTTTCCCTAGTAGATATTGAATTCTTTGAAAAGTACTCAATTATCCTTTCAATTCCACCATCATCCTCCTACCTCAACACAGTTCCAAAAAAAACCCACCAATTCGTCTGGGACAACACATTTATCCTGGGACAGGCTAAGCAAAGACATGCCAGAGAATTCCTAGAGGCCTGGCACTCCAACCACAATGCCATAAACAAACACATAGATCTAGATACCATCTATCAACCCCTCAGAAAGCGCACAGGAAATGACATCACCACAAACCCCAGGAACCCCATCCAGGACAAACATATAAATAGAATGCAGGAGACAACAGCTTCGCTAGACTTGGATGATGTTACCTAGCCAGGTAATGAAACATCTGGATATCAAACCTACAGCTCAGCGAGCAAACCTACACCCCTACAGCTCCATCCCCTACGTCACTCATATCGATAGTGACTTTAAAGGTTTCAAGACATTTGGTGTGGCTAAAGCTGGTGCAGTGGTTAACATGGTTTTTAAATACTCAAATGCCTCCTGGCATTGTTCTGTCCATTGAAATTTAATGTTTTTCTTTAGAAAATCCGTACTATTGTATTAGTCCTCCCCATGCTATTTCTACATATGTCCACATATCAATGCAACATGCCTTTCAATTCAGTTCTCTGGTCCTGAGACAGATAGCTTACTATCCTATCCCATTCCTTAAGGACCTCCTCATTAGTCAGCTTACTCTGAGACACTTCAAAATCCAAATCTTCTGGATTTAATTCCTCAATCTGAGTGGCAATAATTAATACCTGTTTCTCTGGTTTCCTTTGGGTCAGCGCTGTATGCTACTGACAACACTATCTGGAGCACTTTCACTCATTTCTCCTCTGCACGAACCCTGCTGAGGTCTCCATTCTTGCCTTAGGATTACATCCTTGAGATAATAACACTCAGGAATACATTCTGATTTCTTTTCCAAGTAGGCTTTATAATATAAATCTTTTATTATTGCATCTTTTTGTTCTAACTCCAGTAATCTTTCAGAACTAAACATCTCTGTCTGATCCTCTACCTGCTTAGGTTTCTCCTTCATCACTTCATCAAACAGGGTGTCAGCTAACTGTACATCTCAACTCCTTTGACTTTCACTTTGGTTTTTCCTTCTTGCTTTAATTTATGTCTGAGGGATCTTTGTTACCACATAGTCTGTAAAGATCCCAGGGTATTTTTCTTTTAACTCTTCAGTTCCTGGTTTTCCTTTGGCTTTCCTACTACAAGCTGCTTCACTCCCACCTTTGTTTCAACTATATCGTTTCCAAGAACAAACTGTATTCCTAGAAGAGACACTCTTTCAATCATTCTCCCTGTCACTTCCCCAAACTTGATTGGACTTTCTAACCTGATCGTACACAGAGGAACACTGAATCTCTTCCCATTTATCCTGCAGATTATCACTCTCTCGAGTAACATTTCAGAAGAAGTGCAAATACTTTAATCTCAAACCCCTAGAGACTGACTAGCTCCCATATCTCTCAATATTCTAGCATCTTTACCTTCTCCCCTGTTCTTCCTGGGTAAATATTACCCACAGAGATGAAATCTTTATAAAGATTGGGTTCTATCTCACTATACAGTCCTTTACTAGGCCATGTACTCTCCTGCAACTCCTCGACTTCTTCTGGGACTTCCTTCACTACCTTAACTAATCCCACTTGTTTCGCCTCTTTTACCACATCTTTTTTCCCAGTTCCTTTCTTCAATCACCAGCACTGTGACGTTCTGTGTCCTACTCCATGACAGTGAAAATACCTGAGGCCTTTCACCTACTTTTCACCCTTCTGGGTTTCTTTTTTCACCTGTGGTAAACTGTTCCCAGTGTGATCTACTTTTTGTTTTTCATAGAAGAATGCCCCTTTTTCCCAATTTCTATCCCTCACGGAATTAAATTGCTGTCAGAAGCTAGATTTTGATTTATGCATTAATGCATATTCAACTGCCATCCCTGTAAATCTTCTCGCTGTTTGAACTTTCTGTTCTTCAATATGAGCTCTTATCATTTCTGGAAGTGAGTTTTTAAACTCCTGCAGCAGACTTATCTTTCTAAGATCCTCAAATCCCTATCTTTAATGCTGTCACCCATGTATCAAAGTTGCTATGTTTAATTCTTTCAAACTCAGCGTAAGTCTGACCTGGTTCCTTCTTTATGTTTCTGAACCGTTGTCTATATGCTTCTGGTACCAATTCATAGGCATTCAAAATAGCCTATTTGACATCTTCATAATCTCTTGACACTTCATCTGATAGTGCTGAAAACACCACACTAGCCCTGCCTACCAACTTGGTCTCAATCAACATTACCCACACAGTCATCTGCTTCTCAGTTTCTCAAAGGAAATGAAAAAGGCTTCTACATTTTTTTCATCAAATTTTAGTAATGTTTGGACATATTTGTATATATCCCTACTAGGCTGCTGGCTACGATGGGTTTGCTCATCCTCACTTCTGTCTTGTACTTTTCTTTCTGAAATTTGAAGTCTTTTTGCTTCAAAAGACTTTGAAATTTGGAACTGCAGATTTTCCAACTCAAAGATTCTTTCCCTTTCTCCTCTCCCTTTTTCTTTTTGCTCTGCAAGGAATCTTCCTTCCCTTTCCTTTTCTCTTTCCTCTGCTTATAAGTGTAATTCAACCTCTCTCGCCTTTCTTTCATTCTCTAACACCAGTTGTCTCATCTGCAATCTATTTTTTCTAACTTCACTGCACTTGACTGTTTCTGATATATCTGAATACTTGATCATCTCTGCTACAATTTCAGCTTTCCTTTTATCCCTAGTTAAACCCAAATTTAGCCTGTCTGCTAATTCTCAAAGTATATGCTTCCTCTTTCTAAACTCTTTTGCCAAATTTGGGAAGCATTTTCAAACCCCAGAATCTCTTTAGCAATGTTAAGAGCCATTTCCTCCACTTCTGATTTAACCAACCACAAGTAAATGAAATATAACAGATTTTTCTCACCAAAGTTTTAAGGTCCAGGACACTAATCCCCAAGTCTGTTTAAATCTGTCCAAATCCATTCAGATGCATACACAAACTGGCCAGCTCCCAGACTTGACTCATCTAGATCCCATACACAATCCATGCAGATCCCGTACACAACTGTCAAGATCCTGGACCTGACCCCCAAGTCTGATACGAAGGGCAAATGGTCGAACCCTCTGATAATTCAACCAAAACACAAGACCCAATCTGTTATGGTGGGAGTAGAGGTTCCCTTCTAATAATTAAACCCAAAACTCCCAGAGAAGCTCATCTTGCCCCTTGTAATCTGTTAGAACTGTGGTTAAATAAAGGGAATCCCTGATACTCACTTTATGATTAACAAGTAACAATTTATTTAGTTAACCCTAACAGTCAACAAATCAACAGAATTACGAACAAATCGAACAACTAGTTCTTTGAGAAGGTGACCAAACAGGTAGATGAGAATAAACCGGTTGATGTGGTGTATGTGGATTTCAACAAGGCGTTCGATAAGGTTCCCCACAGTAGGCTATTGTACAAAATTCAGAGGAATGGGATTGTGGGAGATGCAGCAGTTTGGATCAGTAATTGGCTTGCTGAAAGAAGACAGAGGGTGGTGGTTGATGGGAAATGTTCATCCTGGAGTCCAGTAGTGTACTGCAAGGGTCGGTGTTGGGTCCACTGCTGTTCATCATTTTTATAAACGACCTGGATGAGGGTGTAGAAGGGTGGGTTAGTAAATTTGCAGACAACACTCAGGTTGGTGGAGTTGTGGATAGTAACGAAGGATGTTGTAGGTTACAGAGAGACATAGATAAGCTGCAGAGCTGGGCTGAGAGGTGGCAAATAGAGTTTAATGTGGACAAGTGTGAGGTGATTCACTTTGGTCGGAGTAACTGGAATGCAAAGTACTGGGCTAATGGTAAGATTCTTGGTAATGTAGATGAGCAGAGAGATCTCGGTGTCCAGGTGCACAGATCCTTGAAAGTTACCACCCAGGTTGACAGGGTTGTTAGGAAGGCTTACAGAGTTTTAGCTTTTATTAATAGAGGGATCGAGTTCCGGAACCATGAGGTTATGCTACAGCTGTGCAAAACTCTGGTACGGCCGCATTTGGTGTATTGTGTACAGTTCTGGTCACCGCATTATAAGAAGGATGTGGAAGCTTTGGAAAGGGTGCAGAGGAGATTTACTAGGATGTTGCCTGGTATGGAGGGAAGGTCTTACGAGGAAAGGCTGAGGGACTTGAGGCTGTTTTCACTGGAGAGAAGAAGGTTGAGAGGTGACTTAATAAAGACATATAAGATAATCAGAGGGTTAGATAGGGTGGACAGGGAGAGCCTTTTTCCAAGTATGGTAACAGCGAGCACGAGGGGGCATAGCTTTAAATTGAGGGATGATAGATATAGGACAGATGTCAGAGGTAGTTTCTTTACTCAGAGAGTAGTAAGGATATGGAATGCTTTGACTGCAACGGTAGTAAATTCACCAACTTCAAGTACATTTAAGTCATCATTGGACAAGCATATGGACGTACATGGAATAGTGTAGGTTAGATGGGCTTCAGATTGGTATGACAGGTCGGTGCAATGTCGAGGGCCAAAGGGCCTGTACTGCGCTGTAATGTTTTATGTTCTATAACTCCTCCATATTCTCTACTAACCATTCCCTTACTGAACTAAATTCTACTGATATACTGTTCCAATAAACACAGGTAATAAGAAACTACATTTAAAAAAAATTAGATCCTAAAAGTCCATACAGGATGTGTCTTCTGGAACGTTCTGCTGTCTCTCCAATCCGAAATGCCTTTCTTCCTCTGATCCTTCTTTCAGGGATATTTTCCCTGGGAATTCCTCTGTTATGAACACCTTTCTCCATCAAATACTGGTGTCAGGAATATTATCTAAGAGTGTCACGTACCTTTCAGAATAGATGGTGCTTTTTTAGAGAGTGTAGAGATTTCTGTGTTAGTGAGCCTTTTTTTTCTCAGATGGCAATTTGCTCTCACTTCAGATGGCAGTTGGTTCTCCCCTCTCTATCCAATTGCCCCCTTCCTCATACTCATGACAACCTATTAATTTCTTTACAAGCAGATTGGTTCGAGGTTATCAAAACTATCAAACTTAAATTTAATTGAGTTTTAGTATCTAGGACCTTGTTTAAATTAATTGGCTAATATACAAACTGGTTGCCTTAACATCAAAACAAGCCTAGGTTTCTAACCAAGTGACACATATGTTTCAATTTCATAACTATCTGTGCATCTACAGCTGCTTGCAGACATTTCCGTTTAAATCTCGAAGCTTTAAAAAGCACATCACCTCTTAAAGGGACCATGCATTCATTCCTTCTATCATTTTTTACAAATTCTAGCTTCCTGCCTTCCATTTCACAAGTACTCTACACAATTTTGTAACAACTCTCACTGCCGCCTGTTGTATCTGCTGATGCCAAATGTTGTATCTGCTCATCACTACATTATGTATCTGCTCCCTTCTACATACTCACAGCTTACATGGCCTCCCTGCTCACTGCCTCTTGATGTATGTTCTCACCATGTCATGTACCTGCTCAATGCCACATGTATCTGCTCACCACCAAATGTTGCATCTGCTCAACACCATGTTTTTTATCCACCCAGCATCATGCTTTGAACATCCACTTATCACTACATGTTGAATCTGCTTACTGCCATGTGTCGTATTTTCTCACCACCATGTGTTGTATCTGCTCACTGCCATGTGTTGTATCTGCTCACTGCCATGCGTTGTGTCTGCTCATTACCATGTGTTGTATCTGCTCACTGCCGTGCGTTGTATCTGCTCACTGCCAAGCGTTGTATCTGCTCACCGCCATGCGTTGTATCTGCTCACTGCCATGTGTTGTACCTGCTCACTGCCATGCGTTGAATCTGCTGACTACCATGTGTTGTATCTGCTCACTGCCATGCGTTGTATCTGCTTACTGCCATGTGTTGTATCTGCTCACTGCCATGCGTTGTATCTGCTCACTGCCATGCGTTGTATCTGCTTACTGCCATGCATTGTATCTGCTCACTGCCATGCGTTGTATCTGCTCACTACCATGTGTTGTATCTGCTTACTGCCATGCATTGTATCTGCTCACTACCATGCGTTGTATCTGCTCACTGCCATGTGTTGTATCTGCTCACTGCCATGCATTGTATCTGCTCACTGCCATGTGTTGTATCTGCTCACTGCCATGTGTTGTATCTGCTCACTGCCATGTGTTGTATCTGCTCACTACCATGCGTTGTATCTGCTTACTGCCATGCATTGTATCTGCTTACTGTCATGCGTTGTATCTGCTTACTGCCATGCGTTGTATCTGCTTACTGTCATGCGTTGTATCTGCTCACTGGTCAAAGAAATGGAATGTAACAGGAGAAGAAAAGTGGGAAAAGAGCACGATCAAGAAAACATAGTGAAAAATAAGATCAGCAAGGAGAGGTGAATGAGGATGGTGAGATGGCTCGGTCAAATTATAATTATTTTTATATCATCAAATACTCTAATGACATAAAATCAAAATGAACTTTTAGCTTACTCCCTGATAGTCATTTGTACCTCGACATTAACAAGACTCTTTAATTTGCTGCATATCCTCTGTAACTGCTGGTTAAAATTGCCTCTAGCGCATTCAATGATAACAATACCTCAAATCTCTGGAGTGTTGGCCTTTTCTGGGATCTGCAGTGAAGCACATTTTGTTGTATCACATAATGATGTTAAGTAGCAGCAAACTTCTGCATGTTTGATTATCTGGATTCAAATTGTTCCTGGGGCTTCCTGTTAGATCTTTCTCAAGGTGAGAGGGAAAATCATTTCACTCCAGATCTAGATCAAAAATAACATGCATTAAATGTTGCTCATCCTTTGTCTCTGTGCTCACTCACTCAGCCATTTTTATCTCTGCCAAGGAAACATTAAACTGTGCTTCTTATCTGTCCCCTTAGGATGATATAGAAGGCCCCATGAGAGAAAAGAGCAGGGCAGTTTTCCCCTCGCATCCTGCACCATATTTACAACTCAGTCAACATCAGGCGTTCGGCCATTATCACTGTGTCACCTGTGGGACCTTACTGGCTGCGCACAAGCTGCTGGATTTCCCACATCATGACAGTCACGATGCTTCAAAAGTACCTGATTGATGGGGAATATTCTGAAGCGGTTACCCAAATTTAGATTAGATTAGATTAGATTAGATTACTTACAGTGTGGAAACAGGCCCTTCGGCCCAACAAGTCCACACCGACCCGCCGAAGCGTAACCCACCCATTCCCCTACATTTACCCCTTTTCCTAACACTACGGGCAATTTAGCATGGCCAATTCACCTGACATGCACATCTTTCAACTGTGGGAGGAAACCGGAGTACCCGGAGGAAACCCACGCAGACACGGGGAGAATGTGCAAACTCCACACAGTCAGTCGCCTGAGTCGGGAATTGAACCCGGGTCTCTGGCGCTGTGAGGCAGCAGTGCTAATCACTGTGCCACCGTTCCGCCCACAAATTTGAGTTTCCCTTTGAAGTACCCATGTTCTAGGTCTCCCTTGCCTTACGAGGTTTGTGAGATCAGTTGGCTAGCTGGCTCTTGTGTGGATCAGGGTAATGTATACAGTGGTTCTTATCCCAGCATTCCTGCCTTTTCACATTGCTCTATGCTTGACACAGAGCGGGGTTCCTCTCTATTTACTAACAGAAAGAGATGCCCAGTGTCACTCATGAACTATGGCTAACTACCTACTTACTTCTGTCATATCTAACTACGTGTTCAGCATTTTATTTTGGACCAAGGTAGGCCATATATTACTCTCACTAATGTGTACTGCACATACAGGAGATTTGACTGAGCCACATTGATACAACAGTGGGTAGAGTTAGCCCTCCTTTTTCACCTGCTGTGTTCTGGACAAGCACACTCCTCTCTCTCTCTCCCCCTACCTCTGTCTCTCTCTCTCTCACGCATGCGCACGCACACACACATGAACGCACATGCATACACACATACACACACAACAAAACACACACAACTGTGCTCTCACACACACTCATTTTCACATGTATCATACAATCTCACGCACAAACACCACAACACACACTCATGCACACACACCCCAAAATGCAGAGACATACTCATACATTCACAGTTTCATACACAAATGCCACATACATACACACACCAATGCACGTGTACGCACATACACATGACACATACAACACTTACATTCATCACACACATACATGTGCACATATACCACATACATGTGCATGTACACGGACATGAATGAGTACATCGCACAGGCACCCTCTTACACTCACACATTCTTTCTACAGAAGCAATGAGCTAGTCTCCTTTACTTGGTGCCTGCTGCAGAATCAGGAATTAACTGGAAGGCACATGCTAATCATGCAATTCTAGGCTGCATTAGATTGCTTCCTTACGCAAAACATTGTCAGAAACGTGGAATGATGGCCGAGTCAGTGGCTGTCAGACTTGGTAGTGTTCTGTAGGACGGTTATCTTTGGAGATGCTTGCAACTAAACTAGGCTTTGCAGCTGATGCTGAAATGGTTGGAAGCAATAGGGCTGCTGGTGTGTGGGCAGCACTGGGTGAACTGAGCCTCCATTGCGTAGGATAGAGTTGAGTGTGTGTGGTACTAAAGCAAGACCTCTGATCTGTTAGGATCAGTTCTTTTATCTAGTTAAGTAATGAACATCTGGTGTATGGAATGGAGATTTATACATTAAGCAGCTTAGAGGAGCACAGAACAGCAGGGCAGGACAAGGAATTAGCAGAGCTGTGGTCAGTCACATCCCAGTCAGGAAGCTAGACACATCAACCTCCGTGCCACAGAAAGATAGGCATCAAATTTATAAACCGGAGTAGGAGCAGGAACAAGATTTAGAGAAGGGGCAGAAACTGGAACGGGAGAGGGAAATGGGATATGATAATAATCTAATCTAATCTAAAAATCTAATCTAAAAATATGAATAGAAAGATGAGGCCATTCAACCCATTGAATCCACTAGCCCAGTTTGTTAATTATTGGGCTTTTTGTTAGTCTTATTAATCCTTGCTCCCTGTTTTCTGTATTCCTTGCTTTCCTTCATCTCACTTGGTCTCTCTGCCGTCAATGCCTTGACTGGTGACATGGGCATTCCCAGTCCTTCCTTGTACCCCTCACCAATTTTCTTTCTTCCATCTACCCCACTTCCAACCTTATTACCTTGCACGTTTACCATTAGGCAAAGCCCCTTCTCCTATGCCACCTTCCAACTCCCAACAGGCTACCAAGACAGCTCTGTAGAAGTCATGGAAATCAGAGAATGGTTAGCGCATAGAAGGTGGCCTTCTCAGCCTGTCCATCTCCCTACTGGCTCTCTGCAACAGGAAGTGAGCATGCCCCACAATGTGCCCACCCTTAACACATAGCTCTGCAAACACTCTCTCTTCCAGTTCAGAGCTGATTCCCTTCTGAACAATATAGCTGATCATGCCTCCAGCAGGGCCTCAGGTCTTGATCTCCAGATGCTCACCACTCATTGGGCAGAAAGATTTATCCTCATGTCACCTTTGATTCTTTTACCAATCACCCTAAACTACTGTCCTCTGGTTTTCTTAAACTGTCCACCAGTGAGAATGGTTTCTCTCAGTCTGCAAATCTCTTTCCCTGAAAGAAACCAAAGAACATGAAGATAATGCTGGAATGTGGCATTGAGGCAGACGATCAGCTGTGATCTAGAATGGTGGAGCAAGCTTGAGGGGCTGAATAGCCTACTTCTGTTCCTCAGTGCCGACTCTGTCCAGATTCTTTGCAATATGGAACCATTTCTATCAAATCTCCCCTCAACAATCTGGCTCTTAATGGCACCAGCTTCTCCAATCCATCCTTATCACTAGAATTGCTCATCCATCTTTTACTGCACCCTCTCATGGATGCTATTTTCTGGTTATTTATCCCCTTGGTGTAAGAGGGATCCCACTGTGTACAAAATGGCTGCCTCATTTCCCACATTACAGCAGCGACTGCCCTTCGAGAGTATCGTATGGACTGTGAAGTGCTTTAGGACGGGAGTGGTGCTACATAAATGTAAGTTCTTGCTTACTGAGTGCTATACGGCACCCTTGAACACCATGACTAACCCTTATCCTGCTGAATAAACACTGACACAGCTCAAATAAACATCTTCAGGGGGTAAATAGACCTTTGGATTACCACATCAGAAAGCTACATTCTGAATAATGAATCCTGTCAGGAACGCTCTTGCTCGAAGTAAATGAGGTTTATTGTTAATCTCCTGTAATGAGATGCTATATTTTATGTCTCCGTTCCATTCACCACAGGCTATAAACACGTAAAATGGCTATGTCTCTCTCGGCAGTGAGTGAGTTTAATCTGAATTCTATTACACACACACCAGAGGCTGAGAGCTTCCAGTTTCCAGACACTGTAATTAAAATGTTGAATGGATTTGATTCTGAAATTTGATCATGTACTAAAAACCACTCAAAGCCCCAGTTTAATGAGGAAGAATGGCCTAAATCATTGAATCCAAAGCACTGTCCTTTCATAAGAAACCCTTTGCTTCTGTCTGATAATCTCTCTAATTCTCTGTTGCTCTCCCCAATTCTATTTCCTCTCTCCAGTTATTTGTCTTCTCTCCAATTTTTTGTTCTCCCCCATTCCTCCAACTCTAATTCTTGCCGTAACCCTTGTGCCCTCACCATCCCTCTCTCTGGTAACTGCCTGAGGCTGGACTGGTCTGTGCCTAGCAACCTCAATGCCAGTTTTGATCCGAAGATGTGTGAGGAGCCACCTTTTTGACGCTCCCTCTTTCCACCTCTATAGCTTTGCCCAAAAACTCCACCTCTCCCTCAGCTCATAGCTACCGGAACCCTCATCCATATTCCGATTCCTGAGATGGTTCTCCTAACACACAGCCAGCCACCCTCCAACCTTCCACATCCTTGAGGTCATTGAGGTTACTGCCCATGTCTGAACTCAGTCCAAGTCCAAATCATCCATTACTCTGTGATTAATTCACTCCCCGGCTCAATTTTATAATTCATCCTTTTTCCAATTCTTTCACCCTCACCTACCTTGGTAATCACTTCCAGCACTGAAGCCTTGAAATATCTATGCCCCTCCAGTTCTGGCCTCTTGCACACCCCTGCTTGTAATGGCTTCACCATTAGTCACCATGCTGTCCACTGCATGAAACCTGAATTGCCGCCCACAGCCTCTCCACCTCTCTTCATCACTCCCCTCCTTCAAGAATTTTCTTTAAAATCTAATTCTTGATCAAACATTTGGTCAAATAGTATAATGGTGTCAAATGTAGTTTAACAGCACTACTGTGAAGCCCAATTAGGACAATTCACCATATGAAAGGCGCTTGACAGATACAGATTGGTGTAATTTTTTCCTTTTCTATTATCGATATCTATATGTTCAGCACTTTGCCCACTATAAGAATAAAAGCTTATGTTTAAATAGTGTCTGTAACCTTGGGGCATTTCAGAGTGTTTTAGATGTCTTATTACTTTTGTCATGAAACTTATTCTTGCACAGCAAGCTCCCAAAACAGAAGGATAACCGGAATGTACCGAAAATTAGAAAATTCAGTTTTTTGGTTTTGTTTCATGGGACGACCAGCATTTGTTTATCTGTACCTTGAATGGAGCGGCTTGCTAGAAGGCAAGTGTTCTTGTGTGTTAGGAGGCACATTTAGCACAGATGGGGTAAGGATGGCAAATTTCCCTTCCTGAACTATATGAGTGGGCCAGATGGGTTTTTATAGCAATTGATGAGGTTTGTTACAGACACCATCACTGAGACTAGCTTCCAATTGTAGCTTGAATGACTGAATTCAAATTCCGTTAGAGATAAAAAAAAAACTGCAGATGCTGGAATCCAAGGTCGACAAGCAGGAAGCTGGAAGAACACAGCAAGCCAGGCAGCATCAGGAGGTGGGGAAGTTAACGTTTCGGGTGTAACCCTTCTTTAGGACTGGGGGTGGGTTAAGGGGAGCTGCAGCTAAAGGGGGGGGGGGTGTGGGGGAGGGTTTTGGGTGGGGTGGTAAGGTAGGGATAGGTGAACATAGATAGACAATATGACCTGGTTGGTCGATGGGAGGAGTGAATTTGGTTGGTGGCTGGGAGGAGGGATCCTCCCCTCAGAGGAATGGAAGGGAGGGGGAGGGGCTGGAAAGGGAGTCGAGGGATGTGAAGGAAGGTTATTTGAAATTGAAGAACTCAATGTTGTGTCTGCCCCCACTCCACCTTATCTGCAGCTCCCCTTAAATGCACCCTGAGTCCTAAAGAAGGGTTATACCCAAAACATTGACTTCTCTACCTCCTGATGCTGCCTGCCTTGCTGTGTTCTTCCAGCTTCCTGTTTGTTGACCTTGTATTCCAGCAACTTCAGTCAATCAAGCTACTATTGGAAGCTAGTCTCAGTGATGGTGTCTATAACAAAACTCATCAGTTGCTGTAAAAACCCATCTGGCTAAATCATATACTTCAAGGAGGGAAATCTGCCATTCTTACCCAATCTGTGCTAAACGTGATTCCCAACACACAGGAACACTAGCTTGCTGCCTGGGTTACCAGTCTAGTAATTTACCATTATGCGACCATCACAGTGAGAGAATGGGGAATCTGGAGTTGTTCTCCTTAGATCATAATTTGTAGGAGCAGAAGTAGGCCATTCAGCCCATCGAGTCTCCTTCGCCATTCAATGATATTATGGCTAATCTGACAATCCTCAACTCTACTTTTCCTCATAACCCTCGATTCCCTTCCTGATTAAAAATATTTCTATTTCAGCCTTGAATATACTTAAGAATTCAGCCTTGACAATCTTCTGCAGTAAAGAATTCCACAGAAATTCCTGTGAACAAAGAAATTCCTCCTATTATAAATGGGTGACTCCTTATCCTGAGATTATTCCCTTTTGTGCTAAACTGTCCCAAAGTGGGAAACAACTTTTTTGCATCTGTCAGTGGAATGGAGGAAAACAAGAGAATTTTTAGTGGAGGTCTGATAGGAGAGATAACGAGGTTCAAAGAAGAAGAGCCAGTGGTAATGATCTATTTGGATTTCCAGAAGGCCTTTCACAAAGTACCAGTCAAGAGGCTGCTAAATAAGATAAGAGCCCATGGTTTTAGGAGCAAGGTATTGGCATGAATAGAGGATTCTGGATTAGTGGTGCTGGAAGAGCACAGCAGTTCAGGCAGCATCCGAGGAGCAGTAAAATCGACGTTTCGGGCAAAAGCCCTTCATCAGGAAAATAGAGGATTGGCTGACTGGCAGAAGGCAGAGAATGGGGGAAAAGGGGGTCTTTTTCAGGATGGCAGCAGGTGACTAGTGGAGTTCCACAGGGGTCTGTGTGGAACTATTCGCGTTCTATATTAACAGTTTGGACGAAGGAACTGAAAAAAATGCTAAGTTTGCAGATGACATTAAGACAGGTGAAGGGATAGATAGTGTTGAGGAAGCAGGGAGGCTGAAGAAGCACTTGAACAGGCTGAGAGAGTGGACAAAGAGGTGACAGACGGAAAACAGTGTGGGAAAGTGTGCTACTTTGGTAGGAAGAATAAAGGTGCAGACTATTTTTCAAATAGGGAAAGGCTTTGCATATCTGAAGCACAAAAGGAATTGAGAGTCCTAACTCAGAGTTCTCTTAAGGTTAAGTTGGAATTGGGCAGACAAATACATGTCAGCATTCAGTCCAAAAGAGCTAGAGTGCAAGAGCATAGATGTATTGCTGAGATTGTATAAGGCTCTGGTCGACCGCATTTGGAATATTGTGAGCAGCTTTAGGTCCATATCTAAGAAAGGGTATGCTAGCCTTGGTGGGGATCCAGAGGAGGTTTACAAAAATGATCCTGGAAATGAAAGGTTTGACATATGAGGAACGGTTGAGTCCTTTGGATCTTTTGGATCTGTGTTCAGTGGAGTTTAGAAGAATGAGGGGGGTTTCATTGAAACTCACAACATACTGAGAGGCCAAGATAGAGTATACGCAGAGAAAATGAATCTACTGAGGGAGACCAGGACCTGGGAGCACAGCCTCAGAGTGAAGGGATGGTTATTTAGAACTGAGGTAAGGAGGAAATGCTTCAGCCAGAGGGGGGTGAATCTGTGGAATTGCTACAGAAGGCTGTGGAGGCCAAGTCATTGAGTGTACTTAAGACAGAAATAGATAGGTACTTTATGAGTACGAGGATCAAAGGTTATGGGGAGAATGCAGAAGAATGGCGCTGAGAAATGTATCAGCCATGATTAAATGGCAAAGCAGGCCTGATGGGCTGAATGGCTTAATTCTGCTTCTACATCTTATGGTCTTATATAATTTGCATTGAAGACATTTCAGAGAAGGTTCATTCAATATAAAATTCTGAGGGACCTTGACAGACTCGATGCCTCGAGGATGTTTCCCCTTCAGCTCTCAAACTAACAGCCTCAGTTTAAAGATAAAGGGGCTCCCAATTAACACAAAGATGAGAAGAAATTTCATCTCTCCGAGGTTCATTAATATTATGATTTTCATCCACCGCTAAGTACTGAAGGCTGAATATGTTTAGGGATAAGTTAGACAGTTTTTGAAAGACAAGAGAGTCAAGGTTTGTGAGTGACAAGCAGGAGTTGAAGTCAAGCTCGTATCAGTCACAATCCTTTTTGCCTGGCAGAGCATGGGGCTGAATGGCCCTTATTTCTTATGTTCTTTTACAAAGAACCAGAGGAGAGCAGAGAAAGTATTTTATTTTAACTCTGAAGTGTTCATAATCAGAAATGTTCTGAATAAAAGGGCAGTGGAACCAGTCATAGCTCTCAGAAAGGAATTGGATTTGGAATTGAGAAGACCGTGGTTATGGGAATAGTGTGGGGAACGTATCTAATTGGATAACGCTTTCAAAGAGGTGGCACAGCCATGACACAACAAATGGCCTCCTCTGACATGTGCAATGTCTTGCCAGAACAGCTAGTTCAAGACCATCATGAGTAAAGATAGGCCCCATCCTTCTCAGAGATGATGTTGTGGAGTGCGAGTCACTGATGTGGAGCAGCAGCAGGATGTAGGGTGAACAGTGATGGATGTGAACTAGCATATTACATGGCACCAATTCGAATCACTGGCCTTGCATGTCAGTACAGCAGGAGGATGTGACCTGTAGCACATCCTGGGAATGCTGAACAATGCTCTGTTCCTTGTCACTCATTGCTGTGTGGGTTTCTCTCTGTGTGAGGAATAAATAGGACAGCAAACTCACATTCCAGCTTATGGCGCTGTCCCATTTTTGAACCAGTTTTGATTTCAATACCAGAAAATTGTAATAAAGAAAATCAGATAAGAAATGACTCCTGTAAGAAATCACTAAAACGTTGTGCCCTTTGCATCCTTGTGACTGGACTGCTGAAAGTCAAGTGTTGGTCTAGCCAAGAGCAATAAACCGATATAGGGCTCCAGCAATGGGGGACCAAGAGCAAGAGGTACATTTAGGGTTGTGTTTTTGGTGAGCGTTGTGAGATGCTCGCTTGGGAGGTATCCCAAATTATTGGACCCTTCTAAGTAAATAAGCATCCCAAAATGCATAGTAAAAATGGCTGGAGATCTCAGACCCGTTTTATGCTCCTCTTGCTCAATGTGGGAGCTCAGGGACACAGCTGATGTCCCTGTCTCCTTCACTTGCAGGATGTGTGTCCAGCTGCAGCTCTTGTTAGACCGCATTGAAGGCTGTGAAGCTGCGGATGGACTCACTTTGGGAGCATACACGATGCTGAGGGGGTTGTGGATAGCACATTTAGTGAATTGGTCACACCACAGATTGGGATTGCTGAGGGAGAAAGGGAATAGGTGACTAAAAGGCAGAGGAAGAGCAGGAAGGCAGTGCAGGTGTCCCCTGCGGTCATCTCCCTCCAAAAAAGGTATTTTGTTTTGGATGCTGTTGGGGGAGATGGCTCACCAGGGGAAGGCAGCAGTATCCAGGTTCATGGCACTGTGGCTGGCTCTGCTGTTCATAAGGGTGGGAAAAAAGAGTAGAAGGGCTATAGTCATAGGGGATTCAATTGTAAGGGGAGTAGATAGGCGTTTCTGTGGTCGAAAACGAGACTCCCAAATGGTATGTTGCCTCCCAGGTGGACGGGTCAGGAATGTCTCAGATCGGCTGAAGAAAATTCTCAAAGGGGAGGGTGAACAGCCAGTTGGCGTGGTGCATGTAGGCACCAATGATATAAATAAAAAATGAAATGAGGTCCTACATGATGAATTTAAGGAGTTAGGAAACAAGTTACAAAGTAGGACCTCAGAGGTAGCAATCTCAGGATTTCTACTAGTGCCACCTGCTAGTTAGAGTACGAATGATAGAATATTCAGGGTGAATGCGTGGCTTGAGAGAAGGAGGGGTTCAGGTTTTTGGGACATTGGGACTGGTTCTGGGGGAAGTGGGATTATTACAAATTGGATGGTCTACACATGGGGAGGGGGTGCTTTTGAGAATGTTCTTGGGGAGGATTTAAACGAATATGGCAGGGGGATGAGAACCAAGTTAAGAGGTTGGTGGACCGTAAGGAGGTAGTAGGTAAAGCCGCTAAGGAACTAGATAATGAAGTCAGTGTGATGAAGGGGAAGAGTAGAACAGGGAGCAGGTGATGAAAAAGCAGAGAGACAGGTGCATTTGTTTTTATGCAAGAAGTATAGTAGGTAAGGTAGCTGAAAATGTGTTGCTGGAAAAGCGCAGCAGGTCAGGCAGCATCCAAGGAGCAGGAGAATCGACGTTTCGGGCATGAGCCCTTCTTCAGTGGGGGCTTACTTTGGGAATAGTGATCACAATTCCATAAGTTTTAGAATACTCATGGACAAAGATGAGAGTGCCCCTGAAGGAAGAGTGCTAAATTGGGGGAAGACCAACTATACCACAATTCAGTAGAACTGGGGAATGTAGATTGGGAGTAGCTGTTTGAAGGGAAATCCACATTCGATATGTGGAAGGCTTTTAAAGAGATGCTGATTAGAATTCAAGAAAGTTATGTTCCTGTCAAAATGAGGGATAGAATTGGCAAGATTAGGAAACCATGGATGACAGGTGAAATTGTGAGACTAGCTAGGAAGAAAAAGGATGCGTACATAAGGCCTAGGCGACTGAAGACAGACAAAGCTTTGGAAGAATATTGGGAATGTTGGACCAGTCAAAAACAAGGAATTAAGAGGGCTAAAAGGAGTCATGAGACATCCTTAGTAAGCAGGGTTAGGGAAAACTCCAAAGCCTTTTATTCATACATAAAGTGCAAGAGGGTAATGAGGGAAAGGGTTGACCCACTCAAGGACAAAAGTGGAAAGATATGCATGGAGTCAGAGAAAATGAATGAGGTTCTTAATGAGTACTTTGCATCAGTATTCACCGAGGAGAGGGACATGGTGGATGTTGAGGTTAGGGATAGATCTTTAATTACTCTAGGTCAAGTCAGCATAAGGATGGAAGAAATGTTGGGTATTCTAAAAGGCATTAAGATGGACAAGTCCCTAGGACTGGATAGGATCTAACCCAGGTTATTGAGAGAAGCGAGAGAGGAAATAGCTGGGGCTTTAACAGATATCTTTTCAGCATCCTTGAAAAAGGGGGAGATCCAAGAGGACTGGAGAATTGCTAATGTTGTTCCCTTGTTTAAGAAGGGTAGCAGGGATAATTCAGGTAATTACAGACCTGTGAGCCTGATGTCAGTGGTAGGGAATCTATTGGAGAAAATACTAAGGGATAGGATGGATTCCCATTTGGAAGAAAATGGGGTTATCAGTGATAGGCAGCATGATTTTGTGCAGGGAAGGCGATATCTTAAAAACCTAATGGAATGTTTTGAAGACGTGACAAAGTTGATTAATGAGGGAAGGGATGTAGATGTCATATACGTGGACTTCAGTAAGGCGTTTGAAGATTCCCCATGGTAGGCAGATGAAGAAGGTGAAGCCACATGGGGTCCAGGATGTCCTAGCTAGATGGATAGAGAACTGGTTGGGCAACAGGAGACAGAGAGTAGTAGTTGGCGGGAGCTTCTCAAAATGGAGACCTGTGACCAGCGGTATCCCACAGGGATCTGTGCTGGGACCACTGTTTATGATATGCATAAATGATTTGGAGGAAGGTGTAGGTTGCCTCATTAGCAAGTTTGCAGATGATACTAAGATTGGTGGAGTAGCAGATAGTGAAGGGGACTTTCAGATAATACAGGAGAATATACATAGATTGGAGAGTTGGGGAGAGAAATGGCAGATGGAGTTCAATCCGGACAAATGCGAGGTGGTGCATTTTGGAAAATGCAATTCCAGAGCTAACTATACAGTAAATGGAAAAGACCTGGGGAAAGTTGATGTACAGAGAGACATCTGGGTGATCTGGGTGTTTAGGTCCACTGTTCCCTGAAGGTGGCCATGCAGGTCAGTTGAGTGGTCAAGAAGGCATACGGCATGGTTTCCTTCATCGGACGGGGTATTGAGTACAAGAGTTGGCAGGTCATGTTATAGTTGTATAAAACTTTGGTTCGGCCACATTTGGAATACTGCGTACAGTTCTGGTTGTCACATTACCAAAGGATAAGGATGCTTTGGAGAGGGTGCAGAGGAGGTTCACTAGGATGTTGCCTGGTATGGAGGGTGCTATGAGGAGATGTTGAGTAGATTAGGATTATTTTCTTTGGAAAGGCAGAGGTTTGAGAGGGACCTGATTGAGGTCTGCAAAATCATGAGAGGTGTAGACAGGGTGGATAGCAAGAAGCTTTTTCCCCAGAATGGGGGACACAATTACTAGGGGTCACAAGTTCAAAGTGAGAGGGGAAAAGTTTACGGAAGATATATGTGAAAATTTCTTCACGCAGAGGGTGGTGGGTGCCTGGAATATGTTGCCAGCGAAAGTAGGGGCGGGAATGATATCATCACTTAAGATGTAGCTAGACATGAATGGGCAGGGAGCAAAGGGATACAGATCCTTAGAAAATAGGCAGCAGGTTTAGATGGAGGATATGGATCAGCGCAGGCTTGGAGGACCGAAGGGTCTGTTCCTGTGCTGTAATGTTCTTTGTTCTTTGTTCTAGCACTAAATTAAAATGGCCTCATTGTGTTGGGTCACACCCCATCCCACTCACACCTAATCACACCCCATCCCACTCTCCCACCGGATATGATGGAAATAGGAATTCCATATCCACATGCACTCTCCATTTTCACAGGTCCCTGGAGTCTTTCTAATCCTACAAAATCCAGTTCTTCCCTCCAAAATCCAGCTCTTAGTGCCTTATCCCACTGTACAGACACACAATCACACTGTACTGGACACATATGATCTCATTGTACCAGACGCACAGTTTCACTGTACCGGGCGCATTCTCCCACTCTACCGAATACACATATAATCCCATTGTAACACTAAGATACACACACACTCATCTCTGTCTCTCTCCCCCCACCCCCACTCTCTCTCTCGCACACACACAATACACAACACAGACATACACCCCAATATGCTGACAATGGACACATTCCCTCCTGACATCAGATACTTAACATCTTATAATGATATATTATCTCTTTATCGCAGTCATTTATTCATTGCACACACTGCATGATACCAGCTCACAATCCCATAACTGTTATAAACACACTTGCATTCATTAATACCCATTATATAGCTTTAATAGACTGGTTGCACATGCTAGCAGAGACTACACACATCAAATTGACCTTTTATTTCTGAATTGTTCTAACACAATGAAGGCTCAGTAAAAGTCCAGGTTCCTCATATCCTTTCTTCCTGAAGTACTCCAAGATGAAAACACTGACCTCAAATGAATATTGACATTATCATCCAATTGTATCATTACAAAGTTCAATAGATATTCCCAGTACATCATCATTGTCCACCTCCATATCCCTGTACACCATCAGAATCCACCTTCATATCCCAGTTGTTATGGACCAGACCAAACCCCTGAAAATATATTTAGAATATAGCCTCAACCCTAACATTTTCTTATTTTAAAGGTAAGGCGCTGCATTCCACATGCAATTTAATTGGTCAAACTACTCAACTGTAAGCAAAACACACTTTGTTTTTATACTTGAGTTAAAATACAGACAAAACAAAAAGAATTGGCTAAACTATAACTCCGCTGAAATGCTTAACTAAATAATATACATATTAACTACTATTAACCAACTGTTCCAATATTGTAATACCACACAAGCACACTCTTGGCAACAGCAAATCCAGTAAAATAGATTGTCTCACATGCAATTCTAGCAGCAGGAGGACAACCCCAGCTTTTTGCTGTAACAGAGAGAGGAATAAGAGCTTCCATGTCTGGCTTCAAGACCCCAGCAACTGCAGAAAACTAAAGCTAAAATCCTGGATCTGTGGGAGCATGACCACACCCATTCTATTGTTCCAACTTAAAACAAAACTGGCCTCACAAGCTATTTACTTTATTAGCTTTGAGCAGGCCACTTCCAACTTCTCTCTCAACCTGTCTTCATAAAAAAAGGACAAAATACATCTCTTAAAGCCACAGTATCATCACACAGTACACCATTAGAATGCACCTTGCTCTCCCAGTACACCATCAGAATGGACCTCAATATCAAGGGCCGAAGGGCCTGTACTACGCTGTAATATTCACAATATCCCAGTACACCATTGGAATCCAGCTCAATATCCCAGTACACCATCAGAATGCACTTCAATATCCCCGAATGCACCTTGCATTCCTAGTACATCATCAGTTTACATTTCCATCTTCCATTACATGAGCAGGGCTCAGCAAGTCCTATTATACTAGCAGGAGCCAAGTATTTGTCCCAGCTTGCTAGCAAGGACTCAACTGTGTAAATGTGGTAACATTTCCAACTAATTGCATCTTTAAATTATCAGGAACCCCAATAAACACATGAGGTCAAGCTACTCATCATGTTCCCTCTGTTGGAACCTAATTACTTATCCATTATTGCAACACAAAGATAGATAATAAATGCATGACCTTCACAGTTTGGACACAATAAGGAAATCAAGGTAAAAGGCAGGAAATTGTCATAGAGTCATAGAAGTCAACAGAAAAGGGCCTTTCAACCCATCATATCTGTGCCAATCCGCCTGACTATTCTAGGAGCAAATGACTGCAGATGCTGGAATCTGTACTGAAAACAAAAAAATGCTGGAAATCACAGCAGGTCAGGCAGCATTTGTAGAGAGAGAGAGAGAGAGCAAGCAAATTTTTCAAGTCTAGGTGACAACTATTCTAATCCGATGTACTTTGTATGCCTTTAGGCATCACAAGTGGACACCTAAGTACTTCTTTAATGTTCTGAGGGTTTCTGACTACACACTTAGACTCAGTGACTCCCAAATTCCCCCAGTTTTTGGGTAAAAAAGCTTTTCGTCATTCCCCTTAAAACTATGCCCCTGGTCATTGATCCCTTCCTATCTCCCTTTCTGTGCCCCTCATAATTTTATACATCTCAATCACGTTCTCTCTCAATCTTCTCTGCTTAAAGGAAAACAGCTCCAGTCTGTCCAATCTCTCTTCATAAGTGAAACTCTCCAGCCCAGGTAACATCCTGGTAAATCTCCCTCTGCACCTTTTCCAGTGCTATCACATCCCTCCTACAATGTGGATTCCAGACCTGCACACAATACTCTAGTATGGCCTAACCAATGCTTTATACAGTTCCAACATCACCTCCCTGCTTTCAACCTCTACGCTTCAGCTAATAAAGGCAAGTATTCCATATGCCTTCTTCACCATTTTAGCCACCTGTCCTGATACCTTAAGGAACCAGTCTACATGAACACTAAAATCCCTCCAATCCTCCATGCTTCGCAGGGTCTAACCGTTTGTCATATGTTCCCTTGCCAAGTGCATTCAGTCCACATTTATCTGAACTGAATTCCATTTGCCACTGATCAGCCCATTATATCCTCCTGTAGTCTAAGGCTATCCTCCTTAGTATTTTCACAAAGTGGAGCTGAGGATTATCAGATCAGCCATGACCTCATAAGATGATAGAGCATTCTCAAAAGGCTGATTAGCCTACTTCTGGTCTTAGATCATACGGTCTATGTGTGTGCATGAACTCTGAATATAGTCAGAATCCTGCAGTGATAAGCAATGTTAGCATCTTTGGGCTTCCTTGCTTATTAAAAGGATCTCAGAGAAGAGGGAAGCAGGCAAAGTGAGATGAGTTTGTACAATGGCTGACCTGCACCACATCACAGGGATAAGATACAAGCCTTTGTGAAATCTTTATGTCCTTTTAAGTTGGACGCGGTATTGACAGTCAATGGCTGAGGGCATCCCAGTGGCCTTCGCCTGCAGCAAATATTAGATTGCATACAACTCCCAGCTCTCTGTGCCTGCTGAGACTGCAGGATTACACTGTTTGCTAGGAAGCCTGATGCAAAGGTAGGTGCTGAGGTCACAGCTTGCTCGGAAGATTGGTAAATTTACCCTGTGACTCCTCCCGGGATTATCCAGTTAATGTAGTGTGGGGGATATCTCCGACATGAGTGCCTGAGGCAAAGGAGGAGCTGTCCCAGATGGGAAAGAGACTTCTGTTTATTTATGTTGTAAGAAGAGGGTGATTGAACGGGGAATAGGATCTTTTCCATCGTCAGCCTCCAAGCTCAGACACAATGCACCAGCACAATACGGAACAATTTGCTCATCCCTGCTGCTGTGACTCCAGTAGTTTCCTCTTCGAATGGAAAGTCACTCTCCCTCAGGAGTCAGAGTCTAAGAAAAAGCTGCAGTGAAAGAATAGACAACAGTTCATTAGTATCAGCACTACCACCTTCCACAGAATAAAGCTTCCTCTGAACTGTCCCAATCAAACATTCCCTGGACAGGGACAGCACGTGGTTAGATACAGAGTAAAGCTTTCTCTACACTGTCCCCATCAAATACACCTGCTACTCTTTAAACTGAAGGCAAAGCTCCCTCAACATTATCCCTTTTCATACTCATCCAGAACAGGGACAGCATAGGGTCAGATACAAAGCAAAGCTTCTTCAACTCTTTTTAAACTGAAAATAAAGCTCCTTGACACTGCCCCTGTCAAACACTCAGGACAGAAACAGAACAGGGTTAGATACAACATAAAGCTGTTTCTACACAGTCTCCATCAAGCACTCCCAGGACATGGACAGCACTGGCTTGATGCAGATTAAGTCAATCTCCACAGTGACCCAATACATTTCTGGTTAAGGTAGAATAAGCTGTCATGATCTACAGTCTCAGTCTGACGAAGCAAATGTGAGATTTCTGTTGCTTGTGCTTGGCTCCCTGTGGCTTCATAGAAGCTGACAATCTGCTGTGACTTCACAAGGAGCTGTGAGTATTGCAATGCTGTGGGAGGCTTGCTCATCAAGTTTGATCATGAAACTAGAAATAGTCGCTTCTTTGAATCTGAGTGCCATCTGGCTTTGCCAACTTTCTTGATGGCAGAGGTGGCATTTTGGTCTATACAGTCAAATATTGATCGGCAGTGACCAGGCTGTACTGTACCCTGCCAGAACTCCCATCTTTAAATAAACATTTCATTGTTGTTCTATTACCTTAGTGTTCGTGCTGCTTGAATTGAGACTGATATTACAATTGGGACATCTATTCCCTGCCTTGTCATCCTATACCTCCGTCAACGCAAATAAACAGAACTTCGGTTCCAGCGAGGGTTGCCTCCGGGTCTTTCCATGTTGGCAAACATGCCACGCCACCCCCCCTTCCCTGACAAGATGCTCCCAAAGGTGCAAGCAAATGCAGATGCAGCAATCCCTCCCTCCCTCTCCCACTTTCTGAGCTTGACGTGACCACACCACCAGCCACCTCGCCATCGATGGATCCCCAAATCCCAGTACACTTGGAGCCGGGGAATGCCCGCCATGTTGATTAGCTGGCCAGCCCCTGGGACGGGCACCCAGGAGCAGAGGGGAAAGCCTCACAGCCAGTGCCAGCTGAACCTTGTCAACCATTTGCAAAGCCTCAGTCACATGGGACAAGAGATTTGCATCCTGTCCAGATTACATAATAACTGATGTGGATAGGGAAATGTAGACTGTGTGAAGAATTACACTGGAAACCAGTTTAAGATTACCAGTAATGCATTTGCTGGTGTTTGAAGCTGTATACATGAACACACAGGGCCCTGTTTCATGTCGGCAAAAGGAGTTTGTATATGCAATAAATATGGAGATACATTTCCAAGTCAGGATGGTGAGTGCAAGCTCCCCTGCAAACCACTCAGCATCTTGATTGGGAAATACATAACTGTCGCTGGGTCAAAATTCTGGAACTCCCTCCCTAACAGCACTTTTGATCTCAACTACACCAAATGGACTGCAACATTTCAAGAAGACAGCTCACCACCATCTTCTCAGGGGTAACAGTTGGCAGGAAATAAATGCTGGCCAGCCAGTGATGCCCATATCCCATCAGAGAATTTTTAAAAAATTGCATTGCTTTCATTCAGAAAGAAAGAAGTCATGGAGGCTGCCAATATCTGTAGCATGACAACACCCTGACCAATCAGAGACCACCTGCTGGGAATTAAGGCAACAATTAACTGGTCCTGTTGCATCTCCAAGCCAGTGATAGTCCAAGCAATCAGCATCCTCTTATCATGCTGTATAAATTGGTGTTCCTTTTTAAGTCAGCTTCTTGTAAGATTATCCTGATGGATGCAAAGAAGCTTTGTGTCTCTTTTTAGCCATTTTTAACAAATGTATACCTGGAGGAGGCAGAAATGTGGTAATGTCACTGGATGAATACTCCAGAACCCCATGTTGATGTTCTGGTACGTGGGTTCAAATTCCAGATCCAAATTTGAATTCAATAAAAATTTTGATTAAAGTGTTAGCCCCGTGGTGACCATGTCACCCAATTTGGGTTTAAAGCTAATTTCACTATTGGTTGGACAACTATCCTCAGTTGTCATAAAAACCCATCGAGGTCACTCATGTCCTTTAGCGAAGGAAATCTGCCATCCTTACATGGTCTGGCTTATGTGTGACTCCAGGCCTACAGCTATGTGGTTGACTCTTAATTGCCCTCTGGGAAATTAGGAATGGACAATAAATGCTGGTGATGCCCTCATCCTGTGAAGACATTTTAAAAATAGGTAGCCATCAAGTCCAAAATGTCTGAAGAAGAGTAGGAAAAGGATGAAGGGTCTGCAATAATTTTTAATGCTTGGGATATGGGTGCCACTGGCAACGTAAGCATTTGTTGCCCTCCGTAATTTCTCTTGAACTGAGTAGCTCACCATTCCATTTCTGAGGGCAGTTAAGAGTCAACCCCATTGCTGTGGGTTCGGAGTCAGACCAGGTAAAAACAGCAGATTTCCCTACCTTAAAGCATAAGTGTACTAGGTGGGTTTTTATGATAATTGAGGATAGTTTTAATGCCATTAATGAAACTAATTTTCAAATCCAAATGAATTTTAAATGTCAGTGTGTTGAAGTGGTGGGATTTGAACCCATATTCCCAGAAGATAAGCCTGGACCTCTGGCTTGCTAGCCCAGTGATATTACCACTACAATAAGTCTCTTCGCTACATCTTGTTAAAAAAAGATTCATGTCAGACATCTTCCAATCCTGATGAGGAGTCCTCAGTTTGAAATGTTAATTGTGTTTTTCTCTATCCAATGTGCTATGTATTCTCTCGCTCATTATAAGGATGGCATGGTGGCTTATTAGTTGGCACTATTACCTCACAGCACTATGAACCTGAGTTTGATTCCAGCCTTAGGTGAGTGAATGTGTGGAGGTTGCCCATTCGCCCAGCTTATGTGTGAGTTTCCTCTCACAGTTCAGAGATGTGCAGATTAGCAGGAATTGGCCATGGCTTACAGGGATTGGATGGGATGTCTTTCATTTGGTTGTCTAAGTTAAATCTAATGAGATTGCTGTCATTATACCAGGTGAGTACTACAGCAGTACGCCGCAAGACAGGCATGGGGAGATGGATACAATTGAAAGAGCGAGACTGAGGTGAAAGGGTAGATAAAGAAATGAGAGTTTGACAGCATATAAACAAAGCAGAGAGCACGGGAGCTTGGGTTGAGGCAGAAGAAATTAGAAATAATCTCTGAAAATCTTGAGCGGTGCTAAGCAATGGAACAAGACAAGTGTTCTCTTATTCCCAGAAACTAATCGGTGATGTTATTAGATCAATTTGTTATTTCAGACAGACAATGAGATAGAAATAAAGAGATGGGGAGGGGAGGAAGAGGGGGAGATGGGGCAGCAAAGAAAAAAGAGAAAGGTTAGTGGGGGAGAGTCATAAAGACAGAGAGAATCAAAAGAGGGAGAGAGAAGGAAAGAAAGAGAGAGAGCAAAACGCTAAAGGTTTAAGTGATGGCAAGAAAGAGAGAGGGAGAGAATGAGGGGTCCTGAGAGAAGGAAAGAAATAGTGAGAGGGAATGAAAGAGAGATGGATGGGGATCAAATGGTGGAGAGAAAGAAATAGAGGGAAAGAAAGAGAAAAGGGGTAAATGAGAGATGGTGATGGGGGAGAAAGACAGAAGGGGAAGTAAAATGATAGAGTCAGATGAGTGGGGTATAAAAAGAGAAGAAGGGGTATGGGAAAGAAAGAAAGGGAGAGATAAAGGATGGAGTCAGGTGGGAGAAGATAGAAGGAGAGAAACAGGGAAGTGAAAGGGTAGGGTTGAGTGAGAGAGGAAAGGTAGAGAGGTCAGAGCTTGGGGGGAAGGGAGAGCATGTGGTCAAGTAAGAGAGGGATAGAAAGAAGATGGTGAAAAGAGAGAGGTCGTGTGTGAGCGAAGGAGAGTAAAAATGAGAGAAATAAAGAGCGAGATGGCAGGGAATTGATTGAGGATGAGAAAGAAACAGAGAAAGAGCACTGTTGCCTCGCAGTACCAGGGACCCGGCTTCAATTCCAGCCTGTTTGGAGTCTGCATATACTCCCCGTGTCTGCGTGGGTACTCCAGTTTCCTCCCACAATCCAAAGATGTGCAGGTTAGGTGAATTGGCCATGCTAAATTATCCATAGTCTTCAGGGATCTGTAAGTGTGGTGTATTAGTCAGGGGTAAATGTAAAGTAAGAGAGTAGGGATATGGGTTTGGGTGGGATACTCTTTGGAGGGTCGGTGTGGACTTGTTGGGCTAAAGGGCCTGTTTGCACACTGTCAGGATTCTATGAAGAGAAGAGGTGATGAACTGGACAGAAAGGATGTGTATAGCCAAACACAGTTAAAATGATGAAATTCACTGACCTGGCAGCAAGCAAGTCCTGAAATGATACCATGTGGTCTGAGCTGTTAGCTCTCAGAGCATGCTGTTAGCTCAGAGAGTCTGAGCTTTGCATACAGCTAGTTTCAAATTAATTCATGCTTCCATTCATAAAACCATTACCTCACCTTACTTCAATATATAAATTCATTTACAAATCTATGTCATTAATTATCAATGGATACATTTCCAAACTCATGTGCACATCCAGAAATCAATTTGAAAACTTTTGAATTAATTTGCAAATGTCTGAAGCTATCATACATTAAGAAATTGATTTATAAATTAGTTTGCACATTAATTGCATTCACAGTTCCTTAATTTGCCAATGATAATCGCCCATAACTCCCAGGTTTCGCCTCAGACAGGAAACTGAAATGGGTTGGCCATTTAGAACAGAGTTAAGGGAGAATTTGTGAATCTTTGGAATTCTACCCAAACCCAAACCCATATCCCTACTCTATTACTTTACATTTACCCCTGACTAATACATCACACCTACACATCTCTGAAAACTATGCAGATGCTCAGTCATCAGGTCCATTAAAGATCAAGATAGGAATTTGGGAATAAAGGGAATCAAGAATAATGGGGAGATGGGCGGCAAAGTGGAATGGATGTGAAAGATGAGCCATCACCTTGTTGAATGACAGAGCAGCCTTGAGGGACTGAATGGCCTACTTATTTATGACAAGATTACAAGAAGAAAAGAGAAATGAGACAAGCAGCAATAGAGAAACCAAAGATAACTGAGTGCCTTGCAAAGAGACTTTTATGCTGCCATTTCAGGGACAGAACTTGAACCCAGGGACCTTCTGACTGATAGAAACCAAGGGGCTATCAATGACATCATGCTGACATGTGTAACAACAAGTTGTCCATTTAATGAAAAAGCACACGGTCTGTGGCAGAATACTATTTAACTGTGTTTAGGAAGTGGATTTGTGATACCATTAGCAATGCAAAGAAGAGCATTTGTGAAACCAGGCGGAAAAGTGTTAAAATGCATGTGAAAAAAACTGATAGGATAATTTCTAATGGGGTGACTGAACTCCTGATCCAGGCAGCAGTGGGGAGCTAAGTGGCAACAAGTATCCAGGCAATGTGCCTCCCTTACTTTTTATGCAGGGACCTGTCCTGTGCAGGCAAGGGGAATATGTCTATGATTTGCAACTTTTCTCAAGAAAAATATAGAGGACAGTGGTTCCCTGATGCATTGTTCGAGGCAATGCCTCAACCAGAGTGAAGTTGCCAACAAATCAGTGCTCTTTTCTCATGCAGTATAAATTGTTGCTCCCTTCAAAATTTGGCCTTTTTGCACTGACACAGACCACACCTGTTACAGCTCAAGAAAACCAGGTGAGAGCTATTTGCAGCTTCATTTCTCAAGGCAATACTTCGACCAATCAAAATCAACCTGCCTGGTTTAAAATTTGAACCAAGCTTGTCGGTCACCATTAATGGGTGCATTCTCCATGACAATACCTCTAGCAGCCAGACTCTACCTGCCAATCAATCAGCACTCTCCTCTTATGTTTCCCTTTACCTTGGTATTCTTGAGAATTGTCCTGATGAGTGCAAGATCAATAATTTCACAATTATTGATATATGACACAAAGATTGGAGGTGCCGTCGATAGTATTGAGGGCTACTGCAGGCTGCAGCGCGACATAGACAGGATGCAGAGCTGGGCTGAGAAATGGCAGATGGAGTTCAAATTAGATAAATGGGAAGTGTTGCATTTTGGAAGGTCGAACTCGCATGCTGAATATAGAATTAAAGACAGGATTCTTTGCAGTGTGAAGGAACAGAGGGATCTGGGTGTGCAAGTACATAGATCCCTCAAAGTTGCCACCCAAGTGAATAAGAAAGCATATGGTGTTTTGGCTTTCATTGACAAGGGGATCGGGTTTAAGAGCTGCGACGTTTTGCTACAGCTCTACAAGTCCCTGGTGAGGCTACACACTTGGAATATTGTGTCCAGTTCTGGTCGCCCTACTATAGGAAAGAAACAGAGGCTTTGGAGAGGGTGCAAAGAAGGTTTACTAGGATGCTGCCTGGACTGGAGGGCTTGTCTTACAAAGAGAGGTTGAATAAGATTAGATTCCCTACAATGTGGAAACAGGCCCTTCAGCCCAACCAGTCCGCACAGACCCTCCAAAGAGTAACCCACCCAGACCCATTTCCCTCTGAATGATGCACCTAACATTATGAGCAATTTAGCATGGTCAATTCACCTGGCCTGCACATCTTTGTGACTGTGGGAGGAAACCCACACAAACATGGGAGAATGTGCTAACTCCACACAGACAGTCGCCCGAGGCTGGAACCGAACCTGGGACCCTGGTGCTGTGAGGCAGCAGTGCTAACCACTGAGCCACCGTGCTCAGACTTTTCTCTCTGGAGAGAAGGAGGAAGAGAGGAGACCTGAGAGGAATACAAGATAATGAGAGGAATAGATAGAGTCAATAGCTAGAGACTTTTCCCCAGGGCAAGATTGACTGGTACGAGGGGTCATAATTTTACAATATTAGGAGAAAGGTATAGAGGAGACGTCAGAGGTAGGTTCTTTACGCAGAGAGTTGTGAATGCATGGAATGCGTTGCCAGCGGTGGTGGTGGATGCAGAGTCATTAGGGACATTTAAGTGACTGGATATGCACATGGATAGCAGTGAGTTGAGGGATGCGTAGGTTAAGTTATTATATTTTACATTAGGATTAAATGTTGGCACAACATCATGGGCCAAAGGGCCTGTTCTGTGCTGTACTTTTCTATGTTCTCTGTTCTATTTCAACATAATATGTCTTTTCTCAGAGATACTCAAATTTAGTATTCTTGTGTCTGTCCTAATGAGTGCCAAATGAAAACCTTTGAAAGCATGTCTGTCTTCAGCAACACTTAAGTTCTGATGATAGGCATCTATCAAACATGGTCAACAGAGGCTGTGGAAGAGATGGCTGCAAGATTTAGGCAGAACAATTAGAGGGAAAATAAGGTTGATTAAGAATCAGGATATCTGGGACAGTTAAAGGATTCCCTTCTGGGCTGTCTCCTCTTATGAAGTCATAGAGATGTACAGCACGGAAATAGATCAACTCGTCCATGCCAACCAGATACCCCAACCCAATCTAGTCCCATCTGCCAGCACCCAGCCCATATCCCTCTAAACCCTTCCTATTCATAGACCTATCCAGATTCCTTTTAAATGTTGCAATTGTACTAGCCTCCACCACTTCCTCTGGCAGCTTATTTCCACACACGCGCCACCCTCTGCATGAAAAAATTGCCTCTTAAGTCTCTTTTATATCTTTCCCCTGCCACCCTAAACCTATGCCCTCTAGTTCTGGACTCCCTCACCCCACGGAAAAGACATTGTCTTTTTACCCTATCCATACCCCTCAAGATTTTATCAACCTCTATAAGGTCACCTCTCAGCCTCCGAAGCTCCAGGGAAAACAGCCCCAGCATATTCAACCTCTCCTTATAGCTCCATAAATCCTGCCTCATTGAACAATCTTTTCCTCACCTGCCCTAATAACTCTTTATGTCTCATTGTGAAATTTTGGTTGATAAGGCTTTTGTACAGAAGTGATGCTTTGATCTGTCTGGAAGGATGTACTGGAAAGGAAGCAGAAATCATAGCCCAATTCCCTTCTGGAATGAATTCCCATTGTCAATTTGTCAGTG
The DNA here is from genome assembly GCF_037043375.1 of Chiloscyllium plagiosum. Taxonomy (NCBI): domain Eukaryota; kingdom Metazoa; phylum Chordata; class Chondrichthyes; order Orectolobiformes; family Hemiscylliidae; genus Chiloscyllium; species Chiloscyllium plagiosum. The sequence goes on from NW_028270183.1 coordinate 22,164,977, forward strand.
GGGATGATCAAAGAGGCACCTTGAATGATAGTGACGAAGAATGTGATCAGCATGATCCTTGGTAAGCTGTATCCTAAGTCCATCTGAATTGGTGCAGTGTTAATTGGGCCAAATTCAAGAGGGTGCAGCAATTGTTTAATCAAATCAACCAGGAAAGGCCATATAGTTCATAAGCTAAGCTCACTGGGGACAATGCTCATGAGAAGCTTACAAAGGAGAGAGCACATGACCAAGGACTTTGAGCACAGCTGAAAGCTGAAAGATCACAAAAAGCACTATATTTATTTATGTAGTGCCTTTTGTGATCTTAGTACAGTCTCAAACATGGTAAAGCCAATTAAATACTTTTGAAGTGTAATCAAACTCGTGGTGTGGAAAACATGGGAACCAGTTTGCATACAGGAAGCTCCCCAAGTGGTAATGCTGTTATAACCAGACAATCTGCTTCAGCAATGGCAATTCAGAGACAAGTGTTGGCCTCCTGCTCTCCTTCGAAATAGTGCCATGCAATCTTCTGTGTCCATCCAAAAGAGCAGAGAGTGCCTCAGTTTAATACCTCACCTGAAATTCTATACCTCTGACATCGTAACACTCTCTCTGAACAAGACTGGAGTGCCCGCATTGATGCTCCCTGGAGTGCCCGCATTGATGCTCCCTGAAGCCTATCTCAAGGCCAGTAACTAACAAGATAATAGGGCCGATTCAGTTCAGTCCCCGATGGAGGCAGTTACATTTAAGTATTGTTCAGCCCCAGTTTATGTTCAGCCTTCAATGTGCTTCTGTCTACCTATGCATCTAATGTTATGGAATCACTGGATATTTAATGATCTCAACTTAAATACAGTCTCCTGGGAATTGCTGTCATGCCAACCAGCTGACAGCTGTAGATGGCAAGAGTTCACTAAAGCTTCACGTGTCACTCAGTGCTGGTTGTCAGAGCCCGTCCGTTCTTGCATTTTGAAGCTCTGTAATGCCGCACTCCTGGGTTGCCAGAGGCAACAGTAATGGAATAATCCTTATTGTTCACCTCCAAGGTAATTCTTCAGTGGAACGTGCAGTTCAAAAGCTTTGCAATGATACTATGACAGACACTGAGGGTTTGCAAAAGTGGGTTGGCATAATAGTAGACGAATAATTAGAGGGAAAGTGCAGTCACTTTACATTAGTGTGTCAAGTGCCCAAGATGGTTGCAAGATATTTGCATGAGTGAAGAAGCTCTGACACATTTCTCTCCCTCTCTTGCTGTTTTCGATTTCAGCTTTTAATTTGAATTCCAGGAGCCTGGTGTCTGTGAGACATCTTGCAGTGTTTATGCTGTTAGCTCTGGTCTTCACAGCCCAGTGGAAGATTTAGTTTCACCTGTTCATATCTGCCATAGCTTCAGGTGCACTGCAATCAGAACATTTGGACTGCATCTTAAAATATTAAATTCACATCTTGTGTTTAAATGCCTTCTTATCTCTGTAACTCCCTTGTGCTCTATGATCATCTTCAAACAACCCCTTCCTCTTGGAGTCTAGGAAACAGGAGCAGGAAAGTACATCCAACCCCTCGGCTCTCAACTAGATCATGGCCAATCTTCATGTCATTTTCTGGTATTATCCCTTTCATATCTTCAATATTTAACATAGAAAATATGTGCAGGAGTAGGCCATTCAGCCCTTCAAGCCTGCACCAGCATTCAATATGATCATGGCTGATCACGCAATTTCAGTATCCCAGTCCTGCTTTCTCTTCATACTCTCGATTCCTTTAGCCACAAGGGCCATGTCCAACTCCTTCTTGAATATTTCTAACGAACTGGCCCCAACAGCTTCCTGTGGGAGAGAATTCCACAGGTTCACAACTCTCCCCGTGAAGATATTTTGCCTCATCACAGTCCTGAATGGCTTTACCATTATTCTTAGACTTTGGACCCTAGTTCTGGACTTGCCCAATATCGGAAACATTCTTTGCACATCAAGCCTATCCAGTCCCATCAGAATTTTGTATATTTCTATGAGATCCCCCTTCATTCTTCTAAATTCCAGCAAGTACAAGCCCAGTCGATCCAGTCTTCCTTCATATGACAATCCTGCCATCCCAGAAATCAGTCTGGTGAACCTTCACTGGACTGCCTCAATAGCAAGAATGCTCTTCCTCAGGTTAGGACACTAAAACTGCACACAGTACTCAAGGTGTGGACTCACCAAGATCCTGTCTAACTGCAGCATGAAATTTAGAAGGTTGTTATCTCTGTCTTGAAGATCCTCAATCTTTGAGCCTCCACAGCTCTGTGGAGTAGAGACTTCCAACGGTTCACCACCCTCTGACAAAAAAAGTCTTCCTCATCTCAGTCCTGAAGCTCAAAAGGGAAAATGACTTGCTCCTGGTTCCTATGTTTAAGCCTGTGATTACAATATTTAGAAAGATTTTTCATTCCAACTATCTAGCAGATAGTTTGTCAGTTCTTCCACCCTTCTCTCTGTAGCCCTCAACATGTTTGCAGTGTGATAGGGATAAATATCTTACTGAGAACGATGGATATGTTGGTGTAACTCTGACACAATAGTCACATGCTGTTGATACTTGAAGAAGACAAAGAGGGTCATTGTTCTGTGTATTACAATGTAAGTAAAGAATTCACAGAACCTACTGAGAGTCAGACAATAATATCTTCAATAAGGGAAGGACGGAGATACAGCAGACTCAGAATTGAAACAGTTCATCTGGAGCTAACTCAACTAGATCAGCCAGAGAGGATAAGTTTAAGGTGAGGAGCAAATAGTTTAGAAGAGTTGTGAGAAAGAATTTTTTTCACCAAGAGGGTTGTAGATTTATGGAACATATGGCGTGAGATGGTGATGGAGGCAGATACTCTTACAACATTTAAGAAACTTATGGACAAGTATGTAAAATGCCAAGGAATGGTGAACTGTGGACCAGGGTAAATGGATTAATGTAGTTTGGTGATTGTTGGTCAGCATAGACAACAGGCCTGGTTCTATGCTGTATGACTCTATGATCAGATCAAATAGTGAAGCAGACTCAATGGGCTGAATTGCCTACTCCTGTAGTTACCATGAAGGACTCTCCTTCTCAATCTTTCCCCTTGTCTTGAGGCGTAGTGACCCTCAGGTTAAGTCACCATTAGTTGTCTCTCTATAATGAGAGAGCAGCCCTATGGTCCTCTGGGACTATGATGATTATACTTTAATACTGCTCCTACTTCTTATGTTATGTTCTGAATTCAAGTGGTATGCTTTACAGACCCCATGGTAAGCATAATGCACGAGGGTAGAACAATGTCCATGGGAGCAGATCATTCCAGGGAGACAGGAGCTCAAGCACAAGTCATTTTTATCATGTGCTCAACTTGCAGGGATCCAGTTTTCCCCCTTCCCTACCACCCTACTCCACTCCTGCCCCAATAATTATGGTGCAACCCCCAAAATGACAGTTTAGATAGCTAATACAGTACTGCCAAACTTATGATGGAGGTTAAATCATTAATAATCAACCTCAGAATTGTCTCTGTTCTCTGAATGGGCCAGAACCTCAGTTAGAATCTTGAATAAGAAACAAAGCTCCAAAAACATGGTCCTACTAAGTGTTTTCCTTGATTCATTGTCAGACATGAACCTTCTCTCAAACAGTCAAGCCAACCAAGATGAGAACAGATCAATCAAATTGTAACAAGCCTTGTGCTGCACCTGTCCTGGGAGGGTGCGATGAGGACAGCGTAGAAAAATCTTCACTATCATTTTAAATGAGTAGTGGGAGCTTTACACTGGATCTAAACATGTGCTGACACTGTCCTGGGAGTGATCAATGCGGACAGTATCAAGGAGGCTTTCCTTTCTATTTACTTTTATTTTAAAGTGTTGAGGTTGCTTTACTCTCTATCTAAACCCATGCCATTCTTATCCTGGGAGTATTTGATGTCGACAGCGTAGGGAAAGCTCTACTTTACATTTAAAAGAATAGATGAAACTTTACTCTGTGTCTAATCCCGTGCTGTTTCTGTCCTGGGACTGTCTGATAAGAACAATGATAATGAAACTTTATTTTGTATCTAACCCTGTGCTGTCTGCGTCCTAGGATTCTTTGATGGGGACAATGTAGAGAGAGCTATATTTTCCATTTACATTAAGCTTGAAAGAGTAGAAGGAGCTTTAGTTTGTCTCTAACCCCATTCTGCATTTGCCCTTGGACGTAAGAAATTATTATTTTCTGCAGTGTTTCCACAGCAGTTTCCAAGTCTCTAATTGGTGTTATTTCTCTGGCAGGTGTAACAACCGTACACAGTGTGTGGTGGTGGCAGGTTCCGACGTCTTCCCTGACCCCTGCCCAGGGACCTACAAGTATCTGGAGATCCAGTATGAGTGTGTCCCCTACAGTAAGTACCAGCTCCCATTCTAATCTCACCCTCATGGACCACTGCCCTTTGTGAAGAGCTTGTTTGTTCATTGTTGTTCACTGCTGTGGAGATTGTCCCTGAGTCCGGGGTGCAGTCTCCTGACCATAACAACTGTATTTTGCTGAGGGGCTTAGACATTACATCTTGGGCCTATCCTTCGATTGGTTTCAGCAGGCATTGTCTGTCCGTCTCTGACTTCCCTTTCAGACGATCGCTCAGTGTTGAATCCGGCCAATCACAGCCCTGTCGCCAAGCCGTGAGTCAAATGACTGGTGCGGCTGGTCATTCACTGCTAACCCTTTCCTTCTAACCCTGCTCACAGCTTCTTTTCAAGGCGTCTTCCTCGTTCCTCCTTTCTTCTCCCTCTTTTATTTTTCTCCCCGCAGCGCAGTGAGAAGAGGACACCAGCATCTTTATGAGCTGCTTTTCTGCACATTTAAGTTTGTTCATTCTTGAAAAGTTGGGGAAGGGATGGCGTGGGGAGTGCAGGGGAAAGTGACTCTCGTAGCTCTAGATATTCTCAAAATGACTTGTTCAGGGAGGCGTTACCATGCACCTCTGGAACAGCTGGGACTTGAACCCAGGCCTCTTGGTCCAGAGGTAGGGACTCTACCACTTCACCATAAGAGCCCTTGTCTCACTTTTTCTACAGTTACAACAAACTATATGATCTGTTAGCTCCCACTGATTAGTACTGCTGCCTCACCACGTCAGGTTTCAATCCCACCCTCAGGCAACTGTTCGAGTGGAGTTTGCGCATTCTCCCTGCACCTGTGTAGGCTTCCTCCGGGTGCGCCAGTTTCCTCCCACAGTCCAAATTTGTGCATGTTATGTGGATTGGCCCTGCTAAAATGTACTGTGGTCTCCAGGGATATGCAGGCTAGGTGGGTTAGCTATGGAAAGTGCAAGGTTACCATAGATAGGGTAGTGGGGGAATGCGGGCTGAGTCTGGATAAGATGCACTCAATGAGCCTCATGGCCTCAATCTGCACCTTAGAGTTTCTATGAGATCAAAAGATCTGCATCTCTTGACATCCTACATCATGTGGAGCAGAGTCTGGTTTAACCCTCAGTCCACGCACCAGTGGCACTATCTGCAACCTCTCCCAATCCCAATTCAACTCGCTGTAGATTCTGATAGATGAGGGGGCGCACACCTATTACTCATACCCATTCCATATGATGTTTGAACCTCACGGAGGGTCTTCGGGAAGTTCCCCAAGACTGATAGTTTCCAGTGCTCCCCTGTTTTACTAAGATTCACACCCGTCTGGCTCTCTGCATCTCTTTTCCTGGTGCTTTCTGCTCGCTGACCCCTGACCCTGCAGGCCAGCTCTGTCTTGAGACCCTTCACAGTCCCCAGTTCACCAGCAGGGTCCTAAATGGGATAGTTCAGGCTCATCCACTCCTGGAGAGCAGGCCACAGACATACTTTCAAAACAACCTGCTCTTAATCACCTCCAGAACAGGTGGGACTTGAACTCGAACCTTCTGGCTCCAGGAGTAGGAACACTACCAGTGCATCCCAAGAGCTATAACAAGCTGTAAACCAAATCCCTCCTTAAATCAAATGCCTGGGACTGGTGTATGGGCATCCCTCCTTCTACGATACCCTCTTGGGCAGCACAGCGGCTCAGTGGTTAGCACTGCTGCCTCACAGCGCCAGGAACCTGGGTTCAATTTCAGCCTCAGGTCAAAGAGTTTAAATGTACCTTCCATTCTCTGTGGGTTTTTTCCAGGTGCTCTGGTTTCCTCCCACAGTCCAAAGATGTACAGGTTAAGTGGTTTGGCTATGCTCAGTTGCCCATAGTGTCCAGAGATGTGCAGGTTAGGTGAAGTAGTCATGAGAAATGCAAGGTTACAGGGATGGGAGATGGGATGTTGCTGAGTCTGGGTGGGCTGCTCTTTGGAAGGTCAGTGCAGACCGATTGGCCTGCTTCCAATTCAAGGGATTCAATGATTCTTCCCCTTACTACAGACAGAGAAGTTTTGAGACAGGAAGGTGTCTGTTGAGGGGGACTGGAGACTCTTGGGGTGCAAGTGGGCATAAGTTATTAGCAATATCCCCCCAGAGATCTCAAAAAGACTTGAACACAGAGGGATTGCTACAGATTTATAAAACTCCAGCACGACCCTAGGTCGAAGTTTCAGTCTGAACATCATACCTCAGGAATTATACCATGGGTATTGGCCTCGAAAGAGTGAGACCATGTTATACCAGACCACACTAATAAGGATTCTTTTTTCCTGTTTTTAATGTAGGTTTAGATGAACATTTACCTCTACTGAAATTCCTCACTATAAGCCAATCTAGAGAGTATTGGACTAGGTTTTCCTGACATCCATGTACTGGTCAGGCAGGGGTGCCACACAGTTCCATCAGAATCATTCCAGGAATGAAAGGGTTAAACAGAAGGGCAGATTTTCTTTTTGAATTCATTCACATTCCTGATGAGAGCCCCTGACCAATTAGGGATGAGGGCATCGCTGGTTAAACAAGCATTTATTGGCCATCATTATTTGCCCACTGGGCAATTAAAAGTAAACCACATTGCTTGGGCCTGGAATAACACAGAGGCCAAACCAGGTGAGTGTGAGATACCTCCCCTGAATTACATTAGTGAACCAGATCGGTTTTCCCCCCGAAAGTCAAAAGGTTGCCCTTAGAGACATACTTCCAGATTATTATTGAATTCAAATGCCACTATCTGTTGTAACAGGATTTGAACACGGACCCTTAGGACATTTCCTGGATCTCTGCACAATAGGCTATTGCCTCCCTTGAGATTGCATTTTTAGGTTTGTATCTCCTTAAGTACAGGAGATAAGGTGCATAAGATGATTAATAGCATTGCGGAAACAGATGTAGAGAAACTATTGCCTGTAGTTGGGACTGCCCAGAACAGGGGGAGGAATAACCTCAAAATGAAACCTTGTCAAAGGATAATCAGCAAGTACTTCTTCACACAAGGGGCAGTGGAAATGTGGAACTCTCTGTCACCCCTTTGACCCCACCCACAAAAACCATTGAGACTTGGAGGCAATTGAAAATTTCAAAGCTGGGTTTGATTGACTTATTTTGCATTAAATGAATTGGAGGTGGAAGTTGAAATGAAATTGAAATACAGATCGGCCACAGTCAGATTAAAAGGCAGAATGTGCTTGAGTGAGTGGCCTCCATCACGGCCTAAAACCCTCCAACAATTTATCCCAAATGTTCCCAAAGAGTTGCAGGCCTAACACATTCCTGAACTCAAAGTGAAATATTGACTGCCCCTCCATGCCCCCCTCCACCCTACACCTCCACCCAGATTCAGGCTCGGGCACGTTCTGGAGACTCTCGGCTATGATTTTGTCAGACGATACCTTTTGACTTTTTCAGATTCTGATCAGCGTGTTTAAAATTTAACAAGAGCCCAACAGCAAAGATGATCTGAAAGAATTATTTCCTCTAATAGAGGTATCCAGAACCCCAGGAGGATATAATTAGAGCTGGTGCAGAGAGTGAGGGAATATCCAAAACTCTCTTGTCTGAACTCCGGTGGAAAGCGGCTGGGAGCATTTGAAATATTGAAAATGGACACCAATAGATTTTTATTAGGAATTGAAAGAAGGGATGGGAGCAAAGGCACATAATGCAGGAATGTGAAGGTCAACAGTAATCTCACTGGATTGGTAATCCATTAATGTTCTAGGGACAAGGGTTCAAATCGCACCACAGCAAGTGTTGAGATCCAAGTTCAAATTAATAAACCTGGGATTTGAAGCTAACTTCAGTAATGCCAGCCAAAACAATGTTCATTGAATGATCTGGGGTACTGATGTCTTTCAGGAAGGCAATCTCCTGACCTTACCCTTACTCCTGGCCTATGTGTGGGTCTATACCTACAGTAATGTGGGTAGAAAGCAAGATAGGTTCCTGCTTTGTCACTCAATTGAACAGGTTAATCTTCTACCTCAGCACTATTTTCCCTGAATGTCACCACATCCCATCCATTTCACTAATGTCCGTCAGGGAAAGAAATCTACCATCCTTATTCAGTGACTCCAGACCCATAGCAATGGGGTTAACTCTTAACTGCCCTCAGAAATGGCCTAGCGCACCACTCAGTTCGAGGGCAATTCTCAATGAGTAGCAAACATTGGCCACACCATTGACACCTTCATCCTATGAAAGATTGACTGTGGTCTAATCAAATAATAGGAGAGGATTGAGGGGCTGAAGACTTGTTCCCACATGCTTTTGGCCAGCACGGTGGCTCAGCAGTTAGCATTGCTGCCTCGTGGTGCCAGGGACCGAGGTTCACTTCCTGTCTTGGGCGACTGTCATTGTGGAATTTGCACATCCTCCCCATATCCATGTGGGTTTCCTCCCATAGTCCAAAGATGTGCAGGTTAGGTGGATTGGCCATGAGAAATTATCCAATAGTGTCAGGGATGTGTAGGCTAGGTGGGTTAGCCATGGGAAATGTGGGGTTACAGGGGTGAGGTGAGGCAGTTGGGTCTGGGAGGGATGCTCTTCCGAGAATCGGTGCAGACACGATGGGCCGAATGGCCTCTTTCTGCACTGTAGGGATTCTATGAAAATGGTATTTGCACTACCCTCTACTTCTCACTTTTAATTCTTTTAGCTTCCAAAGTAGATGGTTTGTCAATCTGCCATCGCCCATTTGACAGAAATGTGCAAATTGAAGATTTATCCCACCTTCACCTCAGGGCAGCTGGGGCAGATTTCACAATGTGGCTAGTAAACCTTTACAAAGTGACCTACAAACATGAGGCATTACCAGCTGAGTGCTGGCTGCTTTGCCTGTGCCTCAGAGGTATGAAGGTGCTTATCCAGCTGGTTGCATTCATGCCTCGGAGGCACAGAGTCCAGTGAGTTAAGGAGTTCATTCAGACTAAGCACTCCAGGCCAAACATTGCTGAGAGAGCGCTGCACTGTTGGAGGTGTGGGAAGTGTTGAAACAAGAACATGAAGTTTCCATGACCTTTTTTTAAGACATGTAGTGGAATTGACTGTGCTGTCCTGATTAATAACCTACAGATTATCTGGCTGCTATCCTATTGCAACTCGAGGGATCTTCTGCACACACATTGTTTGCTCCTGTTCCTATATTATAACAATCACTACACTTCAATAGTACTTTGCCATTAGTGCAAAATGCTGTACTAAATTCGAGTTCATAGATATGTTGAAGAAGTTGGGACTGTTCTCTTTGGAGAGAAGCAGGCTTAGAGGAGATTGGAGAGATATTTTCAAAATCATGGGCAGCTGAGTACAGCACGCATAGGAGAAACTGTTCCCACTCATAAAAGGAATAAGAATGAGAGGGCGTTGATTTAAAATGATGTGCAAACAAAATAAGGGTGAAGTGAGAAAAACTTTTTCACTCAAGTAGTTAGTGTGTGGAATGCATGACCTGGAAATGTGGTCATGGCAGGTTCACTTGAGACATTTACAAGGGCATTGGATGGTTATTTGGACAGACATAAGGATACGTTTATTAAGCAGGAGATTTGCATTGGGTAATGATGCTCATTTAATGGGCTAGAGTGGGCATAATGGGCCAAATGACTTCCTCTTACGCTGTACCAATTCTGTGATTTTGTGAAGTTCTTGCTTTCCTGAATGGAAGCAGATGGCCGATATATTCCACCTCAACAAACCCACAGTCCATTTGTTCCTGATTCAATTGGATCACAAACATCAAGCTATGATTATTTAAAGCCTTGAACACAGCAGAAGACCCCAGAATCCAAGTTTATCTGAGGTAGAAAGCCAGAAGAACTACACCAAAAACTTGAACAAAGAAGCAGGTTTTAAGGAGGGACTTAAAGGAAGAAAGAGATTTGGAGAAGCAGAGAATTTGATGGAAGGGAGTTCTAAAACCAAGGAAGTTGGAGTGATGATTGCCAAGGTTGGGACAGAGGGAATGGAGAAGGCTGTGTTTATTGGTGCCCCAACTCTAGGGGGTGTATTTCCTGCATGGCCTCAGTTGCAGTCTCAGTGTCAACTGTTGCATTAAAAAGAGCAATCTGGCTTGACGCAGATTACCAAAAAAAATTTAAGTTATCTGTTCTTATTTTGTGCACTCCTTAACCAACTGCAAGTTTTAATATCCTGTCTGCTAATTAATTATCAACTGTTTCCTCTTACAATGACAATTTAGTAAATAATGAAGGTAGATAATCAGAATGTCAATGAATAAATGAAATCCCAGAGAAGAATCGATTATATTTATTTTAAGGACACTACCAGTTAAAAAAGACTTGGAGATGCCAGTGTTGGACTGGGGTGTACAAAGTTAAAAATCACACAACACCAGGTATAGTCCAACAGGTTTAATTGGAAGCACACTAGCTTTCAGAGCGTGGTTGAACCATCTGATGAAAGAATGGCACTCTGAAAGCCAGTGCTTCCAATTTAATCAGTTGGACTGTAATCTGGTGTTATATGATGTTTAGCCAGTAAAAAACATTAATTAAACAACTAATTTGAAAATCTATAAGAATAAATTCAATACCTCACATGAGACATGAACTCTTATTTTTTAGATTGGATATCTCAATTGAGTTAACCAGCTGCATGAATTCTCTCTGACAAAATACACAACATAAATAGGTTACATTCAAGGGTCTGGTTAAGTGGGACAAGCCTGAAACTAGCAGAAAATGGAAAGAGTACAAAATAAACTAGCTAGAATGGGATATTCTGAAATCCTGCAGCAGATTACCTAAGATTACAAATAAGAGATCTTGATCGATTGGGTCAATAGGCTGAGGAGTGGCAGACAAAGTTTAATTTGGATAAGTGTGTAGTATCGCACTTTGGTAATAAAACAAGGTCAGGACTTGTATAATTAATGGTAGGGCTCTAGGTAGTTTTGTAGAACAGAGAGACTGAGAGGATTCAGGTGCATAATTCTTTGAAATTTGCATTACATGTAGACAGGGTGGTTAAGAAGGCATTTAGCATGCTTGCCTTCATTGCTCAAACCTTTGAGTCTAGGAGTTGTAGTATCATGTTGAGGTTGTACAGGATTTGGGTGAGCCTTTTTCTGGAGTACTATGTGCAGTTCTGGTTTCCTTGACATAGGACAGATATTATTGGACTGGAGAAGATTCAGAAAGGAGTTACCAGGATGTTTTTGGGTATGCAGGGTTTGAGATATAAAAATAGACTAGAAAGACTGGGACATGTTTCTCTGGAGTGTAAAAGGTCGAAGGGTGACCTTATTAAGGTTTATAAAATCATGAGGGGCATAGATAAGGTGAATGACAAGGGTCTTTTCTCTATGGTGGGAAGTTCAAAACTAGGGGGCATATTTTTAAGGTGAGAGGAGAGAGATTTAAAAAGAACACGAAGGGCAACTTTTTTTTTAAACCAGAGAGTGGTTTGTATGTGGAATGAACTGCTAGAGAAAGTATTGGATTCACGTATAGGTACAATGTTTAAAAGACATTTGGATAAGTTTGTAAATAGGAAAGTTTGGAGAAATATAGGCCACGTGCAGGCAGATGGGACGAATTTAGTTTGGGAACATGATTGGCGTGGACTGGTTGGACCAAAGGGTCTGTTTTCATGCTGTACAACTCTGATTCTATGACTCCATAATCAGTGTGCTTCCCTCCACCTCACCTGATGAAGGAGCAGTACTCTGAAAGCTTGTGATTTCAAATAAACCTGTTGGACTATAACCTGATGTCATGTGACATCTGACTCAGAAATATCTCAGGAATGGTGATACACGTTCCAGGGCCAGGTTGCACATACGCCCATCTCTGACATCTTTCCAGTTAGCAGAAGGAGACACTGTGTGTGCAGAAGATGCTGCTTGGAGTGTTATTTGATAAATGATTGTTGGTAGTGGGAGCAGAGGTATATAAGCATATGGAAGAGATAGTTAGAGTGAGAGAAGGCTTTTATGTTCAAACATAGGCATGGAGTAATGAGGAAAAGCCATGTAAAACCAAAAGTATGGACACACAGGAGCAGAGAGGACTAAAAGGAATTAAGTATACACATATCATTCAAGGCAGTGGAACTAACTGGGAAGCCAGGGCATCAGGAATCTTAGGTTCTATTATAATGGATTTGATACCAGTGCTGAATTTTGGAGTTCAACACTCTGAGCAATGCCATCTCTTAATCATGCACAAGCAAATGTTTATTAAGTCACTGGAAGGTCCACACCCACCCCAGTTCTGTAATTAAATAGATCATCAACTACTTGTAAGTTAATTTTTGCCAGTTTAACCTGCTTGTTGCTGCAACTGTACATATTGTGCTTTTTAACCTTTGACACATTTGAAAAGCCTAATGAGGATGGTGTGCCAGATGCTAAGTGAAAGGCTGCTGCACAATCCAGTCACTCCCAGGTTGTGGGAACACTAGTAGGTATTGCCCTTGGAATACAGTGCGCAGAGGGCATACAGAGCTGAACAAGGTGCTGGAAGATGGAGAGCACCTATTTTAACCTGTTTCTCTTCCTGTAACAATCTAATAAACAATGAAGGTATATTATCTGGAAATGACATGTAAATGAGATTTCCAACATCCAATGATCCAAGAAAAGAGTTGATCATACTATTTAGTTTAAGGACACTAACAATAAAAAGAATCAAAAAAGCTAATTTCAAAACACCAGAGAAAACTTACTGTCTCTTGTGAGACATTAACCCATGTTCCTTATAATTTTCTTAGAGAAACCTTTGTCCTGCATTAGTCCAGTGTGCCAACAGCACTGGTACTGAATGCCCATTCTGCTGCTGTGGCATATACCCATTCTGTTACTGGAGTCAATATTCTCACTGGTGCTGAGGTAAATGCCACGATTGCCCTTCCAACTTCCCCATCACACAAATCAAATAGCAAATGCAATCTAGACAGATCCCACTGATTTCTCAGCAACTTCCCTCAGATATTAATGATACTATAGCTCATTAATTCTCATGAATCTCCACAATGGGTTGTAATGTTTCAGTTCTGACCTGGCCTTGCAACCCATTCCGTCATGGACTGTCTCAAAGACTGCTCCCATTCTGGTTGATCACCTTCTTTTCCTTGGTCCATCCTTTCTTGGACTCTGGAAATTGTCCTCCCTCAGAGGCACAACTCCTGCTTTTTACAAACAGTGGGCTTCGCCAATCCAGTTTTACTTTTGGATTTTTCTGAGCACTAATCTTGCTCAGTTACATTGAGTGAACATTGCTTGTCAGATTGTTGACACCCACTCTTGACTGTTAGTGTCACATTGTTCCTTATGTGCTCCCAAGACTTCCCTGAGCCCTCACTAGCCATCACTATTCAACCACTGTAGGATTTGTCTAAGTTGTCACTTCAATAAACTTGCGGCATAGTTAAGATTAGATTAGATTCCCTACAGTGTGGAAACAGGCCCTTCGGCCCAACAAGTCCACAGCGACCCTCCAAAGAGTAACCCACCCAGACCCTCTGGCTAATGCACTTAACACTATGGGCAATTTAGCATGGCCAATTAACCTGATCTGCACATCTTTGGATTGCAGTAGTACTTCGTAGCCTGAAGACTCTTTATGTGCCTGCCCCTTCAAATAACTGTCTATGCCCATTGAACTCCTCTTCAGCAACTCCAAATTGTCTGAATGACCTATTGAAAATATTGTAATGAGCCCTCCCCTGTTGCTGGGCAGAATTGAATGTAGCCACAGGCCAACTCTTGGAATTATCTATTTGATAAATGTTATCAGTCTGAGATTGCTGAACTACTCAGTACAATTTAAAATGGACAAAACTAAAGGAGCTCATCACACAGAGTTATCCCAGCCAGCCTCCTGCCTTCCACACTCTGCAAACACCAGCTTCTCCATCATTCTGCTTTCTATGTTCTGCTACATCTCTTTCACTCGGTGGTACATGGTTTGTATCTTGCCAAAGTGAGAGACATAGTTCTCAATCTGGTCATCATGCACTCATCAGGTCCTATTGCAAGAGTGCCAAATTTCAAAAGACCACAGCAATTTATACTACTACAGAGAAGGATCCCTGAATGGTTGGCTTATTGAATCTTATTGGCCAGGGTATTGCCATGGTGAAAACAACAGCTCCCTAAACTCCTAGATAATGTTAGAAAAGCCCAATGCTTGAACAGGTTCCTCTTGTTCGCAGAGAGAAAATGCAAATGGTGCCACTTCCTGTTGCTATCCAATCATTATGTCAAATTAAGGCATTTATTGACTGGGAGCCAATGAAGGGTAGCAAGCACAGGGCTAGTAGGTCAGTGGGACTTAGAGCCACAGTGATGTACAACATGGAAACAGACCCTTGGATCCATGCTAACCAGATATTCGGAATTAATCTAGTCCCATTTGCCATCATTTGGCCCATGTCCCTCTAAACTATTCTTATTCTTGTACCTATCCAGATGTCTTTTAAATGTTGTATTGTACCAGCCTCCACCACTCCTTCTGGCAGCTTATTCCATACACGCATCACCCTCTACGTGAAAACATTACCCCTGAGGTCTATTTTAAATCTTTCCCCTCTCACCTTAAACCTATGCCGTCTAGTTTTGGACTCCCCTACCCCGGGGAAAAGACCTTGACTCTTCACCGTATCCATGCCTCTCATGAGTTTATAAATCTCGACAAACCTCAGCCTCTGACACTCCAGGGAAATTAGCCACAGTGTATTTCGCCTCTCCCTATAGCTCAAATCCTCCAACCCTGGCAACATCCTTGTAAATTGTTCCTGAACCTTTTAAGGTTTATTAACATCCTCCTTATAGCAAGGAGACCAGAACTGAACTTTTGAATGACCCCTTGTTTCCAAAGGATCAAATGTAGTGAGTGGGAAGGAGTGTTAAAACAGTCAAATTTAGATTTAATGAAGGCACGGGTGAGAGTTTTGGCTGTAGATGATCTGAGACTGAATGCATTCAATCTGACAAATCAGGTGTGTGTGATGGAGATGGAAATGGGCAGTTTAAATGATGGTGCTGATACGTGGTCAGACCTTAACTCACCACAGGAGGTCAGATGGGTTATCAGGGTTGAGAGTTGTCTGGCTTAGTAAACAGATGACAGCAGGGGATGGTGTTTGTAGCAAGTTATTAAAGCAGTGCAATTCCCAATATTCAATTAAATTGAATATCTGCTCACCCATGACTGGATGTTAGGCAAGTGGTCTGGCAATTTAGAGGCAGGTCAGTGCAAGGTTGTTGAGGCTGGAGAGTGAGTGAATAGAGAGCTGTGTGTCATTAGATGCCAGCAGCTTGAAAGGCCACCCTCTGTTAGTCAGTCCAGGAAAATGGGCTATTTATAACAGGACCGTTGGAACTCATATTCCATTCCCAGCTCGCTGTCAGTACACTTTCCTGCCAGCTCACTGATTTTGTCACAAGCACCTCCCGATTACCCCTTTGTACAGAGATGCACTCACATCTCTGTTAGACAAGAACAGAGGAAGGCCGTATTACCGACCAAACCTGTTCGAACATTTAATAGCCTGTGGCATTCTCTTTTTCAGTATTTGTGCTAAGTCTCACAGTTGGCATGCACTACACCTTTAAGGAACATGCTCATGGGATTGTTATGGACCGCCAGCCCCCCTCAAAACATTTCAAGAAGGAAGTTTTAAATAGAGCAGTATTTATTTACACATGAACAAAAGAAAACTGAATTTCAAATAACCGAACTATTTAAAAACCCAACCAAGTCTAGCGCAACTTAATGATGCTGTGCATTTACGACCCCTCTAAAAAGAAACCAAGGACGAACTAACCTTGTTAAAGGAGCAACATCATCATACATCCCTCCAAAAAAAAGAACCATTAATATCCAAAGATGGCTTCATTTTAAAGCCCCTTAATCTTATGCTGTTAGTACACTACAGCACCCAAATACATTACATTGACTATTAACACGCAAACATGCACTAGTACATTCTGTTTCAGTTCGTTTACTCCTGCCACCAAATGCATCCATTTCTCATCCTACTCTCGACGATGCGTTGGCAATCACATTTTCTCATCCTGCCACATACACAATTTTCAAATTGGATGGCTGTAATAATAAGTCCACTTAAAAAAATCTGCAATTTTTATCCTTAAATTTCTCCACTAACCTCAATGGGTTATGATCAGCATATATGATTGTCTCGGATACAGTATTGGTAACATAAATGTTGTCATGGCAACTCCAAGCTCAAAGTCGTCTTCTCAATATTTATGCTGATGGATGTTCAATTTCCTGGAGAAATACCCGATAGGCCTTTCTATTTTCTCGTCATCTTCCTGTAACAGCACAGCAACAATATCCACATCACTCGCATCGATAGCCACCTTGAATGGCTTTGCATAACTAGGTGTGGTCAATACTGGGCAGTGGTTAACACAGCTTTCAGTCTGTCAAATGCCTTCTGACTGTCCATTATCCACTGAAACTTCTTGCCTTTCTTTAGTAATTCAGTGAGTGGAGCAGCCGCACTTAAAATTTGGTATGAATTTTCAGTAAAATCCACTCAATTCCAGGTATCATAGTACTGCTGCTTTTGTCAATAGTATGGGAAACACACCAATTACTTTTGTTTTAGCATTCCATGGGCCATTTGTCCATGTCCAATAACATGGCCCAAGAAGGTGACTTGGGCTTTGGCAAATTCACTTTTAGACAGGTTTACCACCAAGCCTGCCTCCTGAAATAGATCAAACAAGTCTGATAATTGTTGCAAATGTTCCTTCTATGTGTGATTTAAAATCACCAGGTCATCAATATAAACTATACAATTGGGTAATCCCGAAATGACCTTATTGGTTAGTGTCTGAAATGTGGCTGGCGCATTTTTCATACCAAATGGCATAACTTTAAATTGATACAGTCCATTCAGCTTTACAAAAACTGAAATTGTCTTTGCTCTTTTGGATAATGGTACCTGCCAGTATCCTCTGAGCAAGTCCAACTTAGAAATATAAGTTGTCTGTCCCACTTTTTCAACACAGTCTTCCAAATATGGAATCGGATATGCATCAGTCTTTGTAACAACATTGACTTTGTGATAGTCCACACGTACCGTTGGGTACCATCTGACTTTGGCATCATTACTATGGGTGAGCTTCAGTCATTGTAACTCACTTCAATTATGTCATCCTGGAGCATGCATTCAATCTTCTTTTGAAATTGTGCCAATTTTAGAGGGTTAAGCCTATAAGGATGTTGCTTAATCGGAACCACATCTCCTATATTTACATCATGCATAATTAGGCTAGTACTTCCCAGCTTCTTTCCACATATCTTCCCATGTGATACCAATAACTCTTTCAGGTCATTTCGATTTTCCTCTGGAAGATAACTCAATAATTTATCCATTGGTCCAACTCGTCCATGCTAACCAGATATCCAGTTAATTTAGTCCCATTTGCTCGCACCTGGCCCATATCCCTCTAAACCCTTCATATTCATATACCCATCCAGATGCCTTTTAAATGCTGTAATTGTACCAGCCTCCACCACTTCGTCTGGCAGCTTATTCCATTCACGCATCACCCTCTGTGTGAAAAAGTTGCCCTTGAGGTCCCTTTTATATCTTTCCCCTCTCACCCTAAACCTATGCCCTCTGGTTCTGGCCTCCCCCACCCCGGGGAAAAGATCTTGTCTATTTATCCTATCCACGCCCCTCGTGATTTTATAAACTTCTATAAAGTCACCCCTTAGCCTCCGACACTCCAGGGAAAACAGCCTGTCCCTATAGCTCAAATCCTTCAACCGTGGCAACACCCTTATCAATCTTTTCTGAACCCTTTCAAGTTTCACAACATCTTTCCGATAGGAAGGAGACAAGAACTGCATGCAATATTCCAAAAGTGGCCAAACCAACGTCCTATACAGCCGCAGCATTACCTCCCAACTCACGTAGTCAATGCTCGGACCAATAAAGGAAAGTATACCAAACGCCTTCTTCACTATCCTATCTACCTGCGACTCTACTTTCAAGGAACTATGAACGTGCATTCCAAGGGCTCTTTGTTCAGCAACACTCCCCAAGACCTTGCCATTAAGTGTGTAAGTCCTGCTCAGATTTGTTTTTTCAAAATGCAGAACCTTACATTTACCTAAATTAAAATCCATCTGCCATTCTTCAGCCCATTGGCCTATTTTATCAAGATCCCGTTGTTCTCTGAGATAACCTTTTTTGCTGTCCATTCCACCTCCAATTTTGGTGTCATCTCCCATGAGGAACCAAAGTCCGTATAGATCATGTCTACTACTCTGCCCTCATCAATTCTCTTTATTACTTCTTCAAAAAAACTCAGTCAAGTTCATGAGACATGATTTCCCATGCAAAAAGCCATACTGACTACTCCTAATTAGTCCTTGCCTTTCCAAATACATGTACATCCTGTCCCTCAGGATACCCTCCAACAACTTGCCCACCACAGATATCAGGCTATCCAGTCTATAGTACCCTGGCTTTTCCTTACCACCTTTCTTAAATAGTGGCACCACATTAGCCAACCTCCAGTCTTCCGGCACCTCACCTGTGACTATCGATTATATAAATATCTCAGCAAGAGGCCCAGCAATCACTTCCCTAGCTTCCCACAGAGTTCTAGGGTACACCTGATCAGGTCCTGGGGATTTATCACTTTTATGCATTTCAAGTCATTCGGCACTCCTCCTCTGTAATATGGATATTTTTCAAGATGTCACCATTTATTTCCCATTCTATATCTTCCTTGTCCTTCTTCACAGTAAACACAAATGCAAAATACTTGTTTAGTATCTCCCCCATTTCCTGTGGCTCCACACATAGGCTGCCTTGCTGATGTTTGAGGTGCCGTAATCCCTCCCTAGTTACCCTTTTGTCCTTAATGTATTTATAAAATCCTTTTGGATTCTCCTTAACCCTATTTGCAAAAGCTATCTCATGTCCCCTTTTTGCCCTCTGATTTCCTTCTTAAATATGCTCCTTCTGCCTTTATACTCTTCTAAGGATTCACTCGATCCCTCCTGTCTATACCTGACGTATGCTTCCTCCTTTTTCTTAACCAAAACCTCAGTTTCTCTAGTCTTCCAGCATTCCTTACCATAACCATCCTATTGAACTTCTACCATTTCTCATCTGCCTGAATACGTGATCGTCTCCATTTCCTCATTAAGACATTATTTTTAAGATAATAGCATTCACGGATACATTCAGATTCTCTTCCATATATGCCTTTTGATAAAAGTGGTTTAGTTTCTCATCGTTCTGTTGTAACTCAGTTAGTTTCTCTGAACTGAAAATGTCTACTTTGTCATCTATTTGCACCTGTGTTGTGTCAACCATTTGATCAAACAGGCTCTCTGCTAATTCCACTTCATCTTTCTTATATGTACTCTTTAATTTCTCCTGTATCAACTGGTGACTTTGTGACCTCATTACCACACAGTCGGGAAAAATACCAAGATATACAGCTTTTAATAGTTCAGTTGCCTGAGTTTCCACTGGCTTTAAAGCCACAGTGGCCAACACTCCTACCTATGAACCAGCTATATTGTTAGCGAAGACAAATTGTATTCCTGGAGCTGAAAGTTTTTTCTGTAATCCTACCACGACTTCTCCACTCTTCACTGGACACTTTAACCTCACTCTACATAATTGAGCAATTCTTGTCTCACCGTGAATTCCTGTTACTATTACTTTTTCTGGCAATAGTCCTTCAGAGCTACATATTTCATCATCTTTCAACATCAAAGATTCCCGTATTTCTTAATATTGTAACCTGCTGCTCCTGGCCTATGCCTCTAAACTTTACCTTCGCAGGTATATGATGTAAGAAGAGCTGGCACTTCCAGCTTAACCAGTCTCCGACCAGGTTGTATATTCTGGTGCAGCTTTCTAGCCTCCACTGTGCTTTCTGTTACCACTCCAACAACAGTCACTGGCTTATCCTATTTTCCTACATCTGGCTTCCCATTGCTTCTTCTAATCCACCAACATTGTGATTTCACATGGCCTACTTTACTGCAGTGAAAACACCGGAGCTGTTTAACTTCTCTTTCCCCTTCAAGGGTTTCCTTTTTACCCTGTGGTAATGAAATTGATGTTGGAAGCCAAACTTTGATTTATGAGCCAACTCATAATCATCAGCCATTTCAGCAGCTAATCTTGCCGTTTTAATTGTCTGCTCTTCCACATGAGTTCTCACTAACTCAGGAGTGAGAACTCAAAATAATCATCTCTTTAAGAGCATCATAGGTTTGTTCTATTTTAAATGCCCTTATTCACCTAACAAAATTACTTTGTTTGATCCGTTCAAACTCAATGTAGTTTTGACCAGGCTACCTCCTTAGATTCCTGAAACATTGTCTGTAGGTTTCTAGCACACGCTCAAATGCACTTAAGATGGCTTTCTTCATCTCCTCATATGCCCAGATACATCCTCTGATAGTGATGCAAATACCTCACTAGTTCTACCTACAAGTTTTGTTTGGATCAACAAAAGCTACGTGGTCACTGGCCACTGCAACATTTAGCCACCTTCAATAAGAGATGAAAAAGGCTTCTACATCTTTCTCATCAAATTTAGGCAATGCGTGAACATATTTAAACAGATCCCCACCAGGCCTTTGGCTACTATGTGTTTGCTCATTCTCACTAAGCTTACGTTCGGCCTTCATCTCGATCCTTTTAAGCTGACTTTCCTGCATAAGTGCCAATTTCTGAAGTTCAGACTTCCTCTCTTTCTTCCTTTCCTCTCTCTCCTTTTCTCTCTCTTCTGTCTCTCTTTCTGTCTCTTTCCCATTTTGTTCTGCAAAACTGATTAGTTCTTTTTTCTCTTTCCTCTGCTTTTAATCATAATTCAAACAGTTTCATTTCTTTTGCCTCTAACTTAAGCTGCTTTTTTTTTCAATTGAACTTCAACCATCTCGAAAGATTCTGATGGTATTTCCAGCAGATCTAGATGCTGAGCTATTGGCATCATTACCTCATCTTTCCTCACGGAAGGAGGCAGCTCCAATTCTAGCTTGACTGTCAATTCCAGCAGCTTTTCCTTGTTCACCTTTTGTGAAGCCCCCAAAATCACTTCTTCCACACAAGAAAACTCTTAGTGACTGAAAGAGCCATTGCTATCCCAAGCACTGATTAAACCAACTGAATTCAACACCTGGAACAAACGACACTAACACCTATCACTCGCTGCCTTCAAGTCCAACAACACTAATCTCAAATTAGAACTATAAAACGAATACTGCAAAGACCCCCTAATCTGTTATGTACCAGCCCAGACCCCCTCAAGACATTTCTAGAAGGTAGCCCAGACCCTAACTGTTCTAGTTGTTTTAAGTAGGTGTAAAGTCGATATTCCAGGGGTGATGCCGCTGGCCCAACCATTCAGTGTTAAAACAATATTTAATTACACATGACAAAAGAAAACAAAATTTAGAATAATATAACTATTTAAAAACCCAATTGCCTCTATCGCAACTTAACAATGCTGTTCCAAATACTTGCAACATCCCCGTAAACACACCCTTGGGAAAAAAATTAAAATCAAGCACAGAGAGAGAAAGGGGGAGAGGATCAATATGGAGCCGTTGCTTTGACCAGCAGTCGCTAAAAACTGACTACTTGCTATAACCAAATCAAACCAGAGAAAACTGAGCTGGGAGTACTGGCCACTCCGCTTTCATTTTACAAATGTGTTTTTTAAACTTGAAAGCCTTTTTCCTGAGGAAGTATCTGTTAGCTATAATTAAATTGGCCCTAAAACCGGTACAAACCATACATCGGAACATATGCATGTGCGACTCCTCAGAAAAAACTAACCTTGTTAAAAGAGCAACATCATCACAATATCCTGACTATATCACAGCACATGACATGAGGGTATAAAGGTCTCAGACTCCATTTTAACTCAGGCCACTTGAGGCATAACATGCTGGTGGGAGCGTGTTACTATTTGTAACTGAATATCTTAATAATAGCCTAGGCACTGATGTGCCTATGAGTGTAATGCCTGTATAAATTAGTGAGTTGTGATAAATGCTTGCTGGATATTCCAATATCATATTACCCAGGCCCTAGATTATTATGCTACAAGGGATAGCAGAAGCATTGCCATATCAGGTAAAATAACCTGAAGGAGGCACATCATCGAGCAGCAATGTTCCCTCTAATTTTCTTACTGGTTGTGCAGGCCTCCGTGACCGGTACACAGAAGTGACATCTGGATCCAGAAATCAATACCGCAATCAGCAACAACGATCGCCCTGCACAGAACACCGGAGCTTAGAGGAAACGTTACCTGCAAATGGAGCAGGGTCATTGAGTATTTATCCTTTAAAATTGAGTTGAATAGATTCTTGAGTGACAAGGGAGTCAAGGAGTATGAGAGGGTTAGACAGAAAAAGGGAGGTCACAAGCAAATCAGAGACAATCTTATCAAATGGCATAGCAAGTTGGGGGGGGGGGGGGGGGGAACCAAAAGGCCCACACTGTTCCTAATTTGTACATTTGCTCCTTTGCAACAGTTGAAGTTTCCTTGATGCAATAGCAACATAAGAAATAATAGTCACACCATAAGAAATAGGGCTTTTCAACACACAAGGACTTCCCAAAACACTATGGAGTCAGTTTTTGAAGTGTTTCCACTGTAATATTGTAGGAAAAGTGTCAGCAGTGAGATAACGACCAGATAACCTGTTTTTGTTTTTTGTGATTTTACTTCAGTGATATTTGTTGACTTAGAGACCTGGGCCGCTGTGTGACGTTTTTGAAATGCTTCAGTAAAATGTCTTACATCCACTGTGATGGGGCATTGGGCACACGTTAATGTCTCATTTACAAAATCAGCACCTCCTACTGTGCAACAACTTCTTAGCTGAATGCCTCCAATGGTACTGTGTTTCTTCGGTACTCCTGAAAGTGATATCCCTGGTGTCATAGTACGTATTTCTCCACTCCCAGTGGTAGAGTGTCCAGTGATCATTTTTGCTTCATTGCCAGTGTGGGTAATTCCCAGTGCCATTGTAGACGTTTTCCAAATTTCCACCTTAATTTCCTCAGTGCCAGTGTGGCTATTTCCCCAATTGCAACATTTAAAAGGCATCTGGATGGGTATATAAATAGGAAGGGTATGGAGGGATATGGGCCAGGTGCTGGCAGGTGGGACTAGATTGGGTTGGGATATCTGGCTGGCATGGACGAGTTGGACTGAAGGGTCTGTTCCCGTGCTGTACATCTCTATGAATCTATGGTAGTGTGGGTATTTACAGTGAGGGAGCTTTTCTAGCATCAGAGTGGATATTTTTAATGTGGGTATTTTGCTCACTGTCAGTGCAGTTATTCTCAATGTATGCTTTCTCTACTTGGCATGTGGGTATTGTCCTAGTGCTAGTATGGTTATTTTCCCCAGTGCCAGTATAAGTATTTTCTCCAGCACTAGCGTGCGTATTTTCGCAGTTGCTAGTGCAGGTATTTTCAGTTTGGCCATTTGCCCAGTTGCCTGTGTGGGTATTTTCCCAATTGCCATTTTCAGTGTGGGTATTTTCCCACTTACCAGTGTTTATATTTTCAGTGCAGGTATTTTCCCACTTACCAGTGTTTATATTTTCAGCGTGGGTATTTTCCATGTGACACTCGAAGTAATTAATCACAGAATGGTTACAGTGCAGAAGGATGCCATTCAGCCAACATGCCAGCATCGAATCTATTACCTTGTCTTTTCCCCACATCCTTGCACACCATTTCAATCCAAATAACCATCCAATGCCCCTTTTGAATGCCTCAATCAAACCTGCCTCCATTACATTTCAAGGCAGTGCATTCCACACCCTAACCACTCGCTGTGTGACAATGTTTTTTCTCTCATCACACTTGCTTCTTTTGCATGTCCCTTTAAATCTATGCCCTTTCATCCTTGTTCTGTTTATGAGTGCTCACTCAGATTGCCTTGGATTCCCATGCGCTTCATAAGCTCTGTCTTGCAAAACAATAAAAGGTGAAATTTAGCCACATGAAGGGCAATGTATTCAAATCTTTTCAATGTACTATGTAACAGTAATAGTCCCAACGTAAAATATAGTTTAGAGAACCTATTCATTCATGTAGCAACTACACCACCCACCCCTCCCCACCCCCTCCCCCGCCCAACCCCCCACCAGGCCCCTGTAGCATCAACAGTATCCCAATCATCTTATTCTTAACTTTAGTATTGGCCAGCCCTCATCCTCATCCACCAAGATGATCCCTTGTCCAAATAAATAAAAGCAAATTACTGCGGATGCTAGAATCTGAAATCAAAAGAGAAAATGCTGGAAAATCTCAGCAAGTCTGGCTGAGGGCCAGTTAGACTCAAACCGTCAGCTCTTTTCTCTCTTTACAGATGCAGCTTTGACAAAGGGTCAGTTAGACTCGAAACGTCAGCTCTTTTCTCTCCTGACAGATGCAGCTTTGACAAAGGGTCAGTTAGAAACGAAACATCAGCTCTGATCTCTTGTCCAGTCCACCTCAAATCCAACTTGGTTGAAGAGGTAGGCCTTAGGGCACATCTTAAAAGAGGACAGACTGTCAGAGAGGTATAGGGAGGGAATTCTAGTCTGTAACTGAAGGCACAATGAGGAAAAGGTGGTGCATTCTAAACTCACAGGCACATTGAGAGAAAGAACTTCACAGGTCAACCTGCCAGAGGAAAGCGGACTGGGACCCTGGTCAGGCACCAGTTACAGAGAGACAGACATCAATAACCATCTTCTCTCAGTTAAACAGTGACGATTGGAGGGGGTGGGGGAGAAAACACGGAGATAACAGAGGGGCCCGTAGACATGGAAAAGGTGTTGGGTATCATAGAACCGTACAGATTGATGGAAAAGTGGATAGTCATACAGGGGAAAAAAAATCATGTTGCAGAGAGACAGACAGGTAGAACAACAGCTGAGGCAGATGAAATCCAACAGGCTTTGCCCCTTCTACTCAATCTATTTGCTCCATCACTTTGCCTGCTTACCCCCTGAAGCATTTATTCAGCATTGACTGACGTTATGCAATTGCGGGGACTGGGGAGGTGTCTGAAATAGGAAATCAAAATGTCTGGCCAACACAGAAATGGAACCTGTATCATCAAATTACTCTTATGTAGCATCTTTACACAGAACACAGCTCCAAACAGCTCAGAGGAGATCACAAAGCAGATATCAAGCATTATTATAAAGGAACAAAAACAGTAAAACTAGCACATGAGGTACAACGGCCCAAATCATCCTGTATATTTCAAAATGGCACTCCAGTACGTCAATATCCAATTAAGACTGACCCATCACTCTATGTGCTAGTAGAAAGATTAAGGGAGCTTGATCAATAGGTAGGTTTTCTGGAGCATTTTGGAAATGGAGGAAGATAGCAAGAGGAAAGAGTTGATGTAAGGGCGTTGAAAGTGGAGCAGAGGGAAGAAGGTACCAGAGAAGGATACACAGAGGGCAGAGACTGACATATAGGACTGGCGTAGCTGGCAAAGCTGGGAGTATGAAGCCTCAGAGGGATTGGAAAATGTGAACAAGAGCATTTGACTTTGGTTACTGGGATGATAGCAAGGACTAAATTGATTACTGTCTGGTGCTGAACAAAATAGAATGCAGAGCGAGCTGGGATTTTAAACTTGGTCAAAAATGTAGATTTTTAGCATCACTTTAATAGCGAAGAGAGTTAGAGAGGTGGAGAGATTTAGAATGGTAATCCCAGAATTCTGATGATAAAGATATGGCCACAATGGTACTGAGATTGTATGCAAGGCCAGAATTGGAGGAGTGCAAATATTTCCAAGGGTTGTAGGGCAGAAGGAGGTTAGAGGCAGGAGTGGGGTGAAGTCCAAGACGGATTTGAAAATAAGAAAGAGAATCTTAACTTCGAGGCAGCCTAGGGGGAACAGAACTCAGTGCAGGTGAAGATATGAACAGCCAAGCTTAGGATGAGCTTGTTTACTTGGGTTGCAAGTTAGAAGACCAGTCACAGAACATTGGAATCGGCAAACCTGGAGGTAAAAAGAATCATGAGTTCATTTATGATTTGTTCAGTCCACTCTGAGCAACTGGAGAAGGGTTCAGGAAACTGGACTAAGAGAAGAGAAGACAGATAGGCGATTTGTTGGAGATCTAACGGGGTTGGAACAGGAGTGGTCTGGATAGAGTAGGTTACAGAGAGAAACTGTCCCTCATCACACAAGGGTCAATAACCAAACGAACCTAAGTTAAGTCAATTGGCAAAAAATTAAAAGCAGCATTAACATGAGAAAAGGCATTTTTTTAATCAAGTGAGGGATTACAGATCTGAGGTAAACTGCCTGAGAATGTTATTGTGGCAAATTCAATCAAGACCTTTGAAAGAGACTAGGATCTTAAAAGGTGACAAAAGAAATCTTCAGGGTTACAGGAAAAAAAGGATTGGGAATTACAAGTTCACCATGAAAGACCTAAAGAGAGAACTAAGAAGAGCCAGGAGGTGACATGAGAAGTCATTGACGTATAGGTTCAAGGAAAACCCTAAGGCTGTCTATAGCTTTTTCAGGAATAAAAGAATGACTAGAGTAAGAATAGGGCCAATCAAGCATTGTAGTGGGAGGTTGTGCGTGCTGTCAGAGGAGATAGGGAAAGCACTAAATGCATACTTTCCGTCAGTATTCACACTAGAAAATACAATGTGATCGAGGAGAATACTGAGATACATGCTACTAGACTAGATGGGATTGAGGTGCATAAGGAGGAGGTGTTAGCAATTCTGGAAAGTGTGAAAATAGATAAGCCCCCCAGGCCAGATGGGATTTATCCTTGGATTCTCTGGGAAGCCAGGGAGGAGATTGCCGAGTCATTGGCTTTGATCCCTAAGTCGTTATTGTCTACAGGAATAGTGCCAGAAGACTGAAAGATAGCAAATGTTGTTCCTTTGTTCAAGTAGGGGAGTAGAGACAACCCTGGAAATTATAGATCTGTGAGCCTTACTTCGGTTGTGGGTAAAGTGTTGGAAAGGGTTATAAGAGATAGGATTTATAATCATCTTGAGATGAACAAATTGATTAGGGATAGTCAACATGGTTTTGTGAAGAGTAGGTCATGCCTCAAAAATCTTATTGAGTTCTTTGTGAAGGTGACCAAACAGGTGGATGAGGGTAAAGAGGTTGATATGGTGTATATGGATTTCAGTAAGGCGTTTGATAAGGTTCCCCACTGTAGGCTATTGCACAAACTACGAAGGCATGGGATTGACGGTGATTTAGTACTTTGGATCAGAAATTGGCTAGCTGAAAGAAGACAGAGGGTGGTGGTTGATGGAAAATATTCATCCTGGAGTTTAGTTACTAGTAGGGTACTGCAAGGATCTGTTTTGGGTCCACTGTTGTTTGTCATTTATATAAATGATCTCGATGAGGGCGTAGAATGATGGGTCAGTACATATGTGAATGACACTAAGGTTGGTAGAATTGTGGATAGTGACGAAGGATGTGTAGGTTACACAGAGACATAGATAAGCTGCAGAGCTGGGCTGAGAGGTGGGAAATGGAGTTTAATGCAGAAAAGTGTGAGGTGATTCACTTTGGAAGGAGTAACAGGAGTGCAGAGTACTGAACTATTGGTAAGATTCTAAGTAGTGTAGGTGAGCAAAGAGATCACGGTGTCCACGTACATAGATCCTTGAAAGTTACCATCCAGATTGATAGGGTTGTTGAGAAAGCATACACTGTGTTAGTTTTTATTCGTAGAGAAATTGAGTTTTGGAACCATGAGATCATGCTGTAGCTATTCAAACTCTGGTGCGACCACATTTGGAGTATGCATACAGTTCTGGTCACCACATTATAGGAATGATGTGGAAACTTTGGAAAGGATTCAGAGGAGATTTACTAGGATGTTGCCTGGTATGGAGGGAAGGTTTTACGGAGAAAGGCTGAGGGACTTGAGGCTGTTTTCATTAGAGAGAAGAAGGTTGAGAAGCAACTTAATTATGATATATAAGATAATCAGAGGGTTAGATAGGTTAGACAGTGAGAGCCTTTTTCCTCGGATGGCGATGGCTAGCTAAATTGAGGGGTGATAGATATAGGACAGATGTCAGACGTCATTTCTTTACTCAGAGAGTAGTAGGGGCGTGGAATGCACTGCCAGCAACAGTTGTAGATTCGCCAATTTTACGGCATTTAAATGTCATTGGATAGGCATATGGACAAGAATGGAATAATGTAGGATAGATAGGCTTCATATTGATTCCACAGGTCAGCGCAATATCAAGGGCCGAAGAGCCTGTACTGTGCTGTAATGGTCTGTGTTCAATGATTATGTTTTCAACAGAAGCTGAGTACCCTCCTTCCATTCTGTAACCATTCTAAGGTTCTATAAGTTCCTCAACAACATGCTGGTGCCTTTGGAGTGATCAGCATTGACCTGTGATCAGTGCGCTTACCTCCTGTCACTTCCACTGTCAACTTAATGAGATTATTTCTGGATGTTCTCTAAACAGCAACAAACAAAGTTGACATATCACCCTTGACTCAGGCTCTGAGCCACTGCACAGGAATGGTCTCAGATGAAATATGGCAAAGGTACTAGTCCGGACATGCCATCAACGAAGCAGTAGAATTGGTCCTTATGGGAAAGCAGCCAAGGCTGGAGCTTACAGCACACAGTTGTAACGAGAGGTTACAGAGTTAAAGGGGAGAGAGAAAAACAGGTGAACGTAAAGTCCAAACATAAGGACAGAGCAAGTTGTGAGAAGGTTAAGGAGATAGTAAGCCACAAGCAGACTTCAGAAATTTGAAAATACAGTGCATTACTATACCGAATGGGGAAGAATTGCTGTACTTCCCCAACCCTGTACCCTAGCTGTGTGACCCTACATTCCCTGTATTGCTTTGTCCATTGTTGTCTAAATGCCTTGACAAGATTGTGAAAGGATGGCCAGTTGTGAGCTGTCTGCTGTTAAACCTGAACTTGACTTTTTTCAGTCCTGTGTATTTCTGGGCAAGTGTCAAACTCTAACTTATCATTTTGGTTCAAAACCGGCAGTTGGGACTGTCATTGAATTAATTATCAAATCTATCTCATTGTTTCAGCTCTGTCTTGTACCCTACTCCCCCAACTAACTCTTTCCACCTCGTTGTATTGGGAGGATCTAACAGGACCTTTCTTCCCAGAAGAAGCTGTGTAATCACTTTTTGTTATTGCAGATCTAGCCCTGTGTAAACAAAGCTGGGATGAGGCTGAATGATCTAATCACACTGCTTCCTAATGCCAAATCTTTATGTGAAGAGTACATTTCATGACCCATTGCTCTATCACTTTTCCCTGTGCTGCAACATTGTGAATTCTCAACTTGGTTTTTGCTCCCTACTTATAAGACCTGGCTCACTTCCTGTTCCTCCCATTGTTCTCTTTCCCATTCTTCCACACTTCTTCCATGCTTCCAATTCTCTTCTCTCACTCTAATACTCCATCCCTTTGTCACTTGCTGTTCTCCAGCACACCTTGTGTGTTCCTGTTCCTTTCACTCTTTCTCCTGACCCATTTATTCCAATTTCTCACTCCTTGTCATGAGCATACTCTGGATGAGTCATCACTCTGAAGAGTAACCAACTCCTTTTCTTAACCCCATCCTCCCAAAGACTAGCAAAGTATAATTCCTGTGATGTGCTCTCTCCCACTTAGTCATTGGCTTCCCTTGCTCAGGATTACAAATTTAAACCAACAATCATCTCCCAAGATGTGTCCAGCAAGCAGTTTTAAAAATAAAGCAATGATATCTTCCAATAACATGATAAAAATCAGCAGTAGCTCCGCTCCTAGTATATGTAGGATTGGAAGGCATATCATGTTTTTATAATGCAAAAGGTCAGGCGGCATTGTTAGCAATGTAGATGGAAGCAAGATACCACCAGGAGATATTGGGTTCAGTGAAGGGGTCTTGTGACACAGTGATAGCATCCCTTCCTCTGGGCCAGAAGCTGAACCAAATTCCCAGGACTTAACTGTCACCAACTTGGCCAACCAGATTGATTTCTAAATCTGTAAATCCTTCCTATAGCAGGCAGCCAGGAGGGTTTCCTGGTCAGCCAGAACCATTTGGGAGCTGCAGTGTCACAGACTCCCCACATTAAAAGACTCCATACACAGGTTCTTGCCATGGGTTCCTCCCATAACCGCCTCGCCAAGATACTAAACGCACAAAAAAAAACAGAAGCTCAGTGAGAAACTGCAGCAAATGGATTCCAATGGTGCAAGGCTAAAAACCAGTGGGTCGGAGTCCAGCTGCACTCATCATTAAAATGCCATGACCAGGTACAGAACATTTTCGAGGGCTAAGACAATGCTAACCTTTCCATCTGGAGGGGCAGAATATGGTGGGATAAACATCATAATTTATTTGTTCAAAGTCCTAGTTAGACCGCACTTGGAGCTACAGTGAGCAGTTCTGGGCCCCACATCTTAAAAAGGATGTATCAGTTTTGGAGAGTGCAGCATTGACTTAGCTGAATGATACTAAGTTTTAAAAATGTGAAGAAAAAATACACAAAGTTGGGTTGCATTCTTCAAGAATTTAGTAGATTAAGAGATGGTTTGATTAAAAGATTCGGTATGTTAAGGGAACAGATTGGGTGAGTAAAGAGAAATTATTTTCACTACTTGCGAAACTAGGAGGCACAGTCTAAAATTAGGCCCGAGCTTTTAGGAGTAAAATTTAGCAAAATGCCCCTTCACAGAAAGGGATGTGGAAGTTTGGAGATTGATTTCACAAATAACAATTGGTTAAACTCAATGCATAACCACTAACCAAAGGTGTTAAGTGATATGGCACAAAGACGAGTATACACAGTAAGGTCACAGAACAACTGTGATCTCATTAAGTAATGGAACGAACTTGAGGACTTTAAGAGACCTCATGTTTTCACATCCCCATATACAGGAAAAGTGGGTTATAATCAAATGCAAAGCAATAGTCAAAGGTGCTACACTTCTAATTATCTGCAAGTGCAAATTGTTTATAGACTGAGACCCATAAATGGTAAATTCTCAGGGACTGCTTCACGCTATGGGGCTTCATGTTAATTTGTTAATTTTTAAAGGTTAATTTTAAATAGTTCAATAATGACAAGCATCTTTGAGCTCAGATGTTTTATTGGCATGTGAGCCAATGCCACATGTATTCTGATTTAGATGGGGCAGGAACGATCAGGTTGTAATCAGCAGGTTGCTGATAAGTAAAAGTGCTCTCCTTATCTCCTCTGTAATAAGAAGTAACCCTTCTACATCCTCATTCAGCTCAACACATTCAATACTCTGATTTTCAAGCTAACGCAACATTGATAAAAATAAGTTCAATGGCATGCCAACTCCTAAGCAACACTGATGCGAGTAATGATGCCCTCTCCTTCATCGTTGTTGCCACTGTTATGTCTGAATAAACACTCACATTGGTGTGGTAATAACTAACTACTTTTACTTCCAGCTCCACTGGAACAGCCCCAAAGAACAACAAAAGGAATATAAAAGCAATGTGATTACTACAATGTTATTATTTCCCAACAGGAAGCCATCTAGTGTTCAGTTAATAATATCCTTGTAACAAATGTATCATGAGCCTCTCTCTTTCCTATTTTCTTTTCTCCATTTCCTTCCTTTGCACTTGTCTCAATCTCCCACAGCTCTAGCACACTGTTTTCTGAATATCTTAGTCTCTTCATATTGCTGTTCTTGTTTTATTCTTTTATCTTGTGGAATCCTTCCTCAGTTCTCATTCTCAGATTCAAGCACTCTCTTCCTATTTCTCCCTGCATGTATCTGTCTCTGTCTCTAACCCCACTCTCTCTCTCTGTCCCTCTGTCTGTCCCCACTCTATCTCTCTCTCTATCCCTCCATCTCTCTCCCCATCCCCTCTCTCCCCCATTCTCTCTGTTTTTTCTATTTTCCCATCCTATTCTCTCCCTCACTCTGTCTCTCTTTGTCTCCCTCTGCCCCTATCCCAAGTTCATTCACCTTCTCCCCATTCTTTTTCTCCTCAGTATCTTTGTATTTTCTTATCTTTTCCTTACTTCTCTCCACTCTCCACACTCTCTCTAATGGGATTTGTTCCAAGTGTTTATTGCTGTGCATTGATTTGCCATAGCGATTTCACTAAGTGCACAGTGTAATTTAACAGAGCATAAAAGTATTAACTGTTTATCAATATTAACAATTAATATTTTACAGCAATAAACAGGATGCAGACTCCCTGTCTCAGATATGTATAGATCGTTCATTTTAATTCAAGTGCATATAGTTCTCTCTCCCCATTTCACATGCAAGTGTTTGTCAGGGTGAAGGAGGATTGCGCTGGGAAATGGACTATGTCTCCACCCTGAGGCAGGCTGTCCGCTGTTAGTCACTGGATTCCATTTGTTCTGCCGTGTGGCTCTGTGACCCATTTTGGTCTCTGTGTTTTGTCTGTCCTGTAGTCTGTCTCTGTCACATCATCTCCATTTGATGCAGCTGTTTGATACATGACACCAAAAATAGTGTGGTAATCATTGTAAAAGTTTGCAACACACACAAACCTCTATGATAATATACCATCACACATCAGTAATTGTGTAATGACACATTAACAGTGAGATCACTGCAACTAACAGTGACCATATCCTACTCATGGTAACAACACCCCATTGACAGTGACACCATCCCATTGACAGTGACAACATTCGACAGTGACAACACCCCACCGACAGTGACAACATTTGACAGTGATACACCATAGCGACAGTGACAACACCCCACTGGCAGTGACAACATTTGATAGTGACAACACCCCACCGGCAGTGACAACATTTGACAGTGATACACCATAGCGACAGTGACAACACCCCACTGGCAGTGACAACATTTGACAGTGATACACCATAGCGACAGTGACAACATCCCACTGACAGTGACAATACCCCACTGACAGTGACAACAGCTCACTGACAGTGACAACACACCACTGACAGTGACAACATTTGACAGTGACAACACTCCACCGTCAGTGACAACTTCCCACTGACAGTGACAACACTTGACAGTGACAACATTTGACAGTGATACACCATAGCGACAGTGACAACACCCCACTGGCAGTGACAACATTTGACAGTGACAACACTCCACCGTCAGTGACAATATTCGACAGTGACAACATCCCACTGACAGTGACAACATCCCACTGACAGTGACAATATTCGACAGTGACAACATCCCACTGACAGTGACAACATTTGACAGTGACAACACTCCACCGTCAGTGATAATATTCGACAGTGACAACATCCCACTGACAGTGACAACATTTGACAGTGACAACACTCCACCGACAGTGACAATATTCGACAGTGACAACATCCGACAGTGATAACATCCCACTGACAGTGACAATATTCGACAGTGACAACATCCCACTGACAGTGACAACATCCCACTGACAGTGACAATATTCGACAGTGACAACATCCCACTGACAGTGACAATATTCGACAGTGACAACATCCCACTGACAGTGACAACATCCCACTGACAGTGACAATATTCGATAGTGACAACATCCCACTGACAGTGACAACATCCCACTGACAGTGACAATATTCGACAGTGACAACATCCCACTGACAGTGACAACATTTGACAGTGACAACACTCCACCGTCAGTGATAATATTCGACAGTGACAACATCCCACTGACAGTGACAATATTCGACAGTGACAACATCCCACTGACAGTGACAACATCCCACTGACAGTGACAATATTCGACAGTGACAACATCCCACTGACAGTGACAATATTCGACAGTGACAACATCCCATTGACAGTGACAACATCCCATTGACAGTGATAACATCCCACTGACAGTGACAATATTCGACAGTGACAACATCCCATTGACAGTGACAACATCACATTGACAGTGATAACATCCCACTGACAGTGACAATATTCGACAGTGACAACATCCGACAGTGACAACATCCCACTGATAGTGACAACATCCCACTGACAGTGACAATATTCGACAGTGACAACATCCCACTGACAGTGACAACATCCCACTGACAGTGACAATATTCGACAGTGACAACATCCCACTGACAGTGACAACATCACATTGACAGTGATAACATCCCACTGACAGTGACAATATTCGACAGTGACAACATCCCACTGACAGTGACAACACACCACTGACAGTGAAACACCTCACTGACAGGGACAACATTCGACAGTGATAAGACCCCACTGACAGTGACAACACCCCATTGAAAGTGACAACACCTCACTGACAGGGACAACATTCAACAGTGACAAAATGCCACTGACAGGGACAACATTCAACAGTGACAACATCCCACTGACAGTAACAACATTAGACAGTGACAACACCCCACCAACAGTGACAACATCTGACAGTGACAGTATCTGACAGTGACAACAGCTCACTGACAGTGACAACACCACATTGACAGTGACAACATCCGACAGTGACAACACACCACTGATTGGGACAACATCCAACTGAGTCACAACATCCCACTGACAGTGACAACATCACATTGACAGTGACAACGCTCCACTGACAGTGACAACATCACATTGACAGTGACAACGCTCCACTGACAGTGACAATATTCGACAGTGACAACATCCCACTGACAGTGACAACATCTCATTGACAGTGACAACATCCAACAGTGACAACATCCCACTGACAGTGACAACATCTCATTGACAGTGACAACATCCGACAGTGACAACATCCCACTGACAGTGACAACATCACATTGGCAGTGATAACAGTCAACAGTGACAACATCTTCCTGACAGTGACAGCATCGCACTGACATTGATAACACCTCTCTGACAGTGTTACAAGACCTATAATAGTGTGATAACATGGATGTAACAGTGCGATATCATATCAGTAATTGTGTAACAAGGCACCAATAAACTGTGGTAATATACCAGTAACAAGTATGATTACAGACTACAAAAGGTGTGATAACAGGAATAATTGTGATAACAGAGCGTAAAAGTGTGACAATAGTGTGGTGACATGTCAGTAACAATGTAATAACCAGTTACAGTGTGCTAACACACCAATAACACCAATAACACACCAGCAAGAGTAAGAATACACCAAGAGCAGAGTGATAACACAACATTAACAGCAATAACACACCAGCAACAGTGTGATACTACACCAGGAACAGCAATAACACACCAGGAACAGTGTGATAATTCACTAGCAACAGCAATAGCACACCAAGAACAGTCTGATAATACACCAACAACAGCAATAACAGCAATTACTGCAGATGCTGGAAACCAGATTTTGGATTAGTGGTGCTGGAAGAGCACAGCAGTTCAGGCAGCATCCGAGGAGCAGCAAAATCGATGTTTCAGGCAAAAGCCCTTCATCAGGAATATTCAGGAATTTGCCCGAAACGTCGATTTTGCTGCTTCTCGGATGCTGCCAGAACTGCTGCGCTCTTCCAGCACCACTAATCCAAAAACAAAAATAACACCCCAAGAACAGTGTGATAATACACCAACAACAGCAATAACATACCAGGAACACTATGATTATACACCAGCAACAGCAATAATATACCAGCAACAGCAATAACACACCAGGAACAGTGTGATAACACACCAGCAACAGCGATAACACACCAGGAACAGTGTGATAACACACCAACAACAGCAATAACACTTCAGAAACAGTGTGATAAGACACTAAGAACAGTGTGATAATACACCAGCAACAGCTATAATACACCAAGAACAGTGTGATAATACAACAGGAACAGCAATAACTCACCAGGAACAGTATGATAATACACCAGCAACAGCAATAACACAACAGGAACACTATGATTATACACCAGCAACAGCAATAACACACCAGCAACAGCGATAACACACCAGGAACAGTGTGTTAACACACCAGCAACAGCGATAACACTTCAGAAACAATGTGATAACACACCAGCAACAGCAATAACACACCAGGAACACTATGATTATACACTAGCAACATCGATAACACACCTGGAACAGTGTGATAACACACCAGCAACAGCAATAACACTTCAGAAACAGTGTGATAATACACCAGCAACAGCAATAGCACACTAAGAACAGTGTGATAATACACCAGCAACAACAATAACACCTCAAGAACAGTGTGATAATACACCAGGAACAGTAATAACACACCAGGAACAATATGATAATACACCAGCAACAGCAATAACACACCAGGAACAGTGTGATTATACACCAGCAACAGCCATAACACACCAAGAACAGTGTGATAATACATCAGGAACAGCAATAACACACCAGGGACAGTGTGATTATACACCAAGAACAGCAATAACACACCAGGAACAGTGTGATTATACACCAGCAACAGCAATAACACACCAAGAACAGTGTGATAACACACCAGCAACAGCATTAACACACCAGAAACAGTGTGATAAGACACCAGGAACAGTGTGATAATAAACCAGCAACAGCAATAGCACACTAGCAACAGTGTGATAACACGCAGGGACAGTGTGGTAACACACTAGCAACACTGTGATAACACACCAGCAACAGCAATAGCACACTAGCAACAGTGTGATAATACACCAGCAACAGCAATAACACTCCAGGAACAGTGTGATAATACACCAGGAACAGTGTGATAACGCACCAGCAACAGCAATAAAACACCAGCAACAGTGTGATAACACGCCAGGAACAGTGTGATAATACACCAGCAACAGCAATAACACACCAGCAACAGCGGTAACACACCAGGAACAGTGTGTTAACACACCAGCAACAGCGATAACACTTCAGAAACAATGTGATAACACACCAGCAATAGCAATAACACACCAGGAACACTATGATAATACACTAGCAACATCGATAACACGCCAGGAACAGTGTGATAATACACCAGCAACAGCAATAACACACCAGCAACAGCGATAACACACCAGGAACAGTGTGTTAACACACCAGCAACAGCGATAACACTTCAGAAACAATGTGATAACACACCAGCAACAGCAATAACACACCAGGAACACTATGATTATACACTAGCAACATCGATAACACACCTGGAACAGTGTGATAATACACTAGCAACAGCAATAGCACACTAAGAACACTGTGATAATACACCAGCAACAACAATAACACCTCAAGAACAGTGTGATAATACACCAGGAACAGCAATAACACACCAGGAACAGTATGATAATACACCAGCAACAGCAATAACACACCAGGAACAGTGTGATTATACACCAGCAACAGCAATAACACACCAAGAACAGTGTGATAATACATCAGGAACAGCAATAACACACCAGGAACAGTGTGATTATACACCAAGAACAGCAATAACACACCAAGAACAGTGTGATAACACACCAGCAACAGCATTAACACACCAGAAACAGTGTGATAAGACACCAGGAACAGTGTGATAATAAACCAGCAATAGCACACTAGCAACAGTGTGATAATACACCAGCAACAGCAATAACACTCCAGGAACAGTGTGATAATACACCAGGAACAGTGTGATAACGCACCAGCAACAGCAATAAAACACCAGCAACAGTGTGATAACATGCCAGGAACAGTGTGATAATACACCAGCAACAGCAATAACACACTAGCAACAGTGTACTAATACACTAGCAGCAGCAAGAACACCACAGGAACAGTGTGAATGCACACCTGTAACATCAATTACGCACTACAATCAGCAATAACACACCAGGAACAGTGTAATGACACACCATGAACAGCAATAACACTCCAGGAACTGCAAAAACACACCAGGAAAACTGTGATAATGCACCAGGAACAGTGTGATAATGCAACAGCAATAACACTCCAGGAACAGTGTGATAATACAACAGGAACAGTGTGATAACACACCAGCAACAGCAATAACACGCCAGCAGCAGCAATAACACACCAGAAACAGTATGATAATACACTAGGAACAGTGTGATAACACACCAGCAACAGCAATAACACACCAGAAACAGTGTGATAACACACCAGCAACAGCAATAACACCCCAGGAACAGTGTATAACACGCCAGCAGCAGCAATAACACACCAGAAACAGTGTGATAATACAACAGGAACCGTGTGATAACACACCAGCAACAGCAATAACACACCAGGAACAGTGTGATAACACACCAGCAGCAGCAATAACATACCAGAAACAGTGTGATGACACATCAACAACAGAAATAACACACCAGCAACAGTGTGATAATACACCAGCAACAGCAATAACACACCAGGAACAGTGTGATAACACACCAGCAATGGCAATAACACACCAGCAACAGTCTGATAACACACCAGCAACAGTGTGATAACACGCCAGGAACAGTGTGATAATACACCAGCAACAGTGATAACACTCCAGAAAGAGTGTGATAACACACCAGCAACAGCAATAACACCCTAGGAACAGTGTGATAATACACCAGCAACAGCTACAACATACCAGGAACAGCGATAACACCCTAGGAACAGTGTGATAACACACCAGCAACAGCAATAACACTCCAGGTACAGTGTGATAACGCACCAGGTACATGTGATAACACACCAAGAACAGTGTGGATAATGCATCAGGAACAGTGATAACACACCAGCAACAGAAATAACACTCCAGGAACAATGTGATAAGACACCAGCAACAGTGTAATAATGCACCAGGGACAGTGTGATAACGCACCAGCAATAGCAATAACACACCAGGAACTGTGTGAGAATACACCAGCAACAGTGTGATAACACGCCAGCAACAGTGTGATAACGCACCAGGAACAGTGTGATAACATTACAGGAAAAGTATGCTATCACACCAACAACAATATTAACATACCAGGAACAGTGTGATAACGCACCAGGAAGAGTGTGCTTGCACACCAACAACAATATTAACACACCAGGAACAGTGTGATAACACACCAGTAACAGCAATAACACAGCAGGGATAAACAACTAACATTCCAGAAAAAGTCTCATTACACACCAGTATAACATGCCAGTAATTATGTGATAATGCATCAGTGTCAATGCAGTACATGCCAGTACTAGTGAAAAAGAATGTATATAATCCCGTGATAGCTGTACATCAATAGCACAATAACTCACCAGTAATAGTGTAGTAACTTGCCCAAAAAAGTGACAATACTACAGTCAATACACAATATAGTAATAACTATAATAATGCCAGCAATAGTGTGATAACCCCAGTAATACTGTGAACACACACTAGTAATGTTATTATACATCTTGTAACTGGCTGCTACACCAAGAAACAGTGTGATAACACAGCAGTATCTGTAGTAGTGCAGCAGTAACTGTGATTAACATGCCAGTAACCATAGTAATACAACAGTAACTGGGTGATAGCACAGTCGTAACACACCAGTGATGGTGGTAACACTCCTGTGACAGATTGGCAATGCAATAAATATTTTGTAATACATAATTAATTGCCTAATAAAACATTGTAACAGTGACTATGCATCATTCATTTTATGATATTGTTACCACTTGCAGTAACATTGATAAAGCACCAGAAATAGTGTGAAAACATGCCTGTCATATGTTATATTACTCATAACTAGTCAACAATGCATAGAAACGATATGATTGCAAACTAGTAATAATGGAGTTGTATGATACTTATAGTGTGATAACACACTTGTAATATGATTACATATTACTAATAACTATTCACTGATCCCAGTAACAATTTGAGAACAATAGTGGTAACACATCAATAATAATATAACATACCAATAATAGTGTGATAATACACTAGTAACCTTATTACATTAACCAACTACTCACACCAGTAACAGATTGATACCACATCAGTTATAACAGTGATAATAGTGAGATAATGCACCAGCAGCAGTGTGATAACACACTGTAGTAGCTTAGTAGCTGAGCAATGACAATGATGACATGACAGTAACAATGGTAGCTGGTGTACGTTGACAGCAAGTGGTCTGTTTTGTATCTTGCTCTGCTCTGTAATTTAAAAAGCACAAAAGAGGGAGCTAGCTTGGTCACTGCATTCCCCTGCCTTCTCAAAAGATGACATCAGCTTCTTTCTTGACTGTTTAACACTCGCCACATTCATTTCTGTGTGGGAGCAAATGACACATCTTGGACAGCCATCAGTCCATCAAAGACCTGGTCTCAGTGCCTGTGTTAGGGTGTACACCACATGACTAGACTAAGATGGGTGCCCAACAACTTCATCAGAAGCAACATAACAGTCGTCATCAATACAGAATTCATGCAGGGAAGACCAGAATGTTTTTAATAACAACTCTGACATCTAGTTTCATCGATACAAAGAAATGTAAGAATCATGGTGCCTGAGACAAAGTTCAGTCCAAGCTGATGGGATAACAGTCTCTTCTGTCTAATTCCTTACTCCTCGTCAAAGTAATTCAGTGTGAGTGAGCAAGGCTTTCAGTGGGACTGCTATACCAAGGTTATGTAAGCTCATGCATACTGTTTCTGAAAAATAAGGGAGCCTCACTCTATCGCTAACTCACACTGTGCCCTGGGAGTGTTTGATGAGGACAATGCAAAAGAGAGCTTTACTCTGTGGCTAATTGTGTTCTGACCCTAAGCTGGGGGTGTTTAATAGAAACACTTTATGGGAGCTTTACTTTCAGTTTAAAAGAGTAGAGGAAGCTTTTGTTTCAGCTTAAAAGAGCAGAGTGGGCTTTACTCAGTATCTGACCTCATGCTGTACCTGCCCTGGGGGTCTTTGATGGGGACAATATAGATGGAGTTTTACTTGCAGTTTAAAAGAATTGGGGAGCTTTACTCTAATCTAACTTCATGGTACACCTGTCCTGGGAGTGTTTTTATGGAGACAGTGTAGATGGAGCTTTACTTTCACTTTAAAAGAGTAGAGGCGCTTTACTCTGAATGAACCCAATTCTGGGAGTTTTTGAAAGGGTTGGTGTAGCAAGAACTTTATTTTCAGTTCTTTTATTCATTCACATGTTGAGGGCATCCCTAGCTAGATCAGCATTTATTGCCCATCCTTAAGAGTCTGTAGGTCTGAAGTCACATGTAAGCCAGACAGGTAAGGATAGTAGGCAAAAGTGAGGACTGTAGATGCTGGAAATCAGAGTCTAGATTAGAGTGGTGCTGGAAACACACAGCCAGTCAGGCAGCATCCAAGGATGTCAAGGGAGTTTTACTTTCATTTAAAAGAGTAAAGAGACTCTTACTTTCCGCTTAAAAAAGTAGATCAAGCTGTACTCTGACCCTATGCAGTCCCTGTCCTGGGACTGTTTTATGGGGAAGTGTAGGGGAGATTTTATTTTCAGTTTGAAAGAATAGAGAGAGCTTTATTTTGCATCTAGCACTACGCTATGTTTGTCCTGGGGGTTTTTGATGGGAATAAAGAGAGCTTTACTCTATATCAAACCCTATGCTGTCCCATCCTTGGAGTGTTTGAGGGGGACAGTGTACAAGAGGCTTCACGTTCAGCTTAAAACAGGAGAGAGAGCTTTACTTGCAGTTTAAAAGAGCAAAGGGAGATTTATACTGTATCCAACTCCATG
This sequence comes from Chiloscyllium plagiosum, assembly GCF_037043375.1. Taxonomy (NCBI): domain Eukaryota; kingdom Metazoa; phylum Chordata; class Chondrichthyes; order Orectolobiformes; family Hemiscylliidae; genus Chiloscyllium; species Chiloscyllium plagiosum. Next base: position 22,207,031 of record NW_028270183.1, read on the forward strand.
CTATGAATTTTTTACCACTGTTGCTGACCCTTTGCTGAATCAGATATTGTATGGTTTAGTAGTTATTATTATTGATATGTAGGTTTATTATCCATAGAACATGATTTCAAATTCACCAATAGTGTTTAGAGAATTAATCAATTTTAAATGAGATTTGGAGATGCCGGTGTTGGACTGGGGTATACAAAGTTAAAAATTACACAACACCAGGTTATAGTCCAACAGGTTTAATTGGAAGCACACTAGCTTTCGGAACACCACTCCACAACCACCTGATGAAGGAGTGGCGCTCCGAAAGCTAGTGTGCTTCCAATTCAACCTGTTGGACTATAACCTGGTGTTGTGTGATTTTTAATTTTTAAACAAGTTATAATTAAAAATATGGTAATACAAAGTTTGAGGATTTTTGTAAACATATTTTTAAAAATCAAAGTGATTCTCTAATAGAGGAGGTGGTGTGCTGTGATAACATCACTGCATTTGTAGTCCAGTGACCCATGGGAACGCTGTACAGTCATTGACACAAATTTCACCACTATGGCAGAATTTAAATTAAATCTTAACTAAGAGCTAGTCTCCATGAAGGTTACAACTATCATTAATTGTTTTAAAAACTCATACTAATGTCCTTTAGGGAAGAAAATCTGTAGTCTTTACCTAGTCTGGCCTCGACCTATAGCAGTGTGGTTGTCTCCAAACTGCCTTCTGAAATGGCCCAGCAAGCCATCTGCCAAAGAACAATCAAAAAGACATCAGACAATCATCTGGCACCATCCTAAGCAGGAGAACTGGCAATGGCAACCCCAGTCCTCTCAACTCTGCTACAGTTGGGAGTGCTGTCCTACAGGCTAATCAAGCAACAGCCTAACGTAATAATATCCACTGAATCGTACCTTCCAGATTTTGTCCCAGACACCATCATCAACATCTAAGCAGAGGTGGCAGTACATTGGTTATGTATGGTCAAGACAAAGATTCTCAGGGAGTCCAACACTTTAGCTCCAGTCCTCCTGATAGTTCGTGGCTTCAGGCCAAACATGAACAAAGGAGCATCCTGCTGATTAGCACCTACAGCCCTGCTCTCCCCACCCTGGCTGATGAATCAATTCTCCTCCACATTAAACAATACGAGGCACATCAAATATACTCTGGGTGGGAATTTCAATATCCATCACCAAGAGTGACTCAGTATCACCAGACTGGGTCTGTGGCAAGTGGTGAGGGAATCAACAAGAGGGAAAAATATACTTGACTTCATCCACACCAATCTGCCTGCTGCAGATGCATCTCTATTGACATTATCTGTAGGAGTGACCACCGCATAGTCCTGTGGAGACAAACACCTTCAGTTTAAGGATAGACCCTACCACGTTGTGTGGGACTGCCACCGCATTAAATGGGACTTCAAATAGATCTGGCAACTCAAGGCTGGGCAGCCATGAGGCACTGTGGGCCATCAACAGCAGAAGAATTGTACTCCAGCACAATCTGCGATCTCATGGCCCGGCATATCCCCCACTCAACCATTACAATCAACCAAGAGATCAACCCTGGTTCAATGGAGAGTGAAGGGGGGGGGGGGGGGGGGGGGTGGCATGCCAGGAGCAGCACCATACATAAAAATGAGGTGTCAACATGGTGAACCTACCAAACAGGGCTACTTGTATGCCAAATGGCATACACAACAAGTCATAGACAGAGGTAAGTGATCCCAGAATCAATGGATCAGATTTTAGCTCTGCAGTCCAGCCACATCCAGTCATGAATAATGGTGGACAACTAAAAATTCACGAGAGGAGAAGGATCCACAAATATTCCCATTCCGTGGGCGGCACGGTGGCACAGTGGTTAGCACTGTGGTTAGCGCCTCACAGCGCCAGAGACCTGGGTTCAATTCCCGCCTCAGGCAACTGACTGTGTGGAGTTTGCACATTCTCCCTGTGTCTGCGTGGGTTTCCTCCGGGTGCTCCGGTTTCCTCCCACAGTCCAAAAATGTGCAGGTTAAGTGAATTGGCCATTCTAAATTGTCCGTAGTGTTAGATGAAGGGGTAAATGTAGGGGAATGGTCTGGGTGGGTTCGGTGTGGACTTATTGGGCCGAAGGGCCTGTTTCCACACTGTAAGTAATCTAATCTTCACTGATGGAATATCCCAGCACATCAGTGCAAAACATAAGTCTGAAGCATTCACAATAGTCTTCAGCCAGAAATGCCAAGTGGATGATTCATCGTGGTCCCCAGCATCACAGATACCAGTCTTCAACTAAAGGAGCTCACTCCTACGTGATATTAAGAAATAGCTGAAGTCATTGGATACTTCAAGGGTTTTGAGCCCTGACAATATTCCTGAACAATACTGACAATGTGTGCTCCAGAACTTGCCACACCCCTAGCCAAGTTGTTCCAGCACAGCTACAATGTGGAAAATTACCCTGGTCGACTGTCCACAAAAAACAGAACAGCAGCATTTATACAGGAATAACCACTCAATGACATTCACTCCAGACCACATTACAGCCTTGGTCCAATTCCAGGGCTAATGTGACAGTGACTGCCTTTAACATCAAGGTCACATTTGTTTAAGTGTGGTGTCAAGGAGCCCTAGCAACACTGGAATCAATGGGTATCAGTGGGAAACTCTCCATAGTTTAGGGTCATACCTAGCATCTAGGAAGTCGGCTTGGTTGTTGGAGGTCAGTTATCTAAGCTCCAGGTCACCTCTGTAGTAGTTTCTCAAGATAGTGTCCCAGACCCAACTATTTTCAGCTGCTTCATCAATGACTTTCCCTCCGTTATAAGGTCAGAGATGGGGATGTTCGCTGATGATTGCACCATGTTCAGCACTATTCACAATTTCTCAGATACTAAAGCAGTCCATCCCAAAATGCAACAAGTTCTGAACAATATCCAGGTATGCATTGACAAGTGGCAAGTAAACTTCGTGCCACACAAGAGAAAATCTAACCTTCACCCCTTCGTATTCAATGGTATCATCACCAAATCCTCCACTATCAACATCCTGGGTGTTACCCAGAAATTGAACTGGGGTAGCCATCCAAATAGGAGCAGGAGTAAACGATTTGGCCCTTTGAGCCTGCTCAGCATTCAATATGATCATGACTGATCATCCAACTCAGTCCCCTGTCCCTGATTTTTCCCCACATCCTTTAACCATGTTAGTCCTAAGAACTTCCTTGGTTCAGTGTTTTGGTTTCAGCAGTTTCCTATGACAGAGAATTCCACAGGTGTACCACTCTCTAGGTGAATAAATTCCTTCTAATCTCAGTCCTAAATCTCAGGCCTACCCAATATCCTTAGACTGTGAGCCCTGGTTCTGGACTCCTCAATCATTGGGAACATGCTTCTGTGTTTACCCTGCCTAGCCCTGTGAGAATGGTATAGAATGCTATGAGAACCCCCCCCACCCCCCACTCCTTTTTCTTCTAAACTCCAATGAGTATAATCCTAACAAGGCCCTTACAATTGCAGCAAGACATCCCTGTGCTCCTGTACTTGAATCTTCTCATTATGAAGGTCAACATATCATTTGCCTTCTTCACTGCCTGCTGCACCTGCGTGCTTACTTTCAGTGACTAGTGCAACAGGACACCCAGGTCTCACTGCATCTGTCCCTTTCCCTATGTATCAACATTCAAATAATAGGTTGCCTTCCTGTTTTTGCTAACAAACTGGATACATCACATTTATCCATATTGTACTTCATTTGCATATTGTGTCCACAAGAGCAGCTCAGAGCCTGGAGGTGAATAATCCAATTCCCGTCTCTACAAGACCTGTCCGTCATAGAACATTATGGATTTCAGATCATTTTCCTTTAATGGGTTTTAATTGCTAATTGCTTGCCACTATCCCTGCTCAGTATGGGCAGAAGAAGAAATATGTCTCCTCTTTGTTGGAAATAGAGGAAGAACGCAATGAGTTTCAGTAGCAGCACCATGAGCTTATACAGAAATTGGCCAGAATGTGTGAAGGATTTTGATCATATAAAACGTGCACATTTAAATTCTTCTAGGGCTGTACAGGGTGAATGCAGGGATGATGATGTCTCAGGTTGAAGCCAAGGACACAATTTCAGAATAAGGGAATTTAGGACTAAGATGAGGAGGAATTTCTTTCACACAGATGATGGAGGGCCTTTGGAATTTGCTACCCCAGAGGGTTGCAAATGCAAAGTCACTGAGTGAGTTAGGACAGAAATCGAGAGATTTATTAAATATTAAAAATATCAAGGGATATGGGGTTAGTGTAGGAAAATGACAGAGGTGGAATATCAGCTGTGATCTGGTTGAATGGCAAAGTGGGCTCATGCAACCGAGTGACCTACTCCTGCTTCTACTTCTGATGTTCCTGTTCCTTCTGCTCCAAATCAAGTAGATTTAGACACTCTGAGTGGAGTCCCCATATTGAGTCTGTTGAATCTCGGTATTCTGGGCAATATCCTCAGGGGAAGAAAAAGTCAAAAAACAGAGGAGCCAATTTTAAGAATTTAAAGGCCCTGAGGCTGATTTTCATGATCCATTGGAACACTACACCTCCATCCCTTGCACCACATCACACCACCCTGCCTCTTGTGGAGGTACCAGGTGTGAAGGTGATCTCCATATGGAATTTAAGGAACCTAGAAGTTTCTTGACCCAAAGAGGGATCAAGAGACAGAAAAGGCTGCCTTTCTCTCCATCCTGCACCCTTGAGGGACCATCTGAAATGTGCTGTTCTCTTGTACCCCTGAACCTTTACTTACAACTTACCTTTTCAAATACATCTTCAGTTCCAAGGATGCCTTCAGTCTGCCTCAACAACACCTGGCTTGCCCCAGTGGGGCTGTTGAGGCTTTGTTCGTTTATTCTTTCATAAGATATGGGTGTCACTGGCTGGGCCAGCATTTATTGCTTATCCCTAATTGCCCTTTAGAAGGTGGTGGTGAGCTGTTTTTTTGAACTGCTGTAGTCCATGTGCTGTAGGTTGACCCACAATGTTGTTAGAGAGAGAGTTCTAGGATTTAGACCTAGTGACAATGAAGTTACAGCAATATATTTCCAAGTCAGGATGGTGAGTGGCTGAGAAGGGAACTTGCAGGTGATGGTGTTTCCATGTATCTGTTGCCCTTGTCTTTCTAGATGGCTGTAGTTGTGGGTTTGAAGTTGCTGCCAGTTGAACCTTGGTGATGGATGGGATTCTGCTGCTGCACCTGGATGGTGTCAGGCTTCTTGAGTGTTATTCCAGCTCTCTAGGCAAGTGGGGAGTACTTCTAGGTGGGGTTCCTGAACTCCATGTTCAAACACCTCATTGTTAGCGCTGGTCTACTACATGGAGTGGCATGGTGGCTCAGTGGTTAGCACTGCTGCCTCACAGTATCAGGGACCTGGGTTCAGTTCCACTCTTGGGTGACTGTGTGGACTTTACATGTTCTCCCTGTGTCTGCATGGGTTTCTCCTGGGTGCTCCAGTTTCCACCCACAGTCCAAAGTTGTGCAGTTTAGATGGATTGACCATGGGAAATGCAGGGTTACAGGAATAGGGTTGGGAAGGAAAGGGTCTGGGTGAGATGCTCTTTGGAGAGTTAGTGTGGACTTGATGGGCCAAATGGCCAGCTCCCACACTATAGGGATTCCATCATTGGGTACAGCTTTTGGGCCATATCCTAAACAGAGATAGACAGGGCTTTAAAATATTGCTGCCAATTAGCATATCTCTGTTCTGGCATTACCTTTTGGCAGGTGAAGTGCTGGCAGGACACTTATTTCCTCATAAGGCGGGTGGGGAGCCAGGTTTACTCTCAGTACGAAGCAGGTTTGGAGCACGATTCATGGATCTTCTCTCTCTGGACATGAGTACCCAGCAGCAGGGGGTGGGGCTAGTGTTGGTCAATGCTCCTGGCAGGCCTATACGTTTTCCCTGCCAGTTTGGGTGGGGGATATGGCTAAAGGTTGCTCTGCCAATCCCCCCCTCATCCCCTTTTCCCCAATATCCACCACCCAACACCGTCTTGACTTTTCGGTTTGTTTTATTAAGGGCCATGGACAATGTGCCCACACGTTGAAGCACCATCTTGGTCACTTGCCTTCTACTACTGCTCTCTCAAGTTGGAAGGACTCTTCATGGGCCTTCGAGAGCTCCCTCTCTCTTCATCTCCCTAAATTTCCAGAGAACCAGTCTCCATGCCCATCAAGAGGGCATCTAAAGGTCAAAGAATCACAGAATTGTTATGCAGAAGGAGGCCATTTGGTTCATCGTACCTGCACCAGTTCTGGTGCCAAAAGATTGACTCTATCCACCTCTGGAGGGTGGGGGGACCCACAATCTATGGCAATCTCCTACTTCCTGTACGACCACCATGTCACCATCCCATCCTCCAAGTTCTCAGAGGACACAACCAGCCTCACTGAGTTTGGACATTTTTGAATCCCATTCTGTGAAGATAGTACATTAAATTTAGACAGCTTTACCCCTTGTCCTTATGGCAGGATATTGAGTTCTGATAGTCCCATTCCCTAAAGTAATTATTATTCGGGTTTGATCCCTTGTAGTCAGTGTTTCACCTTTTGACACACGTAATCGACATTTGTTAATGCAAAGATTTGCTTCTATTCTGGGTTCGCTCTGCACAGCCTGATATTAAAGGCTGTGGAGTTGAAAAAAATCCTGATGAAAGTATCTTCAGGAGATTTCTATGGCTGAGAATACTAAATCCGAGCAGGGTACAGAGAAGCTTCTCATGTATCATAAACCAACCTCTGCTCACTGGTTGTCCAGTCAGACAATGTTTCATTTGTCATTAATGTTCCTATCTCTTTGATCAGAGCGCCTGCCTCTATTTCTTTTTGTACTGTTTATAAAGCAGAATTCTACATTTTAATGCATTTCATATGAAGAAAATACATTTGGAACGGTGACAGATATAATAAAAATGTCAAGTACATCACAGCTTATTGGGATATCACCAATAATCAATAGCTTCAGTGCCTATGCTGCAGAATGGTTTGAAGTTCAATATTGCAAAATCATTTGCAAAATTATTCATTATCATATGCCCATATGTATTACTGTTTTTATTGTCTTTTCTTTGTAGTCGCACGGTGGAAACTGTGTTAAATTACTGTACGTTATTGTATATTCATGAGTCGTGATTGCAGAGTAGAACAATCCATCTGTTTGCACACAAATGTTCTCTGCAGTGTTGCAAGTTATCACAGTACAATGCATCATGATTGTGTGGAGCAATACAGATTGTGTTACTGTGCTGTCTCTGTTTTATATGCCTGCGCTTTCAAGCTCTGTGCAGTGTAATTATTTGTGTGCCCTTCCATCATTGTAAAAGAACACAGGCCAATGTAACTGTCTGCCTAATCTCAAGGCAATTCAGAGTAACCAGGCAACCAGTTAGGGACCTGAGAGACATCAGAAAAATCCACATGGATAACTCTTCTTTCCCTCTCCCGGTGGACTGTCAACTCTGTCACGTGCCACACATCCTTTTCCATCGCCTTTTTGATTGTGCATTCCTGTTCCACTTAAGCTCTTCATTTCTTTATGCTTGAACACCCTCACACTCTTCTCCTTTCATTCCTGTTGAACTCTCTATGCTGTCTCCTGCTGCCCTCCAGTGCTGTTAGACTCTCTTCACCATCATCATTTACGTTCTTCTGTCTCAATTTTGACAATGTTCTGTGTCTCCTACTATACTTACGACCCTCTCTCCTGATAAGTCTTCCATTTTCATTGTCTTTCAGGCTTCTCATTCTTGCACTTGTTAAATCATTGTCTTCATCACTGATTAAATTCTTCATTAGCTATTAGACCTTCCAAACCCATTACTATCCCCCTCAACTCACCAATGAGACTCCCCTTCAGTTGCTCATGCCAGTCCTTCCATTAGCCTCTCCTCTCCATTAAGTTTCAAATTGTCCTTTCACTTCCTCACCATCTAGTGTATTAGACATTTCATTTTGCCCATCCTTTGCCTCTCCCTCTCTTGTAAAGCTCTCCATTTGCATCACTTGTGAAGTGGCTCATGATGCTTGGATAAACCCCCATTTCCAGTATAGGATGCTTAGACGTCATGCAGTCTTCAATGGTAACACTGCTGAGCTTTTGTCTGAATGTACTCAGTTTGAAGTACTTTTGTATTGAGTCAGTTATCTGCAATAGTAGCTAGGCCTAAAAAGAAAATAAATTATTTCAAATCCACCTATTCAGACATACCTCCACGGGGTTCAGGTGGGACCTGAATCTGGCCCTTCTGGCCAAGAGGCAGTGACACTACCACTGCGCCACAAGATATTTATGTTGACAGCAAGCCAGCCAGTAACATAATCAATTTGATTAAAGAGTGAAATAGTTACAGGGACACAGAAAGCAAGATCCCATGCAAGACAATGAGCTTTATTAACTTTTTGGAATGACAATAAAAACAGGTCAGAGTGTGGAAATTATGGATGGGATGATCCTTGATGTCTCTGAAGAAAGACAACAGAGAATTAAAAACAGCAGCAATATTGATTTTTAAAGAAAGTCATACAGGGTGTGACGTCAAAGCATATTCCACCATTATATCAAACAAATCAGCTCCTTAACTGGTTAGCCAATAGTTGGCGTAGCATTTAACACTCTCCCCCTTTTCCTCCACCCTTCATTTTGACTGATTGTTAAGTGACCATCAGGCCTGGATTCTCAGTTCATCCCAAATCCAAAAATAAAGGCTTGACCAGAGTTGGTGCAGAGTGTAAAGTGAGATGCAGTCCTCTGCCCAGATATGTGGATACTGGGTCAGCACTTGTGTAACCTCGATTAATGGATCCTTTTCTCAAAGTAGGTAATGGCTCAGGCCCCATTTTCAGGTGATTCCGGTTGTTCCATCTGTTCTCATTTTAATCAATCTTGTCATCATTTTTCCAAGGGATTGTGAAATGTGACTTGTCAAGTCTGTGGAGGTTCCAGGTCTCTAACTAACCTTTCTCTCTTAACGTGAAACTGTGTAATGATCTGCTAGCTGCTAATATTAGCTCTGCTCCAGATTGCTGTTGAATAGATGAAGGATATACAACGAGAACAAAACCATTTCATTATTCTGTGACAGGTTTGTTGACTCATCAGCTTTAAAAAAAAAGAAAAATTATTCCACTAGTTGCAGTGCTCGAAAATATGTTAATCTATTTTCTCTTTTTTCTTGCACTTTTTCACTCTCTCTCTCTTCCGATGCTTAAATAGAAGTGGAACAAAAAGGTAAAGCTATAACATACACAGTTCCAACCCCGACACTTTGTTTTTTTTGTACCTATATAATTGTTTACTCCCTTTATCCCCTTTTCTCTGGTCTGCTGGCCCTAAGCAGGGCACACGTGTAGCCAAAAATTAATTCAGTCTCGATCTCTACCTGTAACTAGCAGTCATTAACCTGTATCACAAACCTAACATGGGGACATCAGTAAGTGTTTTATATGAAAATAAAAGCTGCTCGGGATGTGTTGTTTTACCTCCTTAGGGATATTCCTCACCCATGGGTGCCTCAATTTGTCCATCCATCTGATTTTATCCAGAAACCTTCTTCATGTTTCCCATAGCAACTGGGTTTCCTGGGCTACCTCACTTGCTGTTCCTCTTCCTCCTCTGCTCTTCCTTTCCACACCTGTAAGCTTTGTTTAACTATGATTTGGTTTCGGTGGCGCAGTGACTCGACCAGACGCCAGATTACAATTTATTTATTTTCTGCTTAATTTAAGAGGCAATTTGCTTTTTCTAAAAAAAAAGTCACACACTTTTAAAGATAAACAGAGAGACAAAACGCAAAATGAGACAATGTGGTGACTGTGCAGCCGTGTTGTGATTCAGTCATGATGTGATATTCTGACCATGTTTGATATGAGATGGGGTTTCTTGACAAAGAATTAATCAAAATCGAGACAGGCAGGGAGTGTTATGATGGGCTGAATTATCAAGTAAGAACCCAAGGGATGTACAATGGATTCCGTGCCTCCCAGCTGCTCAGAACAATGTTTCCCAGGGTTTTGATCTGCATCTTGCTTTACACTCTGGGCCTGTTGGAGCTTCTGAGGGAAACAGGTAGGAGTGTGAGCTGTTTTCCCAGTCAGAGGCTTCGAGGTGGGAGGGCAGGGGAGGGGGAAGGAGGTCGGAATGGGGAGTGGGTTGCTGCTTGGTTCTGTGTGTTTTTGAGGGGGGAGAGGTTCAAGGTAGAACGTAACGACCTCAAGTTGCCAATCTCCTGAATTGCTCTCGAGACTCCAGGGGCAGGAGATGAATCTCCACGGTGCTATCGCCAGCCAATTCCAGAAGGCAAATCATTGAGGCATTCAGGATTGGCATCACCTCTGAATTCTTTTGGAAGATTTTTGTTCATTAGGAGTAAATAAGTGTCTTTTGGAAATGGGGAAAAAAAACTTTGACAGTCAGGAATTATCCAATCAAACAACAAAGAATGGCTCCAGGCAATCAGGTAGACAGTAAAAGTTCATTTCCTGCATTCAGCAAGCAGCTGATGGGTGTGATATTGACCACTTTCCAGTAGCATCACTTCCTATTCAAAAACAATGAAACCCCCCATTGTTTCACTTTGTTGGAATATCCTTGCTCCAAGCCTGAGATACTGGTGCTTCCTGTTGGATACATGTTCTCTGAATGTGTTCCCATGGGTTACTTGTGCTCCAAGTATGTTGCCCTGGAATAGTCATGTCTGTGTGTTCCTGCCTGTGCTTCAAATGTGGTCCACTTGGTCATTTGTGTTCTTAGTGTGTTTCCCTGGCATACCCTAGGTTGTCCCAAAGAAACATACTCAGAGCATGGGTAACCCAGGGGAACACACTCAGAGCACAAATATCCCAGGGGAACATACTTGGAGCATGAGTGTTCCAGGGGAGCATACTCAGAGCATAAATATCCTTCAGGAACACACTCGGAGCACAAGCATATCATGGGAACACACTCAGAGCGTGAGTATCCTTGGGGAACATCCTCAGAGCATGAGTATCCTGCGAGAACAAGGATGAGTATCTTACGGGGACACACTTAGAACATGAATATTCCAGGGAAGCATGTTAAGAGGAAGATACTTTCCCCACATACTGGAGTGCTCCTGCTGCAAGACATACTCAGTTTCTGCCAGAATTGGATTGCTACAATTGATTGAGAAGATTGAACAGACTGGGACATCTTTTCTCCCCAGCAAAACAAATCTTTAAAAAACTCGAAAAGGGTTTGATTGCATGGATGTGGAGAAGTTGTTTCTCTATAGTTAACTGCACGTGATCAAAAGGCAACTGACAGGATGAGGTGAGAAAAATCAAATCGATGTTATCTTGTCACTTCTGGCTGAGTGTAGAACCAGAGGACTTAAGAATATAGTGTTGTCAGTGCTCAAACTGACTGTCAAATTTCCCACCTTACAGCAGTGACTACGTCTTGAAAGCAGATTAGCAATGAATCCCATTCATCCTTTTGGTAACTGTGAAGGTGCAACCTAAGAGTAAGCTTTTTTTTAATATCAAACAACAAATGTAGGATAAACTTCATTGCATGCCAAGTAGTGAATGTGTGGGCCTCTGTGTCATGCTAAATGATTGAAAGTAAGGGGATTAATACGTTTAAGATATGCTTGGTGTCAGCATGAGAGAAAAGGGATTAGAAACATAAGGACCAGTGACGGGTGAGATAAGTGGATTGAAACTCATATGGACTATAAGCAACACCACTAGCCAGTTGGGCTGAATGGACTGCACTTATGCTTCACATTCACAATCTTTTGTCTATTCATCGTAACTCATACCTTTTTAAGACTTTTCTAAAGCAAACTTCTAACAATTAAACATCTCAGAGTCACACAGAGATGAGACCAGTTTCTCACAATGCACCAAGTTTGTTCACAATTTTGAAAGTATTTCTGTAATCACAAAATGCCTGCACTCATGCTTACACCTCAGCTTCTGGAGGGTCTGTTTACTTTACTCGGAGACAATTATGCAGTCAAGCACAGTAAGCGTGGATCAGTTACTGCACTCACATAAGTGAACATAGAACAGTTGGCCATTACACCTCCTAAACTGTTATTTGCTTCCTGTTTGGTATCCACCATCCTGCAACGTCTTCTAAGACATCTGACTAAAAATGATGAGCATTCAAGTGTGTTTTCCTGGGATACTGCTGCTCTGTGCATGTTGCTGTGAGCTCCAGCGTGATTAATGGCCAACCATTCATCTGTACAATCTTAATATAAATCATTGTGTCCCGATAGCTCAGTGCCTCAAGGCACATATCACCACCTGATTTGCAATGTTAATGTTTTGGACAGCCAAGTTGCATTTTAAGGTGTGATCAATGCTCACAATCTGTTTTACATTCTGACAGTGGAAGGAGTTGAACACCTTTGCTCTCACTACTTCTTGCTATTTTTTTCCTATTCTTCCATGGAATATGGGCGTCACTGGGAAGGCCAGCATTTCTTCCCCATCCCTAATTGCCCTGCAGTTAAGATTCAACCCTATTGCTGGATCGTGAGTTGCATAAAAGCCAGACTGACAGATTTCCTTCTCTAGTCACAACAATTGATGGTGGTTATCATGGCCTACAACAGTGCTGACTAGCTTTCAATTCGAGTTTCATGAACTGAATTCAAATCCACCAAATGCTGTAGTGGGATCTGAACCCATGTCCCGAGAACATTAGTCTCAGCTTTACTGGACCGTGACATTTGCACTACACCATCAAACTAACATTGCTGTGTGATTGCACCCATTTAACAAATCTACAATCTCATAACTCATCTTCGTTACTCAGTCTGCAAATAATAAACTTTATTCATTTACTACATTCAGACGTTTGAGTCTTCAGCCAGGGTAATGTCATGATCCCTATCGCATGTAATTCACAATAGTGTGGAGTTGCAGTATTCCTGAAGAAGATCACAGAGGTACATTCACTGTTACTGAGCCTCAAGCAGAGGTCTTTCCATGTACAAACAACATGGAGTGTCTGTGTGTGTGCATGTGTAAGTGTATCAGCTTTTTAAAATTCACTCACAGGATGTGCGTGTCACTGGCAAGGCCAGCATTTATTGCACATTCCTAACTGCCCAGGAGTAAACCACAATACTGGGGTCTGGAGTCACATGTAGACCAGACCAAGTAAGGATGGCAATTTCCTTTCCTAAAGGGCATTGTGGTTTTTTTTTTCCCCAACAGTCAACAATGGATTCATGGTCATCATTAGACTCTTGATTTTAGATTACTTTCTACTGAATTGAAATTCTACCACCTGTCATGACAAGATTCAAACCTGGATCCCCAGAACTGAGGAAGGGTCACCGGACCTGAAACATTAACTTTGATTCTCTTTACAGATGCTGCCAGACCTACTGAGCTTTTCCAGCAACTTTTGTTTTTATTTCTGATTTACAGAATCCGCAGTTCTTTCAGTTTTTATTTCCCTGAATGTTATGTGGGTCTCTGGATTAACAGTCCAGCGATAATACTAGGAGGCCATCACCTCCCCGTGTTTGTCTGTGTGAGAGAGAGTGTTTGGGTGTGTGACTGTGATTGTGTGTGTGTGTATATGTGTGAGAGTGTGTGTGTGTGTGTGTGAGAGAGAGTGTTTGTGAGTGAGTGAAAGTGTGTGAGTGTATGTGAGGGACACAGTGTAGTGGGAGAGTTTTTATGTACATGTAAGAAAGAGAGAGTGAATGTGAGAAAAAGTGTGTGCACGTAAGTGAGAGTGTTTGTGCATTTGTGAGAGTGTTCATGCATGTGTGTGAAAGAGATTGTGTGCCCTTGAGAGAGAGCATGTGTGTATGTATGCAAGAGTACACACTTGTGTATCAGAGAGAAAGTGTGTGAGAGAAATGTATAAGAAATGTGCGAGAATTGGAATAAGGCAGGCCAAGTGGATGTCATTGAATATGAGTTCCCCAATTAATGCTGTTAACATGGTCCAATCAGGGAGTCCTGGTTGACAGATGTAAACAAGAGTGTCTAGGGTTTTGCACACTCTAGAAGCAAGCTGTATGCTAGCTGGATCAGTATCAAATACTATGCATAGTAAATAAAGGCTAACTTGGTGGAGTTACTTCAGTGGCGACAAGAGAAAAAACACACCCCTGAAGAGATTCACTCGTAGCAATCATCTTTGAGTGGGGGTAAGCATTTTTGCCGTGATGCTGGTATTTGGGAAGCTTGATTCATTCAATCCTGCCATTGATGACTGAGCACAGTGTGTGGAAAGAATGTGTTATTTTTTCCAGACACATGACATTGGCACAGATGCAAAGCAACAAGTAATTCTCCTGACAGCATGTGGACTCACAGCTTTTTTGGTTATTAGCTGCCTAATTTTCCCAGAGGCAGCAAATACTAAAGCATTTCAAGAGCTGATGGATTTAGTTAAGGAATATTATGACCCCAAGTCTCCTTTAATTCTGAGACACTGTCGGCTTTTTCACGGGAGATAAGACGACAGGCAGAGGCATGTGACTTTGGTTTACCCTTAATGAAATGCTGAGAGACCATTTGAGATGCAGGATTAATAGAACATTGAACATTACAGCGCAGTACAGGCCCTTCGGCCCTCGATGTTGTGGGCGGCACGGTGGCACAGTGATTAGCACTGTTGCCTCACAGCGCCAGAGACCCAGGTTCAATTCCCGCCTCAGGCGACTGACTGTGTGGAGTTTGCATATTCTCCCCGTGTCTGCGTGGGTTTCCTCCGGGTGCTCCGGTTTCCTCCCACAATCCAAAAAATGTGCAGGTTAGGTGAATTGGCCATGCTAAATTGCCCGTAGTGTTAGGTGAAGGGGTAAATGTAGGGGAATGGGTCTGGGTGGGTTACGCTTTGGCGGGTCGGTGTGGACTTGTTGGGCCGAAGAGCCTGTTTCCACACTGTAAGCAATCTAATCTAATATAGCAGATGTTACGCCAACCTGTGAAACCTATCTGAAGCCCATCTAACCTACACTATTCCATTTTCATCCATATATCAATCCAATGACCATTTAATTGCCCTTAAAGTTGGTGAGTCTACTCCTGTTGCAGGCAGTGTGTTTCACGTTCTTACTACTCTGAGTAAAGAACTACCTCTGATATCTGTCTATCACCCTTCAATTTAAAGCAATGCCTCCTCATGCTAGCCATGAGCATCCGAGGAAAAAGGGTCTCACTGTCCACCCTATCTAACCCACTGATTATCTTGTATGTCTCAATTAAGTTAACTCTTAACCTTCTTCTCACCAAGGAAAACAGTGTCAAGTCCCTCAGCCTTTCTTCATAAGATTTTCCCTCCATACCAGGCAGCATCCAATAAATCTCCTCTGAACCCTTTTCAGAGTTTCCAAATCCTTCCTATAACCAGAACTGTACTCAATACTCCATGTGTGGCTGCACCAGAGTTTTGTACAGCTGCACCATGACCTCATGGTTCCGAAAATCAATCCATCTACTAATAAACGCTAACACACTGCATGCCTTAATGATTAATGATGTAAACAGCTTACTAGCTGAAGCCCAAGTGGACTTCAAACAGGAACTACAATTGGCTTTATCATTGGAAAATGCAGAAAGTGGAGCATTTGAGTTACCAGGTATTCTGATGGAAGTGGACACCCTCACCAGTCTGACTGAGCTTGGGGAACACCACTTGAATGAAGGCGATTGCATAGCCTCAGGACATATCCTGAACTAGGATCTGCTAGGTCAGCCCACAGCAAAACCACAAAACAAAGCCAAGCCTTGGCCAAATGGTTAACATTTTCTTCAGGATCCGAACCGGCAGGCCATTGTATTTGCTGCCAGCATACGGACACAAGACCGCAAAAGAGTCCCACTAGCCCTGAATTGAGTAAGATAACTCACAGGCCAGTTTCCAGGAGAATGCACACCCTGGAAAGTCCATCTATAGCTGGTTTGGAACAGTTAAATTACTTAGCACCTTCCAAATCAGAACCAATCAAAATATACTTCTGGTAAAATGGTCACCTGGTTCTAATGGAGGATGATACTGGCACAGCTGTATCAGTGATTGCGGAACCAGTCTTTACCAAATTTCCTCTGGACTCCAAGCCTCATGTTTGATCAGGCTGAGAACCAGGTAGGGAACCTTGCCAATTAAGGGTTCTCCTATGTGAAGCAGCTGGTTCCGTAATAAAGACTTGGGCCCAAGTTTGATGGGGTGAAAGATTCAGCTTGATTGGCTCAACATTTTTCAATCAGAATGTGGCCGCCTGAGTGAAGTCCTAATCAAATACTCAGAAGTTTCTCAGGAAGGCCTAGGGACTATCAAAGAATTCACCTTACATGCCGACCAAGAAGCGATTTGACAATTCTGAAAGGCCCACCCAGTCCTTTACAGGCAGAAATAGAGGCAGAAATCAGAACACTCGAAAGCAAAAGAATCATCAAACCAGTCCAGATTGTGGAATGGGCAACACTAGTCAAACCAATTATGAGGCCCAAAGGCATTGTTTGCCCTTGTGGGGATTTCAAACAAAAGGTAAAATGCTTTTCGCAGCTGGGTAAATACCCAATCTTTCACATACAGGACTTAGACACAAAGCTGATGGGGTGAGGAGGGGGGGTGGTGGCTGTCCTTCAGGAAGCTGGAAATGAACCATGTGGACCTGCAATTGTGAATGGATGAGGAATCCCAGAAGCATGCTACAATTGCTACCCATAAGGGTTTGTACCCCAATATACAAGACTGTCTTTTGAGGTATCATCAACCTGTGCCATTTTCCAGTGAAATTGGACATATTTTACAAGTTCTACCCCAGGTCACTGATTATCTGGATGATGTCTAATAACTGGGAAGACCAATAAAGAGCATAACTGGGAAGACCAATAAAGAACATTTAGAGAATTTGGATGGAGTGCTTCAACATTTATCCAAGGTGACCGTACACCTTAGGAGGGAAAAGTGTCTGTTCCAGGCACCCCAAGTGACCTACTTGGATTACAGAGTTAATAAGACCAGGGTACATCTTTTGGAAAATAAAGTGAAGGCAATCAAAAATGCTTCAGCTCCCATGTGTGTACCAAAGTTTAGATCTTTCCTTGAGTTGGTAAATTTCTAACCTGGCCTCCATCCTGGCCCCCTTACATTTCCTGTTGAAGAAGGATCAGCCTTCGAAATGGTCTCATAGCCAAGATGTAGCCTTTAGGGAAGTGAAGAAGTAGCTATCGTTGTCTAACGTGTTGGCACACTATGATCCCAAGTGAAATGTGATGCTTATATACAGTGCCTTCCTGTATGGTATCAGGGTAGTGTTGGCTCACCGGTTGATCAAGCAGAAAGGAATACCTGATAACATACCTGACTCTGGCTAATGCAGAACGAAAATACGCTAAGATAGAGAAGGAAGGTGATCATCTTTGGTGTGAGAAAGCTCCACCAATACCTTTTACGGACATAAATTTGTAAAAGTAATGGACCACACCCCTGCTTGAGCTACTTAAAGAGAACAGGGCCATGCCGATAATTCGAATTCAGCACTGAACTCTTAATCTGGGTGCATACAGTTACAAGTGGCAAATGGTGGATGTCTTGAGCCGCCTCCAATTGTCAGAAAAACCACTGGCGGTGCCGCCATTGGAAGAATCCGTTTGAGTTTTAAGTTTTCTGAATAGCCTTCTGGTCACTGCTGACAATATCAGACTGTGGAAACAAAAAGATCCCATCCTGGCAAAACTAAAACAGCTGATGGTGATCGGGGAAACAAAAGTGCCATCACAACCAGAATTTAAACCTTTCTGGACCTGATGAGACCAGATCACCACAGAGGACGACATATTATTATGGGGAGCAAGAGTGGTTCAGTGGTTAGCACTACTGCCTCACAGCGCCAGGGACCCCAGGTTTTATTGCAGCCTTGGGTGACTGTCTGCGAAGGGTTTGCACATTCTCCCCAAGTCTGTGTGAGTTTCCTCTGGGTAGTCCAGTTTTCTCCCACAGTCCAAAGATGTGCAGGCTGGGTGAATTAGCCATGGGAAATGCAGGGTTACAGGAATAGGGTAGGAGTAGGGTGGGATGCTCTTCGGAAGGGTGGTATGGACTTGATGGCTGATTGGCCTGCTTCCACATTGTAGGGATACTCTGAACATGTCATTGCAGCTTTATGATTGTCCCGACAAAGCTCTTCACCGGATTCTGTCTGAACCCCACCAGGGCCACCTCGGGGTTTCCAAAATGATGATGTCAGCGAAAAGTTATGTCTGGTTGCCAGGATTGGATGCTGACATAGCTGCGTTGGTGGGGCAGTACCCAGAGTGCCAACAAGGACAAATATTACTGCCAGCAGCTCCTCCACATTTGTGGGAATTGCCAGGCAAACCTTGGACTCAGTCACACTTCGATATGCTGGTCCTTTAGTGGGTTCTATGTTTTCAATCATTGTTGATTTGCATTCAAAATGGTTGGAACTGCACAGAGTTCCTTCATCAAACAGATGGAAAAACTACAAGCATCTTTTGCAAACCATGGACTTCCGGAGTTGTTGTTCACCGATAATAGGCCATCATTTACCAGCAAGGAAATCTGGTATTTCCCAAAGTCCATCGATGGCATTCAACATATAAGGACAGTTCCATACCATTGGGTGGCATGGTGGCACAGTGGTTAGCACTGCTGCCTCACAGCACCAGAGACCCGGGTTCAATTCCCGCCTCAGGCGACTGATAGTGTGAAGTTTGCACGTTCTCCCCGTGTCTGCGTGGGTTTCCTCCGAGTGCTCCAGTTTCCTCCCACAGTCCAAAGATGGGCTGGTCAGGTGAATTGGCCATGCTAAATTGCCCATAGTGTTAGGTGAAGGGGTAAATGTTGGGGTATGGGTGGGTTGCGCTTTGGCGGGTCGGTGCGGACTTGTTGGGGTAAAGAGCCTGTTTCCACATTGTAAGTAATCTAATCTATCTAAAGAAAATTCATTATCCAATCGTCTGGTGGAAAGAGCAGTCCAAAGTTTGAAGGCAGGCTTAAAGAAAAAGTCTACAGGTTCACTAGATACCAAACTATCCCAGTTCCTGTTTGATTATAGGACCACCCCTCATGCAACTCCAGAGATAGCTCCAGCGGAGTTCCTAATGTGGAGAAAACTCCACACCAGGTCACACCTGTTCTTCCTGAACCTGGGGTGAATCAGCATTAGGAATGCCAATGCCAAACACAGGACATCTCTAAGCAAGAGAGAGGCAGTTTACTTCAGGGGTCAAAGTTTGCTTTTAAAACCATGGAAATGACCATGCATGGGTAAGAAGTATGGTCGACATGAGATCAGATCCCATAACATGCTAAGTTTGGTTCAGAGAATCTGTCCTGCGCAAGCACAAGGACTATATAAAAGCTACAACCTTGCAAATGTGCTGGAGCAAAACATACCCAACCCCTCTGAACTTCTGGCAAGAACCCTAGCATCGAAGAAAACTCTGAGGACAAGGTGGGCACAGCAGATGTCACAGCCTCAATGCCATTACCACATGAAGAAGTAGATGAATTTCAGAAGAGACACTCCAGGGGCAAGAGGCAGGATGCAGTCTGGTACATACCGCCCACATCTGAGGCAGAGTCGAAGGAATTGAACCCAGTGCATAAATGCCCAAGAAGAAGTTATAGAAAAAATAACTGGCCTACTTCCCAGGATTTAGCGGGGAAGGGATGTTGTGATTGGAATGAGATCAGCCAGTTGGACCTCAAAGAATATGATTAGATTAGATTAGATTACTTACAGTGTGGAAACAGGCCCTTTGACCCAACAAGTCCACACCGACCCGCTGAAGCACAACCCACCCATTCCCCTACATTTACCCCCCCTAGCTAACACTACGGGTAATTTAGCATGGCCAATTCACATGACCTATACATCTTTGGACTGTGGGAGGAAACCGGAGCACCAGGAGGAAACCCACGCAGACACGGGGAGAATGTCCCTGATTGGTGCTGTTAACTTGGTCAAATCCAGGAGTGTTAGCTGACATATATAAACAAGAGAGTTAGAGGTTCAACTATCATGCACATGCAAATAAAGGGTGAGTTGGTGACATGCTGCAAGCCTTTGTGGAGTTATCTGAGAGAGAGCGTGCACTTGTATGTGTGAGAGAGAGAGTGTAAAAGAGAGAGTCTGTGTGTGTGTATATGTATGCATGTTTTTGTTTTATTCACTCATGGAATGTGGGTGTCACTGGCTGGGCCAGTATTTTTTGTCTAGTCCCTAGTTGCCCTTGAGAAGGTGATGGTGAGCTGCCTTCTTGAAACACTGCAGAGCATGTGCCGTAGTTGACCCAGAATATCTTTAAGGATGGAATTCCAGGTGTTTGACCCAGCAACAGTGAAAGAACGCTGATATATTTCCAATTCAGGATGGTGAGTGAATTGGAACGGAACTTACAGGGGATGGCTTGCCATGTATCTGCTGCCCTTGTCCTTTAGATGGAAGTAGTCATGGATTTGGAAAGTGTGAAGGAGCCTTGCTGAATTTCTGCAGTGCATCTTATAGATAATACATACTGCTGCCACTGAGCATTGGTGGTGAAGGGAGTGGATGTTTCTGGTGTGGTACCAATCAAGCAGCCTGCTTTGTCCTGGATGTTGTTAAGCTTCTTGAATGTTGTTGGAGCTGCACTCATCCAGTCAAGTGGGGAGTATTCCATCACACTCCTGACTTATATCTTGTAGATTGCAGACAGGCTTTGGGGAGTCAGGAGGTGAATTACTCACTTCAGTATTCCTAGCCTCTGACCTGCTCATGTAGCACTGTGTGTATGTGGCAAGTCCACTTCAGTTTCTGATCAAAGGTAAATCCGAGCATATTGACCGTGGTGGATTCAGTGATGGTAAGACTATTGAATGTCAAGAGGCAGTGGTTAGATTGTCTCTAACTGAAGATGGCCATTGCCTGGCATTTGTGCAGTGTGGATGTTACTTGCCATTTATCAGCCCAAGTCTGCATATCGTCCAGGTCCTGTTACATTTAAATATGAGCAGCTTCAGTATCTGGGGAGTTGCGAATGGTGCTAAGTATTGTGCAATCGTCAGAGAACATCTCCACTTCTGGCCTTATGATGGAGAGAAGGTCATTGGTGAAGCAGCTGAAGATGGTTGGACCAAGGACACTGATCTGAGGATCTCCTACAGAGATTTCCTCTTCTCATGCTCCAGCACAGCTAACTCTGGTGTCCCCCACCAGTGATCCATCCTTAAACTGTGTCTATTCCCCATCCATGTGCTGTCCCTTAGAGACACCCTCAGAAAGCATACTATCAGTTTCCACATGTACACCTATAGTACCCAGCTCTACCTCACCATCGCCTCTCCCCAATCCTCCATTTTCTCTAAATTATCAGATTGCCTATCCAACATTCAGGATTGAAAGAGCAGAAATTCCTTTTTAAAAAGTATCAACAAGGCCAATGATGGTTTCTTTGACCTCCAGTCACTGAAACCGCCAATCTCCCTGGCAATGAATAGAGTTGTTTTGCAGCCTTAGTTTTTTATTTGACTTAGCCTGCACATATCCCACACTGTCACTCGGGCTGTCTGTAACACCCTCCTTACGAGCTGTAGCACATCTGCAGAAATCCATTTACTTGCTTTTGACATTGCACTCCTGGGCAGCCTCCCAAAATGCATCCACTGTAAACTAGAAATCATCTGAAACTCTGCTGCCCATGTCCTCACTCACACCCAGGTCCCCTCCACCCTTTACCCCTCGGCTGGTTGACCTACATAGATTCACAGACAAGCATCAACCAATCTTAAAATTCTCAACTTTGTTTACTTATAGGTTCCCCCTCTCCTTGTGTAATCTCCTGTCCTACAACAGTCCTCGATATCTGTGCTCTGCCAATTATGGACTCTTGACCATCTCTGATTATGATGGTCTGCTATTGCTGGTTGTGCCTTCATTGCCTGAGGCACAAGTATAGGAATTCCCTCTCTATTCCTCTGCTCTCCTTTATCTCTCCTTCCTCCTTGATTGGAAAGAATGTGATCTGTCTACAACCAGGTCCTCTGCTCACTTCTCCACACCTGAGGGCTTGCACTCTCCCCTTCAGTTGTTCATAAGAACTTCCCTTGTTTAATCTCACCTTGCTCAACAATGTTGTGCTCCTTCTCCCTCTTAGCTTCTACTGCTCTCCAGTCTTCTTTCAACCACACGCTTACAACAATGTTTGGGTCTTTCTCTTAATGTTGTTCGCTAGCAATCTCTCATTGTCAACCATTTGCTCAGCAACAAATGATATGGCACCTTTTACATAAGAAAAGGCTTTTTAGATGCTTCACAGAATATGATAAAATAAAACTTGATACAAGGCCTCATGTGAGCTTTGGGAGGGGGTTATGGGAGTCAAATGAGCTGCAGCTTGGTCAAAGAAGTAGGTTTTAGGGAACGTTTTGTAGGAGAAGGTTGAGGTAGAGAGGGCAAGGGAGAGAATTCCAGAGCTTAAGATCAAAGTAATTCACAACAACAAAATATGAAGCAATTGTAATTAGGGAGATGTAGAGCATAACAGTATTATCTTGGAAGTTATTACATGTGGGGCTTGAAGGAGATTTCACACTTTAGGGATGGGGGTGAGGCTAACAAGGCTGAGAATTTTTCAGTTCGAGATATTGTTTGAGAAGAAGCCAGAGCAGGTCAGTGAAGATGAGAGTAAAGGGGAGATAGGAACTGTCTGTGTGTTCAGGCGCAGGTAGCAGTGTCCTGGGTGACCAATGTATGGAGGGTAGAGTGTGGCAGTGCAGCCAGGGGTGTACTGGAACAGCTGACTTGACAAGGAACGAAAGATGGGATGAGGATTTCAGCAGGTGATGGGCTGAGACAGGAGTTCAGCCAGGCGGTGTTGCAGAGGTGGAAATAAGCAGTCTTCGTGATTAGTGCATATGAAATCAAAAGCTCATCTCTGTTCAAATGTTATTGTCATAGGGATGGAGTCTATAACAAGGGAACATTCATGGGTAATTCCTTACATTTTTCTCCATTAAAGTCAATATAAATGCAAGTTGTTGTTGTTTTGAATATGTTCCCCTGAGATATTCAAGCTCTGAGTGTGTCCCCCCGTGATACTTACATTCAAAGTATGTCCCATGGGAATACTCATATTCAGAATGTGTTCTCCAGAATATTCACATTCAAAATGTGTTCAGAGTGTGTTCCTATGGACACTTGTACTCGG
The DNA here is from genome assembly GCF_037043375.1 of Chiloscyllium plagiosum. Classification (NCBI taxonomy): domain Eukaryota; kingdom Metazoa; phylum Chordata; class Chondrichthyes; order Orectolobiformes; family Hemiscylliidae; genus Chiloscyllium; species Chiloscyllium plagiosum. The sequence continues at coordinate 22,230,202 of NW_028270183.1, forward strand.
AGTGTGTTTTGCACTGTTTCCTCATTAGTTCTAATCAGGTTTGAGAGGAGTTCTTGTGGAAATTTTATGGAATTAAGCTGTAATTGTTTAATTGTTATCCAGGATGTAAAGAAGATGATGGATCAAAGAACTTCCAAGTAAAATGTGGTCAGTGTTGGGATAATCAGGCTTCATCTGCCTGCTTCAGAATATAGTGAGGAACTAAAAGATGGCTCAGAAATGCAGCAACTGTAGATCCTTCACTTTAGTTCTCATTTTATTATGAATCAGTAGCAGCTGTCACTCACTTCTGGAGTAAGAAGTGAGTGGGTTCAAGCCCACTCTCGGGATTTAAGTAGAAATGAATCTGGGCCTCTAACACTGTTCTGAGGCAGGGCTGCACTATCAGTGGTGCGGTCTTACAGATATAACATTAATCTGAGCCATTTCTGCTCTTGGATAGATGTAAAAGATTCCACGACACGATGCCAAAGATAGCATGGGAGTTTTCCCAATGCCTCTGGCAATGTTTGGCCCTGAACCAACATCTTTTTTTCCAATTTGATGGGAGCTTGCTGAGAGCAGATTGGTTCTTGAATTTTATGCTTTAACAGTTGGCTAAAGAGTGCTTTTGAAGGGCACTATATAAATGCAGGTCTTTCCTTCCCCAATAAGGAAAATGCTAATGAGAGCAAGGGAGAATGCTCAGGCAACAGTCAACCTTAGTTATCCCATTCTAACGGCACCTCCTTCAATATTCCTCACCCCGAAAGAGATTATCCTTCAATATTCCTGATCCAGTTAACAAAATACGCCTGGGCTGAAATTGTTTGCAGTTCATCCAAACTTATGAACTAGGAGCTGCAATAGGCCATTCAGCCCCTCAAACTTGTTTCACTATTCAATACAGTCAGGGCCAATCTGACTGTGGCCTCAACCCTACTTGCCTGTCACTCCCTTCATAGCATTGGACTCTCTGGTCAATCAAAAATGAATCTAAATTGGCCTTAATAGTCAAAGCTCAAGTCTCCACTGTTCTGTAGGCAAGTAAAAAGAGGCAATGGCTTAGTCATACTGTCACTAGACTATTAATCCAGCGACCCTGCTAATGGTCTGGCAGGCACATGTTCAAATCCTGCCATGGCAAATGGTGGAATTTAGATTCAAATAAAAAACTGGAATCAAGAGTCTAATGATGACCATGAAATCGTTGTCGATTGTCAGGAAACCTGGTTCACTAATGCCCTTCAGGGAAAGAGGTCAACTGTCCTCACCTGGTCTGGCCTACATGTGACTCCAGACTCTCAACAACACGGTTGTACTCTTAACTGCCCTCTGGGCAATAAATGCTGCTCTAGCCAGTGATATCCACATCTTATGAATGAATTTAAAAAAAAGGTCTATAGACAAATGAGCCTCTGAGAGAAAATAAAGTCTATGTATTAACTGGGAGATCCTGGGACAACAATGGTGCTGATCAAAAAGAGGTTAAGAGGTGTTATCTTGTTAAATCTCTGTTTAGCTTTTTTCATTCAGCCTCTGGATGTGGGCATTGCTGGCAAGGCTGGCATTAGAGGCTCACCTCTAATTGCTACAGAAAAATGCTCAAAAAACTTCCCAGGAGCATTTCTGGACAGGGAGGTAATGGTTTATGTTCCTAATTCATAAGGTAGAGGAACATCAAATCACACTGTGTGTGAATCTGAACTTGACTTACAATTTGAAAAAAATGCTGGTATCAGCAAACATGGAGAAATGTCAAAATCAAACAAGTTCACTCACATCTCTCAGAAAAGCAAACCTGCTTTCCTTACCCAGTCTGGTCTATATGTGACCCTACCGACTCAGTGCCAAATTGGGCTGACACTTTAACTGTGACTAACTGAATAATTCCAACAGGTTGAATCAAACTGAGGACAACTAGGGTCAGGAAATGAATACACAAACACAAGAACATGAAAAATCAGAGACGTGATAGACCATTCAGCCCATTGAGCCAGTTCCACCATTCAGTACCATCATGGGCTCCAGCTCTATTTTCTCACCTCTCCTCATATCCCTCGATTTCCCAAAATACCTAAAATACACCATAAGTGGAGAATTCCAAAGATTCCCAATCTTGCGAGAAAGAAATTTATCTTTCTCCCAAATCCTAAATGACGTCGTGATTGTGCATCCCTGAAGCCCTGGGTTTCATATTCCCCAACCAATGGTAATACTCTGTCAATGACTACCCTGTCCAAGCTCTGAGAATCTTAAGTGTCTCAATGCAATTGTTTCTCATTCTTCTAAATATTAGCAAATATTGACCCAATTTACTTTGCCTTTCAGTGGAGGACAAACATCCCCTCTGTCCCAGGAATCAATCAAGTGAACATTTCCTGAACCTCCTCCATTGCAAATATATTTTTCCTGTTGTGTGCAGATCAAAACTGCACACAGTATTCCATTTGGGTCTCTGCAAAACCATGTACACTTGGTTCCCTATTCTGATACTGCAATTCCCTGGCAATAATTTGCCCTTCTAATTGCAGATGAATCCTGAAAATGAAATAACAGGGAAGTTGCTATGTTGCTCTGTGATGTGTTGTTTTGAACTCCTGTGGATACTGTGCATAGTGCCAATTTCCTCGTCATAGGAAAGATATTATGACCCCAAAATGAGTGACCAAGATGATTTCAAGTATCAGCAATTGAAGTTGTGGTGAGAGGTTAAACTGAGATGAGGTGAAACTTGACTCACACTAAAGGGATTCAACAAACATTGACTCAAGCATAAAAAGAGAAAGTGCTGGAGAAGCTAAGCAGGGCTGGCAGCATCTGTGGAGGGAGAACACAGAGTTAATGTTTCAAGTGCTGGTATGACTCTTCTACGGAACTGAAAGGGGTTGCCAAATGGTGTTTTTTTTTAATGCCGTTGACAAAGGAGAGAGTGGAATCAAATGGTGAGAGTGCCCACAGCAAAAGTCAAAGAGAGTGTTAATGGTGTTAAAGGAGAGACAGAGGTAAAAAAAAAAATGGGTGTTAATAGAATGGAGGTGTAAAATGGGTGTTAACGAAGGTGTGGAAAAGAGAAAATGGGTCTGCCCTGCTGAGAGCAAAGTCAACAAGACACGGCCAGGGGAGGATGGGGGTTGATGCTGGCTATAAGAGAAATACAGGACAGAGGTCTCGCTGAGAGGTTGTGCAACTTAATTTGGAGACCCAGGGCCTGTGAAGTACCTAAGTGGAAAATGAGTTCCACAAGTTTGTATTGACTTGAGTGACTCAGGTCAGTGTGTGGGAGTGGATGGGTGAAGCCTGAAATGCAGGTTAAAAAAAGCAAAGTTGTGGAATAAACTGGGAATTACAAGGAATGAACTCAGCACAAATAATGGGGGAAAAAAGGTCTGGCTGCATCTGCGGAGAGAGAAACAGAATTAACATCTCAAGTCCAACATAACTTCAGAATGGATAACAATATGTGTTTCTGGAAACAAGAGTTGATGGGTACAGTGAGAAAAAAAGATGAGTATGATCAATCATTTCAGAGACTGCACTAGATGTGTTTAATGGTCTCTCCCTGTTCCTAAAACAATCTTCTTCTCCTAAACTAATTGGTTTTCTGTCACAGCACCTACTGGTTTGGTGTAAGACTGACATAAGCATATGCATTCATATCTGGTTGGAATTCAAACTTTTGCCTAATGCACCAGTTACAATAATAAACAGAAAAATATCAAACTCTGTTCTTCAAGTGATGTAGGATCTTGGTGGCAGCAGTAGCTCAATGGGTTGCATTCTTGCCTTTCAGTCATAAGATTTGTGTATCCAAATGCCACTGTGCACCTCTGAGCACGATATCCAGGGTTCAGTGTGATCACGAAGGAGTGCTGTACTGTCACAGTCTTTGGGTGAGATGTAAAACTGATACCCTGTCTGCCCTCTCAGGTGGACATAAAAGATCCCATAGTAATGTTGGTGAGCTATTCCCAGCATCGTAGCCAATATCTATCCATCATCAGCACTACAGAAAGTAGATAATCTGGTCAGTATTATGTCGCTGGTTATGGGAGTTTGCTGAATCCAAACCAGCTATATTACAACAGTGACTACACGTCAAAATTACTTAATGAACTATCCTTTGTAATATTATGTCTTTGCTAACAACATACAACCTAATATTTTGGAGCATACAGTGACTTGTTTAAGTGCACAGCCCCTTTAAGTCTCCTTTTACACAGCAGCACATTTAACTTGCAAAGGGACTGTGCAGCTGAACAGTTTAGAGGGAATGGTGTTTGTGAAAGGCACTATACAAATGCAAGTTCTTACTTTTTAACTTAGAAGAGCTGTGCAAAGTTAACAAGTGTGCAGGATACAGATTAGAAGTCACTAACTGACATCTTTATACTGTTGGCGCACAGCAGGATTCCACAGAGAGCTAGGAGAAAGTGAAGACTGCAGATGCTGGAGCTCAGAGTCGAGAGTGTGTTGCTGGGAAAGCACAGCAGGTCGGGCAGCTTCTGAGGCGCAGGAGAATCAACATTTCGGGCATAAGCCCTTCATCAGGAATGTGGGCCACGGCTGAGAGATAAATGGTAGAAGGGGTTGGGGGAAGGTAGCTGAGAAAGCGATAGATGGATGAAGGTGAGGGAGAAGGTGATAGGTCGGTGGGGGGAGGGAGGGAGTGATGGACAGATCTGGAGGGCATTGCCAAGTTGGAGGCTTGGGACTGGGATAATGTGGGGGGAGGAGAAATGAGGTAGCTATCCCATGTGGTTGCAGGGTCCCAAGGCAGAATATGAGGCGTCCTTACTCCAGGCATCGGGTGATAACAGTTTGGCAATGGAGGAGGCCCAGGACCCCCATGTCTTTGATGGAGTGGGAGGGGGAGTTGAAGTGTTCAGCCATGGGGCAGTGGGGTTGGTGGGTGCGGATGTCCCAGAGATGTTCTCTGAAATGATCCACAAGAAAGTGTCCTGTCTCCCCGATGTAGAGGAGACCACACAAGGTGCAAAGGATGCAGTAGATTACATTGGTAGAGGTATAGGTAAAGTTCTAATGGATGTAGAAGGATTCCTTGGGGCCTTGGATGGAGGTGAGGGGAGTGGTGTGGGCACCAGGTTTTGCATTTTATGTGGTGGCAGGGGTAGGTGCCAGGAGTGCCACGCTGCGACCTTGAACGTTTCTTGCGCTGCCTCTGCCTTCGGACCCACCCAGGACACCGGTTCACCCACCAAAGACCCCTTCATCACTTCCAACACACCCCATTCATCTGGACACCTTATGCCGGCCTGTTAACCGCCCTTGATCTCTTCATTTCAAACTGTCGAGGTGACATCGACCGCCTCAACCTATCCACACCCCTCACCCACTCCCACCTCCTGCCCACACAACACACAGCCCTACACTCCCTCCGCTCCAATTCCAAACTAGCCATCAAACCTGCAGACAAGGGGGGGCGCAGTAGTAGTGTGGCACGCCGACCTCTATACCACTGAAGCCAGGTGCCAACTCACAGGCACCTCCTCCTACTGCCCCCTTGATCACGACCTCACCTCCCACCACCAAACTATCATCTCCCAGACCATATTCAACCTCATCACCTCTGGGGATCTCCCACCGACAGCCTCCAACCTCATTGTCTGTGAACCTTGCATTGTCCAATTCTACCTCCTACCAAAGAGTCACAACCCTGACTGCCCTGGTCGACCCATTGTCTCAGCCTGCACCTGTCCCACTGAACTCATCCCTTCCTACCTCGACACCATCCCCCTTAGTCCAGGAACTCACCACCTATGTTCATGACACCACCCACACCATTCACCTCCTCCAAGATTTTTGTTTCCCCAGTCCCCAACGCCTCATATTCACCATGAACATCCAGTCCCTGTACACATTGATCCACCACGACAAAGGCCTCCACTCTCTCCGTTTCTTCCTCTCATGCTATCCCAAACAGTACCCTTCCACCAACACCCTCATCCGTCTGGCTGCATTGGTCCTCACCCTCAACAACTCCTCCTTCCAATCCTCCCACTTCCTCCAAACCAAAGGGGTAGCCATGGGCACCCGCGCGGGACCCAGCTATGCCTGTTTGTCGGATATGTGGAACAGTCCATCTTCCGGAGTTACACCGGCACCATCCCCCACCTGTTCCTCTGCTACATCGATAACTGTATCAGCGCTGCCTCATGCTCCCACAAGGAGGTTGAACAGTTCATTAACTTTACCAACACCTTCTACCTCAACCTCAAATTCACCTGGACCATCTCGGACACCTCCCTCCCCTTCCTGGACCTCTCCATCACTGTCTCCGGCGACCAACTAACCACAGACATATACTACAAGCTCACTGACCCCCACAGCTACCTAGACTACACATCCTCGCACCCTACCTCCTGTAAAAGGCCATCCCTTACTCCTAATTCACCCGCCTCCATAACATCTGTTCCTAGCATGACCAATTCCACCTCAGAAAGTCCCAGATGGCCTCCTTTGTCCATGATCGCAACTTCCCTTCCCACGTGGTTGACGATGCCCTCCAGCATACCTCCACCACTTCATGCACCACTGCCCTTGATCCCTACTCCTCCCAACGCAACAAGGACAAAACTCCGCCGGTTCACACCTTCCACCCCACCAACTTGCGCACACATTGCATCATCCTCTGCCACTTCTGCCATCTCCAAATGGACCTCACCACCAAGGATATATTTCCCTCCCTACCCCTATCAGGATTCCAGAGAGACCATTCCCTCTGTGACTCCCTCATTAGGTCCACGTCCCCCACCAGGCCACACCCCACTCTTGGCACCTTTCCATGCCACCGCAGGAAGTGCAAAACCTGCACACCACTCCCCTCACCTCTGTCCAAGGCCCCATGGGATCCTTCCACATCAGTCAGAAATTTACCAATATCATCTACTGCATCTGCTGCACCCGGTGTGTTCATTTCAGAGAACATCTCTGGGACATCCGCACCCTCCAACCCCACTGCTGAACACTTCAATTCTCCCTCCCATTCCATCAAGGACATGCAGATCTTGGGCTTCCTTCACCACAAAACCATTACCATCTGATGTCTGGAGGAAGAACAAGTCATATTTTGCTTTGGGACCCTGCAACCACAGAGGGTAACTGTGGATTTCAACAACTTCCTCATTTCCTCTTCCCCCCCGGCCTCCCCCCATATTATCCTAGCCCCAAACCTCCAACTCGGCACCACCATGCAGACCTATCCATCACTCCCCACTCTGACCTATCACCTTTTCCCTCACCTTCATCCAAAACATAGATTCTCCTGCTCCTCAGATGCTGCCTGACCTGCTATGCTTTCCCAGGAACACACTCTCGATTTCCACAGAGAGCTGTTACATTTGTAGATGAGATAATGGCTCATTTTGTGGGACATTATGTCATGGAAGCAAGTTTGAAGGTAAACAAATATAATCGCTGTTCCCTTACTCTGGATCAATGTGGTTTCTAATGTGATTTGTAGGGTTTGTGGACAAAGACATGCCAGACACTCTCACAGCCCAGTTCAAAACCGACACAAATGCACCTACACACTCATACACATGCTCTCTCGCACTGATCCTCACCCACACCTGATCATCATTCACACTGAACATCACTCTCATTAACCCTTACTCCCTCATAATTATCCCTCACACTAACCTTCACTCACTCACAACGACCCTCTCACCGTCGCACTGACCCTCATTCCCTCACAGTGCCCTTCACTGACACTGATCCTCACTCCCTCACAGTGACCTTCACTCACTCACTCACTGACCCTCACTCACCCTCAGACCATCACTCTCTAGTCGTCACTTTCACACTGACTTACTGATAACAATATTGTGTAACTTGGGTACCCCTCATACCTGCCTGGTAGGCAAAGATCATTGTTAGAATTTAGATGGTTGAATGTAACAGCTGTAGCTTGTAATTTTGTTTTGTAACCTGCACTTTACTGCCTTTCCACAGCATTGATGTTGACAAGTGTAATTTGGCCTATCATTACAAGAAACAGTGATATCGTCAAACATTCTCTGTCATTCTGCGTCTTTCTCTCCTTTTTTAGGAGCATAAATTACTTCAGAGACGTGCCGTCCTGCCCAACAACTCCATGCTGGTTCTTAAGCTCAAGTCTGCCATCCTCCTGCCATACTTCACCTCACCCTGTTGACAAATGCCTCTTTTCCATTCTCCATCATGTACACATTTAACCTTTCTTCACGTGCATCAATGTTAGTAACTTCAATGACCACCTACAAATGCATTCCATTTTATAACCAGCAATCAAAAAGCTTTCTCCAGACCTCCTGATTGGATTTATCACTGTCCTTGTTATATTTATCCCAGCACCACCTCACCTCCCCCATCCAGGTTCCTGGCTTGCTGACTTGTGGAAACATTTTTTTTCTACCACCTGGCCTCCACTCTTGCTTGAAGACTATCATCAGGTCAGCCCCTCTCTCCACAATTACACAAACTTACCTGATAATTAAAGTCTCTCAGCTATGGTATCATTCCAGTCAGACTTTCTCTCCAATATTTTATAATATGGTGATCACCAGTGTATTCTAACTAAGTTTAACACATCTTGAATATCACACAAAAAAGAGGCATGTTGGGCTTAAACTTTTCATCCCACACTCATTCGGACAGATGTATTTGCTCACAGAACATAGGCATGTATTGCCCAAAGGGCTGTTATGAGTCATCCCCGTTGCTGTGAGTCAGGAATCACATGTAGGCCAGACCATGTAAGAAACCAGATTTACTTCCATTAATAATGAGATGGTTTTTTTAAAGAAAACCAACGGTTTCATGGTCATCATTACATTCATAATGGCAGATTTTTATTGAATTAAAATTCTACCATATACTATGGTGAGATTAGCACCCAGATCTCCAGGGTGTTACCAACATCTTTGGATGAGCAGTCGAGTGATAGTACCAATAGGCCATTGCCTCCCATGCCTAATGTCAAATGATCGCAACTTGTACCAAAGGAGAAAGGGGAGGGTGTGCCAATTGGTTAGCAAGTTGCCTTTGATTGGTTGAAGCTTTACCATGGTGATCACCTCAGCAGTGCCAAATTGCCAGCCAATCACCAACCCTTTTCTTCCACAGTATAAATTGCTGCGTGAAACTGAATAAAGAATCGTGCACCTTGTGTCTTTCACTGTGTCTCACACCTGTACACATACAACATGGATTCAAAGTTTGTGAGAAGATTTGTAGCTCGGGTGCTCGTTGTAGTGGTTCTGTTCACCGAGCTGGGAATTTGTGTTCCAGACGTTTCGTCCCCTGTCTAGGTGACATCCTCAGTGCTTGGGAGCCTCCTGTGAAGCGCTTCTGTGATCTTTCCTCCGGCATTTGTAGTGGTTTGAATCTGCCGCTTCCGGTTGTCAGTTCCAGCTGTCCGCTGCAGTGATCGGTATATTGGGTGGGTATATATGTGCTTATAAGCACACCGACCTGGACCCAATATACCGACCACTGCAGCGAACAGCTGGAACTGACAACTGGAAGCGGCAGATTCAAATCACTATAAATGCCAGAGGAAAGATCACAGAAGCGCTTCACAGGAGGCTCCCAAGCACTGAGGATGTCACCTAGACAGGGGACGAAACGTCTGGAACACAAATTCCTAGCTCGGCGAACAGAACCACAACAACATGGGGAAAAAACAAGCACTACCGCAGTTAGGCGGTGGGTGTGGGGGTTTAAAAAATATATAAATTGCTGCGATCATTTAAAATTTAGAGTTCTTGAATTCGGTCCTAATGAGTGTGAGATGGAAAGCTTTGCCAACACGTCTGTCTTGTCAGCAAAAATTAACATACTTTTTTTTTCAATTCGATTGACAAATGAGCCCTAATGCTTGGTTTGTTTTTCTTGTGGTTCTGTTAACCTGTGTCACGACATTTAGCGATTTAAAAAATCGCTAGGTATCTGTAGCTGCAGATCCCTTGATTCCATTACACCATTTAGACTTTTACTTTCCAAGGAATGTATGACCCCCTTTTAACGTAGAACCTAATCTCATATTGCAAGGGTTTGTACATTGAAATTAATTTGCAAATTATACATCCATTTTGCAAGTTTGTTAGTGTCTTCCAGTTAATCCGACTCTGTTACCATATTACAGAATCTGTCCTTCAGCCCATCTTGGTGTCTGTGATGCCATCACTCAGTCACACTGTTACTCCATAACCCTGGAGTATGCTCTCTCCCCCCACCCCCCCCCAACAAGTTCCATTGACTCAGTTTATGTTCTTCCTGCTGCTGAAGTTTACAGTTGAGTGTAGGTGTCAGAATTAAAATAGTCGTTCCAAAGGTTCAAGTTAGGAGGGAGACTGCTGCCATGGTACGAAATGGTTGGCACCTTTTGCTGTCCCCTACATCTCGTCATCCCCACAATCATGTACTTGATCTGGAATTATCAGAGGCGAATCCAGGATAGGAGACCTCATCATTGATCTTGTCTCCCTGTTAATCCAGGACACTGAAACCATTTGGAGCACCTAAGTCAATTCAATGTTTTGAGTCTGGTACGACTTTTTCAGCCGAAGAAGGGTCGCTCGACTCGAAATGTTAACTCGCTTTCTCTCTCTCCACAGATGCTGCCAGACCTGCTGAGTTTCTCCAGTGTACTCTGTATCTGTTTCAGATTTCCAGATTTGCAATAGTTTTGCTTTAATGAGAATACTTAACAGTTATCAGATAAAGTGGACATCGAACCACCCTGTATCTTGGCATGGCATCACATGCCAGAGGATATTGCACCTCGGGTTGTGGTCTAAGATGGTTGATGTTGAACTGATCACCAGGAAAGACTCAATATTTCCCAACCATTGGTTTTTAATAGCAAGATGGGTGAACTGACGAGACAATGTTAACCGGTTAAGAAACCACCTGAGTTCTCCCCTCTTTACACTAGTCCCTGCAGTTACCATCAAATGCCCTGTGTGTTTATCACATGCTGGACTCTTCTGGGGTGAGGGGGTATGGTGGAGATTTGGCCTGGGACATGGTGCCAGTAATTTCAGACAACAGGTTGGTTCTGAAGGCTGGGCTCAGAACCTGAGTTGGCACTGACCTTATTGTCACACGGAAACACCATTAGCAAACTCCCAGGCAGTGAAAGCAATCGATGTATTTCACAAACTCTCACGAGTGAACAATGGTCAGAATACCAGCTCATGACTGGATTGCAAGAATTAGTTCATAGCAGACTGGGTCTGTCCATGAATGAAATACCGAATCATGCCCAACTGTTTGATATGATGTGACGCATTTTTTTGTGTGTGTAAATGTGAGCCTTATTAGGAACAAAAGTGATCAGTCTGTGTCTCTATCCTACTTGCTCCGTAGTATTCGTCTGCCCCGGGACATTGCGGAAAGTCTTCGAGCCAACCAATGTCTTTGAGTCAGAGCATGAGGCAGGCGCCTGGTGCAAGGATCCTCTTCAGGCCGGTGACCGCATTTACTACATGCCGTGGATCCCATACCGCACCGACACACTGACCGAGTACGGGTCGTGGGGGGACTACACGGCGGGGCGGCCCACTACCTCATACCGCCTGCCACACCGAGTGGACGGCACCGGCTTTGTGGTGTACGATGGCGCCGTCTTCTACAATAAGGAACGGACGCGGAATGTGGTCAAGTTCGACCTGCGCACTCGCATCAAGAGCGGCGAGGCCATTATCGGAGGTGCCAACTACCACGACACTTCACCCTACCGCTGGGGGGGCAAGACGGACATTGACCTGGCTGTGGACGAGAATGGTTTGTGGGCCATTTATGCCACTGAGCAGAACAATGGCAAACTGGTAGTGAGCCAGCTCAACCCCTACACACTGCGCTTCGAGGGCACCTGGGAGACGGTGTACGACAAGCGGTCAGCCTCTAATGCCTTCATGGTCTGTGGAGTCCTCTATGCCGTACGTTCGGTGTCCAAGGAAGATGACAGTGAGGTCATCGGTAACACCATCGACTTTGCCTTCAACACCAATCTCAACCGGGAGGAGCCAGTCTCCATCGCCTTCCCCAACCCCTACCAATACGTCTCCTCTGTGGACTACAACCCCCGGGATAACCAGCTCTATGTCTGGAACAACCACTTCGTACTGAGGTACTCACTGGAGTTCGGACCCCCTGACCCAACCACAGGTAAGAGCCGTTCTGTCATCTTCCAACTTTGTCTCCTCTTGGGAGTGTCAGTCTGCATTGAGCAAGGCAACTTGGAAAGCTTGGACTCTATAACATAAGCTGATACTTTGCAATGGGTGTGCTACAGATTTACATTTCAACATTTACCCCAAATTATTTCCCTTTTCTTCAATCCAGTAATATTGCAAATTTACGGAAGTCTTTTTTGTTGTTTTATTCAGTTGCAGGGTGTTGGTATTGCTGGTTGGGCCCAGCATTTATTGCCCGTCCCTAGTCACCCCTTGAGAAGGTGGTGGTGAACTGCCTTCTTGAACCACTGCGGTCCACATGTTGTAGGTAGACCCAGATTGCCATCAAGGAGGGAATTCCAGGATTTTGACCCAATGACAATAAAGGAATGGCAATACATTTCCAAGTCAGGATGGTGAGTGGCTTGGAGGGAGATTTGCAGGGGTAGTGCTCCCATGCATCTTGTCCTTCTAGATGGCATTGATTATACTCGAGATGAGAGTACTGCTGAAAAAGCACAGCAGGTCAGGCAGCATCTGAGGAGCAGGAAAATTAACATTTCGATCAGGAGCCCTTCATCAGAAATTCCTAATGAAGGACTCCTGCCCGAAACATCGATTTTCCTGCTCCTCGGATGCTGCCTGACCTGCTGTGCTTTTCCAGCACCACTCAAATCTTGACTGTAATCTCCAGCATCTGCAGTACCCACTTTCGCCCCGGCATTGGTTATATGTTTTGGAGGTGCTGTTGAATGAACTTTGTAGAGTGGTGGTGGAGGGAGTAACGTTTGTGAATGTGGAGCCAAATAAATGGGTTGCTTTGTCTTAGAAGCTGTTGAACTTTGTGAGTGTTGTTGGAGCAGCACTTATCCAAGCACACTGCTGACATGTGCCTTGTTATGCAGTGAGTCATGTTTCTGCCTCTGAACCAGAAGCTCTATGTTCGACTCAACTTCATGACTTGGTGGAGGACGGTATATTTATTATACGTCAACACAGAATGGGTATTAATTTCTAAATCCTTCCAAGCTCACAACACATACTCTTCACTGTAGGTGATTTGCTATCTGCTCCTTTGTTTACCTGCAAGTTTGGTCCCAGACCCAGGTAGAGAAATAAGTAAGTTCTTATCCATGGAAAGTCTGACCTATCCCCAGTGGATAACAAGGAGTTAGCATACACCTTTCAATTCATACTGAGGAGAGATCATTTATCTGGTCCATGTGTGAGAGAAAATTTATTAAATTGTTCAGTGGACTTTGTAGAATTTAAAAAGGACAGAGATATGTTGGTGGAGTGGGCAGATAGATGGCTCATGGAGTTTGGTGTGGAGAACAGTGAGTTCATGCATCTTGGTTCAAAGAACACAGACAAACAATAGAAAATAAGGGCTACAATTCTATAGGAAGAGATCATTGAAGGTGGCAGGACAAGTGGAGAGAGCAGTTAATAAATCCATATTAATAGGAGCATGGGAGCAAGGAGGAGGAGCTTAACCTGTATAAGAGACTTGTTACACACCTCAGCTGGGTTTATGTACAGTTCTAGGCACCAGCTTATGGGTAGGATGGAAATGCATTGGAGAGATTGCAGAAATGATTTACAAAAATGATTCCAGGAATTAACTGTTGCAGTTATGAGGATAGACTGGAGAAGTTGTGACTGTTTTTTTTCTTGAACAGAGAAGGCTAAAAGGATAGAGGTTATCATAATCATGAGGGACCCAGATAGAATAGATAGAGAGAAACTGTTCCTACTTGTGAAAGGACTAAAATGTGAGGCCATAGATTTAAAGTAATTTGCAAAAAACAAGCAAGAATTTTTCTCATTCCATGAGTACTTACAGAATGGAATGCATTGCCTGGAAATGTGGTAAGTTCAATTGAGGGATTCAACAGGGCATTGTTTATACAATTAAATCCAGTTTATAAATTAGGGGAAAAGGCAGATGAATGGCCTGCCATAATGCTCATTCAGCCAGCAGGTACAGATGCAAATGCCCAAATGACCCCATTCTGTGTTACAATGGCTGTCTGATTCTGAAGTGTTAAGAGCAGGAGAGATTCATGGTCAACCATTTGACAGCTTCTTCCATTATTATCCATCATTCCAGAGTACATCACAAAAGTGTATGTTGTCACAGCATCTCGGACTTCTTGGGGGTATGAATAACTTCACAGAGGCTGATATCCTAATACCCAAGCCACCCTTTATTTATATGTGGAGAGTCCTTGAACAGAACCTCTGACACTTAAGTTTACATCTGTCAGCCAGGGACTCCCTGAAGGACCAGGTTAACAGCCCCAGTCAGGAACTCATATTCTATGAGGGCCACCTGACTGGCCTCACTACAATCACTACATTCCTACCCCTCTCAGTCTGAGGAGATAGGCCAGTTTTTCTTCCTGTACGCCCCTCTTGGGGCGGTTTAGCACCAGGTCAGATTTCTCCAACTCTGCCTCTGATACAGTAATGCACAGTAGTTCGTCTCTTGCACCTGGAGCTTCTCAGAAGAAATTCATTCTCCTCTTCAAGCGGCAAAGGTATCTGTCATGTCCACTTCCAATTCTGAGCTATTTTCAACACTTGACGAAGAGGAAGAGCCCACGGGTTCCAGAACAGTCAGAAAGGCAGTCGAGGAGCCAGGGACATTTTGCTCCCACACCATTTACGAGTTTGCAGCATTCATGTGGTCCATGTGCTTGTTCAGAATAGTCAGACCCATCTGAACTGTATATGTCGACCTTACGTTGACCATGCCTCTTAGCCATGCAGGGCCATTCCTGTGATTTCAGCTTCATTCCCTGAAGTAAGTGGTCTCGCTTAGCAGAGTTTTGTGTCCTGATGCCATTTCATACTTAGGAAGATCAGATTTAACCTGGCGCAGGGTCTTCTCCCCAACTCTGCTGGAGATATCCCTGGAGTTGCATGAGAGATGGTCCTCTAATCAAATTGGAACCGGACAGTTTGGTATCTAGTGAAGTTGTAGACTCTTTCTTTAAGCCTGCCTTCAAAGTTTGGACTGCTGTCTCTACCAGATGATGGATGGTATGGAACTGTCCTTATATGGCGAATCCCATTTACCTTTAGGAAATACTCAAATTCCTTGCAGTAAACAATCTGAAACCAACACTTCCAGGAGTCCATGTATTGCAAAAGATGTACTCAGTTTTTCTAACATCATCCCTGTGTTTGATCAATGAATTATATGCACATCCAGTCATTTTGAGTGAGCATCCACAATGACTAAAACATTGAGCCCATGAAAGGACACGCATAGTCAACATGGAACCGAGTCCAGGGTTTACCTGGCCATTCCCACAAATATGGGAGAGCTGCTGTCAGTAATGTTTGTCCTTGTTGACACTCTGACACTGCCCCACCCATGCAGCTATGTCTGCATTCAATCCTGGCCAGCAGACATAACTTAGCACCAACATCATCATAGGAGAGATCACTTATCGAAGTTTATAAAATAATGAGGGTATAGGTAGACTTAATGTTAATGAGGGATTTCAAGACTAGGAGGCACATTATTAAGGTGAGAAGGGAGAGATTTAAAAAATACATGAGGGGCAAATATTTTACACAGAGGGTGGTTCGCGTGTGGAATGAACTTGCTGAGGAAGTCATGGATGTGCGTATAAGTACCGTATTTAAAAGATATTTGGATAAGTACATGAATAGGAAAGGTTTGGAGGGATATGGGCCAGGAGCAGGAAGGCGGGACTAATTTAGTTTGGGATTATGCTTGTCATAGACTGGTTGGACCGAAGGGTGCTTCGTGTTGTATGACTGTGATTCTATCTTCATTTTGGAACCCCTGGATGACCCTGATGAAGTTCAGCCAGTATCTAGCAGTGATCTTTGCTTTGGACAATCATCCTTGCTGCCTATAATAATATGCTGTCGTCTAGTGTGATTTGGTCTCTCTGAGTCCAAAAAGGTTTCAGTTCTGGTTGTGATGGCCCTTTGGGTCCCCCATCACCACCAGCTGTTTCTGTTTGCCACTGATCCCTGAGGCACACCACAAGCCACTAATTGCCAACAAGAACAACATTAATTTGTCCCCACTCTTTGCTTTCTGTTAGTTAACGAACCTTCTATCCATGCTAATACATTCCCTGTAACGCCATGCCCTTTATCTCATGCGGTAGTGTTTTGTGTGATACCTTGTCAAATGCCTTCTGGAAATCTAGACACACCACATCCACTCATTCCCCATTATTTACTGTGCTTGTAATGTTCTCAAAGAATTCCAGAAAATTTGTTAAACATGACCTGCTTTTCATGAACCCATGCTGTGTCTGCCCGATGGGACAAGTTCTATCCAAATGTGTCACTATTTCTTTCTTGATTATAGATTCAAGCATTTTCCCCACTACAGAAGTTAAGTTAACGGGCCTATAGTTACCCACCTTTTGTCTACCTTCTTTCTTAAATAGTGGCATTACATTCGCCATTTTGCATTCTGCCGGAACTGCCCCAGAGTCCACCGAATTTTGGCAAGTTAGCACAAGTGCATCTGCTATTTTCCCTGCCATCTCTTTTAGAACTCTGAGATACATTCAGTCAGGGTCAGAAGTCTTGTCTACCTTTAGCTCCATTAAATTGCCCAACACTACCTCTTAGTTTCTAGGTCCTCATGTGCCATAGATTCCTTGTCATCAATTATTGGCATGTTATTTGTGTGGTCCACTACAAAGACTGATATAAAATACCTGTTCAACGCCTCAGCTATTTTGTCATTTCCCATTATTAAATCCTGCTTCTCATCCTCTAAGGGACCAGTGTCTACTTTCGCCACTCTTTCGTTTCAGATATTTGTAGAAACTTCTATGTATTTTTATATTCTGAGCTAGTTTCCATCTTACCATTTTGTATACATTTTTTTTTCCTGGCTTTCTGTTGACCTTTAAAAATTTTCCAGTCCTCTCGATTCCTACTAATTTTTGTCACTTTGTTGCATTTGCTTTCAATCAGTGAAAAATCACTTTGAAAGTCTCCACAGTTCCTCAATTGTCCCACCATAAAGTGTTTGCTCCCAGTTTACCTTAGCCAACTCCTCCCTCATCTCATTGTAGTCTTCTTTGTTTAAGCGCAGGACTCCAATATTAGATTTTACCTTCTCACACTTCATCTGTATTTTAAATTCAGATACTGTGATTGCTCCTTCCGAGAAGATCCCTAACTATGAGATCATCAATTATTCCTGTCTCATTACACAGGATCAGATCTTGGATAGCGTGCTCCCTCATGGATTCCATTACATACTGCTCGAGGAAACTATCACAAATACATTTTATGAACTCCTCAAGGCTGCCTTGACTGACTTAGTTTAACCAATCAATATGTGGATTAAAATCCCCCATGATAATCACCATACCATTTCTACATGCATCACTTATTTCTTTGTTTATTGACCCAATGTCTTTTGCCCTGAAAAAAATAACACATTCGTTCCACATACTGGGCCCAGTCCTTGACAGCAGATCGAACAAGTCAAATTTCCCAAATAGTGGCATAATGCCAGCCCAACTCAGAAACAACTGTTGCAAGCAAATTTCTTCAAGAGTGTGCTTTTGTCTCGTCGCCACTGAATTAGCGCCACAGAGGCTAGTATCTGTCACCAAGTCACCCTTTATTTGCACATGGAGCATCCTTGACATTGATTGAACTCTCTCCGAGCCAGTCTCAGAGTGAACAGAACCTCTGACACTCCTGTTTATATCTGTCAGCTAGGGCTCCCTGATTGGACCAGATTAACAGCCCCAATCGGGGAGCTCACATTCTATGAAGTTCACCTAGCTGACCTTGTTACAATCACTATAAGATGGGACAGATTTCTCAGTTGATTAGATTTCTCTAGTCAATCAGATTAATCTAAATAGCACACAACTCAATCCCCATTCCAACTGGAGTGGATTCATGATCTGCCACCTTGCCTAAACCATGGAGGTGATCTTAGGGCAATGGGCCAAACCTGCCTTCTTGCTGAATACAGAAGAAAATTCCAAAGACTGCAGCAGTTCAAGGAGGTGGCTCATTACCACCGTCCCAAGAGCAATTAGGGATGGGCAATAAATTCAGGTCTAGCCAGCAACACCTCCACGCTGTAAACATGTAAAAATACTGTCTAAAGAGGACCAATTTCCTTTCGTGAAGGGCATCATTGAACCAAACGGATCGTATAATTTGAACTCACATTTACCAACTCATGGGTCTCCAATTCCAAACTGGTTTCAGATATAGAAATTAGACATGAGTACTTTCCAAATAATGGCATTGCACATGTCTTGCCTCCCTCCTACCATCAATCTAGTACCCCAGCAATCTCTCTTTAAATGGCTGTCAGCCTTTTTCCTTTCATTGGTATCAAATGGTTTCAACTTGCATTTGTTGGTTTGAGACCATTGTGTGTCGAGCATACTGGCTTCCTGTTGTGTGTTTAGTAATGTGAACAGTTTAGTAGGATCTTCCTAAAGCCTGTCTTTCCCTTTTTTGTTCAGCGATGTTACTATACACTTCTGGAGCAGGATGGGCTTGAACCCAGACCTTCAAGTCCAGAGATAGAGCCACTACCACTGCACCATAAGAGCCCTAAAATATACTCTCAGATATCTTTTAATCAACCTGTTCAGAAATATTATGACATACCTTCGGAGCAGTGGTACTTAAGCCTGGTTCTCCTAGCTCAGAGTAGAGACACTATCACTGCGCCGCAAAAGCTGCTATGAAGCATGCTCCAAATGCTTGTTTTTGTCCAGCACAGACATGATGAGCTGCAGGGCCTTTTCTTGTGCTGTAGGCCTCTATGGCCACGGGAGTAGGTGGGACTTGAAGCCAAGCCTGCTGGTAGGGACACTTCGACTACACCATCTAAATACTTAAGTAAACAATTCACTTCATCTGTGCACTTCAGCAATATAATTAACGTGTCATTAGCAGTCAGGCTTCTGGTTTAATAGTTCAGCTACTGTACCTGCAGAGGTGTTATAGTGATATCAGTCGGGTTTTACTGTATCTATAGTGAAACAATGAGCTGTTGTTGTGCGTGCTGTGAAGTAACACTTACATATTGCAAACTGAATCCGCACATTGTTATTACACCCTGAACAGTGCACCAGCAGAGCATTACATACATCCAAAATGAGAACTGGAGCTCTGGTCTGCTTATGCATGGATCAGTCAGCTCACCCGAAACCTCTGCCCCTTTTATAGATCCCTACAGTGTGGAAACAGGCCCTTTGGCCCAACCAGTCCACACCGACTCTCTGAAGTGTAACCCATCCAGACCCATTTCCCTCTAACTAATGCATCTAACACTATGGGCAATTTAGCACGGCCAATTCACCTGACCTGCACATCTTTGGATTGTGGGACAAAATTGGAGGACGCAGAGGAAACCCATGCAGACACGGCGAGAATACTCCACACAGACTGAATTGGAGTATTTGGAGCTTGAGCAGAAGAACAGAGGGGGAGAAGGTGATGTAGCAGTGATGCTGAGCAATCCAAAGACCCGAGTGAATGTTTTGCTGACATGGGTCCAAAATCCACCCTATGCCAAACGGTGAAATGTAATTTCAATGAATACATCTGGAACTGAAAGCTATGGTGACCATGAAACTATTACTGATTGTTGTAAAAAACCCATCTGGTTCTCTCATGCCATTTAGTGGAGGAAACTGCTATCTTTACCAGGTCTGGCTGACATGTAACTCCAGACCCACTGTAATGGGTATCACTCTTAATTGCCCTCTGAATGGCTTAATGAATCACACAATTCAAGGAGAAATTAGGGATGGGCAGTAAATGCCAGTCTTGCCAGCGATACAACAAATAATTTTTTTTAAAACACCATCGGGAATCTATGACTGAACTTGTTCATTCGGCCCCTTCCTGACCCTCTGTTGCCCTAATACTGGGTAGGAATCACACGCTCCACCCTGACTCTGCATACATCTCCCGCTACCTAGATGCGATCAGGGGGCCCAAATCTAAACCAGTCTGTGGAGACGCTGTACTCTCACCTCCAGGTTTGATGGGTTCAGTACAGATTCATGAGCCCATAATGCAGGCTGATACACTGAGGATGTGCCACACAGTCAGAGAAGCTGTCATTCAAATGAGCAAGTCCCTACCTGCTCTGTCAGGTGGACGTGAAAGATCCGATAGCAATTGCAACAGAACTGCAGACTCACTGCAAGATGGCCAGGACAGCAGAAAGTGAATTAGGTCGACAATAACAACTTAATCATTATATGGCACCTTTACCACAATGAAATGATCCAAGGTGTTTCACAGGAGTATTATAAAACAAAAATATGAAACCAAACCATATAAGGAGTTATTGGCTCAGATGCACCTGGTTAGAGAAGTTTTTAGAATTGCCTTAAAGGGGGAGAGCATGGTAGACAAGGAGGAGTGGGAAGGGAGAACTCAAGACTATAAAGGCAGGGCAATTAAAATCAGTTATTTTTCAGAGGCCAGAATTGGAGCAGTGCAGAGATCACAGTGATTTGTTGGGGCTGGGGCGGGGGGGGGGGTTACAGAGAGAGTGAAGGGTGTAGGGGCTGGAGGAGTTTACAGAGAGAGGGAGGGGTGTAGAGGCTGGAGGACGTTACAGAAACAGGGAAGGGTATAGGGACTGCAGGAGGTTACAGAGAGAGGAGTGTAGCGGCTGGAGGACATTACAGAGATAGGGAGGGGTGTGGGGGCTAGAGGAGGTTACAGAGATAGGGGTTTGGAGGCTGAAGGAGGTTACAGAGATAGGGAGGGATGTAGGGGCTGGAGGAGGCTACAGAGATAGGGAAGGGTATTGGTACTGCAGGAGGTGACAGAGACAGGGACCGGTGTAGAGGCTGGAGGAGGTACAGAGATAGGTAAGGGTATAGGGACTGCATGCGGTGACAAAGACAGGGAGGGGTATAGAGGCTGGAGGAAGTTACAGAGATAGTGAGGGATGTAGGGGTTGGAGAAGGCTACAGAGATAGGGAAGGGCATTGGTACTGCAGGAGGTGACAAAGACAGGGACGTGTGTAAAGGCTGGAGGAGGTACAGAGATAGGGAAGGATGTAGGTACTGCAGGAGGTTACAGAGATTGGGGAGGGTATAGGGACTGCATGCGGTAACAAAGACAGGGAGGGGTATAGAGGCTGGAGGAGGTTACAGAGATAGGGAGGGGTGTAGGGACTGGAGGTAGTTACAGAGATAGGGAGGGGTGTAGGGGCTGGAGGAGGTTACAGAGATAGGGAGGGGTACAGGGTCTGGAGGAGGGTACAGAAATAGGGAGGGATGTACAAGCTGGAGGAGGTTACAGAGATAGTGAGGGATGTAGGGTCTGGAGGAGGTTACAGAGATAAGGAGGGATGTAGGGTCTGGAGGAGGTTACAGAAATAAGGAGGATTATAGGGACTGGAGGAGGTCACAGAGATAGGGAGGAGTGTAGGAACTGGAGGAGGTTACAGAAACAGGGAAGTGTGTAGGGGCTGGAGGGGAATACAGAGATAGGGTGGGGTATAGGGTCTGCAGGAGGGTACAGAGGTAGAGAGGGGTGTAGGAGCTGGAGGAGGTTACAGAGATAGGGAGGGATGCAGGGTCTGCATGAAGTTACAGAGACAAAGGAGTATAGGGGCTGGAGGAGGTTACATAAAGACAGAGGGTTGCAGAGTCTTGAGAACATTACAGAGACAGGAGTGTAGGAGCTGGAGGAGGTTACAGAGATAGAGACGGGTGTAGAGGATGGAGGAGGTTAGAGAGATCGGAAGGGGTGTAGGGTCGGGAAGTAGATACAGAGATACAGCGGGATATAGGGGCTAGAGGAGGTTACAAAGGTGTAGGATTTTGAAAGTGAGGGTGGGCTCTTTGGTGTTGAGATTTCAGCACTGACAGCCAGTGAGGATTAGTGAACACAGCAGTTGTAGGGAGATGGGCCTGTTGTGAGTTAAGGCGACAGTATTCTGGATGACCTCCAGTTTAGAGTGGAGGAGAATTAGCATTGGATTGGTCAAGCTTAGTGGTAATGATAAAACACAGACGAGGATAAAACACAGCAATAGATTTGCTGCACCTTATCTCGTCAAATGCTAATGTGAGCTCACTGCAAAGCTCTAAGCCAACATTGATCTGAAGTGCAGAGAAAGCAAGCTACATGAGCCCAGAATCAAAGAGTGGAAGCTGGCTTTGAGATAGTTGAGCAGCAGGGGGAATGGGAAGGTAATCCTATTCTCCAGCAGCCACGATTGATACTGATATAGATTTGGCTGGCCGCAATGTGACTGACGTTTGGAAAGGTCAGCTCATACAACGAACAATAAGAAACTCAAATATATTTCCCAAGGTCCAGCTGCATTGTGAAGGAGGCAAAGGCTTAAAAAAATGGATTATCCACAGAGCAATCAAACATCATTCAGGCAGCCATTCTGCTAAGTACCACCTGCTCATTGCCAGAAACGTAAATAACTCTGAAACTGATATTTTATCGTCCATTTGCTCTTGAGATATGCATTTGTTGCCATTCCTAGACAATGTAAAAGTAATGCGACGGATTCCTGAATTTAAGCTTTGTCAATGGTGGAGAAGCTCTGAAGGTTCTGCAAGTCTTTGGAAACAGCGATGCAGACGTGACAGTTTGTTCACTTTAAGAATCTACAATCTGTCATAAAAGTCTGTCTCAGCCTTGAATATACTTAATGATCCAGCCTCAACAACCCTCTGCAGTAAAACACTCCACAGATTCACTATTCTCTAAGTAAAGAAATTCCTCCATATCTCTGTCTTAAATTGGTGACTCCTTATTTTGAGATGATGCACTCTGGTCCTATACTTATCCACAAGGGGAAACAATTTTTCTGTATCTATCCTGTCAAGTTTTTTATGAATCCTGTATGTTTCAATAAGGTCACCTCACATTCTTTCAAACTCCAATGAGAATAGGCCCAACCTACTCAACCTATGTTCATAAAATAGTCCCTCAGAACATTCTCTGGACTTCTTTCAATGCCAGTATATCTTTCCTTAGATAAGGGCCCAAAACTGTTCACAGTATTCCAACTGAGGTCTGACGAACACCTTGTGTAGTTTTGTCAAACTTCCCCAGTATTATACTTCATTCTATTTGCCTTCCCTATTAACCACTGAACTTGGATGCTAGCATTTGATTATTCTTGAACTTTTGGGTGGCACGGTGGCACAGTGGTTAGCACTGCTGTCTCACAGCGCCAGAGACCCAGGTTCAATTCCTGCCTCAGGCGACTGACTATGTGGAGTTTGCTCATTCTCCCCGTGTCTGCGTGGGTTTCCTTCGGGTGCTCCAGTTTCCTCCCACAGTCCAAAAATGTGCAGGTTAGGTGAATTGGCCATGTTAAATTGCCCGTAGTGTTAGGGCAGGGGTAAATGTAGGGGAATGGGTCTGGGTGGGTTGGGCTTCGGCAGGTCGGTGTGGACTGGTTGGGCCGAAGGGCCTGTCTCCACACTGTAAGTAATCTAATCTAATCTAAATGGTGGACTGGTGCTGACAAGGCTGGGCTTGGTCTTGTTTCTAATGCCTAGTTCAATGTATTGTCCTGTTCTTACATTCCAGTACTTCAGCAGGATTTTATTAGCTCCAAAATACTTTCATACTACAGGAACAGAATGAAGCCTTTTGGCCTATCATATCTGAACTGGATCTCCATAGGAGTAAAATATCTGATGCCACTCCCACGCCCTCTTCCCAAAACCCTGCACATTCTTTCTTTTCAGATAATGATCCAAATCACTCTTGAACCTTGTTTGAACCTGCCTACTCTCAAGCAGTATACTTCAGATCCCAATCATTCACTCTGTAAAGACATTTCTCCTGACATGGCTGATGTTCCCTTTCTTGGGGATGTCCTGAGTTTGCAAATGACACTCAATAGGCATCTCATTTCCAGTTTCTCCTGCTTCTGGACACTCCTTCCACCTATCCACTGTTTGGACCTTTAAATGGTTCCCACAGAGTGATGGAGGTCAAAGCCAGCCCAACAGCAAGTAGGTTATGCAGTGATGAGATAGTCTGTGATGCCTGTGACTGAGGGCTCCATTCCTGTCACTCCCAGTGTTTGCCACCTCCCTTGAACAGATGCCTTTCTGTTGCCTTCCTGCACACTCCATAGACATGCTCATGAATCTTTCCCTTCATTAGACACTGGGTGCTCAGTAATATTGGCTAGGCCACATCTATTGCCCCACGTCTGGTGCCCTTGATTTTCTCTGATCCTCCTCCAATCCTTCCTCATGTCAAGAATGTACAAAATAGGGCCAGGAGCAGGCCATTCGGCCCCTTGAACTTGTTCCAACATTCAGTAAGATCTTTTCTGATCTGATTGTAGCCTCCTGTCCACCTTCCTCCTCAATTAACCTTCAATTCTCCATCAGCTACAAAAGTTACCCACATTCCATACTCTTCCCAATTAAATTCCTTTGTGGATGGTAATTCAAAGATCCCTCAACTCCAGGAATTGGACCCAGCGATGGTTAAGCAACGGGGCCCATGTTCAAGTTTCATTGTATTCTTTTATGGGTTGTGGGTCTTTCTGGAAAGGCTGGCCTTTGTTGCACATCCCCATAATCTGAAGTGAACAATTTACTGGGCCATCTCAGCTTCAAGAGACAACTACATTACTGCAGGTCCAGAGTCACATAGATGCTAGCCTGAGTGAGGATGGCAGATTCCCTTTCCAAAGGGTTATTAGTGATTTAGATTACCTCTAATGAAATTCAGTGGTCACCATTATGAAGACTAGTTTTTAATTTCAGATTTATTAATTTAAACTCCACCAACTGCTGTAGTAGGATTTGGTCCCATATCAACAGCATTAGCCTGTACCACTGTGACAAATCCAGTGATGACACCACTGTTCTGTTGCAGCTCTCTATCCGTATTACTTTAAGAAACATGGTCATGTTATCTTTACTGCATCATAGTATGTGACCTGAGGATCCAAAGATCTCAGATTTTATCCAATAACAGATCACTTGAAGCATAACACTCGGATAGCCTCAAGACACTGAAGCAGAAGTAGGCCATTTAGTCCATCGAGTGAACTCTGCCATTCAATGAGATTATAGCTGATCTGATCATCTCAACTCCATCTCCTGCTTTCTCCCTTTAACCTTTGGGTCCCTTCCTGCTTAAAAATCTGTCTATCTCAGCTTTGAATGTATTTAATAACACACTCCTAATAACGTGACTATGATAGGCATCCTAACAATCATGTGGCAATTGAGAAATAGATTGGTAGCCAATTCATTGGCTCTACAGAAATAATCGGGTATTTATAATAGGAGAGGTGAGAGTCAAATGGTACTATTGCTAGTCCAAAGATGTGCAAGTTAGGTGGATTGTCCATGTTAAATTGTTCATAGCGTTCAGGGTTGGGTAGGCTAGCCATGAGAAATGCATGGTTACAGGGATAAGGTGGGGGAGGGGTCTGGTTGGGATTAACTTCAGAGGGTCAGTATAGACTTATTGGCCTAATTGGCCTATTTCCACACTGTAGGGATTCTATTCTATTCTATTCTATTCTGTTCTACACTATCAGTACAGAGACCTTGGTAATGTTCTGGGGAGCCAGTTTTGAATCATGGCAGATGATGGAACTTGAATTCAATTCCAAAAAATCTGGAATTAAAAGTCTAATTCTGACCATGGAACCATTGTTGGTTGTCAGAAAAATCCATCTGATCCATTAATATCCTTTAGGAAAGTTGGCAGGTAGGATCAAGGAAAACCGGAAAGCTTTCTATAGATATATCAGGAATAAAAGAATGATAAGAGAAAGGTGAGGGCCAATCAAGGATAGTAGTGGGAAGTTGCGTGTGAAGTCCGAGGAGATATGGGAAGCAGCAAATGAATATTTTTCATTAGTATTCACACTGGAAACAGACAAGGTTGTCAAGGAGAATACTGAGATACAGGCTTTTAGACTAGACCAGATTGAGGTTCACAAGGAGGAGGTGTTAGCAATTCTGGAAAGTGTGAAAATAAATAAGTCCCCTGGGCCAGATGGGATTTATCCCAGGATTCTCTGGGAAGCTGGGGAGGAGATTGCAGAGCCTTTAGCTTTGATCTTTATGTTGTCATTGTCTACAGGAATAGTGCCAGAAGACTGGAAGATAGCAAATATTGTCCCCTTGTTCAAGAAGGAGAGTAGAGACAACCCTGGTAATTATAGACCAGTGAGCTTTACTTCGGTTGTGGGTAAACTATTGGAAAGGGTTATAAGAGATAGAATTTATAATCATCTCGTGAGGAGTTGATTAGGGATAGTCAACACGATTTTATGAAGGGTAGGTCGTGCCTCACAAACCTTATTGAGTTATTTGAGAAGGTGACCAAACAGGTGGAGGAAGATAAAGTGGTTGATGTGGTGTATATAGATTTCAGTAAAGTGTTTGATAAGGTTTCCCACGGTAGACACAAAACACGAAGGCATGGGATTGAGGGTGATTTAGCGGTTTGGATAACAAATTGGCTAAATGAAAGAAGACACAGGATGGTGGTTGATGGGAAATGTTCTTCTTGGAGTTCAATTATTAGTGGTTTACCATAAGGATCTCTTTTGGGTCCACTGCTGTTGTCATTTTGCATAGAAGGATGGGTTAGTAAATTTGCAGATGACACTAAGGTGGGTGGAGTTGTGTATAGTGCTGAAAGATGTTGCAGGTTACAGAGGGACATAGATAAGCAGCAGAGAGGAGGCAAATGGAGTTTAATGCAGAAATGTGTGAGGTGATTCACTTTGAAAGGAGCAGCAGGAATAAAGGTAAGATTCTTGGTAGTATAGATGAGCGAAGAGATCTTGGTGTGCATGTACATAGATCCCTGAAAGTTGCCACCCAGGTTGATAGGATTGTTAAGAAGGCATTGTTAAGAACTAACTGTGTTAGTTTTTATTGGTAGAGGGATTGAGTTTCATATCCACGAGGTCATGCTGCAGCTGTACAAAACTCTGGTGCAGCCGCACTTGGAGTATTGCGTGCAGTTCTGGTCACTGCATGACAGGAAGGATGTGGAAGCTTTGGAAAGGGTTCAGAAGAGATTTACTAGGATGTCGCCTGGTATGAAGGGAAGGTCTTATGAGGAAAGGCTGAGGGACTTGAGGGTGGTTCTGTTAGAGAGCAGAAGGTTGAGAGGTGACTGAATTGAGACATATAAGATAATCAGAGGGTTAGCTCGGGTGGACAGTGGAACCTTTTTCCTCAGATGGTGATGGCTAGCATGAGGGGTCATAGCTTTAAATTGAGGGGTGATAGACAGAGGACAGAGGCGAGAGGTAGTTTTTTTTTTACTCAGGGAGTAGTAGGGACATGGAATGCACTGCCTGCAACAGAAGTAGACTCGCCAACTTTAAGGTGTTAAAATGTTCATTGGATGGATGGATTGGCTTCACAGGTCAGCGCAACATCGAGGGCTGAAGGGCCTGTACTGCGCTGTAATGTTCTATGAAAGGAAATTGCTGTCCTAACTTGGTCTGGCCTAAATGTGACTCCAAACCTACAGCAATGTGGTTGACTCTCAACTGTCATCTGGGCCATTAGGGACAGGCAATGAATGGTGGCCAGAGCAGCAATGCCCTCATCCCATGAATGAACAAAGAGAGACCAACCCCAATATTAAGGATGGATTTTTTGAAATGTACACAGGCGTAAAGGAAGCATATGTTAGGTATATATAGCAAGGATCGAATGAATCCCTAGAGAAGTATAAAGGAAGTAAGACCATAAAATATAGGAACAGAAATTAGGCCATTCAGCCCATCGTGTCTGCTCCGCCATTCAATCATGGCTGATGAGTTTCTCAACCCCATTCTCCCACTTTCTCCCTGTAACCCTTGATTCCCTTAATACTCAAGAATTTCTCTATCTCAATCTTAAATATACTCAATGACCGGTCCTTTAGTGGTAATGAATTCCATATATTTACCACTCTCTGGCTGAAGAAGATTCTCCTTATCTACGTTCGAAAAGGTCTTCCCTTTACTCTAAGGCTGTGCCTTTGGATCTAATCTCTCCGATCAAAGCAAATATCTTCCCAACATCCACTCTGTCCAGGCCATTTAGTATTCAGTAAGTTTCAATTAGATCCATCGAGTACAGATCCAGAGTCCTCAACCATTCCTCATATGTTAAGCTTTTCATTCCTGGGACCATTCTCATGAACCTCCTCTGAACAAGCTCCAGGACTAGTACATCCTTCCTGAGATATGGGGCCTAAAACTGCACACAATACACCAAATGTGGTCTGACGACAGCCTTATAGAACCTCAGAAGTACATCCCTGCTTTTATATTCAAGTCCTCTCAAAATAAATGCCTTCATTGCATTTGCCTTCCTAACTACTGACTCAACCTGCAAGTTTACCTTGAGAGAATCCTGGACTAGAACTCCCAAGTCCCTTTGCACTTCAGACTTCTCAATTTTCTCCCTATTTAGAAAATAGACCCGGCCTCTATTCTCCCAAACAAAGTGCATGACCTCACACTTTCCCATGTTGTACTCCATCTGCCACTTCTTTGCCCACTCTCCGAACCTGTCCAAATCCTTCTGCAACCTCCCGACCTGCTCAATGTTACTTGACCCTCTACCCATCTTTGCAAACTCTGCAAAGTTAGCCAGAATGCCCTCTTGTGGTCCCAACACTTAGCCTTGCAGAACACTGCTTGGCTGCCATTCTGAGACAGACCCTTTTATCCCCACTGTCTACCTTTTGACAGACAGCCAAGCTTATATCCAAGCTAGCACCTTGCTTCTAACAATATGGGCCCTTATCTTACTCAGTAGCCTCCTGTGCAGCACCTTGTTAAAGACCTTCTTGAAGTCCGGGTAGATAACATTCACCGGCTCTCCTTGGTCTAATCTGCTCATTTTTCCTCGAAGAATTCAAGCAGATTTTTCAGACATGACCTCCCTTTGATGAAAGTGAGGACTGCAGATGCTGGAGATCAGAGCTGGAAAAGCGCAGTAGGTCAGGCAGCATCCAAGGAGCAGGAGAATCGACGTTTCGGGATTCCTGAAGAAGGGCTCATGCCTGAAACATCGGTTCTCCTGCTCCTTGGATGTTGCCTGACCTGCTGCGCTTTTCCAGCAACACATTTTCAGCTCCTTTTGATGAAGCCATGCTGACTTTGTCCTATTTTACCATACACTTCCAAGTATTCAGAAATCTCATCCCTCAGAATGGATTCTAGGATCTTAACCATCTCCAAGGTTAGGCTAATCAGTCTGTCTTTTGCCTGATTCCCTTTTTAAACAAGGGTGTCATGTTAGCAATTTTCCAGTCCTCCCTGCTCCTAGTAATTCCTGAAAGATCACCACTAATGCCTCCACTATCTCTTGAGCTATCTCCCTTAAAACTCTAGGGTGTAATCCATCTTGTCCAGGTGATTTATCCACCTTCAGGCAATTCAGTTTTTCTAGCACCTTTTCCTTGGTGATGGCCATCATACTCAGCTCAGCCCCCTCACTCTTGAATTTTTAGGATATTACTCATGTATTCCACTGTGAAGACTGACTTAAAGTAATTATTCAGTTCCTCGACCATTTCCTTGTTCCCCACTACTATCTCTCCAATGTCATTTTTCAGTGGCCCAATGTCCATTTTTGCCTCTCTTTTGCCCTTTATATATCTGAAGAAACTCTTACAGTCTTCCTTTATGTTACTGGCTAGCTTACTAGGAGATATTTAATTTTTTCCCCTCCTTATTTCTTTTTTGTTGCTCTCTGTTGGTTTTTGTAAGCCTCACAATTCCCTGGTTTCCTACCGTCCTTCACCACATTATATGCTTTCTCTTTTGCTTTAATGCTGACCCTAACTTCCCTCATCAGCCATGATTGCCTCATCCTCCCTGTAGGAGAAAGTGAGGACTGCAGATGCTGGAGATCAGAACTGAAAATATGTTGCTGGAAAAGCGCAGCAGGTCAGGCAGCATCCAAGGAGCAGGAGAATCGACATTTCGGGCATAAGCCCGATGTTTCCTGAAGAAGGGCTCATGCCCGAAACATCGATTCTCCTGCTCCTTGGATGCTGCCTGACCTGCTGCGCTTTTCCAGCAACACATTTTCAGCTCATCCTCCCTGTGCTGCCTGACCTGCTGTGCTGTTCCAGCAATAAAGTTTCAACTCATCCTCCCTGTACCATGCTTCTTTTCTCTCGGGATGTATCCCTGCTGTGTCTCCTGAATTACTCACAAAAACTCCTGCCATTGCTGTTCCACTGTCTTTCCTGCTCGGCTCCTCTCCCAATCAATTCTACCCAGTCCTCCCTCATGTCTCGGTGGCTGCCTTTATTCAGCTGTAATACCATTGCATCTGATTCTACCTCTTCCCTTTCAAATTGCAGCGTAAATTTAATCATATTATGGTAACTGCCTCCTAAGGGTTCCTTCACCTTAAGCTCCCTTATCAAGTCTGCCTCACTGCATAAACTGAGTCCATTATTTCCTGTTCCCTCGTCGGTTCCACCACAAGCTGATCCAAAAAGCCATCTCATAGACATTCAACAAATTCTGTTCCTTGGAAACCACTACCAACCTGATTTTCCCAGTCCACCTGCATATTGAAATCCCCCATGATCACTGTAACGTTGCCGTTCCTAAAAACATCTTTTCTATCTCCTGATGTATCTTGCACCCCAGCTCCTGACTATTGTTTGGAGGTCTGTAAAAAACTCCAACTATGGCTTTTTACCTTTGTGGTTCCTCAATTCTACCCAAACAGATTCTACACCATCTGATCCTACTTCATTTCTTACTATTGATTTAATTTCATTTCTTTCTAATAAGGCAACCCCACCCCCTCTGCCCACCTATCTATCTTTTCAATAAAATGTATATCCATGAATATTCAGCTCCTAATCCTAATCCCCTTGCACTCATGTTTCTGTGATGCCCACTACGGCATACCTGCCAATTTCGATCTAAACCATAAGCTCCTTATTCCTTATACTGCGTGCATTTAGATATAACATCTTCAGTCCTGTATTAACCATCCCTCTTTTCGTTTGATTGCTAACCCTTTCCATACACTCTGTTCTATTTGTGTCCTGATCAGATGTAACCTCGAATTCTGTGGGAAGCTGGTGAAATAGGAGTATACTTAAGAGGGAAACCAGGAGGGCAAAAAGGAAACATGAGATAGCTTTGGCAAATAGGGTTAAGGAGAATCCAAAGGGATTCTACAAATACATTAAGGACAAACGTGTAACTCGGGAGAGAATAGGGCCCCTAAAAGATCAGCAAGGCCACCTATGTGTGGAACTGCAGGAGATGGAGGAGGTACTAAACGAGTATTTTGCATCAGTGTTTACTGTGGAGTAGGATTTGGAAGAAAACGAATGTGGGTAATGAAATAGCGACATCTTGAAAAATGTCTATGTTACAGACGAGGAGATGCTGAACAGCTTAAAATGTATAAAGGTGGATAAATCTCCGGGATTAGACTAGATTACCTACAGTATGGAAACAGGCCCTTCGGCCGAACCGATCCACACCGACCCTCCGAAGAGCAACCCACCCAGACCCATTCCCCTACCCTAAATTCATCCTGACACTATGGGCAATTTAGCATGGCCAATTCACTGACCTGCACATCTTTGGATTGTGGGAGGAAATCCACGCAGACACAGGGAGAACATGTAAACTCCACACAGACAGTCACCCAAGGCTGGAATTGAACCTGGGTCCCTGGCGCTGTAAGGCAGCAGTGCTAACCACTGAGCCACCGTGCCACCGTGACCAAGTGTAACTTTGAAGTCTATGGGAAGCTAGTGAAGTGATTGCTGGGCCCCTTATTGAAATATTTGTATTATCAATAGTCGCAGGTGAGGTGCTGGAAGACTAGAAGTTGACTAATGTGGTGCCACAATTTAAGAAAGGTGGTAAGGAAAAGCCAGGGAACTATAGACTGGTGAGCCTGACATCGGGAGTCAGTACGTTGTTGAAGGGAATCCTGAGGGACAGGATCTACATGTGTTTGGAACGATAAGGACTGATTAGGGATAGTCAACATGACTTTGTACATGGGAAATTGTGTTTCACTAACTTGATTGTGTTGTTTGAAAAAGTAACAAAGAGGATTGATGAGGGCAGAGCATTGGACGTGATCTATATGGACTCCAGTAAGGCGTTCAACAATGTTCCTCATGGTAGACTGGTTAGCAAGGTTAGATCACACGGAATACAGGGAGAACTAGCCATTTGATTACAGAACTGGCTTGAAGATAGAAGGCAGCTGGTGGTGGAGAGTTGCTTTTCAGACTGGAGGGCTGTGACCAGAGGTGTGCCATAAGGTATTGGGTCCACTGCTTTTCGTCATTTATATAAATGATTTAGATGTGAACATAGGGGGTACGATTAGTAAGTTTGCAGATGACACCAAAATTGGAGATACAGTGGACAGCAAAGAAGGTACCTCAGTACAACAGGATCTTGGTCAGATGGGCCAATGGGCCAAGGAGTGGCAGATAGAGTTTAACTTAGATAAATGTGAGGTGGCAAATCAGGGCAGGACTTATACATATAATGGTAAGGTCCTGGGAGGTGTTGCTGAACAAAGAGACCTTGGAGTACAGGTTCATAGTTCCTTGGAAGTGGATTCACAGGTAGATAGGATAGTGAAGAAGGCCTTATTGGTCAATGCATTGAGTATTAGAATTAGATTGTCATGTTACAACTGTACAGGACATTGGTTAGGCCACGTTTGGATTACTGTGTGCAATTCCGGTCTCCCTGCTATAGGAAGGATATTGTGAAACTTGAAAGGGTTCAGAAAAGATTTAAAAGGATGTTGCCAGTTTTGGAGGGTTTGAGCTATAAGGAGAGGCTGAATAGGCTGAGGCTATTTTCTTGGAGCATCGGAGACTGAGGGGGGTAATCTTATAGATGTTTATAAAATCATGAGGGGCATGGATAGGGTGAATAGCCAAGGTCTGTTCCCCAGGGTAGGGGAGGCTAAAACTAGAAGGCATAAGTTTAAAGTGAGAGGGGAAAGATTCAAGAGACCTGAGGGACAATTTTTTCACACAGAGGGTGGTGCGTGTATGGAATGAGCTCACAAGAAAGTGGTGGAGGTTAGTTCAACTACAACATTTAAAAGGCTGTGTATGTGAATCGAAGGGTTTAGAGGGACATGGGCCAAATGCTGGCAATCGGAAGTAGATTTATTTAGGATATCTGGTTTACATGGATGATTTGGACCGAAGAGTTTGTTTCTGTGCTGTACATTTCTGTAACTCTATGAGAGTTTTTCATATCACATGTAGATAGTACTACAAGTGATAGTGCAGTGCTGAACCTAATTCTGGGAAATGAAGACAAATAGGTGTCTGAGGTGACAGTCGGTGGGGGAGCATTTTAGAGATAGTGACTACAACACTGTACACTTTAAATTAGTAATGGAAAAGGAGAAATATGGCCTGCAAGAAAGGCTTTGGATTGGGAGAAGGCAGATTTTATAAACCAAGGCAAGATCTGGCCAAAATATACTGGGAGAATCTATTTGAGGATAAATCTTCAGCAGAACAGTGGGAGGTGTTCAAAAAGGTATTGGGGAGAGTATAGGCCTAACTTGTTCACTTTTAGATGAAATGTAGGAGCAACAAGTCCAGAGAATCATAGATGTTGACAAATAATCAGGACTGGATAAAAAGAGAGGTGTACAAATACAAAGGGAGCAAATCATTCAAGGACATAGAACAGTATAGAAAGTTCACAAGAAAGCAATTAGGAGAGCAAAGAATCATAGAATCATAGAGTCCCTACAGTGTGGAAACAGGCCATTTGGCCCAACAAGTCCACACCAACCCTCCGAAGAGTAACCCACCAAGACCCATTCCCTTACCTTATTACTCTACATGAC
Organism: Chiloscyllium plagiosum; assembly: GCF_037043375.1. Taxonomy (NCBI): domain Eukaryota; kingdom Metazoa; phylum Chordata; class Chondrichthyes; order Orectolobiformes; family Hemiscylliidae; genus Chiloscyllium; species Chiloscyllium plagiosum. Next base: position 22,264,245 of record NW_028270183.1, read on the forward strand.
CCCTGACTAATGCACCTAACCTACATATCCTTGAACACTATGGGCAATTTAGCATGGCCAATTCACCTACCCTGCATATCTTTGGATGGTGGGAGGAAACCGGAGCACCCGGAGGACACCCACGCGGACATGGGGAGAATGTGCAAAATCCACAGATAGTCGTCCAAGGCTAGAATTGAACTCGGGTCCCTGGCGCTATGCTGCAGCAGTACTAGCCACTGAGCCATGAAAATTGCTGGTGGGCAAGGTTAGGGAGAATTCCAAGATGCAAGTTTGCAATTTTGGAGAAGATTTGTAGCTCAGGTTGTGGATCAGGTTGTAAATTTACTCGCTGAGCTGGTAGATTTGTTCTCAGACATTTCGTCACCATGCTGGGTAACAGCATCAGTGAGCCTCTGGTGAAGCTTCACTGGAAGCTCACTGATATTGTTACTTAGCATGGTGACAAAACATCTGAGGACAAATCTACCAGCTCAGCAAGCAAATTTACAAACTGATATTCTGCAAGTATTTCAAGGGGCAGACAACAACCAAGGAAAGAGGAGGACCCATTAGGAACTAAGGGGGAAATCTGTGCAAAAGGAGCTGAAAGAAATTGGTAGAGTGTTAAATGAGCACTTCACATCTGTCTTTACTCTGGAGAAGGAGGCTACAAGTATAGGATTCGCAAAATTGGCTGAGGTCCTTGAGCAGATGTAAGGAGGTATTGGAAATTTTGGCTGGTGTGAAAGTGGAAATCCTCAGGTCTGGATGAGTTCTGCTGTGGAAGACAAGGAAGGAAATAACAGAGGCCCTAATACAAATTTTTAAATCATCTATAGCCACAGGGAAGCTTGCAGAGGACTGGAGGACAGCTAATTGGTTCAACTTTACAAGGAGGGTGTTAGAGATAGATCAGCAATCTATAGATCAGTCAGTTTAACGTCAGTGATAGGGAAACTATTGGAGAAAGTAGTGAACGAGAAAATCAATCTCCATTTAGAGATGCAAGGTTTAATCAGGGATAATAAGCATTTGTCTAACAAATCCAGTGGAAATTTTCGAAGAGGTGGCCAACTGTTTGGATGGGTAGGGCAGCTGATGCAACTTATATGGATTTGAACAAGGCCTTTCACCAGGCCCCACATGGGAAACTAATAAAGAAGGTAAAAGCACATGGGATCCAGGACAGCTTGGCAAGTTGGATCCAGAATTGGCTTAGTGACAGGAGACTAGGTGGTGGTAGAAGCCTGTTTGTGTAACTGGAGTCCAGTGTGCAATGGTGTATCACTGGGGTCAGCGCTGGATCCCTCATTGTTTTTAATATTCATAAATTATGTAGATGAGAATTTGAGGGGGTGGTGGGGGGGGGGGAACGGGGAGCAGAATGATATGTAAGTTCATGGTTGACCCAGAGCTTGGCCAAGTGGCTGACAGTGAGGAGGAAGGTCTTCAGTTACCAGCATATAAATGGATAGGTCCGATGGCCAGATCAGTGGCAGGTGGAATTTAACCCTGGTAAGTGTGAGGTGATACATTTTTGAAGAAGGAACAAGACAAGCGATTAGCAGGACAATAGGAAGCTCAAATGAATCGAGGGCTCTTAAGGTGCTTGTCCATTGATCCCTGAAGGTGACAGGGCAGGTTAATAGGGTAGTTAAGAAGGCATATGGGATGCTTGCCTTTATCAGTAGAGGTATAGATTATCAGAAAAGGGAGGTCATGTGGAGCTGCACAGAATTTTCATTGGTCTGCAATAGAGGACAGTGTGCAGTTCTGATCACCATACTACAGGAAAGATGCGATTGCACTGGAGGGGGTGCAGGGTAGATTCAACAGGGTGCCTGGGATGGAGCATTTCAGCGATGAAGAGAGGCTGTATAAGAGAGGTGTTCTCCATGGCAACACCTCTGCCATTCAGATTCAACGTGCCAATATATCCATACCCTATTTTCCTGTGGTATAAATTGTTGTGATTGTTTGTAATCTCGAAGTAAAGGAGCCATTGGGAAGTAGTGACCATAATACAATAAACTTCAATCTGCAATTTGAGAGGGAGAGGGTACAATCGGAAGTGACAATATTTCTGTTGAATAAAGGGAACTATGGAGCTATGAGGGAGGAGCTGGCCAAAGTTCAATGGTGCAATACCTTAGCAGGGATGATAGTGGAGGAACAATGGCAGATATTTCTGTGTATCATGCAGAAGATGTAGGATCAGTTCATTCCAAAAAGGAAGAAAGATCCTAGGAGGAGGCATGGGTGGCCGTGGCTGACGAGGGAAATTAAGAAACATATAAAGTTAAAAGAGAAAAAGTATAACATAGCAAAGATAAGTGGGAAAACGGAGGACAACAGAGGATTACTAAGAAGGAAATACGCAGACAAAAAATGAGGTGCGAAGATAAACTGGCCAAAAATATAAAGGAGGATAGTAAAAGCTTTTTTAGGTATGTGAAAGGCAAAAAAGTGGTTAAGACTAAAATTGGGCCCTTGAAGACAGAAACAGGGGAATATATTACGGGGAACAAAGAAACGGCAGAAGAATTGAATTGGTACTTCAGATCTGTGTTCACTGCAGAAGACACAAGCAATCTCCCTGAGGTAACAGTGGCTGAAGGACCTGAACTTAAGGGAATTTAGATTTGCCAGGAATTGGTGTTGGAGAGACTGTTAGGTCTGAAGGTTGATAAGTCCCCGGGGCCTGATAGTCTACATCTCAGGGTACTGAAGGAGGTGGCTCGAGAAATCGTCGATGCGTTGGTGATTATTTTCCAGAGTTTGATAGATTTGGGATCAGTTCCTGTGGATTGGAGGGTGGCTAATGTTGTACCACTTTTTAAGAAAGGTGGGAGAGAGAAAGCAGGAAATTATAGACCAGTTAGTCTGATCTCAGTGGTGGGAAAGATGCTGGAGTCTATTATAAAGGATGAAATTACAACACATCTGGATAGTAGTAACAGGCTAGGTCAGAGTCAGCATGGATTTATGAAGGGGAAATCATGCTTGACTAATCTTCTGGAAAACGTTTTGAGGATGTAACTCTGAAGATGGACGAGGGAGATCCAGTAGATGTAGTGTACCTGGACTTTCAGAAAGCTTTTGATAAAGTCCCACATAGGAGGTTAGTGAGCAGAATTAGGGCGCATGGTATTGGGGGCAACCTACTAACTTGGATTGAAAGTTGGTTGGCTGACAGGAAACAAAGAGTAGTGATAAACGGCTCCATTTCAGAATGGCAGGCAGTGACCAATGGGGTACCGCAGGGAAAAGTACTGGGACCGCAGCTTTTTACAATATATTAATGATATAGAAGATGGTATAAGTAATAACATTAGCAAATTTGCTGATGATACAAAGCTGGGTGGCAGGGTGAAATGTGAGGAGGATGTTAGGAGATTACAGGGTGACCTGGACAGGTTAGGTGAATGGTCAGATGCATAGCAGATGCAGTTTAATGTGGATAAATGTATGGTTATCCGCTTTGGTGGCAAGAACAGGAAGGCAGATTACTACCTAAATGGAGGAGAAAGTGAGGACTGCAGATGCTGGAGATCAGAGCTGAAAATGTGTCGCTGGAAAAGCACAGCAGGTCAGGCAGCATCCAAGGACCAGGAGAATCGACGTCAAGAAGGGCTTATGCCCAAAATGTCGATTCTCCTGTTCCTTGGATGCTGCCTGACCTGCTGCGCTTTTCCAGCAACACATTTTCAGCTACTACCTAAATGGAATCAAGTTAGGTAAAGGGGCAGTACAAAGAGATCTGGGTGTTCTTGTACACCAGTCAATGAAGGTAAGCATGCAGATAGTGAAGAAGGCTAATAGCATGCTGGCCTTCATAACAAGAGGGATTGAGTATAGAAGCAAAGAGGTTCTTCTGCAGTTGTACAGGGCCCTGGTGAGACCACACCTGGAGTATTGTGTGCAGTTCTGGTCTCCAAATTTGAGGAAAGACATTCTGGCTATTGAGGGAGTGCAGCGTAGGTTCAAGAGGTCAATTCCTGGAATGGCAGGACTACCTTATGCTGAAAGACTGGAGCGACTGGGCTTGTATACCCTTGAGTTTAGAAGACTGAGAGGGGATCTGATTGAGACATATAAGATTATTAAAGGATTGGACACTCTGGAGGCAGGAAACATGTTTCTGCTGATGGGTGAGTGCCGAACCAGAGGACACAGCTTAAAAATACGGGGTAAACTATTTAGGATAGAGATGAGGAGAAACTTCTTCACCCAGAGAGTGGTGGCTATGTGGAATGCTCTGCCCCAGAGGGCAGTGGAGGCCCAGCCTCAGGATTCATTTAAGAAAGAGTTGGATAGAGCTCTCAAAGATAGTGGAATCAAGGGTTATGGAGATAAGGCAGGAACAGGATACTGATTAAAGATGATCAGCCATGATCATATTGAATGGTGGTGCAGGCTCGAAGGGCAGAATGGCCTACTCCTGCACCTATTGTCTATTGTAATTAAGTCATTCTTGCATTAGGCCTCACAAGTGCAAGATGAAAAGCTTCAGGATCATCTCCATGTTTTCAGCAACAATAGATATTCTCTAATAGATTTACCTGGTGCAGTTTGAGCAATACAGCTGAAGATAAGTTCGTCACAGAAAGAAAAAAGATGGCAAGAAAGTGCCCCAGTTCTATGTGATCTAACATCATCATGACATGTCTCCTTACACACACACTCGGGAGCTGTTCTTAGAGTAAAGATATCATTAACCCTTTACGCGACATCCACTTCCTCTGAATAAAAGGTAAAGTCACCATAGTCCTAAAGGAGCTGAAAATGTGTTGCTGGAAAAGCGCAGCAGGTCAGGCAGCATCCTAGGAGCAGGAGAATCGACGTTTCGGGCATGAGCCCTTCTTCAGGAATGAGGAAAGTGTGTCCAGCAGGCTAAGATAAAAGGTAGGGAGGAGGGACTTGGGGGAGGGGTGTTGGAAATGCAATAGGTGGAAGGAGGTCAAGATGAGGGTGATAGGCCGGAGTGGGGGTGGGGGCGGAGAGGTCAGGAAGAAGATTGCAGGTTAGGAAGGCGGTGCTGAGTTCGAGGGATTTGACTGAGACAAAGTGGGGGGAGGGGAAATGGGGAAACTGGAGAAATCTGAGTTCATCCCTTGTGGTTGGAGGGTTCTTAGGCAGAAGATGAGGCGCTCTTCCTCCAACTTTCCTCTTCCTCACACTTTCCTCATTCCTGAAGAAGGGCTCATGCCCGAAACGTTCTTCTCCTGCTCCTTGGATGCTGCCTGACCTGCTGCGCTTTTCCAGCAACACATTTTTAGCTCTGATCTCCAGCATCTGCAGTCCTCACTTTCTCCTCATAGTCCTAAAGGACCATAGGACTGCTCTCTGATTAGAGATGACTGCTGGTGGTTTAACTGGTGGCTCAGTGGTTAGCACTGCTGCCTCATAGCACTAGAGACCCGGGTTCGATTCCACCCTCGGGTGACTGTCTGTGTGGATTTTGCACATTCTCCCTGTGTCTCTGTGGGTTTCCTCCGGGTGTTCTGCTTTCTTCCCACAGTCCAAAGACCTACAAGTTAGGTGAATTGGTCATGCTAAATTGCCCATAGTGTTCATTGAAGTGTAGGTTAGGTGCATTAGTCAAGGGTTAATGTAGGGGAATGGATCTGGGTGGGTTACTCTTTGGAGGGTCGGTGTGAACTTGTTGGGCTGAATAGCCTTTTTCCACTCTGTCAGGATTCTTCTCTTCTAACCATAGTCCTGAACGACCATAGGGCTGCTCTCTGATTCGAGATGACTTCATCAAGGGATGAGGTTGAGAAGGCAGTAAATTCAGCCAGTACGGATGTTTAACCTGTGCTGTTGGCATTGCTCTGCATTGCAAACCAGCCATCCATTCAACTGAACTATCTGAGGAATGCAATTTTAAATAACTGAAAATTACTTCTGAGGCCTATACAGAGCCATTTCCGAGTTAGGTATAGAATCATAGAGATGTACAGCATGAGAACAGGCCCTTCAGTCTAACTTGCCCATATTGGCCAGATATCCTAAATTAGTCAAGTCCCATTTGCCAATATTTGGCCCATATCTCTCTGAATCTTTCCTATTCATATACTCATCCAGATGTTTTTTAAATGTTGACATTGTACCTGTCTCCACAACGTCCTCTGGCAGCTCATTCCATACATGCTCTATTGATGTGCATTCACTAGTTCCTTATATAAAGAATACTCAATGAATGGCAGGACACGAGGAAGCTCAGAGGAACATAGAACTCTTGTCTACAGATCCCGGAAAGTGGCAGGACAGGTTAATCAGGTGGTTAAGAAAGCATAGTAATATTTGCCTTTATAAGTTAAGTCATAGGTTATGAGAATAGGCCAGTTATGTTGGAACTATACAGAATTTTGGTTAGGCCACAACTCGGTACAGAATGCAGTTCTGGTCACTGCATTATAGGAAGGACGTGATTGCACTGCAGGGGGATCAGGGGAGATTCACCAGGATTTTGCCTGGGATGGAGCATTCCAGTTATGAAGAGAGTCTGGACAAGTTTGGGTTGTTTTCTTTAGAAGAGAGAAGGTTGAGGGGTGACCTGATTGAGGTGTATAAGATTATGAGAGGCATGAACAGGGTGGATAGGAAGCAGCCGAGTTGAAGAGGCAATAATAAGGGGGCAAAGTTTTGAAGTGAAAGACAGGAGGTTTAGAAGGGACATAAGGAAAAATGTATTCAGCCATAGGGTAGTGGGGGTCTGCAATGTGCTGCCTGGACAGGTAGTTAAGGCAGGAAATCTCGCAACATTTAAAAAGTACTTGGATGAGCACATGAAGTGTCATAACATTCAAAGTTATGGGCCAAGTGTTGAAAAGTAGGACCAGTGCAGATAGTAGTGTATCTTTAGCAGTACAGGTTGAATGGACCAAAGGGCCTCTTCTGTACTGTATGATCTACAATTCTGTGAAATGATATCTGCAAGTTTTTAAAAGTTGCTGTCTTTATATTATTTGATATTATATAAAATATGGCCATCTGTGCACCGAAACAAATCAATTTAATTTTAAACACTTAACTGAAGAAACCACAGTTGCTGATTAATTCAGATCTGGGGATGTGGCCAGGACTGTGGACGGGACTACAGAGGGCAACGATGGTTCTGAGGTGCCAATTTTTTTAACTAGTACAGAAGATGGAAAAGAAATGTGTTGGAAATAGCCTTACATTTGAAAGTCCTCAATTCTTTGCTCTAGTTTAAGCCTTTTTGAGTTTCATGAACTTGAAAGGACAATGGAACCCACAATTCTTTCTTCTTTCATTGGACGTGGGTGTCACTAGCCATAGCAGCATTTGTAGCTTGACCCTAACCTGAAGGAAAAAAACAATAAAACTAACAAAATAGACTGAGTCGTCCAATTCATCTCATTCTTCTAAATGGAGGGCCAGGACATTCATTTGTAAGTGTTCCTGGTTTTCCCTCTGGGTAGGGCACTTGAACTGATTGTCCTTTTAGGGGCAGTTAAGAGTCAACCACATTGCCGTGGGAGTGGAGTCACATGCAGGCCATACCAAGTAAGGATTCCACATTTCCTGCCCTAGAGGGCCAGATGAGCTTTTACAAATGGTAGTTTTATCATCTTATTCAGATTTTCATTAATTGATTTTAAATTCAGTTGTATTGGATATAAGCCCACAATCCTCCAGAGTGTGAAGCTGGGTGTTAGGATTATTAGTGCAGTGGCATTATCAGCATATCACTGTTTTCCGATATTTAACAAGTCAAGGTCAAGTGCCACTGTCTTATTAGAGAGAGAGGGAGAACTGGTGGTGATTTAACATAAGGGTCACCACATCTCAGGTGGAGGGAAAGTTGAGAAAGATGGTAATGGTAACCTCAACCAATGCATGAATTGAGCCCACACTGTTGCCGTCACTCTGGATCCCAAACCAGTTATCCAGCCAACTAAGCTAACCCATCTGCTGTTCAACAAGTACTCTCTAATGGTATTCCTGATAGTATTTCTGCGGTCTCCAGAAACAGATATTTGCCATTTCCAGAAGTTTAACTTGTTGAAGGAGTCACATCTGTCACATTGGGACACCCCTGTGTATTAGTCTTTCTAAGTCATATGGGGATTTCGGTGAGGATTGTGAGAAATGTTTGCTGTGTTATGAGACACTCGTGTGGGATTACAGAGTTTTGTTTTTGCATGTTGCGGTATTTACCAGGTTTGGGATGATGTTGTAAGGCAGTGCTGAGAGTGCTGCACTGTCAGAGATTGTGTTTTCCACATGCAAAATAAAGTGCATTTACTCTCTCAGGTGAAGACAAAGAATCCTGTTGCAAGACATGAAAAATAGCAGGCGAGTTCTCCCCAAAGTCCTGACCACTACTTCTCCCTCAACTAATATTGCTAAAATAGTTAATTATACTAATTTTGCTAAGACAGTTAATAATACTAATATTGCTGAAGCGGTTTATCTGGTCTTTATCACTTTGCAGTCTGTGGGAGCTTGCTGTGCACTAATTAGCCAGTGCATTTCCTACGTTACAACAGTGATTACATTTCAAAATGCTTCATTGGGTGTAAAACACTTTAGGATGCCCTGTCTCATTCTCCAGCCCTATCTCTATACCTGTCTAAATTCATCACATTCAAAAATCTATTCATCTGTATTTTGAAACATCATATGGAATCCACCTCCACAACTCTCCCAGGCAGCACATTCTAAATCCTAACAACTCTCTGAGAAAAGAAGTTTCTCCTCATCTCACTCCTAGCTCCTTTGCTGACAATCTTGAAATTGTGACCCTCTAGTTACTGACATACTAACTAGTGGAAACAAAATATACTTCTTTACCCTATCAAAATTGTTCATAATTTTGAACACTAAAATGAGGTCACCTCTTAATCTTCTCTGCTGAGGAGAATAGGCCCAATTGCTCTGATCTTTCCTTATATCTAAAATTTTTCATTCCTTGTATAATCCTTGTAAACCTCATTTTAAATCTCTCCAGGTCTTTAACATTCTTCCTTAAATAAGGTGTCTAGAACTAAATGCAGAACTAAACTCCAAATATGGTCTGATTAATGATTTAAAGAGGGGAAGCATCACTTCCTTGCTTTTATACTCTATGCCTCTATTTATAAATCCAAGGATCCTATAAGCCTTCAAACAGCTGTTTCAACTTGCCTAGCCACCTTTAGAGAAATGCACTTGAATCCCGACATCCTGCTGCTCCTCAAAGTTGTATTGTCTCTTGTGTTTCTTTTATAAAAATGCATTTCCTGACATTTCTCTACATTGAAATTCATCATCTCAGTGTCTGCCCATTTGGTCAGCTTGTCAATATCCCCCTGAAGTCGCTCAGCATCATCCTCACAATTCTCTCTATTCTTCCTGCAAATTTAGAGATTTTGCCGTCATCTCCAAATTGTTTATATGAATCAGAAAAAGCAAGGGTCCCAACACTGACCCCTGGAGAACACCTTTTTCAATCTGAGAAATGCTCATCTATACCTCCTCTCTGTGTCTTATCGTTTGGCCAACTTTTAATCCATGCTGCCAAGGACCCATCAATCCCAAACATTTCTAATTTGCTACAAAACCTACCATATCAAATCCTTTCTGAAATACCAAATCTATAACATTCACAGCACTAACACCACTGCCATCAAAGAACTCAATTAAATTTGTCAGAAATGACCTGCCATTGACTGTCTAGTATTAATTTATTTTTCTCAGAGTGGATATTTACCTTATCTCATATTATGGCCTCTATCAGTTTGCCACTATTGATGTCAAACTGACAGGTCTGTAGTTTTCTGGGTTATCCTTTGTCCCTTTCTTGTGAAAGGTGCTATGTAAATGCAAGCTCTTTCTTCTGCTCTTTGCTCCTGGGGAATTTCATTAAATCTTTTCACTATGCCTGGATCTGATTTCTTGGCGTGGTTAGTGTAGAAACTAATTGTCAAGTGTTTTGTTTCTTTTTAGCACAAGTCACAGTGGCTTCCACAAGCAATACAGCTGCTGCAAAACCAACCATGGTAACCACGACAACCACCACCAGGAAAGCCCCGCTCACTACCATCGCTGTGGGTGCAATTAACCAGCTAGTACCGGAGCAGAGGCCCATCACTCCAAATGTCCCCAGTACCAGGCGGACACCCCTATCCAACCAACAGCCATCACCACAGCGATACTGTGAGTCAACAGAGTCCAGAGGCATCAAGTGGCCATCGACACAGCAAGGTGTACTCGTGGAGAGACCATGTCCCAAAGGGACTAAGGGTATGAGGCTGGCATTAGTAAACTGGGGGAGAAAGGTAGCTTGCCAGTGCCTATCGCTGCTGATGGGCACAACTGATCGATCCTCAATCTGTCAACACACAAAGGATTTGCATCCCAGCAGTGCCTGGCACTAGTTCCCCCTTTCCCAGCACTGCCTGGCACCAGTTTTCCCATTCTCTGCACTGCCTGGCACCAGTTTCCCCAATCCTGGCAGCAGTTCCCACGTTCCCAGCACTGCCTGGCACCAGTTCCCCCATTCCCAGCACTCCCAGCACAAGCTGGAACCAGTTCTCCATTCCCAGCAATGCCTGGCACTAGTTCCCAATTCTCAGCAATGCCTGGCACCAGTTCCCACATTCCGAGCACTGCTTGGCACCAGTTCCCCATTCGTAACAATGTCTGGCACCAATTCCCACATTCCCAGCACTACCTGGGTAGAGTCCCACCATTCCCAGCATTGCCTGGCACCAATTCCCACATTCCCAGCACTACTTGGCATCAGTTTCTCCATTCCCAGCACAGCCTGGGCAGAGTTCCACCATTCCCAGTTCTGCCAGAATAGAGATCCCCCAATCCCAGCACTGCCAAGATAAGAGCCCCATTTCCAGCACTTTTTGAATAGAGAACCCCATTCCCAGCGCTGCCAGGGTAGAGATCCCTCAATCCCACCACTGCCTGGATAAAGAACTCCTTTTCCATCACTGTATGGATAGAGATCTCCATTCCCAGCACTGTCAGGATAGGGAATGCCATTCCCAGCACAGCCCCATTTTTTTTTAGATTAGATTAGATTAGATTAGATTACTTACAGTGTGGAAACAGGCCCTTCGGCCCAACAAGTCCACACCGACCCGCCGAAGCGCACCCACCCAGACCCATTCCCCTACATTTACCCCTGCACCTAACACTACAGGCAATTTAGCGTGGCCAATTCACCTGACCTGCACATTTTTGGAGTGTGGGAGGAAACCGGAGCACCCGGAGGAAACCCACGCAGACACAGGGAGAATGTGCAAACTCCACACAGTCGGTCGCCTGAGGCGGGAATTGAACCCGGGTCTCTGGCGCTGTGAGGCAGCAGTGCTAACCACTGTGCCACCGTGCCGCCCACTGTCTGACACTTACCCCTCTGTTTCCAGTCCATGGGGCAAACAGCCAATAAACCATCTTAAATGTACAATTCCTCCTCTACCTGACACAAGGTGCACTACAGTAACTGCAAAACCTACTTCAGCAGCACTTCCCAACCCCCGATCCCTGACCTCTCCATCTGGAAGAGCATGGTCAGACAATATGAGGGACAACAGCAGAAAACACTACAGTTAGAATGCAGAACCCAAGCATTTCATATGTATTGTAACGCCTAAGGTAATGAAGTGGGAGTTTGTTCACTCTTCAAGTCTTTAGTGCTACTGTTTTGGCCACAGAAACAAATACATTTGCAGAGATAACTGCATGTAGTTGTACTAACTGTCTGTCTTTCTCTGTCTCTGTCTCTCTCTCTCTCTCTGTCTCTCTCTCTCTCTCACACACACACACTCTCACTCTTAATTTCTGTCTCGAACTCTCCTTTTTCTCATTCTCTTTCTCACTATCTCTCTCTCTGTGTCTTGCTCTCAGTCACTGTCTCAGTCTCTCTCACTCTGACCTTTTTTCTCTCTTGCTGTCTTTCACTCTCTATCTTTCACTCACTCACTCATTCCCTCTTCTTTCACTCATTCGCTCTCTTTTTATCTCTTGCTCACTCACTCGCTTTTCTCTCACCGTCGCACTCATTCAATTTAGCTCTCTTCCTTACTCTGTCTGTCTCACTCTTTTTCTCTCTCATTCAGTCACTCTCTCTTGCTCTCCCTCCCTCACTCACTTTCTCCCTTTCTTTCTCACTCACTCACTGACTCTTATTTCTCTCTCTCTCTCTCGTTCTTACTTTCTCTCTCATGTTTTCTCTCTCTCTGTCTTACAGGTATCGCCTCCTACCTCTGTCTCCTTTCACTTGGACTTTGGAGCCCAAGAGGCCCTGATTTGAGTAACTGCACCTCGCCCTGGGTAAACCAAGTGGCACAAAAGGTAATCATGAAAGAGGGAGACCTGAGGGTCAAATGCAGAAATAAAAACACAGAATGCTAGGGATACTCAGGAGGTCTGGCAACGTCAGTGGAGAAACATAGAGTTAATATTTCAAGCCTCATCAACTTGTGTTTTTAATGTCCAATTTATAGCATTGTCACTAATTGTCTTTTGATCACTGAGTTACTGGGGAGGGGGGGATGTCTGAAAGGAAATCAGGAAGGTAAATGGAATGTTGGCCTCAGTCTCGAAGCTGGAATACAAAGGGCTGGAGATTAGCTAACAGCTCTGCTTATATCCCATCAACACTGTTCCCTTCCATTTCGTATCACAATTCAAGAAGAAGAACCTTAAAGGACAGTGCAAATTCATTCCAATAACACTGGTGCAATAAGGTTTGAATTATAAAGACATGCTGCATACAGTCTGTTAGTGTTTCCTTCAGATTAGAAGATAGAGGAGACATTTTGATTTATCATCACAGTGCCCTACCAGAGGCTGTCTAACCTGGTTAATGTTTATTTCAAAAAAGACTGGAAGATGGAGGAGTAATCGAATTGAACTGCTCACCCTGATTAGAGGACTTGGCATGGTAGGACAGAGAGAAAATGTTTTCTGTCTTGGAGAACCGAGAACAAAAAGACACAATCCAGATCTCTTCGGGTACGATGTCAGGATTCCACTGGCACTTCATTTTTTGTATTCATCCACATGAGATGTGGGTATCACTGGCTGGGCCAGCATTTATTGCCCTATCTTAATTGCCCTGAGGAAGCTGCTGGTAAGCTTCCTTCTTGAACTGCTGCAGGCCCTGTCCTTGTTGTAGGGACTCCTGCAGTGCTGTTAAGGAGGGAATTCTGGGATTTTAACACAGTGGCACTGAAGGAATGGCAACTTGGGGCAGAATCTTCAACTATTTTACACAGAGATTGCTTTGTGTGTGAAATGAACTGCCAAAGTGATGGATGCAAGTTCGGTTACATCATTTAAAAGACATTTGGTTAAGTACATGAATAGGAAGGGTTTGGAGGGAAATGGACCAAGCGCAGGCAGATGGGACTAGTTTACTTTGGGAACATGGTCAACGTGGACGATTGGACTGAGCAGTCCATTTCCATGCTGTTTGACTCTATGACTTTGTGACTCCTGGAGGCAGTGCATGTGGAGGTGGGAAGAGGATTTAATTGGGTGGGGAGGGGTCATCTACCAAAGCCCTGCCACTCTCCCATCTCTACACGTGGCCAGTGCTGATCTCTCCTTGGCACAGCACGGCTTGAGGTCCTGGATTGGTGGGAGAGTGCAAGAACAGGGTGCACAAACGTGGGGAGCTGGACCAGGTAGAGGAATCACTGAGTCTCTGATTTACATCTATTGGGTATGAATTGGGCACAGATACAGCAAAAGCTCATTGGGCAGATACTTCAATCACTAGAGAAAGAAAATACAGTAAATCTGGAAAATGAGACAAACTGTTGGCACGCCTCAGTTAGTACTGCTGTCTCACAGCACCAGAGACCCACATTCAATTCCGCCCTCGACGACTGTCTGTGTGGAGCTTGCACATTTTCCCCGTGTCTATGTGGGTTTTCTCCAGGTGCAGGTTAGATGGATTGGTCATGCTAAGTTGTCCTGTAGTATCCCAGTGATGTGTAGGTGAGGTGGGATAGCCATGGTGGCTCAGTAGTTAGCACTGCTGCCTGACAGCGCCAGGGACCTGGGTTTGATTCCCACCTCGGGTGACTGTCTGTGTGGAATTTGCACATTCTCCCCGTGTCTGCATAGGTTTCCTCCGGGTGCTCCAGTTTCCTCCCACAATCCAAAGATGGGCAGGTTAGGTGAATTGGCCATGTTAAATTGCCCATAATGTTCAGGGATGTGTAGGTGAGGAGTACTAGTCAGGAGTAAGTGTTGAGGAATGGGTCTGGGTGGGTTACTCCTCAGGAAGTTGGTGTGGACTTGTTGGGTCAAATGGCCTGTTTCCACACTTAAGGGATTCTATGGTTAAAAGCTCCTTATGGGAATGGAAGAGGGGGTTCTGGATGTGATTTCCCCTTTTGACGATCAGTGTAGACTTGATGGGCCTTTCTCTGCACTGTAGAGATTCTATGATTCTAACTGGTCCAACTCACCTCACGTACCTGAGAAATGATTTCCAGTCCACCCAGCACAATGAGCCAGTATTTTCTTTCTTCTGGGATCTTCCAGCACTGATTGTGCATAATTTGGACCTTGCTTTGACAGATTAAGAGTGGAGAGAATGCAGCTAACATTGCGAATGAGCTGTCCCGGCACACTAGAGGCCCAATTTATGCTGGCGATGTCAGCTCCTCTGTCAAACTGATGGAGCAACTACTGGATATTCTTGACGCCCAGCTGCAGGCTCTGAGACCCAGCGACAAGGAATCAGCAGGACGCAGTTACAACAAGGTTTGGGCTATTTTCCTTAATGGTGACTGCTGTTATTATAGGGTACAGTCAGCATTCACAAGACCTGCAGTTCAGAGGACTGGGGTACTGCAGAGAGGAGAGATAAAGAATGCAGAGCATGGAGACTACACAGAGAAGAGTGCAACAGTGAATGCAGAGTGGGGAGTAAAAGAGAGAGAATACACAGTAAAGAAAGAGAATGCAGAGTGGAAAACAAGAGAGAAGGAGAATATATGGCAGAGAAAGAATAGAGTGGAGCATGGAGAACAGAAAGAAAGAGCGAATGCAGAGCTGAAAGGGCATAAATCCAGAGCTGACAGAAAAAATGCAAAGTGATGAGAAAAAGAGAAAGAGGGAGAGAATGAAGAGAGAGACGAAGGCAATACAGTGAAGTGAAAAAAACATAGATCAAAGAGAGTACAAGGGAATGCAGAGCTGAAAGGAAGTGAATGCAGAATAGACAGCGAAAATACGGAGAGTACAATCTGGAGTGAAAGAATGCAGAGTAAAGAGTTAATGCAAACTAGGAGTGGTGGGGGCTAGAAAGAGAGAAGAAAGAAAGAGAATGAACATTAAAGAGAATGGAGAGAAGGTAAAGCAGGGACAATATCATCAGACCAGAGAGATAAAGAGAACATAGACTGGAGAGAGATAGAAATAGAATGCATGTCACAGAGAAAGAAAGAGGGAGAAAACAGACCAGACAGACACTCCATCCACCGTTCCAAACGTCCACTCTCTGCCTCACCCCTCCTTCCCTATCCTAATCGTCCCCTTCCTATTCACTAAATAGATAAAGTGTTTAAAGCAACCAGAGAGAGAAGGGGTGGCCAGCAGCTGTAGCTGGATGAGGAATATATATTAATCTTGGAAACTGAGTTCACAGTAGCAGTTTTTAAGATGAACTATCACAATATGTGAGTGTTTCTTGCACAGCTTGTATAGTGGGAGGTGGGTGTCAGCTGAAAGAATGCCT
Organism: Chiloscyllium plagiosum; assembly: GCF_037043375.1. Classification (NCBI taxonomy): domain Eukaryota; kingdom Metazoa; phylum Chordata; class Chondrichthyes; order Orectolobiformes; family Hemiscylliidae; genus Chiloscyllium; species Chiloscyllium plagiosum. Next base: position 22,279,951 of record NW_028270183.1, read on the forward strand.
TTTCAAACATGCTCCAGAAATAGCAAGAGCAAAGATTCTGTATTAATGCAGAGCATATAATGGAAGTATTTATTTGCACTGTGAAGTGGAATTGGAGAGAAAAGGTTGACAGTGTGGAGGAGGAAGAAAATGTGTAAAACAACACTTGGAGTTGAGTGTCAGTAGGCATGAGGTCATCACTTGAGACCTCAGAGAACATTTTTAATAATGAAAATACAAGGAACAGAATTAAATTTGAGGCATTTTAAATCTTGGAGACTGATATGGAAAGTAGTTGGAAAAGCTTCTGGTATTTTGACCTTCATTGCAAGAGGACTACAATGCATAAAGATTAGGAAGTTAGTCTACAAATGCTCAGGAGCTGAAGTTAGACCCGACCTAGACCACTACACCAGTTTCCATCACTGAAGAACTGATCAATTTCTGAGGAAGTGCATCCAGATTTATTACAATGATGCTGAAACTCAGAATAGGGTTATGGTTATATGAAGGTGGTCAGAGGTTGTGTACTCACTGGAATACAGAGGATTGCAAGAAGATCTAACCACATTTGGAGTAACTATAGTGACCCAGAAGGAAAATCCAGTACAACTTGCAAATGAGAGATGCTGGTTCGACCCTGAATATCTCAGAATTGAGGTCCAGTACTGCCAGGGCATTCATTTCCAAATATAACAGGGGATGATAATTATTCCCTCTCCTTGGTTAAGGAGCAGTGGGAAAAGTCCTAAACAAGTGGTAATAATCTTAAAATTAGGGCTAAGCTATTCACGAACGCATACAGGAAACATATTTTCACCCAAAGAAACCTGGGATCTCTTCTTTCCTGTAAGGCCAAGAATACAAGAGGACAATTGGAGCTCCTGGAGCTAAGGTTAATCAGTCTTCGTTCTTTGTTTGGCCAGGGTAAAAGAGTGAGGTGGGATATTGGGATTTGGGTAAAGCTCAGCCATGGTCTTATGGGATGGTGCAGCAGGTTCAACTATGTTTGCCCTCAGCCCAACACTGCACCTCATGGTACAGAGGGGCACAATGGTGTATCTGGGGCAAAAGAGAGTTCAGGACGTCAACAATTTAGAAGAGCAGAGAAGGTGGTTCACAGCAGTGGGATCTTCCTCTGCATGTGACAGTTTCAGAGAATGTGTGACAAATGTTGTGTTTTCCTCTCTCTCTCCCAACGGGCACAGATACAGAAACGGGAAAGGACCTGCAGAGCGTACATAGAGGTACGTGAGTGTTTGTGTGAATGTGTTGGGGTTGGATTCATGGATTTTGCACAGTTGCTGGATATTTATTTGTAACCTCTTCTACCTCCTCAACACAGCCTCCTTCCTCTCCCTGTCTGTAGTTCACCCCCACACCCTAAGAGGTCAAGTGGGAACACTCTATCTGAAGATCTGAAGATCACCAGGTGGTGGCATAAAAACATATTGCAGCTTTTTCTTTATTCTTTCATGGGATGTAGGCCTCACTGTTACCCATCCCCAGATTCCCTCAAGAAGGAGAGCGATTGTGCATCTTGTGATTTAGGGACACCCACAGTGCCATTAGGAAGGAAGAGGCAGGATTTTGACCCAGCAACATTGAAGAAATAATGAAATATTTCCAAGTCAGTATGGTGGTGTTCCCTTATATCTCCTGCTCCTGTCCTTTTGGATGGTAGTGGTCATGGGTTTGGGAGATGCTGTCAAAGGAGCCTGGATGAGTTGTTGCAGTGCATCTTGTAGACAGTACACACTGCTGCCACTGTGTGCTGCACTGGTCTAATCTAGCCTGGTAGAGCAGAGATTGGGACTGTCTGGGCTGGGGTGTTCTGTATGGCGATAGACTGTGCTCTCCATCATATCCCAGAGATTGTTCACTTATTACTGAGACTCCAGAGCAATGCTGGAGAGGTTGGCAACTCAATCCCAAAGTCCATGATCTTAATACAAATGTGATTTGCTTGCAGGCTGTTGTACAAACTGTCGATAACCTACTGAGACCAGAGGCTCTGGAATCATGGAAAGATATGAACACCACGGAGCAGGTTCACACAGCAACCATGTTGTTGGATATCTTGGAGGAGGGGGCCTTCCTACTGGCAGACAACCTCAAAGTGCCTGCTCGAGTCAACACCACAACTCAGAATGTCGGTGAGTATTGATGGGGGTGTGCAGTATCCATGGTAACAACAAGTTAGTGACCTATTTGCAAGCCCTGGATTCCTGAAAGGGGTGGGGTTATCTTATGATTGTTAACACTCGTAGCTCTAATCTCTTGCTTCCCCCAGCCTCCACAACCCCCACCCAAATGGGGTGGGTTAGTTCAGTTGGCTGGACAGCTGGTTTGTAATACAGAGTGATGCTAACAGCATGGATTCAATGAAGGTTCAACAGAAGGTTCAAATTTCCCAGCAGCTGAGGTTACCATGAAGGATTATCCTTCTCAACCTCACCCCTTTTCGGAGGTGTGGGTAACCCTCAGTTTAAATCACCACCAGTATTTCTTTCTAATGAGAGAGCAGATGTGCCCAACCTTCCAAAGTCATGCCTTGTAACTTGAACCCCGTTTTTGTCCTTGTTAAATTCCTTGGCATTCTTAGTTTAATTCCACTGTCTTCCTCCTTTTTTCTCTGAACACTGTCTTCCTGTCATGTGTGCTGCCTCACTTTGTCACAGAGAGATCTGTTATCATCAGACAGAACATCTTTACTGCCACACGAGCCCTGTGTCCCTCTGTGTACTTCATACGCAGCAGCCATCTGTGAATTGATTTACCTCCACTCACCACAGACTCTGTTTGTACATCCTACCCTGCCTGGACTCCGATTAATCTAATGCCAATGTCTGTTGGTATAATTGAGATCTGAAGGCTGTTTCGGACTTGAATTATCCTCTGTGCATTTATAGAGGAAATGAGAAACCTAGTCCTCTTTCCAAAGAATAACCACAAAATGTTTCTCTTTCCTCTCTCTGTCTATCTCACACTGTCTACCCATTTCTATGTTACTATTTTTCTGTTCTCTGTCCCCTTGCTTATTTGGTTCTTTTTATTGATCTGTCTCTTCATTTTGTCCTTTTTTCTGTTCCTGTCCTTTGTCCTCTTTGTTGGGATCTCTGGTGCTCTCTCTTCCACTGTTGCTCCCTTAATCTACATTGACCATTTCTCCTGTATGTTTCATTGTCTGTTTCAACTGATCATGTCTCTCACATACACTGTCTTGGTCTTTCATGCCCTCTTTTGTATTTCAAATTTTTCTTTCCTTCACCCATTCCTAACTTCTACTGTCTTTTCTTCTCACCTCTTCTCCTTTTCACACCCCTCTATCCCCATTCCCCTTTTTCATTCTGCCTCTCCTTTCTCCTCTTATTCTCTCTTGCTCTTTCTACTCCACTACTCTTGTCCTCTCTCCTTTTCTTTCCATTCCTCACTCTTCATCTCCCTCTCCACCACCCCTTCCCATTATCTCGCATGTCCCTTGCTCCACTTTCTCTCCTCTCCCTCTTTCTCCCCACCTCCTGCTCCTTTCCTCTCCTCTGATCTCACCCTCGAAACTTATGCTTCTCCTTTCACTCATTCAAACCTCACTCCCCCTTCTCCCTTCAATCCCCTCTCTATTTCTCTCTATGTTTCTCCTTCCAACAGTATTTGAAGTCTGTGTGCTCAACACTGAAGAGCAGGTGAAGGAGCTGACATTTCCAAATGGTTATCTGACAGAAAGCTTTATCCAGATCTCGCCAAACACCATCAAACAGAACAGCCGCAATGGTAAGTGTGGATACAAGGTAGACTGTATACATCTGGAAATGAACCTTCAAGCTCAGTGAGCAAACCTACATCCGAAATCTCAACCTAAGCTACAAATCGTCTCAAAACTCGCAGTTTACTCCCACACTTCAGAAATGTGTTGGCTGAGTGGAGACCATTCAGGTTCACAAAATGTATTCTCCCTTTATTTCCCCAGCACCACCACCCCATTGCAACAATAATCTTCCCAAAGCAAGGCCTCTGTATGAAGGAGGGGCACCCATTGTATTTAGAAAAGTTGTTTGTACAGTGGTAATGGCAAGAGACATAAGTTAATGCTCTGGAGATCTGAAATAAAAACAGAAATTTCTGGCAAAACTCAGCAGCACTTGTGAGGAGAAAGCAGAGTTAATATAGCATTCACAGTTGTTTGTTTTATTTTAATGCTCTGGGGGGAAATAGGTCAAATCCCATCAAGGCAGCTAGTGGAATTTAACTGTTTCTTTGAAATCTAGAATTGAAAACTAATTTGGGAATCATGACAGCTATTGACAATTGTCATAAGAGCTCACTTGGTTAACTCATACTTTAAGGAAATTGGTCAACCAATCTGACTTATGTGTGATTCCAGATAGCACATAATGTTGCTGACTCTTAACTACCCTCTGAAATCCCTCTCGAACCACTCTATTCAGGACCATTAGAGATGGGTGCTAAATTTTCGCCTAGCCAGTGATGCCAACAAACCATAAAAGAATATAAAAATTATTATGGTTGATCTGTTAATCGAAGTGCAATTCCTCCTCCTTTGAAAGACCCTTCTGACCTTGTCACTGTTATCCAATCATAAAAAAGGAGACTAAGAGAACCTTCTCTCTAATTTCCCCAACCCCACCCTCAGCACACTCTCAAATCCTTCTGGCTTGAGTATATGTCTCTATCATTTGCCTGAAGATTCCCTCCATTTTTTGTCTGTCTTCTGTATAGACAAAGACAATGATTGTACAGCTATGAACTGAGACCTACAAACACTGGTACTCTCACCACAGACCCTCACAGAGCAACAAGTGAAACATGAGGGCAAGCAACTGGAAGTCTCACTGGCTGGCAACGGGCAGTACCAGGTCCTGGCAACAGTTGGCCCCAACAATCAAGTCTCTTGGCAATGGACAGCCCTGGATACTGACAATGTAGTCATGGCTACAGTCAGTGATGGGAATGGCAATCTTTGGTCCCAGCTAGTGATCATCATGGCAACAAGCATTCCTTGACCCTAGTAACAGGACATCCTGAATCCTGTAAATGGAAAATCAAGAAAATTGGCAGTACCTGGTCCTAGCAACTCATGGTCATGGCAGCAGGGTAGCCCATGGTCCCAGTTTCAAGCAGCCATAGGTACTGGCACCAGTCGGTCACAAGACCAGGTTGTCGTTTGAGCTCCATGAGGGCTTGAGAGCTAGACGGCTGAATGATACTGGGGGTAAAAGGGTTTACATTGCAGAAACTTGGCTCTGTTCCCTCAAGTACAGGCGATTGAGAAATAATCTAATGGTACATTTAAGTTATAAAGGCATTTGATAAATCAGATAGAGAATGACTTCCTGGGCGGGGTGGTATGTTCAGGGGTGTGGGGTTGGTGGTGATGGTAGGGTGGTAAGGGTTGAGTTCAGTACAAGAGAACATCAACTTGACATAAGCGCTGAAGTAATGACTGGAAGGAATTCTTCATACAAAGACTAGTGAAATATAGAACATGCCCCAACATGCCTGGACAACAGTCCAGTGACGAGGTTGGGGGCAGGCAGGGTGGAAGTGACAGAGGATGACAAATGACAAATTTCAAGACCAAGAGAGAGAGTCTTTGTTGAGTACCATGGAATGTGGGGTGTAGTGACTGGTTAATGGAACCATGGGACAGATCAGCCAGGATCTTACTGAATCACACTAAATTAAAAATGATATATGACACAAAAATAGGCCATTTGGCCTAACCAGTCCATGCTGGTGTTTATGTATCTATGACACTTTTTACCTTCTGTCATCATCTAAATCTCCCATCATAGCCCTGTATTACAATCTCCCTCATGTGGTTGTCTAACATTCATTGATACTGTTCATTTGAACAACCCCCTGTGGCTGCAACCTCCACAGTTACTCTCTGGATAGCGACACTTATTTCCAATCTTGCTATTGGATTTCTTGATGACCATCTTATAGTGATAGCTTCTAGTCCAGCTGTATCCACTCGAGCAAAACCTTGCACCATTGTATAAGACCCAAATGGTCACCCCCTCAGCCTTTGGAGAGCACTGACAAAACAAGCTTGAGGGGCTGAATGGCTTGTTCCAGTTTCTACAAAGAGCAAAAACGTGACGGAAGCACACTTACATTCCCTGGGGGGTGAGTTAGAGGGGGAAGCACAGTAAATGTTTTGGGGGTACAAGAACCTACTGGGTAAAGAACAGATTTAGCAAACAGTCCTGAAAGTTCATTCAAGCCTCATTGAACCAACTAGGACTCACTGTTACCTGCTGTTGTTTCCCACAGGGGTTGTGAAGGTGGTGTTAATCCTGTACAACAACCTGGGCCAGTTTCTATCAACAGAGAATGCCACAGTGAGAATGGGCACAGATGTCAGTAGCCAGAGCACTTCCATCGTCGTCAACTCTCAGATCATTGCTGCTTCCATCAACAAGGAGTCAAGTCGGGTCTTCCTCACTGAGCCAGTGATCTTCACCCTGCAGCACCTCGATGTAGGTATCCTGGCAGACTACAGGGGACAGGCTAGAGCAGTTAGGAAGACACTGGTACTTTGTTTCAATCGCCCATACAGTCCACCATATTTCTTTAGTATTCTCTCTCAGGATGTAGACGTCACTGACTAGACCAGCGTTTATAGTCATATAAAAATATGGAACAGCCATTTAGGACTGAGCTAAAGAGAAATGTATTCACCTGGAGAATAGTGAGCCTGTGGAATTCACTGTAACAGAAAGCAGTTGAGGCCAAAACATTTGATCCCTTTAGTCCTAAGAAGTATACCCAACTCCTTCTTGAAAACATTCAAAGGGTACGGGGGAGATTACTGTGTTGGATGATCAGTCATAATTGTATTAATTGGTGGAGCAGGCTGGAAGGGCCCAATTGGCCAACTCCTGCTCCTAGTTTCTGTGTTTCTACGTTTATTCCCTAATTGCCACTTCATGTGGCAGTGGAGAGCCCCCTTCTTAAACCACTACAGACCATCCCCAGCGATACTGGAAAATATATTTCCAAATCAGGATGGTGTGAGTCTTGGAGGGCAATTTACCAATGGTGACAATCCCATGTATATGAATATGTTTCTATGTTATAATGGTTGTGCATTTGAAGGTGATAGGAGCTTTGATGATACACACTGCCGGTACTGAGTATTGCTGCTGGAGGAAGTTTCTTCACTCACTCTGGGTCAAAATTCTGGAAAGTTCCTCTGCTGAATAGTACTGGGGTTTCCATACACTGAATGAACTGCAGCAGTTCAAGAACGCAGCTCACCATCACTTTCTCAAGGGTAATTAGGGATAAGCAATAAAGACTGCCTTAGCCAGTGACACCCACATCTCATGAATGAATGAAACACATTCTATCAATGTAAACATTTTCCTTCCTGCATGCCATTCTATGTCCTATCTGGTTTATGAGATAACACTTGCACTAATCTATTGGTACCTTGTTCTGAATTAATGCATTAGCCAAGATACATTCTACATTATCTTGTGCTTTAAGCTAATCCTGCAACCTGCACTTTGAAATACTGGTCTGGAGTATCTTGGGCTGTGGGTGTCAGCATGTACACTGTCCCTGAGGCTGCTCACTCCTTCCCATTGAGTTTGGCTCTTCAACTCCTTAAGGACTGTAACACCCCTTATTTACATCCATACACTGTGGTCTAAGACCTCCATCTTCATATACTCATTTTAGACTAGTGCCTTCTCTCTTGTGGATCTCAGAGGCATATCATCAGTTACATCATTGTGATATATGTGAATCTAATTAAATCACATTTTGTCCTGTCGATCTATCTTGCACTATGACATTTCCCAGCAGGTTCAATACAATAGAGGTCCTTGCCTCTCACAGGCATGCATTTTTCCAACAGTATCTGGGCTTTTACTTTAGTTCAACTCATAACATTCATACCATCAAAGCAGAAGGTTGTGGATTCAAGCCTTACTGCAGCCCTTGTTTGAATGATCTGTGCTGACAGCTCAGTGCCATTCATCAGGGTTCCATGTTCTGCTCTGTTAAGCTGAGGCCTTCATCTACCCCGTTTAGGTAATTGGAAAAGATCTCATTGATGCCATTTGAAGGAGAGCTCGCGACCAATTTTCAACCCTCAACCAACATTTTCACTAATCTGCACAATCACTCCAAGAGTCTGCATACCACAATCAGTGTGCCAACACCATTCCTAGCAGCAACTATCACTTTCGGAAGTCAATGTCATGCACAGACTTCACAGGTCCCTGCAGAAGAAAACAAAATTAGAGGGAACAAATCCCTAAAGCAACTAACTGGTCACTCAACTCCCCACTGTTGGGATTTTCCCATGTCAGCTGTGCTACCATGCTTATTTATCTTGGTGTCACACTTGATCCTGAGATAAACTTCCAACCTCATATTCACACCATCGTCAATCGGATTATTTCCACTTTCTTGTCATCCTCAACCTCACGTGACTCAGCTCATCTTCTGCTGAAATCTTCATTGAAGCCTCTGTTGTGTCTACACTCAATCACTTCTGGCTCATCTCCAACATTCTACCCTCTTCAGACCTTGAGGCCATCATAACTCTGTCACCATGTCTTAACTCATAGGAAATACATTCCCCTTCCATTTCTATACTCACTGACCGATGTTAACCCACAATCCAGCAAGTTTGATTTTGAAACTCATTATCAAAATCATCCAAATCCTTGGTCTCTTTGTCCCACAGCTCCCTGTGGTATGTGCTCTCCTCTAGTACTGGTCCCTAGGTATCCCAATCATAATCTTTCCACCAGTGGACACTATGAACCTTAAACTTCCTGGGGCCCTAGCTCTGGAGTTCCTTCCTTACATCTCTCCAACAGCCCCCTACATCCCCTTCCAAACACACATTGCAGTCACAGACACAGACACAGACGCGCACGCACATATATACACACACACATACACACACGCATACTGAGCGACATAAATACAGACACACCTCTACATTGCACTCCTCCTTTCAGATACTTATTAAAACCAAGCTCTTTCAGTAATCTTCTGGTCCTCTGACCTAATCTCTCCTTACAGTTCAGTGTCATATTTTGTTTATAATGCTTCCATGAAGTATCTTGGGATGTTTCTTTGTGTCAAAGGTATTACATGAGTATAAGTCCTCATAGACTATATGCACAATATGCACATTTTCCATGAATACTAACACTGGCAGTGAATAACAAGGATGTTTGAGGCTGACATTCTATATGATATGCAGTCGGTTCTAATATAACGCAATAGTTCAGTTCCCGTGCAATCTCTTGTTATAAGAAAATCGTACAAAGGCCACACTATTTAAACTAATGGGGCCAGAATCGCGTTACTACCAATACAGGTAAGGAAAGTTCAAGTTCTGCAAGTAATGGTCTAAATTCTTTAATTGCGTTAAAGCCAACTCATGTTGAAGTAACACAAGCTATAACAGAACCGACTATACTGATTGGGAAAGGCAAGACAGCTGATGGTACTCTGTAGAATGGAGTGAATGGGAAGGGATGACAGGCTATGGAATTCTACAGCATGGAGTGAATAGAATTATAAAATCCCCACAGTATGGAAGCAGGCCATTCAGTCCATCAAGTCCACACCTCCCCTGTGAAGAGCATCGCACCCTGACCCACCACCACAGGAAAGGGATAAACCGATGGGATTTTGTAAGATGGGGTGAATAGGAAGGGAAACAGCCTATGCGATTCTACAGCATAAACTGAATAGGAAGGGGAACAGCCAAAGGGATTCTGTAGAATGGAGTGAATAGGAAGGGGAACAGCCTGTGGGATTCTATAGTGTGGAGTGATTAGGAAGGGGATGTGTGTGTGTGTGATTTTATAGGATGAAGTAAATAGGAAGGGGGACAGCCTATGACGTCCTATGGGAGGAGTGGGATTCTATTGGATGGAGTGAATTGCAAGAGGGGGCAGCCTATGGGATTTTATATTATGGAGTGATTAGAAAAAGAAACAACCTATGAGATTCCACGGTATGGACTGAATAGGCAGGGGATAGAGTCTGTGTGATTTTATAGGATGGAGTGATTAGGAAGGGGAGCAACCTATGGGATTCTACAGGATGAAGTGAATAGGAAGGGGAATAGCCTAAGCGATTCTATAGTATGGAGTGAATGGAATGGCTATGAGATTCTATAGGAGTGAATAGGAAAGGATAAGAGACTCTGGAATTCAACGGATGGAATTGATAAGAAAGGGTAACAGCCTTTCTAGGATTCTAGGATGGAGTAAATGGGAAAGGCTTGGATACACACTGATATTTTGTGTATTTTTTTCGGAGACCCAACATTTAGCTGATATCTTTGCTCTTTCAGTCGAAAAACCACTTCAATGCAAACTGCTCATTCTGGAATTACTCAGAACGAACCATGATGGGGTTTTGGTCAACACAAGGTTGTCGTCTGATAGAGAGTAACAGAACTCACACAGCCTGTGCCTGCAGCCACCTTACCAATTTTGCAGTGCTGATGGCTCACAAGGAGATTTTGGTAAGTGGCTCTGTGACATTTGATCATTCCCTTTAAATGTAATCTTTTTACCACTAATGCAGGTATCATTGGCTGGGCCAGCATTTATTGCCAATTCCTAAATACCCTGGAAAAGTTGGTGGCAAACTTAGCTTCTGTAGTCCATAGAGTGTAAGTAGGACCCACAAATGCTGTTAGAGAGGGAGTTCCAGGATTTTGGCCCAGGGTCATTAAAGGAACAATGATATATTTCCAAACCAGAATGGTGAGTGGCTTGAAAGAATGGAGTGGTATTCCTATGTATCTGCTGCCCTTGTCCTTCCAGATGTCTTAGTGAGCTTGCAAAGCATATTGCAAATGGCCCACCCATATTGTGCCCCTGTGCGTTTGTGTTGGAGAGAATGGATGTTTGTGGATGTGGTCCCAATCAAGTGGGGCTGCTTTTCTCCTGGATGTTGTCAAGCTTCTCAAGTGTTGTTGGAACTGCATCCATCCAGACAGTATTGCATCACACTCCTTGTGCCTGGTAGATGGTGAATTGAGTTGGGTGTTAGGAGGTGAGCCACTCACTGCTGGATTTCTAACCTGTGAGCTGTTTTTGTGGGCACAATTCACACTTGGGTGTTGGTTCATGGGGAACAGGCAACTTTCCATTCTAGCAGTTTCAGAGGCTTTGAAAGCTGACTACACCGAATGCTAGCTAGATAAAAGTGGTAGGGCCGAAGGGAATAAATGAACCAGTCGGGTTTTTCTGACAATTGAGCAGTTAACACTCTTGGCACTGTCTCACAAATCCCCAGGTTTACTAGATTCAACTTCACAACTTTTCATAACGAGGTTTGAACTCATGACCTCTGCCATAGTTTTATGTACAGTTTCGGTCACTGGAAGCTGTTCAAAGAAGATTGATTCCGTTGATAAAGGGAATTTTATAAAAGGAAAGTTTGAGCAGATTGGGCTGATATTTATTGCAGTTCAGAAGAATGAAAAGTGATCTTATTAAAATGTAGAAGATTGTCAGAGGGCTTGGCAAGTTAGCCCTAATGCAGACAGAACAGATGCTGAGAGATTCTTTCCTCTCGTGAGAGAACCTAGAACCAGGAAGCTCAGTTTCAAAATAAAATAAGTTACAAGATAAGGTGGGAGAATTCAAAACGAGGGGCATATTTTTAATGTGAGAGGAAAAAGATTTAGAAAGGACATGAGGGCAATGTTTTTACACAGAGAGTGGTTCATTTATGGAATGAACTACCAGAGAACTGGTGGATGCAGGTACAGTCACAACATTTAAAAGACATTTGGATAAGTACATGAATAGGAAAGGTTTGGAGAGATATGGGCCAAACACCAGGGACTAGTTTAGTTTGGAAGCATGGTTGTTCCAAAGGGTCTGTTTCCATGCTTTATAACTATAAATTTGGAAATTAATTTACCACTTTTTATGCTCCATCCTTATTTTTTGCAAAGTTATGTCAGGTTTAAGTGGACAGAAGGAGGCATCGTGGGTACTGTCCCTACTTCTGAGCCAGGTTCAAAACACTAACTACGGTTCTGAGCTAAGATATGATTGTAAAAGTGTACAGAAACTAGGAACAGGAGTTGGCCCTTCCTGATGAAGGGCTTTTGCCCGAAACGTCGATTTTCCTGCTCCTTGGATGCTGCCTGACCTGCTGTGCTTTTCCAGCACCACTCTGATCTAAATCCCATTGGCCCTTCAAACCTGCTCCACCATTTACTATGATCATTGGTGAACCTTTATTTCAGTTCCATATTCTCACTTTCTTCCCATACCCCTTGATGCCTTTAAAATCTAAAAATATGTCTATCTCCTCCTTGAATATACTCAGTAATCTGGCCTCCATAGCCTTCTGTGGTAGAGAATTCCACAAGTTGACCACCCTCTGAGTGAAGAATTGTTTCCTCATCTCAGTCCTAAATATCCGTCTTGTATTTTGAGACTGTGAACGATGGTTCTGGACTCCCCAACTAGGGAAACATCCTCCCTCCAACCCAGTCCTTCAGAAATTTATATGTTTCAACCAGACTCTCTCTCATCCTTCTAAACTGATGAATCCTTGTGTGCTAGATAGTATGGTACTGAGCTAACATGACACAGGCACAAAACTCAAAACTCAAGTAACAGAAATACCCAAAACGAACCAACTATCCCAGAAGCTAAAGATGCCCAATGGTGTGGTACTGAGCCAGAGGGACCAGGCAACTCTGGGTTGGGGAAACTAGAGGCTTAGTTTGGATCAGATCCTTGTAAACCCTTTCACCCAATGTATTGCTGAAGGGAAGTATTATTTTAGGCACTATTGGTAGAAAGTAGACAAAGAAATGATGTTAAAAATCTCTATGGACTCAACCTGTTCAGGAGCTCACTTTACTTTTGGTGTTTTCATGGGCCTTGCTGTTACTAAGTGTCTCCTTTATGGCCGTGTTGACTTATTTCACTGAGATCCCTCTTTTCCCCTCAGTATGAAGACCGAATGCACAGGTTGCTGCTATCTGTTATCACCTGGGTGGGCATCGTCATTTCCCTCGTCTGCCTCACCATCTGCATCTCCACGTTTTGCTTCCTTCGAGGAATTCAGACAGACCGCAACACTATTCACAAGAACCTCTGCATCAACCTCTTCATTGCAGAACTCATCTTCCTCATCGGTATCAACAAAACTCAGTATCAGGTGAGTGCCTCCAGTTCCAAGGACAGAGTTGGGAGCAAGAGTAGGTGCAGGTCAAAGGGTACACATGACTAATAAGGCCCAGGGAGAGTTAAAGATCATTTGCAAAGTTGGGTTTCAGATTTTGTTTTATTCTTGTACAGTGTGTGGGCATTGCTAGCTGGTCCATATCTATTGTCTGTCCCTAATGGCTCTCGTGAAGCAGTGCTGAACTGTATTCTTGAACTAATGATGTAGAGGTGCCTGATAAAGGAGCAGCACTCTGAAAGCGAGTACTTTGGTGCTTTGTGATTTTCAACCTCCTGAACTAATACAGTCCAAGTTGTAGGTACACCACAGTGTTGTTAGGGAGAGATGTCTTGGATTTTTAAGCCGGCGATAGTGAGGGAGCAGCAATACAATGGCTCAAAGGGGATCTTGCGAGCAGTGGTGTTCCCATGCAGTGCTGTCCTTGTCCTGATAAGATGGTCAAGAGCATGGGTTTGGAGAGTGCTGTCTAAGGAGCCTTGGTGAGTTGTTGAAGTGTATCTTAGATGGTACACACTGCTGGAGGGAGTGGATATTTGTAAATCAAATAGGCTGCTCTGTCCTTGATGGTGTCAAGCTTCTTATTGGAGTATTCCATCACGCTCCTGACTTGTGCCGAATAGATGATGGAGATGCTTTGGGGAATCAGGATGTTATTCGCTGTAGTGTTCCCAACCTTTTCTTGCTGTTGTGGTTCAATACCATCTTCTCAAGGAAATTAGGGATGTGTAATAAATACTGGCCCAGCCAGAGACACCCACATCCCATGAATGAATGTTTTAAAAGGCTGCTATATTTATCTGGTTAATGGTTAGCATCAACCATCAAGATGTGGATAGTGGGGGTTTCCTTGGTGGTAGTGTCATTAACCAATTGCAGGAGATGGTTAGATTGTCTCTTGTTGGATACAGGTCAGGAAGGAACCTCTGTTGTTTGAACTCCTCCTTGGAGATACCAACATTTGTTTGGAATCCCTTCTGTTGTGAGAAATTCATTAATTACTACAATATCTCTAAGTGGGCCCTAATGAAGACTTTCCAGTGTCCCTAATGTCCTCATAACCTTAAGCAGTCAGAGCCAATTGAATTGGGCCTAGGTTAGTTAAAATCAAACTTTGAAGTCACAGCATGTATTGCCAACTGGTTGTAGCCAGATGAACTTTCAGTTTTCTGTAGCATCAACGTAAATGTCATGAGGTTCCCCTCACAAATCAAAACTTAAAGGAATTACAGCACTCAGCAGCAAAACTTTGACAGTTCTGAAGTGTCATATTAGACACTGCCTGGCTTAGCCATCATTAGTTATTTATCAAATGTGTTTAATTATGTGTAGGTATGGTATGTTAGATTACTTACAGTGTGGAAACAGGCCCTTCAGTCCAACAAGTCCACACAGACCCACCGAATCACAACCCACCCAGACCCATTCCGCTACATTTACCCCTTCACCTAACACTACGGGCAATTTAGCATGGCCAATTCATCTAACCTGAGGGAGGAAACCCATGCAGACATGGGGAGAATGTGCAAACTACACACAGAGAGTCACCTGAGGCTGGAATTGAACCCAGGTCTCTGGCGCAGCAGTGCTAACCACTGTGCCACCGTGCCACCCACATTAATTGAGGTTTTACTTGAACTCCTATATAGAGATGCTTACTGAAACCATGAAATGGTTGACTTGTGAGGTGTACGCTTGTCGCATTTCACTCTGTAAATAAATGTAAGGATGAGTAAAGATCGGCTTCAGTTGCATCCTTCACAAACTGGCCTTCTGGGGTTGTGCAATGGTGACCGTGGTTGCTGATGTGTCTCATCAAATCTGTCTGTTGCTAAGCTCAGTAAATGCACAGGAATCTGTTGTTTTCACACATCGTTGCTTACAGCGAGAAATCTGCAGCAAAACAATGACATATTTTGCTTTGATATGATTTTAAATGTGGTAACTCAGTATTAAAAATAACATCAGCCATCTGTGTCTCTGACACTTTTGATGGAAGCTCCCTTTGTTCTGCGGAAATGTCAGTCTGGGGGTGGCCGATTTGCAAAAGCTGCCAACAAATAGGCCCTGTCACCGTCAGATAGATCAAGAGTTTGTGCATCTAAATGTTCAACTGTGCAATCGATCTAGAGGATACATCAAACTAGCATTGACATGTTACTCACTACAGCTGTCTATCCTAAGCATTCTTGTATTGCTGTTTACTGTAGAAGCCTGGATCTACCAGAGAGAGATTCAATGCTTAGTGCAAATTCTACATGGGTGGGGGTGGCAGGGGAATGCTTTCAAAAAATGTAGCTCCAACTTCAGAAGAATCCAGCTCTTTCTCTGGATAGATTCCAGTGTCGGGGGGTGTGTCATTAACATGGTCATCCCTCAAGGCTCATTTCAATATTGGATGGCTGTCTAGATCCATCATTAAACACTGAAAATGTTAGAACCTTGGTTAATGATTAGGGATGGGTATTCCAACTCAGAGATTGGCTACAATGCTGAAAGAGGCTGTTCAGCCCATTGTCTCAATCCCAGCTCTTTGAAGTAATGGCTCACCAAGCTCCCCACTGCCCTCCTCCGCCTTGTTACATCCGTGGCCCTGCAATTTCTTTCTTTCTCTCTCTGTCTCTCTCTCACACACGCGCACACACACACACACACACCTCTCTCTCTCTCTCTCTAAATAACTATCCGATTTTCTCTTCAATTGGATCTGCCTCCAGCCCATCTCGGGCAGTTCATTCCAGATCCTAATTAAACCCCGCTAGGGGGTTTTAAGTAAATTAAATCTTTTTACCCTGCCTTTTTTTGCTGATTTAAATTTCAAGGGGTGGTGATTTCAGAAATCACCAAAGTTGGACTGCGCTAAACAATGTTTGTGCTTAAAATTGTGTATTCTTTTTATAGCTGTTACATAGAGAGTTGAGCCAACAAACCAGTGCAGGAACTACACAAACAAGGAACAAGAGTAGGCCACTCAGCCCTTCGGCCCTGCTTTACCATTCAGTAAATTTTAATCTCAACTCTACATGTCTGCATATCCCCAATAACATTCCATCATCTTGACCATCAAGAATCCATCTACCTATGCCTTCAAAATATGCATCCACTGCCTTTTGAAGAAGGGAATTCCAAAGTCTCTCAATCCTCTGGAAGGAAAAAAACTGTTTCCCCAACTCTTTTAAATGGGACCCTCTTATTTTTTAAGCATGACCCCTAATTCTAGATTCTCCCACAAGAGGAAACATCCCTTCCACATCCCCCACCAGTCAACTTCCCACAGAATCTTATTTGTTTCAACTAATTCACCTCTCACTCTTTGAAACTCCAGAGAATATAGGCCGAGCCTCTCTGGCCTTTCCTCATAAGGTTATCCGCTCATTCCAGGTATTAGTCTAATAAACCTTCTCTGAACTTCTAATGCACTAATGTCCTTCTGTAAATACAGTGACCAGAACTGTACACATTACTCCAGATGCAGTCTCACCAATGCCCTGCCTAACTGAAACATAATTCAATTTTCTTTGTAATCAAACATTAAATTTTATTAGCTTTCCTGATTACTTGCTGTACTTGCATACTAACCTTCTGTCATTCATGCATAAGGTGACCTATACTACATACTACCAAGTAGACCAATGCACAGTTTTCAAAATAATGTTTTGTGGGCTCTGAGTAACATTTACAAACTAAGATTTAATGCCCCAAAAGTCCACTACATCACATGGGACTGAAGACACACTTAGTCCAAATGTGTGGCGCTGAAAAAGCACAGCAGGTCAGGCAGCATCCAACGAACAGGAGATTCAACGTTTCGGGCATAAGCCCTTCATCAAGAATGGTGGGGGGAAGGGGACTGAGAAATTAAACAGGAGGGGGGTGGGATTGGGGGCAAGATGCTTTGGAAGGCGAGGGGTGGATGCAGTTGAGGGGTGATGGTGAGAGATCAGAGCGGAGGGTGAGGCAGAGAGATGGGAAGGAAGATGGACAGGTGGGACAGTTCAAGAAGGCGGTGCCGAGTTGGAAGGTTGGATCTGAGATGAGCTGGGGGGAGTGGACATGAGGAAACTGGTGAAATCGATGTTGATGCCGAGTAGTTGGAGGGTCCCGAGTCGGAAGATGAAGCGTTCTTCCTTCAGGTGTCAGGTGGCTAGGATTTGACAGTGGAGGAGGCCACACTTAGGCCTGATAAAGGGAGGAAGAGCAAGGTCCACTCCCTGAGGGGTATTAATGGCTCAGTCAGGTGTTTGCAGTAATCCAGTCCATTTTATGATCATTTTCAGATGTCAGTCTATGTTAACAGATCTATTGAATTCCATTTCATAACTTGGCAGAAAATGAATGAAACGCAGAGAAAACTGAATGTACTCAGCTGTTGTATGATGTGGAATACCCAGAGGTTGGGCACACACCCTGAAACTTCACACTGGTTCTTCCTTAGTCCATATCCAGGTCCCAGAGATTGGAGCAGGTGAAGACCATTGAGTCTGTTTGAACCTGCATCCAATAACGATAGATCCTGTAACCTGATCTCCCGAGACTTAACAATGTGAAGGTTATAGTCTATTCCTGGGGTTTTGTCGCAAGACCTGTCCCCACACTCTGGCCCATCATTGGCTAACAACCCTATCCTCGCAATGTATTGTCCTCCTAGGCCAATCAAAAAAAAGTACATTGCTTGGCGTTCATCCAAATGATTGTTTTTCAATTCTGTTATCAATGTTTTAAAATTTGGTAAATATAAATGTTCAGAGTAAATTAAAAAATTATTTTTGTTTTCATTTTTCTCCACATAGCAGGGTCCTGGAGAGTGATCTATAATTCCCAGAGACTCCAGGCCAGTCCTGGAGAGTTGGCAACCTGAAATTCCAGCATTCTCTCTATGTCCGTTTAATATCCCAAAATCTGTCAATCTCTCCCTTGAATACAAGCAGTAGTTGAACATCTAAAACCCTCTGTGGTAGAGAATTCCAAGGATTTGTGAACTACTAAGTGGGAAAAGTAAATTCTCTTCCTCTCAATCCTAAATGGTCACCCCTTCTTGCCAACTTGCTCCTGAGATTGTATCCCTGTGGTCTCAAATCTCCAGCCGGAGGGGAAGCAACCTCTCATTGAATAACCCTGTTCATGTTGGGGTGGCATGGTGTCTCAGTGGTTAACCTCATAGTGCCAGGGACCTGAGTTCAATTGTCTGTATGGAGTTTGCACATCCTCCCCGTGTCTGCGTTGATTTCCTCTAGGTGCTCTGGTTTCTTCCCACAATCCAAAAGGTGTGCAGATAAGGTGAATTGGCCATGCTAGATTGCCCATAGTGTTAGGTACATTAGTCAGGGGTAAATATAGAGTAGGGCAATGTGTCTGGGTGGGTTACTCTTCGGAGGGTCGGTGTGGAGTTGTTTCCACACTGTAGGGAATCAAAACTAATCTCCTTCGGAATTGCATATGTTTCAATAAGACGGTATCCCATTTTTTTAAGCTCCAGGGCATTTTGGGCTATGTTAACTGATCAAATCGTGTTTTCTTCTTGAAGACCCAAGTAATTGACCTAACCAGTTGGTCAGTTGTGTCTATCGCACTATATTGTAGAGAACTTGTTGCTTCTGTGGGACTGAGAGCTGTTATGATTTAGGATCAGTTCTCAAATGGTTTCATTTTAAGTGTGCTTGAATCATTTCAATTCACTTTAGATGTGCACAAGCTTTGCAAGACAAATGTGCCCTCACTCATGACCAACATCTCAAAACTGACCAGATGGAAGTGAATGTAGTATTTTTGACATTTGTTGTTGCTGTTCATCGTTTGCAAAGTGACACGTATCTGGTTACACTGGAGGGCCGGCACCAGTCCCGGGTCAGTTCCAGTTCAGCCCTGGTCTCAGGGCGGAAAAGCGCAGCAGGTCAGGAAGCATCCAAGGAACAGGAGAATCGACGTTTCGGGCATAAGCCCTTCATCATAATCCTAACCCCAACCTGATCCCAGCCACAAACCCAGTCTCAGTCTCCCAGTTCCCAATCTGTAATCCAGACCATGGCCAAGTCTCATTCCCTAAATCCCATATCCCAGCCACAGTCCTGGTCCCAAACCCAATTCCAACCACAGGCCATATCTCACCCACAAGCCCAGTCTCAATCTCCAAACACAACCACAAGCGCAGTTTCATTCCAAATTTCCAGCCATTCCCTCAGTCACAAACCCAAATCCTAACCACAGGCCCAGTCCCAAACACAATCCCAAAAGCAGGCTCAGTCCCAAACCCAAACACAGGCCCAGTCCCAATCCCAAATCCTAGTGACAACCCTGTCCCATTTTCCAAATCCCTGCCACAAACCCAGAGCAAATGTCTAAATCCCAGCAACAGTCCCAGTCCCATATCCAAACCCAGCCTCGGGTCCAGTCACAAACCTCAATCCCAGCCTCAATCCCAAAATCCAATCCACAATCCAAGCCAAGACCTTGTCCACGTCTCAAATTCCAGCCATAAACTCAGTCTTGATCCCAGTATCAGGCCCTAAACCCTGGCCCTCTCCTAATCCCAGGCCTGGGCCCAATATTGCAGTCACTGATGCCACTAGTTTTATGTCTCTTTTGCAGATCGTGTGCCCAATAATCGCTGGCTTCCTTCATTTCTTCTTCCTGGCGGCCTTCTCCTGGATGTGTCTGGAAGGTGTCCATCTCTACCTCATGCTGGTCGAGGTCTTTGAGAGCGAGTACTCCAGGAAAAAGTACTATTACCTATGTGGGTACTGCTTCCCTGCTCTTGTGGTTGGGATCTCTGCAGCAGTGGATTACAGGAGCTACGGAACTGACAAGGCGTGAGTAAATCAGAGGAATTCAACTTGAAATAGAGCGCAGTGGGAAAATGGATTTCCTACCATGTTGAGTTGTGTTTTTCTTTTCTTGGGATATGGGCATGTCAGCATTTGTTGCCCGTCCCTAATTGCCCTTGAAATGAATAGCTATCAAGGCCATAATAGTTAACTACATTGCTATGGATCTGCACTCACCTGTGGGCCAGTTCAGATAAGGATAACAGATTTCCTTCCCTAAAGGACATTACTTAAATAGACAGGTGTTTACAACAATCGATGATTGGTTTGTAGTCAAAATTACTGAGACTAGCTAACTGAACAAAAATTCTGCCCTGTGCTCAGATCTAAATCCATGTCCCCAGATCATTACTTTGGCCCTCTGAATTACCAGGAAAAAGTGAGGACTGCAGATGCTGGAGATCAGAGTCAAAAAGTGTGGCATTGAAAAAGCACAAAAGGTCAGGCAACAGCAGGAGAGTCGACCTTTCAGGCATAAGCCCTTCATCAGGAATGTGGGGAGAGCCCAAGGGGACTGAGAGGTAAATGGGAGGGGGATGAGGCTGGAGAGAAGGTAACTGGGAAGACGATGCATAGGTGAAGGGGGGTGGGTGATGGTGATTGGTTGGAGTGGAGGGTGGAGTGAATCGGTGAGAAGGAAGCTGGACAGGTGGGACAGTTCAAGAGGGTCGTGCCGAGTTGGAGGATTGGATCTGGGATAAGGTGGGGGGAGGGGAGATGAGGAAACTGGTGAAATCAACATTATGCAGTATGGTTAAGGTGGAAGATGAGGCATCAGGTGGCTTGGATTTGGTGGTGAAGGAGCCCAGGACTTGCATATCCTTGGTGGAGTGGGAGGGGGGGGTTGAAGTGTTTGGCTACAGGGCGGTAAGGTTGTTGAAGATGTTCCCTGAACCGTCCTGCAAGTGACAGCGCCACTACGCCCACTGTCTCCAAGTTAGATAGAATGTACGAGTTGGGAAGTCTTGCTACCACTGTAAAAGTCAACTCCTCGGAACTGTGTACAGTTTTGGCCTCACTTAAGTCTTGCATGGGAGCAGTTCAGAGAAGGTTCACTCGGCTGATTCCTGAGGTGAAGGGTCATCTCATGAGGACCGGTTGAACAGGTTTGGATGTTACTCTGTGAAGTGTAGGAGAATGAGAAATAGAGTCATCGAGGTATGCAACACAGAAAAAGGCCTTGCGACCCATCACATCCATGTCAGTCAAAAACAACCATCGGGCTATTCTAATCCTATTTTCCAGCACTCAGCCTAAATAGACTTGTATGTCATGGCATCACAAGTGCACATTTAAATATTTCCTCAATGTTATGAGGGTTTCTGCCTCTGCAACCTCTACATGCAGTGAGTTCCAGATTCCCACCGGCCTCTGGGTGAAAAGATTTTTCTGACATCTCCTCTAAACCTTCTGCCCCTTACCCTAATTCCATGCCCACCAGTCATTAATCCCTCTATCAAGGGGAAAAGTTTCTTCCTGTCTACCTATCTATGCCCATCATAGTTTTATACATCTCAATCATGTCCCTTCTCAATCACCTCTGTTCCAAGGAAAACAACCCCTATTTGACCAATCTCTCTTCATAACTGAAACCCTTCTGCCCAGGCAACTTCCTAGTAAATCTTCTCTGCACCCTCTCCAGTGCTATTATCTCCCTCCTAGAATGTGGATTCCAGTCAACTGCACACAATACTCTAGCTTTGACCTAACCAACATTTTAAACACCTCCAACCTAACCTCTCTGCTCTTCAACTCTGTGCCTCAGCTAATAAAGGCAAACATCCAATATACCTGCTTAACCACATTATCTGCCTGTCCCACTACTTTAAGGCACTGCTGGATATGCACACCTCAGTCTCTCTGATCTTCAGGGCTTTCTAGTGTCGTATGGAAACGCGTAAGATCTGAGGATGCTTGATCTTTCCCCTCATGATAGAACCTGTAACTAGAAGGCATGGTTTCAAAATAAAGATTCATTTGTTTAAGATTCAGATGAAGAATACCTTCTCCGAGACAGTCCTTTGCCTGGGGAGCTCTGTACCCCTGGGAGCAGTGGAGACTGGATTGTTGAATATACTCAAGACTGAGTTAGATTGAACTGACAGGTGTCAGTGGGAGGGTGAAGGTAGGCAGAAAAGTGGAGTTGAGGCCCCACCAATAATCCATACTCTTATTGACTGGCTTGAACAGGCTTATTGAGCCAAAAAGCCTATTTCTAATTCTGATGTATTTAAGAGTTGGAATTGTATCATGGTTGTTTGAAAAGTGATTAAGAAGCTTTGTAAAATCCCTCATAGTTCATGAATGACCTTTCAGGCAGGCAACCTGCCGATCTCACCTAGTCTGGCCTACATATGACTCCAATCTTCGACCATCAGGATCAACTCCTAACTGACCTTTGAAATAGCCCAATAAGCTATTATGGATAAAATTACTGCCATTGGTTCAAGAAGCCCACTTCTATTGCCTAATGAGCAACTAGGGATAGGTCATAAATACCAACCTTGCCAGTCACACCCATGTCAATACTTCTTAGGGCTAAAGGGATCAAAGGGTGGGAGAGGTAAGAGGGAACAGGGGACTGAGTTGGATGATCGACCATGATCATATTAAATGGCGGAGCAGGCTTGAAGTGATGAATGGCCCATTCCTGTTTCTATTTTCTATGTTTCTATGTTGCAGGGAGGAATAAAATGAAAAGGAAAGCAAGGTGTAGAAAGATAATGTGTTTCTCCTTGTCCCCCACTTTAATCCATCAATATTTAAGTGAACCATTCATTAGGAATTAGCATTTTTTCAGACAATGGAATGCATTACACATAAGCATTTGCCCACCAATTCCCAGAAGGAGTCAGGACCAAGGGTAGTCATCAGGTCAAACTGAGGTCACTAGACAGGGGACAATCAGCCCAGCTCCAATTATATCCAGATTGTGAAGTCCCTACCTTTCTTCCTCTCCCTTTGAAGGATTGCAATATCTGTGTTCATAATGGAATCTAACCATGTAACGTCATCACACTGTAATTACAACCTCCCGTCTGGCAAAGAGGGGTGCGGGTGCATGTGAGGTCTGCTACTTTGAGATAGGATGAGTAATTGTTTAGTCTGTTCAGGGAACATCAAACACAGACACATTATGAGAAGGCAAACTGGCCCACAACAATGCTTTCAAGATTGTTGTTGCCATGGAAACAGCAAAGAAATTGTTCACACTTAGGGCGTATTTAAGCTTTTGAAATAACAATCTTTGGGCTATGTAGACATAGTGAAGTGCTGAAGGTTTTTGTGAAGTGGAAAAACTCATGGAAACCATAGCTCATTAAGCAGATGGTATTTTCCCTCTCTCTGTGAGATTAATATGGATAGAGAAACACTGTGTGTCAGGGTGGTACTAGAAGAGTAACTGCATCACAGGGTGCGTAATACATGCTGCAAGAGTAACACACAATATGCCACAGGGCAAGTAATACACAGAGCAAGAATAACACACAATGTATCACAGGGCGAGCAACATACACTGCGAGAGTATCAACGTACTGCAGGGCGAGTCACACACAGTGCACCACATGGCAAATAACAAACACAGAAAGATTAACACACAATGTACAACAGAGTGAGTAACCACAGTGAGAGTAATATGCTGTGTGCCACAGGATGAGTAATACATGGCAAGGATAATAGTGTGCCACAAAGCGAGTAACACCCAATGAGAATAATGCAATGTGCTGCAGGATGAGTAATGTATGGCAAGAGTAATACAGAGTGAGTAACACGCAGGGCCCTCAGCCATAATGAGAACCAGAGTTGGAACCTGTAAGTCTCCTCCAGCTGAGTGCCTGACGTGGAATGTACAGGTATATTGTAACTATCAAGAGAATTAAAATTGTATTGAGGCAGTTCAGAGCGGATCATACCGTATGGAGAAAAGTTTAATTTTATTCTTCTACCTGCAATGTTCAATTTAAAATGTTCTGAACAGTACTTTAACAAATGTTGTGAATACCTTTGTTGGGGAAAAAAACTTCCTGACTAGAAAGGGCTGCTTTAAGTAATAGGTTTACTAGGCATCTGGAACGAGTCACATCGAGTTTTCCATTTACTGAGTAACATCCCCCTTTAATTTTCCAGGGAAAACATCATTGCCAGATAATAAGCTGTGTTTCAATGTTCTGTTTCTCTGATAAATGTCTCTGTGCCTTGTCAGGGTTGATATTTAAGGTGGGATATCCATCACCAATGAGAGGGCAGTGAATGAGGCTGACTGCATCACATTTATCACTAACATTGTTTCATTCTGCCTAATACATGGAGTTAATGCTTTCGCTCTGCTCTCTTCCTCTATTTATCATTCCCACGTTGGTTTTTCTTCCCAATATCCATTTGTTTTCCCTTTTGTTTAATTCAATCCTTGCACGTCATCCCCAACCACGGTCTGGGTCTGATCTCTCTTAATTTCCCCTCTCCTCCATACTCAGATGCTGGCTCCGAGTGGACAACTACTTTATCTGGAGTTTTATTGGACCGGTTTCCTTTGTTATTATGGTAAGTGCAAATTTTGCTATTACCTGTAATGCACACATGTGCGTGTATCTATGTATGTATGCACATATGCTTATCTAGGTGCATAACCACACATGCACATTTACATGGGTCTGCATACATGTATGCATCTAAATGTGCATGCATATCTACATGTGCGTGTATTTATATGTGTGTGAAACTGATGAGAGAGGTAGAAAAGTGATGGGTTTTATCCATTTCTCCATCTCTGTCTTCAGTTTTGAAGAAGGGTCGCTGGACTACTCTGTTTCTTTCTCCCCAGATGCTGCCAAACTTGCTGAATTTCCCCAGCAATTTCTGTCGGTGTTTGTGATTCCCATACTTGGAATGTGTGAGTTGTCTTACGAGAAAAGGTTGGACAAATTGGGCTAGAGTTTAGAAGCGTAAGAGAGGACTTGATTGAAACCCACAAGATCCTGAGGATCTTGACAGGAGAGATGTGGAGAGGATGGGAAAATCAAGAACTAAGGGCCACTATTTAAAAATCCAGTGTCGCCCATTTAAAAGAGAGATGAGGATATTTTTGTTCCCTCTTGAACTCTCTTCCTGAAAAGGTGTTAGAATCAGAGTCTTTGAATATTTTTAAGACAGAAGTGGATAGGCACCTGTATTAGGCAAGAGTCAATGTGAGCAGGATGTTCCCAATGTCTGGGGAGTCCAGAACCAAGGATCACAATTTAAGGATACAGGGTAGGCCATTTAGGACTGAGAGGAGAAATTTCTTCACCCAGAGAATGGTGAGCCTGTGAAATTCTCTGCCACAGAATGTGGTTGAAGGCAAAACACAAAATGTTGTAAGAAGAAGTTAGATACAGTTTTTAGGGCCAAATGGGATAATAGGATATGGGGAGAAAACGGGAACAGGGTACTGGGTTGGATGGTCAGCCAAGATTACATTGATTGGTAGAGCAGACTCGAAGGGCTAAAGGGCCTACTTCTGCTCCTATTTTCTAAGGGGTGAAAGAGTATCAGGAGTATAGGTAGGAATGGGGATTTGAGGATACTATGAGAGCAGCCATGATCTTACTAAATGGTGGCGCAGATTTGAGAGGCTGAATGGCCTACTCCTTGTTCACATGTCTGTGTTCTCCTTGTCCTGACAGATGAACCTGGTGTTTCTGATGATCACCCTTCACAAGATGATACGAAGCAGCAGCTCCTTGAAGCCAGACTCCAGTAGGCTGGAGAATATCAAGTAGGTGACGTCCTGCCTGGGAAATGATCCCGGGGTGGGGGAAGTTGATAGTGGTGGTGAAGAGGGGAGGTAGGACTTGATGGACAGAGGGAAATTTGTAGCTGTGGGTGAACAAAGGGTGATGAGTTGGATGAAGGTGAGGGAGGAGGGAAGACGAGGACAAGGAAGGGCAGTGACTACTAGACAAAGGCAGTATTTGATTGAAATTGGGCTGGAGTGAGGCTCTGGAACCCCATTAACTACTTGAGAATAGAATGGCTCTATTTCATTGCTTGATTGGAGAGACAAATCAGATGATTTCATTGACTCCTTGTTGGGGGTATGTGGGGGGAGGGGAGCATCTCAATAGTCAATTCATTGGCTGAGGCAGCATGACGACAAATTTAATGGGCTGCCACATGGTGAGGGGGGTTCATTGGATTGTAAAAGGGAGAGATTTGATTGGACAAGGAAACATTGGAATCATCAATGAGGTGGGAATCAACATCTGCACCCATAGAAACACTGAACAAAGAAATACAGATCTTTTAATGGGAAGACGTTCAGGGCAGAATGACGCCAAGGGTTCAGTCTCCACCAAATGGCTCTCACTCACCCCCAAGAGATCATAGTCCCCTGTGTCTCCTTCACACCTCAGAAGTAAAATTCTGTTATGGGGCTGGGAAATGTATGCCCACACTAGATCACAAGCAAACTAAGCAGCCTCACTACCAGACTCCCAGTTCCAAGCGGGCAAGACTCAAAATTCCTTTCTTGAGGCTGCTCACAACTTTTATGTTTGCTCTCTGCTGTAATGAGAGGAACTCCCCCATGTTTTCCCAATCCTTCACTGGCCCTACTACAGTTGGGCTGCTGCGGTTTGAGAAGGTAATTCACCACCATCATTGCCAGGGCAATTGGAGACAGAATGGCATCAAATGCTGACCCAGGCAGTAAAGCCCACAACCTGTGAGAGAATATTTGAAAAGGAAACCTTCTGATAAAGGGATGGACTGTAGGAGGTTCATCAGGACATAATGGCAAGAATGCCAAATCTCAAAGGGTACAATAATTTATATTGCATAACAGGAGGATTCTGACTGGTTGGAAAGTGGACTGTGATTGAAGGGGAAATGCACCAGAGAATGCCTGCTAACAAGTATTGATTTAATTGGCAAAGGCACAATGCCTGGACATATTCTTTATGATAGCAGAGGACAGGGTCTCACATACAAATGTATACTGCTCCAATGTGCACAAGTAAGCTGAAATGCTTTCCTGTTTAAATTGGGCACCTCTGGGCCTTCTATGTTAATTAAATGACAAACATCAATCTCAAAGCCAAGACACTTTTACTGTTTCTCTTATACAGGTTGGATTTTTGCTGCTTTGCCTTGTTGTTCTGCATTTGCTGACTTTGTGCTGGTTTTATCTGTTGCCTGCTTCAGTGCATTGAACCATGGAGGTGTCAGATCTCTTACATTGATGCTGCGCTAGTCCCTCTGTCGAACCTACAGATGGGTTCTCGCAGGGAGAATTTACAACAAGGGGTTGGGTAGTGAAGGGGAGAAAGACCACTAGACATTTGGTCCTAAGTAGCCAGGCCAGTGAATTCTCCCTCAAGCCACAAGACACATGCACTTGTCTGAGAAACGTGTCTCCAAGATTCTAAAGTGGGAGGGTGAGCAGCCAGACGTTGTGGTGCACATTGGCACCAATGACATAGCTAGGAAAAGGGATGAGGATCTAAAAGGTGATTTCAGGGAGTCAGGTTGGAAGCTAAAAAGCAGAATGAGCAGAGTAGTAATCTCAGGATTACTACTGGTGCCACGCATTAGTGAGGCGAGGAACAGGAGCGGGTGCTGCTAAACACATGGCTACAGGACTGGTGCAGGAGGAAGAGCTTCAGATACATAGATCATTGGGGTACCTTCTGGGGAAGGGGGGACCTGTACATGAAGGGCGGGTCACACTTAAAATGGAGGGGCACCAATGTCCTGGGTGGGTGATTTGCTAGAGCACTTCGAGAGGGTTTAAACTAGTTTGGCAGGGGGATGGGAATCAGAGCAACAGATCAGAGGAGAGGGTAGTTGTTGAATGGGCAGAAATAGAATGCAGAGAGACTGTCAGGAAGGATACACAGTTGACAGGGCAAAGGGATGGGTTAAAGTGTGTCTGTTTCAATGCAAGGAGTGTCAGGAATAAGAGTGATGAATTTAGAGCATGGATCAGTACTTGGAACTACGATATTGTGCCCAGAAAAGGAGACATGGATTTCACAGGGACAAAAATGATTGATGGATGTTCCAAGGTTTAGATCTTTTAAAAAGAACAGGGAGGAGTGTAAAAGAGGAGGGATGCAGCATTGTTAATTAGAGAGTGCATCACAGCTGCAGAAAAGGAGATTGTTGAGGAGGGTTTGTCTACTGAGTCACTAATAGGTGGAAGTCAGTAACAGGAAAGGAGCAGTCAAATTATTGGGTGTTTTCTATAGACTCCCCCCTATAGCAGTAGAGAGATGGAAGAACAGATTGGACAGCAGATCTTGGAAAGGTGCAGATACAATGGAGTTGTTGCTATGGGCAACTTCAACTTCCCCAAAATTGATCACACCATCCTCTGTGCAGATGGTCTGGATGGACCCAATTTTGTCAGGTGTGTCCAGGAGGGATTCCTGACTCCATGTGTAGATAGGCTGACTAGGAGGGGAGGCCATATTGAATTTTGTGCTGGGCAACGAGCCAGGCCAGGTGTCGATCTCTTGGCAGTGACAGTGACCATAAATGCCTCACTTTTACCATAGGCATGGAGAGGGATAGGAACAGACAGTATCGGAAAGTATTTAATTGGGGAGGGGAAATTACACTGCTATTAGACAGAGCTGTGGAGTATAAATTAGGAACAATTGATCTATGGGAAATGCACAACAGAAATGTGCAAGCTGTCAGAGGAGGAGTTTGTCCCACTGAGACAGGCAAGGAATGGTAAGATGAAGGAGCCTTGGATGACAAGAGAAGAGGAGCTTCTCATCAAGAGGAAGAAGGAATCTTACTTAAGATTGAGGAAACAAGGATCTGGAACAACTTTAGAGAATTACAGGGTAGCTAGAAAAAAACTCAAAAATGGACTGAAGCGATCTAGGAGGGGGCACGAAAATGCCTTGGCAGGAAGGATTAGGGAAAACCCAAAGGTGTTCAATAAGTACATGAGGAATAAGAGAATGATCAGAGAGAGGGAAGGGATGATCAGGGATAGTGGAGGGAACTTGTACCTGGAGTCTGAAGTACACCGTGGACGAGATTAATAGTTTTGAACTGATTGATATTAGGAAAGTGGATATGCTGGAAATTCTGGGAAGCATCAAGATAAATAAGTCACCAGTGCTGGACCAGATATATCCAAGGTTACTATGAGAAGCGAGGAATGAGATTGCTGCGCCTCTGGTGATGATCTTTGCATCCTCGTTCTCCATGGGAGTAGTACCGGCTGATTAGAAGGAGGCGAATGTTGTTTCTCTGTTCAAGAAAGGGAATAGGAAAATCCCTGAGAATTACAGACCAGTCAGTCTTTTGGGTGTAGTAAGCAAGATACTGGAAGATTTATGAGTATTTGGAAAAACATAGATAGTCAGCATGGCTTTGTGAGGGGCAGGTCATGCCTCACAAGCCTTATTGAGTTCTTCAAGGATGTGATGAGACAAGTTGACGAAAGTCGAGCAGTGGGTGTGGTGTATATAGATTGCAGTAAGACATTTGATAAGGTTCCCCACAGTAGGCTTATTCAGAAAATTAGGAGGTATGGCATACAAGGAAATTTGGCTGTCTGGATACAGAATTGGCTGCCCAATCGAAGACAGTGAAAGATAGTGGATGGAAAGTATTCCGTCTGGAAGACGGTGACCAGTGGTTTCCCACAGGGATCTGTTTTTGGGCCTCTCCTCTTTGTAGATTTTATAAATGACTTGGATGAATAAATGGAAGGGTGGGTTAATAAGTTTACCAATGACACAAATGTTGGTGGTGTTGAGATAGTGTTGAGAGCTGTTGCAGACTATAACAAGACATTGACATGATGCAGAGCTGGGCTGAGAAGTGTCAGCTGGAGTTCAACCTGGATAAATGCGAAGTGATTCATTTTGGAACGTCGAATTTGAATGGTGAATACAGGGATAAAGTCAATATTCTTGCCAGTGTGGAGGAATAGTGGGATCTTGGGGTCCACATACATAGATTCCTCAAAGTTGCCACCCAAGTTGAGAGGGTTGTTAAGAAGGCGTATGGTGTTTTGGCTGTCATTAAAGGGGAATTGAGTTTAAGAGGCATGGAGTTTTGCTGCAGCTCTATAAAACCCTGGTTAGACCACATTTAGACAATTGTGCCCAATTCTGGTTGCCTCATTATAGGAAGGATGTAGATGCTTTAGAGAGGGTGCACAGGAGATTTACCAGGACGCTGCCTGGATTGGAGGCCTTGTCTTATGAAAAGAGGTTGACTGAGCTCAGGGTTTTCACACTGGAGATAAGAAGGAAGAGGGGTGACTTGGTAGAGGTGTACAAGGTAATGAGAGGCCTAAATAGAGTAGATAGCCAGAGATGATTCCCCAGGACTGTCATGAGGGGTCATAATTTTAAGGTGATTGGAGGAAGGTATAGTGGAGCTGTCAGAGGTAGGTTCTTTATGCAGAGAGTGGTGCATGGAATGCACTGCCCATAGTGGTAGTAGAGTGAGACATTGGGGACATTTATTTAAGGGACTGCTGGACAAGCACATGGACAGCAGTTAAGTTGAGGGATGTGTAGGTTAGGTTGGTTTTAGATTAAGATAATTGCTCGGCACAGCGTCATGGGCTATGCTGTTCGATGTTTGGTGTTAAAATCCTGCCTTCTTCCAGTAGAGCGCCGTGGAAACTCATCCTGTGCTCTGGCCTCGAGCCAGAGCCTCCAGCAATATTGAACACAGGTTCCCACTCCTGGGCAAACCTTTATATTACCAGTTCCACCTCAGCCCACCATATTTACCAGACTAGTTTGGTCCCACCAACCTGTTGAGCACATGGACACTTCCATGTGAGAACATAGGAAATGATAGGCCATCTGGCCCATCGAACATGCTCTGCCAAGGCCTCATTAATGGCACACAGGAACCCTTACAACAGCCATATGGGTTTTTAATTTGTTTGACTCCTCCGGAGATCGTTAATTGTGTGGGCATGTGAAACATATGACATTGTGATCCACTGGGCAGTCTCTCGTACATTGGGTGGAAAGACTTCAGCTCCATTCATTTGGAGCCAATAATGTTTACCCACAGGATTATGGAGGGAAACCTTCAGTTTGCACCAACATTATATGGAGTCAGTGATTTTTGAGAAGACTTGTAGCCCAAGTTGATGATAAGTATGTAAGTATTCAAGCTCAACGAGTTAACTTACATACTTATTATATGGTGCTTGCAGGGGATGTCACCACTGGTTGCTAGGGGTATGAGGTTAACTTTCTATGCCCTTGACTGGTGACTCCAGTGAGAAACACCTGAGGTCAGCAGTCAAAGATCAAGCAGAAAGGCTCATGGGAAGTCAAGGGGATAAAACAGGATTGCATGGGGAATGGAACTATGTTACATCTTTGGTGAAATTGTGTTCAGTTTGGACCTCTCCAGGAAGCACACATGAACCTTGGGGTGCAAGACAAATCAGCAGAATGAAAGCAGGAGGCAAACTGGTTCAGTCATGAGATGCATAGAATTGACTGGAATTCTCTTCAGTTTAAAAGATGGAAGGTGATCGGATAGAGCTGCTTAGGATTTTCAAAGGATTTAATGGAGCATGGCGGAGTCAAGAATAGCAAAATAGAATGTAACAGTAAGAGCTAGCCCCATTCATCAGGGAATTCAGGATGGCTTTTTGGAACAAGAGGAACCTTTCCCCATCATGGTCAGGCAACTAGCTCATGATTAAGATTGTTGGAGTTCTGTTGGTTTGATTTATGAAGCCAAATGGAGCAAAGGTGGGCAATTAGGGTTGATCAAACAGGATCTGACAGTAGAAGACTCAAGGGGCTGAATGGCCTCCTCCTGTTCTGATGTCTCTATAAATGTCATCCTGCCTGTGTCTGAAACCAGACCCCACCCTCAGGTGTGTGTCTTAAATCTGTGATTCTGTGACCCAGCCTTATCGATGTTTTCCCAATGCCTGAGTAACCATCATCCCCCCACCATCCTGAATAACTTTATAAACAGGGAGAGAGGAAAGCCGTTCAGGCTGGGGCAGGTAGAGAGGGAAGAACAGGAGAAGCTGGCCCCAGCGGTACAGGTAGCCAGAACAGGCAAACATGTCAGTCATCAATGGAGCTATTTTTAAAAATCAACCTGTTTTGAAATGTTATTTCACACCTCAGAGTAGGGGGAGCTTGAACCCAGAGGTAGGGACATTGCTACTGTGCCACAAGAGCCCCATCAGTCATCAACTAATAGGTTTTATACTGAGAAGCTGCACCTGTGACCTCAAAAGCTCATTAACTTTCTACAGAGTGGAATCTTCATTAGAATAAGCACTTCCTAATCACCACCAATCTCTCCTGCCACCCCAGCGGGCATACGAATATTGCCTCCATTATCATGCCCATCCTATATAGCAACACCTGTAATGTTGACCTGTGACTTCTTGCTGCATGCTTGCAGTGAACATGTGTCTCTGTGCCAATGTATGACCCTCTCTTGTCTAAGCCTCATGCTCTGGAACTCTGTTCCGAAATCAACCCCATCTCTCCAACTCCCTCTCCTCCTTTAAGATGCTCCTACCTCATTGAAATCACCATGCAATTATAGTGGTGAGAGGATGGGTTCTCCAGACAGAAAGTGCTATTGTGTAAATTGTGTTCAGATAGTTCAATACAGGCAACCTTGTATTGTACAATGTTATATTCTCATAGCATGTTACAGTATTCTACACTTTTCATTTTTTTGTATGACGTGGGTATTACCAGTTAGCCAGCATTTATTGCCAGTCCCTAGTTGCCCTTGAGGTGGTGGTGAGCTGCCTTTTTGATCCACTGCAGTCCATGTGCTGGAGGTAAACCCTCAATGCTGTTGGGGAGGAAATTCCAGGATTTTGACCCAGTGACAGAGAAAGGACGGTGATATATTTCCAAGTCAGGATGGTGAGTGGCTTGGAGGAGAACCTGCAGGTAGTGTGTCACCCATGTATCTGCTGCTCTTGACCTGCTGGATGGAAGTGGTTGTGGATTTGGAAAGAGTGAAGGAGCCTTGATAAGCCACTGCAGTGAATCTTGTCGATGAATGGAGCAGTGTTGTAGTGTGATTGATAATTACTTTGTATGACCATGGTTGAACAACAGGGCATATTGCTGCAAGATGACTTGAACCCAACAGCCACTTCTGTGAGAAGATGTTAATTTTTCCAAAAATCAGGAGCTGAAAGAGATGTTTTCTTTCTGATTTGAACTATACACAACTGAGTGTCATTTACTAAATTGCATTAGACCTTTTAAGTAGCTCCTAAAGCTGTCTGAGGAAGCTCTCTCTCCCCATTTTTAAGTTATGCTGCAGTTTTGTGCAGTATTGCACAAAATACAGAGGCATGGGATTGAGGGCAATTTAGCGGTTTGGACCAGAAATTGGCTAGCTGAAAGAAGACAGAGGGTGCTGATTGATGGGAAATGTTCATCCTGGAGTTCAGTTACTAGTGGTGTACCGCAATGATCTATTTTGGGTTCACTGCTGTTTATCATTTTTATAAATGACCTGGCTGAGGGCATAGAAGGGTGGGTTAGTAAATTTGTAGACAGCACTAAAGTCGGTAGAGTTGTGGATAGTAACGAAGAATGCTGTCGGTTACAGAGGAACATAGATAAGCTGCAGAGTTGGTTGAGAGGTGGCAAATGGAGTTTAATGCAGAAAAGTGTGAGGTGATTCACTTTGTAAGGAGTAACAGGAATGCAGAGTACTGGGCTAATAGTAAGATTCTTGGTAGTATAGATGAGCACAGAGATCTCTGTATCCAGGTACATAAATCTTTGAAGTTTGCCACCAAGGTTGATAGGGTTGTTAAGGTGATATATGGTGTGTTAGCTTTTATTGGTAGAGGGAATGAGTTTTGGAACCATTGAGATCATGCTGCAGCTGCAGAAAACTCTGGTGCGGCTACATTTGGAGCATTGCGTACAGTTCTGGTCACCGCATTATAGGAAGGATGTGGAATCTTTGGAAAGGGTTCAGAGAAGATTTACTAGGATGCTGCCTGGTATAGAAGGAAGGTCTTATGAGGAAAGGCTGAGGGACTTGAAGCAGTTTTTGTTAGAGAGAAGGTTGAGAGGCGACTTAATTGAGACATATAAGATAATCAGAGGGATAGATAGGTTGGACAGTGAGAGCTTTTTTCCTAGGATGGCAATGGCTAGCACGAGGGGACATAGCTTTAAATTGAGGGAAGTAGATATAGGACAGATGTCAGAAGTAGTTTCTTTACTCCGAGAGTAGTACGGGCGTGTAGAAGACTTGCCAACTTTAAGGCATTTAAATGGTCATTAGCTAGGCTTATGGATGAGAATGGAATAGTGTAGGTTAGATGGGCTTCAGATTGGTTCCACAGGTCAGCGCAACATCGAGGGCTGAACGGCCTGCACTGCGCTGTAATGTTCTATGTTTGGTTAATGCTGAGTCCTCGAGTACTGAGCAAAGTATTGAGGTCAGATATTGGAGTCGAGAGCATGGTGCTAGAAAAGCACAGCAGGTCAAGCAGCATCCGAGAGGCAGGAGAGTCGAAGTTTCGGGCATAATCCCTTCATCAGGTCATTCAGATATTCAGATACTGCCCTGCACTTCCTAATATCTCCCACTAGATGGTGGCGTTGAGCCATGGAATTGGCAAACTGCACTCCCATATATCTTTCCAGTTGCACACATAATCATTTCCCTTAGTTGCAAATATCCACTTAGTATACTGTTTCTCCTTTATTAATGTAAAACATCACAGCTCCGTCAACACTGTATTCAGAGGGGAATTCTCCAAATCCTGTAACAGTAACAGGGGTAGGCCATTCAGCACTGATGAAGGGCTTTTGCCCGAAACGTCGATTCTCCTGCTCCTCGGATGCTGCCTGACCTGCTGTGCTTTTCCAGCAACACACTTTCAACTCTGATCTCCAGCAGCTGCAGTCCTCACTTTCTCCCATTCAGCACTTTAAGCCAGTTCTGCCATGCCATTGTGGCTGATTATCCACTTCAACACCATTTTCCCCATACCATCTCCATATCCTTTTACATCATTGGTACTTAGAAATCTATCAATCTCTACCTTAAATATACCCTTAGAATGAGCTTCCACAGACGTCCGTGATAAAGAATTCCAAAGATTCACAATCCTCTGAATAAAAATATTATTTCTCCTCAGCATCGTATTAAATTATATTTCTCTTATATTTGAATTGTGCTCTTGGCTCTAGACTCTCCAATGAGGAACATCAACCTTGTCTATTCCTTTAAGTGTTTTATAGGTTTCAGTGAGATCATCTCTCATTCTTCAAAATTCTACAGAATACAGGCGCAGTTTGCCCAACCTCCCAAATCATAGGACAGTCCCACCATCCAAGAGACAAGTCTGTTGTACCTTTGTTATACTCCCTTCGATGGCAATAATATATTTCCTGAGATAAATACTGCACACAGTACTGCAGCTGAAATCCAACCAAGCTGCTATACAATCGAAGAAAGATTTTGCTAGTCCTGTATTCAAATCCTCTTGTGATAAATTTCATTAGCCTTCCTAATAGCTTGCTGTACCTATACATTAGCCTTCAGTGACTTATTGACAAGGATATCCAGGTCCTTTTGAACAACTGCACTTTCAAATCTCTTAGTATTTAAAAATATTCTGTACATCTGTTTCTGTTACCAAAATGCATAACCTCACATTGTTCTATATTATATTCTATCTGCAATGTTCTTGCCCATTCATTGTATCTGTTCAAATCCTCTTCAAGCTGCTTTGCATTTTTCTCAAAGTTTTGTGTTATCTGTGAGCTTGTAAATTTAAACTTAAATTTAGTCCCCGCCTCCAAATCATTGATATATATTTTGAACAGCAGGGGCCCAGTCCTGATCCTTGGAGTACCCAAACGTGGGAATGGTCCATTTATTCCTACTTTCTGTAATATGTTTGTTAGTCAATATTAATCCATTACCTCCTATACCATGTGCTTTAATCTTTCTAAACAACCTCCTGTGGCGAGTTTATCAAAAGCTTTCTGAAAAATCCATGTTTTATATGACTTTCCTTTTATCAATTCTGCTGGTAATATCCTCAAATCACTCCAACAAATTCAATAAACACAATATCCCATTTGCAAATCCAGGCTGACTATGCCTAATCAGATTATTGTCCTTGAAGTGTCTATTTATCCCATTCTTTGTAATAGATGCCTTCATTTTCCCCATTACTGATGTAAGGCTAGCAGGACTATAGTTCCTTGTTTTCTCTCTTGCTCCCTTCTTAAATAGTGGGGTTACATTTTCTGCCTTCCAATCTATAGGACTCATCCCACAATCTATTTTGCAAGGTCATCTTCAATGCATCCATTACCTCCACAGCTACTTCGGTCAACATTCTAAGATGTAGAATCTCAAGTCCCAGGGACTTATTAATCTTTAGACCTATTAATTTCTTGAACACAACCTTTTACCAATACAGATTTCTTTCAATTCCTCATTCTGTCCAGTTTCTTACATTTCTAATTCTGGGAGATTTCTCGTATCTTTGTCCGTGAAGACAGATTCAAAGTAATAATTTAGCATCTCTGTCATTTCTCTGTTCCCCATTATAAATTGTTCTGACTTTGTCTGTAATGGATCCACATTCATCTTCACCGAGCATTTCCTTTTGCGTGCCTGGAGAAGCTTTTACAGAAGCTTTTGTTTCTCCCTCCCCGCCATCGCATACTGCCAGCATTGAAGACTGTTGTAATCCAGCTATGACTAAATTGTTCTGGTCTTTTGTTTTGTTCTAAGATTTTGTTCAAATTCAATGATGTGCTTTTCAACAGCTGCGAGATGCTGAGGGGAATCTGAAGAAAAACTTGGCGTTCTCACTCTCAAATAGTTTGAGGAAGGTTGTGACAATGCGATAAATCGGCAAGAGATCCAGGGTAATTGTGGGTTCAAATCCCACTACAGCGGTTGTGAACTTTAAATTCAATTTAATAATGTGCAGCATAAAGCTAGTGTCAGTAAAGGCAACTGTGGCAAGTATTGTAAATTATCATTAAAAACCTGTCTGATTCACTGATATTTTTTCGGGAAAGAAATCTTTACCCAACCTTACCACGCCTGACCAACACGTCACCCATGGTTTAGCCTTAACTACCGTCTTGGACAAATATGGATGTGCAATAAATGCTGGGCTGGAAAACAATGCCCACATCCTATGAGCAAATAAAAAAAACTTCTTAACTGGCATCTGAAATAGTGGAGCTCAAGGTACAAAAACACACTGATGGAAAAGCTCAGTAGGTGTGTCAGTATCTGTGAAGAGAAATCAGGGTTAATGATTCAGGTCTGGTGACCCTTCCTCACGTTTTTCCAGCAATGTGTTTTTGTACCTTGAGCTCCACTATTTCAGATGCCAGTTAAGAGGTTTTTATTTATTTGCTCATAGGATGTGGGCATTGTTTTTCAGCCCAGCATTTATTGCACATCCATATATGCCTAGAGGGTAGTTAAGGCGCAGCCATGGGTGACATGTAGGCCAGATTTCTTTCCCGAAAGAACGTTTTGGGTGCAGTGACCTATCCTCAGAAGTGCTGAGTTTTTCCAGCAATTCAATTTTGTTTCACATTTACAGCATGTGCAGTTCTTTTGGTTTTTACTGCAGTTCAAGGTACAATTAAGAAGAGGCAACAAATGCTGCCCTTGCCAGCAATGCCTACATCCCATGAAAGAATAAACAAGAGGGGAAGAAAAATGAATCTACACTTTACCCGCATTGCTGTCTTTGTGGGATCTTGCTGTGCACAGATTGATTCCCTACTTTTCAACAGTGACAATGCATACAAAATACTTCATCGGCTGTAAGGCCATTTGAAATATTTCACAGTTGTGAGAGGTGCTATATAAAGGCCAGTCTTCACAAACTAGATAGTGACCACTCCTCCAGAGTAGACTATCAGGTGGCCTATGACCTCCTGTGTGTCATGCACTCAGTGTGAAAGACAGACAATTTCAAATGAATCTTTCTGAATGAACACACTGGAAACGCCTGAGAAAAAGTGGATAATTTGAGCTGAAAACCCTGTCAGATTGAGAGACACTGATTCCTGAGATGGCAGGACTGACATATGAAAAGAGACTGGATTGGATGGGACTACATTCACTGGAGTTTAGAAGGATTGGAGGTGGGGGGGGAGTCACATAGAAGCCTATAAAATTCTTACAGGAGTAGACAGGAATATACTCATATACTCCCAATGATCAGGGAATCCAGAACCAAGAGTTTAAGAATATGGAGTAGGCCATTTAAGATTGAGGTGAGGAGAAATTTCTTCACCCAGAGAGTGGTCAGCCTATGGAATTTTCTGCCATAGATAGTGGCGGAGGCCAAAACATTGAATGTTTTCAAGAAGGAGTTAGATATAGGTTGTAGGGCTAAAGGGGATCAAAGGCTGTGGGCAGAAAGTGAGAACTAAGTTGGATGATCAGCCATGATCAGGCTTGAAGGGCTGAATGGCATGTTCCTATCTTTTATATTTCTACGGAAAACTGGTTAACATTTCAGGTTAATGACCTCTCTTCAGATTAAGAGCTGTGATACATCTCAGGCAAGTAAAGAGTCAGAGAAAGGAGGGAAAGGAGAACAGACTGAAAGGAAGAGTCGGTGATAGGCTGGACGTGGGGAGACGCTAAAGGACAAAACCTTTTGTTCATTTACATAATCCCACTACCATATTCTATTACCCTGCCCTGCCATCCATTTTGTCATTGGAATTTTTGCCGGTTCCATCCCAAAGTGAAACATTAGATGAGGCAGTGGTAATGTCACTGGACTAGCAATCCAGATATCCTGGTTATTCCTTGTAGGATCCATTGGCATCTTTTGAGAGGCAGTCTAGTTCTGTGTTTATTTGAAATATGGCACCATTTGCAATAGGGGTTGTATTTAATGCTCTTCAGCTGATGAGGGAGTGGTGCAGAAGGAGACAATCCAATGAGAGTTCTGCCCTGCCAATGGCTGAGTAAGCATCTGGCAGCCCCGGGCTCAATCAAGGCCCAGAATGGGGCAATGAATTTCCACTTTCAAGGCCCTCATTCTACTAATTTGATAATGCTTTGATTTATTATCATGTGAATCTAAGTACAATGAAAAGTTTTGTTTCTGAGCAGTGCAGGCAGATCATAATAAGAAAGGACATACTGGTCATTGGGTGCCTTGGACATAATTAGGCATACAGGTTACACTGGGGGAAAGTGATGACTGCAGATGCTGAAGATCAGAGTCAAAAAGTGTGGCACTGGAAAAGCACAGCAGGTCAGGCAGCATCTGAGGAGCAGGACACTCAATGTTTTGTCATAAGGCTTTCATCAGGACAATCCTGATACGTCAATTTCCCTGCTCTATGGATGCTGCCTGAACTGCTGTGCTTTTCTAGCCCCATACTTTTCGATACAGGTTACACTGCACAGGAGGTACGCAAAGCAAGATCAACATTAACAAGATCAACAGTATTTGAAGTTAGAGAGTCCATTCGTTAGTCTAATAAGGGCAGGGAAGAAGCTGTTCTTGAACCTGTTGGTGCATGTGTTCAAGCTTCTGTATTTCCTGCCTAACAGAAGATGCTGTTGGAGAATATTACCAGGGTGGGAGGGGTCTTTGACAATGCTGGCAGCCTTTCCACAGAAACTAGCAGTGTAAATGGAGTCCACGGATGGAAGAGTCAACAGATGTGAAACTAGAAGAGCACAGCAGGTCAGACAGCACCTGAGGAGCAGGAAGGCCAAGACCCTTCATCAGGCCTAGGGTGGGGGAGAGGAGCCCAGAAGTAAATGGGGGGTGGTGGGGCTGAAGGAAGGGTAGGTGGAGTGGTGGTAGGTAAATGCACATATGGAGACAGTGAGGTCTGCAGATGCTGGAGATCAGAGTTGCGAGTGTATTGTTGAAAAAGCACAGCAGGTCAGGTAACATCCGAGGAGCAGGAAAATCAACATTATTCCTGATGAAGGGCTCCATCCCAAAACATCGATTTTCTTGCACCTCAGATGCTGCCTGACCTGCTGCACTTTTTCAGCAACACACTCTCAACAAATGCACATAGTGGGTTATTGTGATTGGTCAATGGGAAGGATGGCGCGGATAGGTGAGTAGGCAGGAGAGGTTAGAACAGGTCAGGGACGTAAGGAGGAGAGGTGGGTCTAGATATGGGATTAGGCAGAGGGAGGAGGGAATTTGTAGCTGATGAAGTAAATGTTGAGGCCATTGGGCTGTAAGCTCCCCAGGCAAAATATAAGGTGTTGATGCTCCAGTTTCCATTTGGCCTCATTCTGATAGTGGAGAAGGCCGAGGATGGGCATGTTGCTGGGGAATGGGAGAGGGATTTAAAATGGATGACAACCAGAAGGTCAGGTTGGTTGATCATGCAGAGTGCAGATTCTCCGTGAACCGGTCCACGTCTGCGTTTGATCGTCCCAATATAGCGACCACATCGAAAGCAATGGATGCAATAGATAAGGTTAGGTGACATACAGGTGAATCTCTGTCCCATCTAGGATTGTTTAGAGCCTTGCACAGAGGTGAGGGGAAGGTATCGGGGCTGGTGTTGCACATCCTGCAGTTGCAGGGACAGGTACTGGGTGTGGCGGAGAAGTTGGTGGGGTGTGTAGAGTTGACGAGGGAATTGCAGAAGGAGTGATTCTTGCAGAAATCAATCGGGGTGGGGAAGGAAATATCTTTTTTGGTCTATCTTTCTACTCACCTATCCACTCCACTCTTCCCACTGACTAATCACAACAACCCCCTACCTACATACAAATATCACCATCCCACCTACTCTTCCCCCAGCCCCACCCTCCTCCCTCTCACTCTCCCGAGGCCTGACAAAGTGTCTTAGCCCAAAATGTTGACTTTCCTGCTCCTCAAATGCTGTCTGACCTGTTGTGGTATTCCATCTTCACATCTATTGATTCTGACTTCCAGAATCTGTAGTCCTTACTGTCTCCTATCCATGGATGCAAGATTGGCACCTGTGATGGTCCAGGCTATGCACACAACCTTCTGTAGTTTCTTACAGTCCTGGGCAGAGTGGTTGCCGTACCAGGCCACTGTGCACCTGGATAATATGCTCTCTATGGTGTATCTGGAGACATTGGTGAGGGTCCTTATGGACATGCTGAATTTGCTGAGCTGCCTGAGAAAGAAGAAGCATTGCTGTGCCTTCTTGACTGTCGCATCTACGTGGGAAGTCTAGGACAGGTTGTCAGTTATCGTCACTCCTAGGAACTTGACACTGTTAACCCGCTCAACCTCTGCTCCATTGATGGGGGCAGTGATGAACCCTTCTGCTAATTAAACCTGCATCCAGAAAAGCTCATAATCTGTTCAAGTATGAGTGGCAGAGAACTCCCAAATGTAAATGAAATAATATTCATTTATTCCTTAACTTTAAAAGTGAACATTAAACAACAAACTATTCACAACTCTAAGCCCCCCCTTTATTTTAACTGTTTATTATCTGCCTCCAACTCCATAACAATATACTGTTCCAATAAAATTACATCAACTTAATTTCAAAATCATACAGCAGCTGTTGTCTCTGATGTTTGTTTTCTTTCAGCTGAAAATCTCCCTGTGTCATCTTCTTTCTTTTACTGGGAAGATGTTTCATATGAGAAAGGTACCTTTGATAGAGAGTGTTTTTGAATGGCAGTCTTTCTCAATGGCAGTTACACTCTCGATGGCAGTTGCTCTGTCAATGGCAGTTACTCTGTCTGACTTTCAAAATGCCTATTTGTTTATACCTCAACATCAGATCGTCTAATTGGTTCGATGTTGCTAAAAACAAAAAAGTCAACCTCGATTGGGTTTTAGTATCCTAGGCCATAATTTAAAATGATGGGTTAAATTTGAATTGTTGTCAAAACAGCAACCAACTTAAGTATCTATTTTACAGCCAAATGTTACATATTTTCAATTTTCTAGTACACTCTGAGACTGCTGGCGAGTCATCACAGGTGCTTGTCAGCTCTCAGTTCAGACCAGCATTCACTCTGTCTTAAAGGTACAGTACATGCCTTC
Source organism: Chiloscyllium plagiosum (assembly GCF_037043375.1). Lineage (NCBI taxonomy): Eukaryota > Metazoa > Chordata > Chondrichthyes > Orectolobiformes > Hemiscylliidae > Chiloscyllium > Chiloscyllium plagiosum. Next base: position 22,322,002 of record NW_028270183.1, read on the forward strand.
AACTTCATAACACTTTCTTTCTGAAATCAATGATAAGTTCTTTGTTTTGCCAACAATGAGAGATAGATTGTTGTCATTGTATCCCGTCACCAAGCACTCTATCATCCATCTGTTTTCTTACTCATTGTTGTTTGATATCTGGTGGTGTCGTCAGAAAACTAGTAGATGGTGTTTGTTCAGAATTTGTCTACACAGTTATAGGTGTCCAGGGAGTACAGTAGGGGGCTGAGAAAGCATCCCTGGGGGCCTGCAGTGTTTTGGGTTATCATGGAGGAGGTGTGGTTGTCTATTTCACTAATTGTGGTCTATGGGTCAAGAAGCAGAGAATCAAAATGCAGATGGTGGAGCCGAGACCCAGGGCTCAGAGTTTTGAGATCAGTCTGGAGGTGTTGAAGGTGGAGCTGAAGTCGATGTGCAGACGATAGGTGTCCTTATCCAGATGTTCCAGGGAAATGCAGGGTTAGGGAAATGGTATCTGCTGTGGACCTGTTACATCAGGAGATCAAGGTAGGCTGGGAGGGTGGAACTGATGTGGTCCATGACTAGCTTCTCAAAGCACTTCATGATTATGGAGGTCAGAGCCACTGGATGGTCATTAAGGCATGTTGCAGGTGCTTTCTGAGGTACTGGGATGACGGTGGTCTTCTTGAAGCAGGTGGGGACTTTGGTCTGTAGGAGGAAGAGGTTGAAGATGTCAGTGAATACCTCTGACAGCTGGTCCGCACAGGATCTAAGTGCACGGCCAGGGACTCCGTCCAAGCCCATCGCTTTCTTTGGGTTGACTCTGAGGAAGGCCAATGTGACGTCTGCAGCGGATGGAGAGAACTTAGAACTTAGAATCCCTCCAGTGTGGAAACAGGCTGTTTGGCCCAGCAAATCCACACTGACCCTCCAAAGAGGAACCCATCCTGACCCATTCCTTTATTTCTCTACATTTCCCCTGACTAATAAACCTAACACCGTAGCCAATTTAGCATAGCCAATCCACCTAGGCTTCACATCTTTGGACTGTAGGAGGAAACCGGAGGACCTGGAGGAAACCTACGCAGACACGGGGAGAATGTGCAAACTCCGCACAGACAGTTGCCCAAGGCTGGAATCAAACCGGGGTCCCTGGTGCTGTGAAGCTGCAGTGCTAACCACTGAGCCACCATGCCACCCCTAGGGAACAGATGTGTCCAGAGCTGCCAGAGTAGGAGACACCGTGCCACTGGCATTCTGCTCAGACCAAGCATAGAAAGAATTGAGTGCAACAGGAAGGGATATGTCTTTGTCCACCATCTTTATCTGCTTCATTTTGTATCCTGTAATGTTGCTTAGACTTTGCCACAGACAGTGGGAGTCTGCCTGGTTGGTTTGGGCCTCTAACTTGGTCCGGTACTGCCTCTTGGCATCACTGATGGCTTTGCAGAGGTCACATCTGGATTTCCTGTATCAGTTTGGATCATCTGACTTGAATGCTGCACACCTGGTCTTCAGCAGGGAGTGGATTTCCTGGTTCATCCCAGGTTTCCAGTTGGGAAACACCCGGATTCACTTCTTTGGCACGCAGTCCTCTACACATATGCTAATGAAGTACAGGAGCCTGATTGTACTAGTGTCAGGATAGGCCCACAACTAGTGCCACACTTATACACGTGGGATGGTAGGCCCAGATTTGGGAAAGTGAGGTTTCCTTCCTCAATTGGTACCTCTCCTTAGTAAGTAGCATCTATATCCAACACCTCATCCTGCACCCCTTCCCCCGTTGACCCTAATTTGACTCTTCATCAGGACATCATGTGGGATCCCAACATGTCAAAGTGCAAGCCTCCAAAGAGGAAAGAAAGCAAGGAGTGCCAACCGTAGTTGGACAAGCAAAAAGAGGTCACAGATTTATTGAAAGGTTCATTGTCTAAAACCCTGCAGAGGGGTCTGAGCGGGAGAGGGAGGCCATTCAGTCCATCATGCATGCATTAGTCCTATTACCTAGCACCCATCTCCTGCCTTCTCCCCATGTCCCTACATACCCCATTTCTAACCAAACAATCATCCAATGGACTCTTGAATGTCTCAAGTGAACCTGTCTCCACTACATTTTGAGGCACTGCATGCCAGACCCTAACTGCTATCTTTCCTCACTCACCCCTGCTTCATTTGTACATCACTTCAAATCTATGCCCTCTCTTTCTTGTTCGTCTTATGAATGGGAACAGCTTCTGCCTATCTAGTCTAGCCAGCCCACTCATGATTTTGAAAACTGCTATCAAATATCCTTTCAGCCTTCTTCTCTCCAAGGAGAATTGTCTCAACTTCTTCAATCTATCCTCATGAATAAAGTGTCTCATTCCTGGAAACAGTATTACAAATCACTTCTACATTCTCTCGAATGCATTCATATCTTCCTTATAATGTAGTGGGTTCCTTGGAATAAGAAGGATACTTGAGGTACAGTCTCAGAATAAGAGAGAGAAAATTTTAAAAAGGGAGGCTGTAAGAGATGAAGGTGAAATGAAAGAAAGGTAAAGGAAATGGAAAACACAAAATTGCAGGATTTGAGAGTTAATCAATGGAAGGATTTTGAACACAGGATTTGTAAAGG